>NC_134082.1:23962998-24615615 GCF_000715075.1 Nicotiana tabacum
AGCAATGTCATTCTTTAACTTCTCATTTTCAGCCAAGGCAGATGTGTAAGAAGTCTGGAGACAGGTATAGGAGCTTTCTAAAGCACGCACCTTATCAGAAAAAGCTCCAAGGCCTTCTTGTGCCTGAATCAAATTTTGTACGAGCTCCCCAGCGTAAGCTTCTTTTTTACTCAAAAGAGCCTTCAACTCTCTGATTTCTTCACTAGCCTTGGATAGCTTCTCTGAGAAGGAAGTTTCAAGGTGAGTTTTTTCTTTATTTGCTTGGCTTGAGGAAGCCTTTTCAACTGCCAACTCTGAAGTCAAAGCCCGTACCTACTGCTCCAAGGTACTCTTACTCTCTTCTAAATACTCCACATCAATTTGCAAGCTCTCAAACTTTTCCCTCCAATTGCACGCCTCTAACTGAGAATCACGCACTAATTGATCTGAGTGAGCAACTCCTTTCATCATCTCTGTTCCGATAAGGTTGGCCTAAAAAGGGGAAAAGGAAATAAGAATCCTCAAAGATAGAAAAATTACAAAGTAAAAGAAAAAAGAGAAGGGGAATACCTTCAAAGTGGCGTGCACAATATCGTTCATCAGGGTTAAGGAACTATGGCTCTCTAGCTTAACTTTATCAATTGGGCCATTAAAGGCTCTAGCCATACATCCGCTTGACCTGATTTTCTTAAGAGACTGCCCTCAGCAGGGATTTCAATGACTACTCGCCTCATAGCAGCACTCCTACTTGAGGAGCCAACTTCAGTACGATGAATGTTTGGAGGAGGAATTGTCAAAGGAGGAACATAAGAGGTGGTAAAAATAGTTTGGGGAGGAACAGAAACAATCGAGACTGGCAAAGAATGAGTTACAGACACGGGTGTCGAAAAAGAAGCCAATGGTACTTCATCTAAAATAGGGCCTAAGCCTTCACTACCAAACCCGCTAATAAAAAGCTGCTCAACAGAGTCATGAGCAGCAGCGGGAGCAACATCATCATCAAGAATCATTACCGGAATCTCAGCAGACTCGGTAAGAGGAACGGAATGACGGGGGGATACCTCTGCTTCATCATCAGAAATGATGCGTCTTCGAGCTCGTGGCCTTGTCACCAAAGAGCCCCCATCTTCCTCCTCTTTAGAGTCTTGTTCCTCAATGGCAACAACTTTTCTTTTTGCAGAAGAACCCAAGATTATTTCTTGAGCCCTTTCCAAAGAGATGCAGAAAGCCGCGCTGCCTCGGCAGTGACTCCACGAATAGCAAATACTGATAAAAAGATGGATTGAAATTAGTGCAATAAAAAAATATATACACAAAAAGATGAAATAAAATAAAAGCTCTTACCATGAGTTTTTACTTTCCAACCTAAACGGTTAGAAAGTGTCTTCCAAGACCTACCATCAATTGGTACGGTCCTCAATAACTTGTCTACCCAATCACGAAAATTGGGAACGTCTTCCACAACTCCCATGGTTGCTAAAAAAAGCAAAATTAGAAAAGTTGACAAACTTGAAGAAAAAAGGTACGAGAAAGTTAAAAAGACTTACGTGCAAAATTCCACTTCTCAAGGAAGGGAACATTATCATCACCCACTAAACCAACAGTGGGGGAAGCAACAAACCTAGCATACCAGCCACGGTCTTTATCATCCTCAGGGCTCACTGAAACTCTCTTGCTCCTGGCTACTAGTGTGAAAACACCATTGCGGAAGAGTCTAAGGGAGTAAAGGTGAATCAAATGAGGGAAAGTAAAGGGAACACCGACTGTGTTGGTCAAATGCCTCAAACAGGCAATAGCCCTCCATATGATTGGGCCAATTTGACCCAAACAAACATCGAAGAAATGACAGAACTCAAGAATAACAGGGTAATATATGGTCTTAAGGTGAAAGGTTATGTATAAATAAAAGAAAACCCAATTATGTAAGAGGTGATTCTTTGATTTGGACTAGGGATAATAATAGGAAAATCACTACTCCAATGACAGTCTCTATGAACTACAGAAATCAAACCTTCTGTAATTTGAGTGGGATAAATATCAGCATGATCTAAACCAGAGACTTGGTACCTAAGAGATTCTTTGTCATGATAAAAAGATAGTTCCATAGGAACTATCTCCTCTACTGTAGGTTCACGAAGAGGTTCAAAAGGTTCTTTACCTCTTAAAGAAGATCTTTGTGAAAGTGGACCCCTAGTTCTAGAAGAAGGGCCAGAACTAGGTAAAAGAGTGGAAGAACCGCGAACAGATCCTAAATTACGAAGCCCACCTCCCCTTCTTCTTCTAATGGGGGCATTAGGGAAGGTATCAACTATAGGAACCCTTCTAGTGTTAGAATTTGAAGAAGACATGATGAATAAAGATGTTGCGATGAAGAAGCAAACATGGATTTGAGAGATTGAATATTCAGTAAATTTTATGTGGAATAGACAAAGAAAGAAGTTATATTTATACTAATAAGCGACCGCCGAAGGAAAAAGTGTAATGATGGAAGTACCATAATAATGATAACTGACGCTTCGTGAATAGTGGAGCCATGAAAAAGCCTTAAAAGGGGCTGCAAAATTGCAAAACTAATAAAAAGGTGACACGTGTGAAGAGCATTAAATAGAAGTGTCAATTTTGTCATAGCATTAATGGTGACAAAAATTCTCGTTTTAATGAAATCCACTTCGCAAATATTCAATTGATGAATAAATGGCAAGTGGGGGGACTATCTGTATTAGGAAAAATTGAGTTTACATATTAAAGTGGAATAAAGATGACGTGTCAAGACACGTAGACTAGTCAAAGAGTTACAGCTGGCAAAGAGACACGAGTTGCAACAGATACGAGCAAAGGCAAAGGAAGAGGCACGAGCAGATATTCAAAGGACTCGGCGCCCGTACCTATTTAAGTCATTTAGGTCCAAGAATCAAGGGGAATGAATCTGACAATATATGAGAGCACAGATACAGTATTTAGTGAGCATTAAATACTGAATACGTTAGAAAATCTGTATTAAATACAATGATTGTGTAACGTAGCATTCAATGTCTTTAATTACTCATAATAGCCTTATTATGACAAGGACAAAAAACATATCTCCCAAATAGCTATAAAAGGGAGATGACTAATCAATTGTAGGGACACGAAAGACTATTTGAATATATCGATTTACTTGTTTTTCTTCTAATTATCTTATTGCTAGCCAAATTACTTTCTTTCATATATTCTTTTGATTATCAGTAACCCGAGTTCTTCTAAATTAAAGCTTTGACCGAAATCCCATTTTTTGGTTAAACAGAAGTGAACCTCTGTCTTTGAATCCTATGTTAAAACTGGACAAGCGATGATGGAGCGGTAAATATTTATTTGTATTATTTCCAGTTACTATGGATTTTCTTGTTTAATCTCCATTGCAAGCTTGCAGTCATTGTTTCCTCTATGCATTTTGTAGCTTGTGGATAACATAGTAAGGGAACTACTGAATTATATTTTAGCACTGTAAGAATGGAGAATATATTTAACTTTTATCCATACTTTTGGAGGGATCGTCAAGAGAATCGGCTACGGTATGTGTCATTACACAAGTTTGATAATGAAGCATAAAGAAAAATTCATATCCCAAAATTTACGTATATTTTGCTAGTCTCGCAAGTTACAATATCCTTTTTATCGGGACTTCATATTCATTTGTGTATTTCATTCTTCCAGTCAAGAGAGCAGAGCATTTATATATACAATATTAAAGTATTTTCATCACCATTGAGCTATAATCAATGGTCGAGTGCTTATGAGTGAGCCCAATTGGTCGGGATACAGAGCCTAGTATGGCCGAGCGCCTATGAGCGAGCCTACTACGGCAGAGTAGTTATATAAATACCAAGCCTACTATGACCGAATGCTTATGAGAGAGCCCAGTTGGTCGAGATACAGAGCCTAGTATGACCGAGCGCCTATGAGCGAGCCTACTACCGCAAAGTAGTTATATATATACCAAGCCTTATAGGGCAGGACAACTATTTTACTTACTATATTGAGAGAGTTGAGTCAGTATCAGCAGGTAAGAATATCTTCAGATTATCTTTGACTTCTAGCTACTTGCAGTTATTATATTATTAGTTCAGTTTTAGATTTCAGTATATTACCTTACATACTTAGTACATTATTCGTAATGACATCTTTTTGGTGGGGACGTTGCATTCATGCCTGCAGGTATAGATAATCAGTCTGACGAGACCTTATAGTAGATAAGATTGGCATTCAGCAAATTGAGGCGTGCCATCAATTGAATTTTTCATGGCCCTCGCAAATATTGTTATTAATTTAAAATCTCGTAGTTGCTTAGGCGCGCTATTTTGAATTAATTTCCTTTATTTATCTAAATTCTGGTGAGCATTTCATGTGACCCAACTCCAATTCTCAACAACATTAAATAAAAGGTGTCGTGGACCGTGAGTGCATTTCATGTGGCGTGGTTCAAGACGTGTTTTAGATAACGTTGAATCTTCCTAAAATAATTAAAAGTGGTTAAAAATTAAATTGTACCATAGGATAAACATGTAATAAATCGGATAATAGGCCAATATTAATAGTTTATGCGACTGTGCTAGAACCACAGAATCCAGGAATGCCTAACACCTTCTCCCGGGTTAACAGAATTCCTTACTTAGAATTTCTAGTTTGCAAACTTCAAAAGGAAAGTCGAATTTCCTCGATTTAGGGATTGAAAATAAACCGGTAACTTGGGACACCAAGTAAAATATTTCAAGTGGCGACTCTGAGAAATTAAATAAAATAATCTCATTTCGAATAATGTTACTTTAATTGGAAAAATTCCCTTATATCTCCCTCGGGTGGTAAAAAAGGAGGTGTGACAGCTCTGATGACACTTACGGACAAAACTGAAGCAATCCTTTTCCATAGTCATCCAGTAATAGCCTGCTCGGAGGATTTTCTTTGCAAGGACGTATCCATTCATATGGGGTCAACACACTCCTATGTGTACTTCATTTATGATTCTTCCAGCCTTTTGGGCATCCACACGTCTTAGAAGGTTCAAATCTGGAGTCCTTTTGTACAAAACCTCTCCGCTCAAGAAGAAACCACTGCCAAGCCTTCTAATGGTTCTCTTTTGATCTCCACTAGCTTTCTAGGGATATTCCTTTGTTTTCAAGAATCTTTTAATATCATGATACCATGGCTGAACATCTGGTTCCACCTCAACTGTATTGCAATAACCATGTCTTTCTCGGGTTTTGATTTCCAACGGGTCAATGTGGACATTGCCTGGATACGGCAGCATCGAGGCCAAAGTAGCAAGTGCATCGGCTAACTCATTGTGAAACTGAGGAATGTACCTGAACTCGACGGATTTGCACTGTTTGCTAAGATCATCCACCTGTTTCCTCGATGGACAAAGTTTGACATCCCGAGTTTTGCATTCACCTTAAGCTTGTCGGATAATCAAGTCAGAATCTCCCATGATTAACAATTCTTCCACATCCTGATCGATTCCCATATTCATGCCCATAATGCAGGCTTCATACTCGACAATGTTTTTCGTGTAGAAAAATCGAAGCCGGGCTGTAGCCAGATAGTGCTGACCAGTAGGCGAGATCAAAATTGCCCCAATCCCGACACCTTTTGCATTCACATCTCCATCGAAGAATATTTTCCAAGCATTAATGTCCTCTGGAATTACCTCAACTGAATTTACTTCCTCGTCCGGAAAGTAAGTACTCAAAGGTTGATATTCGTCATCAACAGGATTCGCAGCTAAGTGATCCGCCAAAGCTTGAACTTTCATCGTTGTGCGGGTGACATAGACTATGTCGAACTCGGTGAGAAGAATTTGCCATTTTGATAACCTTCCCATGGGCATCGGGTTTTGGAATATGTACTTCAAATGATCCAATCTAGTTATGAGGTAGGTGGTGTAGGCCAACAAGTAATGCCTAAGCTTTTGAGCGACCCAAGTCAGGGCGCAACAAGTTCTTTCCAACAAAGTGTATTTGGCTTCATAACTAGTGAGCTTCTTGCTTAAGTAGTATATGGCTTGTTCCTTCTTCTCGGTCACATCATCTTGCCCTAGAATGCATTCAAAGGAATTCTCCAATACTCTCAAGTGCAAAAACAAAGGCCTTCCCGGCTCAGGTGGAACCAACACTGGCAGATTCGACAAATATTCTTTGATTTTGTCGAAACCTTCCTAACACTCATCTGTCCATCTAATCGCCGCATCTTTCTTCAACAACTTAATGATGGGCTCACACGTGGATGTCAAGTGAGCAATGAATCTGGTAATGTAATTCAACCTACCCAGCAGACTCATAACCTCTTTCTTGGTTCTCAGAGGAGGCAAATCTCAAATAGAATTTATCTATGTTGGATCTAACTCAATGCCCCTCCGACTAACTACAAACCCCAAAAGTTTCCCAGATGGTACTCCAAATGCACACCTAGCTATATTCAACTTTAAGTCATACTTACGCAGACACTTAAAGAACTTTCTCAGATCCCGCACATGGTTGTCTTGCGTTCTTGATTTAATGTTCACATCGTCCACATACACCTCAATTTTTTGGTGCATCATGTCATGAAAAATGGCAGTCATAGGTCTCATGTAAGTTGCCCTGGCATTTTTCAAATTGAATGGCATGACCCTATAACAATAATCACCCCAAGGTGTGGTGAAGGTTGTCTTTTCTGCATCCTCTTCATCCATCAAGACCTAATGATACCAGCATAACAATCCACATAAGACTGTATCTCATGTTTGGCACAGTTGTCAACAAGGATGTGGATGTTTGGTAATGGGAAGTTGTCCTTGGGGTTTGCTTTGTTCAAATCATGATAGTCAACACACACTCGGGTTTTCCTATCTTTCTTTGGCACTGGGACTACATTATCCAACCATGTGGTGTATCGTACCACTCGGATCACACCCGCTTTCAGCAGTTTGGTGACTTCTTCTTAGATCTTGTCACTGATGTCCGTTTTAAACTTTCTCTACTTTTGTTGGACAGGGGGATAACCGGGGTAAGTTGGCAATTTATGTACAAATAAATCAACACTTAGTCCTGGCATATTGTCATAGGACCAGGTAAACACGTCTTTGAACTAGAACAAAAGTTGGATCAATGCATCCCTAGTTCTTTCATCAGTGTGAATGCTTATCATGGTTTTGTGGACCTCTTCTATACTACCCAAATTAACGAGCTCAGTTTCATTTAAGTTTGGCTTAGGCTTATTCTCAAATTGTTCCAATTCTCAGTTTATTTCTCTAAAAGCCCCATCTTCATCGTATTCTGGTTCTTGATTCATTATTTCACAATATGACAGTGTGTTAGGATTAGGGCATGAAGTCCGCAGCATGTCATGTTATTTAAGTCCGCATTATTAGAACTAAAAGAAGCAATAAACAAAATAACAAAATCAGAAAGAGTAAAGAAAAAGATTCATAGACGATGAAATATTGATTTCATTTCATTGAATTTTAAGATAGAATGGTTTACATTGGAATTTTAAAGACAATAAACTAAAAGAAACATTCGAGTTACACCCTGAAATAACTCGGAATGCAAAAAAGGTGGCAAGACTGAACTACCGGGATCCCGCGTGACTGGGAACAAAGTAGCCTTCTAATTTTGAAGCTTGGTATTGGGCCCTATATACTGCACCTCAGCAGTGCTCGAGCCTTCACCCGGCTGGACCATATGAGCCTCATATAACATTTGCCTCATTGCCCCATAGATGTCCTCAATTTCTTCGGCCGTGAAGGCCTCATCTTCTTTATTTATGTACCCTAGTTTAACAAAAGTTCTGGCAAGATGCAGGACCGGTTGAGGTAGAACCCACCCGTCATTCTTACATTCTTTAGCACATTTCACGTCGGCTTCTGTAGCTTAGAAACTGATACCAAAGAAGTTATTAGTGGCGGTCAAGGTGATGGGCTCCATAATGACTTGCAAAGATGACCCGAGCCCTTTCTCGGGCTTGTAGCCATGCCTGATCATCTCACTGGCAACCATGGGAAAAAAAGGGTTGATGACACGGGTTTCCTTCCCCACATTGATCTGCGACCACAATCTCAAAGGCTTGGTAGACTATGTGCTCACTACCTCTTTAGCATCCAAACATGGTACTGACAGGTCCCTATAAATTGATTGCTCATCTTCTTCGTGATCCACAATTTCCTGATCTTTGTCTTCAAACATAACCATTTGGTGTAGAGTGGAAGGTGCGGACCCTGCCGCATGGATCCAAGGCCTTCCTAAGAGAAAATTGTATGAGGTGTCCATGTCCAAGACCTGAAATGTCACTTCAAATCTATAGGACCGATAGTTAAAATCAAATCAATCTCCCGTATTGTTTCTCTCTTGATACCGTCAAATGCATGCACGCAAAATTGTTGGGCCGGATTCTCTCAGTTCTAATTTCCATTCTTTGCAAAGTTGAAGAGGGCAGATGTCAACCCCAGGTCCGCCATCCAACATGGCTCTTTTCATGTAGTATCCTTCACACTTAACAGTAAAATGAAGAGCTTTGTTTTGGGCAGCCCCTTCCGAAGGCAAGTCATTTCGGCTGAATGAGATCCGATTCACTTCAAAAAATTGTTCCGCCATTCATTCCAGTTGATCAACAGTGGTTTCAATCGGAACATATGCTTTATTGAGGGTCTTTATCAACACTTTCTGATGCTCATTCAAACTTATCAGTAGAGACAATAGTGACACCTGGGAGGGAGACTTCCTGAGTTGGTAAATTACATCATAGTCCGAGGTTTTCATTTTTCGGAAGAATTCCTCGGCCTCTTCAGCGCTGACTGGCTTTTTAAGTGGAAAACACTTCTGTTTGGCATTTTTCACTTCTTCCAGATTGAGGTACTTCTCAGACGGGTTTGTTTCATTCACTTCCCCCATGATTTGTTTTCCTTTGTACGTCACTACCGCTTTGTTGTTGTTCCAGGGGACGGTAGTGGGATCCTTCATGGGCTTCTGTGGTGCGTGACTGATAACTACGAGCTTAGTCAGCCTGGGTGAAATTACCTACCCCGTGCCACATAAATCCCCTATTAGTACGTACATTTTCGATACCATCAGTGTGACCTTGTTTAGGGGGACTCAACACAAACTGTTCTTTCCTGGGTGCCCTAGGAACATATAGAATGGCATTTTTAGGAGGTACTGCCCAGGTCTTGGTTTCCACAACCTTTTGTACGTTTTGAGGAATGCGATTGTTTTTCTTCTCATCCTTAGCTTGCTTTGCTGCCGTTTTGGGCTTCTTTTCACTATCGGCAATAGCAATATTAGCTTTCAAAGCCGGGTCAAACTCTTTGTCTTCATAGATCATCCCAATAACAGGCCCGTTGTTGTGAGCTGGTAATGGGTTGTTGGTCACATTGGGGACCTCATCATCCCTTGGCACTACCCATTTTTGTTCTATAAGATTTTAAAGCGCCCTTTTTAGGGTCCAACAATCCTCAGTGTTGTGCCCTTCTGACCCTGAATGATAAGCACGTCGGGCACCGTGCTGGTAGGAGGGCGACTCTAGATTTTGCCTGTTTGGGGGTACGGGCTGCAATAGACCCATTTGGACCAACTTTGGGAAGAGGCTGGAATATGACTCACCAATAGGTGTGAAATTTGTTCTTTTGGGTGGCTCACGGGCACGAGCATTATATGGGAAATTATTCTGTAGGGGATGAGGATTATATGGAGCTTGGCAAGGGAGGTTATTTCTAAGAGGTGGAGCTCGGTTTTGGTTAAACTGTTGTTATGGCCGAGCGTATAGCTAGGCATTCATCACTGTATAAGGCTGAGGAGTCATAGCATAAGCCATATCCTGGTGAGGATAATAATGTTGCGGGGTGTTTGGAGGGAAGTAACCTTGGGGCTGACGGGAGTTTCTTAGGCTTGAAGCCACCATTGCCACTTCTTCTTTCTTTTTTCGATTTACCGCGCCGCCTGACCCGCTCTGGATTGCTTAATAAGTAGCTCTTATAGCCAACTGGCTCAGGATGCGACCCATTTTCAAACCATTCTCTACCATTTCTCCAATCTTTATGGCTTCTGCAAACGGCTTGCCCATAGCGGACATCATGTGGATAACATAGTAAGGGAACTACTGAATTATATTTTAGCACTGTAAGAATGGAGAATATATTTAACTTTTATCCATACTTTTGGAGGGATCGTCAAGAGAATCGGCTACGGTATGTGTCATTACACAAGTTTGATAATGAAGCATAAAGAAAAATTCATATCCCAAAATTTACGTATATTTTGCTAGTCTCGCAAGTTACAATATCCTTTTTATCGGGACTTCATATTCATTTGTGTATTTCATTCTTCCAGTCAAGAGAGCAGAGCATTTATATATACAATATTAAAGTATTTTCATCACCATTGAGCTATAATCAATGGTCGAGTGCTTATGAGTGAGCCCAATTGGTCGGGATACAGAGCCTAGTATGGCCGAGCGCCTATGAGCGAGCCTACTACGGCAGAGTAGTTATATAAATACCAAGCCTACTATGACCGAATGCTTATGAGAGAGCCCAGTTGGTCGAGATACAGAGCCTAGTATGACCGAGCGCCTATGAGCGAGCCTACTACCGCAAAGTAGTTATATATATACCAAGCCTTATAGGGCAGGACAACTATTTTACTTACTATATTGAGAGAGTTGAGTCAGTATCAGCAGGTAAGAATATCTTCAGATTATCTTTGACTTCTAGCTACTTGCAGTTATTATATTATTAGTTCAGTTTTAGATTTCAGTATATTACCTTACATACTTAGTACATTATTCGTAATGACATCTTTTTGGTGGGGACGTTGCATTCATGCCTGCAGGTATAGATAATCAGTCTGACGAGACCTTATAGTAGATAAGATTGGCATTCAGCAAATTGAGGCGTGCCATCAATTGAATTTTTCATGGCCCTCGCAAATATTGTTATTAATTTAAAATCTCGTAGTTGCTTAGGCGCGCTATTTTGAATTAATTTCCTTTATTTATCTAAATTCTGGTGAGCATTTCATGTGACCCAACTCCAATTCTCAACAACATTAAATAAAAGGTGTCGTGGACCGTGAGTGCATTTCATGTGGCGTGGTTCAAGACGTGTTTTAGATAACGTTGAATCTTCCTAAAATAATTAAAAGTGGTTAAAAATTAAATTGTACCATAGGATAAACATGTAATAAATCGGATAATAGGCCAATATTAATAGTTTATGCGACTGTGCTAGAACCACAGAATCCAGGAATGCCTAACACCTTCTCCCGGGTTAACAGAATTCCTTACTTAGAATTTCTAGTTTGCAAACTTCAAAAGGAAAGTCGAATTTCCTCGATTTAGGGATTGAAAATAAACCGGTAACTTGGGACACCAAGTAAAATATTTCAAGTGGCGACTCTGAGAAATTAAATAAAATAATCTCATTTCGAATAATGTTACTTTAATTGGAAAAATTCCCTTATATCTCCCTCGGGTGGTAAAAAAGGAGGTGTGACAGCTCTGATGACACTTACGGACAAAACTGAAGCAATCCTTTTCCATAGTCATCCAGTAATAGCCTGCTCGGAGGATTTTCTTTGCAAGGACGTATCCATTCATATGGGGTCAACACACTCCTATGTGTACTTCATTTATGATTCTTCCAGCCTTTTGGGCATCCACACGTCTTAGAAGGTTCAAATCTGGAGTCCTTTTGTACAAAACCTCTCCGCTCAAGAAGAAACCACTGCCAAGCCTTCTAATGGTTCTCTTTTGATCTCCACTAGCTTTCTAGGGATATTCCTTTGTTTTCAAGAATCTTTTAATATCATGATACCATGGCTGAACATCTGGTTCCACCTCAACTGTATTGCAATAACCATGTCTTTCTCGGGTTTTGATTTCCAACGGGTCAATGTGGACATTGCCTGGATACGGCAGCATCGAGGCCAAAGTAGCAAGTGCATCGGCTAACTCATTGTGAAACTGAGGAATGTACCTGAACTCGACGGATTTGCACTGTTTGCTAAGATCATCCACCTGTTTCCTCGATGGACAAAGTTTGACATCCCGAGTTTTGCATTCACCTTAAGCTTGTCGGATAATCAAGTCAGAATCTCCCATGATTAACAATTCTTCCACATCCTGATCGATTCCCATATTCATGCCCATAATGCAGGCTTCATACTCGACAATGTTTTTCGTGTAGAAAAATCGAAGCCGGGCTGTAGCCAGATAGTGCTGACCAGTAGGCGAGATCAAAATTGCCCCAATCCCGACACCTTTTGCATTCACATCTCCATCGAAGAATATTTTCCAAGCATTAATGTCCTCTGGAATTACCTCAACTGAATTTACTTCCTCGTCCGGAAAGTAAGTACTCAAAGGTTGATATTCGTCATCAACAGGATTCGCAGCTAAGTGATCCGCCAAAGCTTGAACTTTCATCGTTGTGCGGGTGACATAGACTATGTCGAACTCGGTGAGAAGAATTTGCCATTTTGATAACCTTCCCATGGGCATCGGGTTTTGGAATATGTACTTCAAATGATCCAATCTAGTTATGAGGTAGGTGGTGTAGGCCAACAAGTAATGCCTAAGCTTTTGAGCGACCCAAGTCAGGGCGCAACAAGTTCTTTCCAACAAAGTGTATTTGGCTTCATAACTAGTGAGCTTCTTGCTTAAGTAGTATATGGCTTGTTCCTTCTTCTCGGTCACATCATCTTGCCCTAGAATGCATTCAAAGGAATTCTCCAATACTCTCAAGTGCAAAAACAAAGGCCTTCCCGGCTCAGGTGGAACCAACACTGGCAGATTCGACAAATATTCTTTGATTTTGTCGAAACCTTCCTAACACTCATCTGTCCATCTAATCGCCGCATCTTTCTTCAACAACTTAATGATGGGCTCACACGTGGATGTCAAGTGAGCAATGAATCTGGTAATGTAATTCAACCTACCCAGCAGACTCATAACCTCTTTCTTGGTTCTCAGAGGAGGCAAATCTCAAATAGAATTTATCTATGTTGGATCTAACTCAATGCCCCTCCGACTAACTACAAACCCCAAAAGTTTCCCAGATGGTACTCCAAATGCACACCTAGCTATATTCAACTTTAAGTCATACTTACGCAGACACTTAAAGAACTTTCTCAGATCCCGCACATGGTTGTCTTGCGTTCTTGATTTAATGTTCACATCGTCCACATACACCTCAATTTTTTGGTGCATCATGTCATGAAAAATGGCAGTCATAGGTCTCATGTAAGTTGCCCTGGCATTTTTCAAATTGAATGGCATGACCCTATAACAATAATCACCCCAAGGTGTGGTGAAGGTTGTCTTTTCTGCATCCTCTTCATCCATCAAGACCTAATGATACCAGCATAACAATCCACATAAGACTGTATCTCATGTTTGGCACAGTTGTCAACAAGGATGTGGATGTTTGGTAATGGGAAGTTGTCCTTGGGGTTTGCTTTGTTCAAATCATGATAGTCAACACACACTCGGGTTTTCCTATCTTTCTTTGGCACTGGGACTACATTATCCAACCATGTGGTGTATCGTACCACTCGGATCACACCCGCTTTCAGCAGTTTGGTGACTTCTTCTTAGATCTTGTCACTGATGTCCGTTTTAAACTTTCTCTACTTTTGTTGGACAGGGGGATAACCGGGGTAAGTTGGCAATTTATGTACAAATAAATCAACACTTAGTCCTGGCATATTGTCATAGGACCAGGTAAACACGTCTTTGAACTAGAACAAAAGTTGGATCAATGCATCCCTAGTTCTTTCATCAGTGTGAATGCTTATCATGGTTTTGTGGACCTCTTCTATACTACCCAAATTAACGAGCTCAGTTTCATTTAAGTTTGGCTTAGGCTTATTCTCAAATTGTTCCAATTCTCAGTTTATTTCTCTAAAAGCCCCATCTTCATCGTATTCTGGTTCTTGATTCATTATTTCACAATATGACAGTGTGTTAGGATTAGGGCATGAAGTCCGCAGCATGTCATGTTATTTAAGTCCGCATTATTAGAACTAAAAGAAGCAATAAACAAAATAACAAAATCAGAAAGAGTAAAGAAAAAGATTCATAGACGATGAAATATTGATTTCATTTCATTGAATTTTAAGATAGAATGGTTTACATTGGAATTTTAAAGACAATAAACTAAAAGAAACATTCGAGTTACACCCTGAAATAACTCGGAATGCAAAAAAGGTGGCAAGACTGAACTACCGGGATCCCGCGTGACTGGGAACAAAGTAGCCTTCTAATTTTGAAGCTTGGTATTGGGCCCTATATACTGCACCTCAGCAGTGCTCGAGCCTTCACCCGGCTGGACCATATGAGCCTCATATAACATTTGCCTCATTGCCCCATAGATGTCCTCAATTTCTTCGGCCGTGAAGGCCTCATCTTCTTTATTTATGTACCCTAGTTTAACAAAAGTTCTGGCAAGATGCAGGACCGGTTGAGGTAGAACCCACCCGTCATTCTTACATTCTTTAGCACATTTCACGTCGGCTTCTGTAGCTTAGAAACTGATACCAAAGAAGTTATTAGTGGCGGTCAAGGTGATGGGCTCCATAATGACTTGCAAAGATGACCCGAGCCCTTTCTCGGGCTTGTAGCCATGCCTGATCATCTCACTGGCAACCATGGGAAAAAAAGGGTTGATGACACGGGTTTCCTTCCCCACATTGATCTGCGACCACAATCTCAAAGGCTTGGTAGACTATGTGCTCACTACCTCTTTAGCATCCAAACATGGTACTGACAGGTCCCTATAAATTGATTGCTCATCTTCTTCGTGATCCACAATTTCCTGATCTTTGTCTTCAAACATAACCATTTGGTGTAGAGTGGAAGGTGCGGACCCTGCCGCATGGATCCAAGGCCTTCCTAAGAGAAAATTGTATGAGGTGTCCATGTCCAAGACCTGAAATGTCACTTCAAATCTATAGGACCGATAGTTAAAATCAAATCAATCTCCCGTATTGTTTCTCTCTTGATACCGTCAAATGCATGCACGCAAAATTGTTGGGCCGGATTCTCTCAGTTCTAATTTCCATTCTTTGCAAAGTTGAAGAGGGCAGATGTCAACCCCAGGTCCGCCATCCAACATGGCTCTTTTCATGTGGTATCCTTCACACTTAACAGTAAAATGAAGAGCTTTGTTTTGGGCAGCCCCTTCCGAAGGCAAGTCATTTCGGCTGAATGAGATCCGATTCACTTCAAAAAATTGTTCCGCCATTCATTCCAGTTGATCAACAGTGGTTTCAATCGGAACATATGCTTTATTGAGGGTCTTTATCAACACTTTCTGATGCTCATTCAAACTTATCAGTAGAGACAATAGTGACACCTGGGAGGGAGACTTCCTGAGTTGGTAAATTACATCATAGTCCGAGGTTTTCATTTTTCGGAAGAATTCCTCGGCCTCTTCAGCGCTGACTGGCTTTTTAAGTGGAAAACACTTCTGTTTGGCATTTTTCACTTCTTCCAGATTGAGGTACTTCTCAGACGGGTTTGTTTCATTCACTTCCCCCATGATTTGTTTTCCTTTGTACGTCACTACCGCTTTGTTGTTGTTCCAGGGGACGGTAGTGGGATCCTTCATGGGCTTCTGTGGTGCGTGACTGATAACTACGAGCTTAGTCAGCCTGGGTGAAATTACCTACCCCGTGCCACATAAATCCCCTATTAGTACGTACATTTTCGATACCATCAGTGTGACCTTGTTTAGGGGGACTCAACACAAACTGTTCTTTCCTGGGTGCCCTAGGAACATATAGAATGGCATTTTTAGGAGGTACTGCCCAGGTCTTGGTTTCCACAACCTTTTGTACGTTTTGAGGAATGCGATTGTTTTTCTTCTCATCCTTAGCTTGCTTTGCTGCCGTTTTGGGCTTCTTTTCACTATCGGCAATAGCAATATTAGCTTTCAAAGCCGGGTCAAACTCTTTGTCTTCATAGATCATCCCAATAACAGGCCCGTTGTTGTGAGCTGGTAATGGGTTGTTGGTCACATTGGGGACCTCATCATCCCTTGGCACTACCCATTTTTGTTCTATAAGATTTTAAAGCGCCCTTTTTAGGGTCCAACAATCCTCAGTGTTGTGCCCTTCTGACCCTGAATGATAAGCACGTCGGGCACCGTGCTGGTAGGAGGGCGACTCTAGATTTTGCCTGTTTGGGGGTACGGGCTGCAATAGACCCATTTGGACCAACTTTGGGAAGAGGCTGGAATATGACTCACCAATAGGTGTGAAATTTGTTCTTTTGGGTGGCTCACGGGCACGAGCATTATATGGGAAATTATTCTGTAGGGGATGAGGATTATATGGAGCTTGGCAAGGGAGGTTATTTCTAAGAGGTGGAGCTCGGTTTTGGTTAAACTGTTGTTATGGCCGAGCGTATAGCTAGGCATTCATCACTGTATAAGGCTGAGGAGTCATAGCATAAGCCATATCCTGGTGAGGATAATAATGTTGCGGGGTGTTTGGAGGGAAGTAACCTTGGGGCTGACGGGAGTTTCTTAGGCTTGAAGCCACCATTGCCACTTCTTCTTTCTTTTTTCGATTTACCGCGCCGCCTGACCCGCTCTGGATTGCTTAATAAGTAGCTCTTATAGCCAACTGGCTCAGGATGCGACCCATTTTCAAACCATTCTCTACCATTTCTCCAATCTTTATGGCTTCTGCAAACGGCTTGCCCATAGCGGACATCATGTGGATAACATAGTAAGGGAACTACTGAATTATATTTTAGCACTGTAAGAATGGAGAATATATTTAACTTTTATCCATACTTTTGGAGGGATCGTCAAGAGAATCGGCTACGGTATGTGTCATTACACAAGTTTGATAATGAAGCATAAAGAAAAATTCATATCCCAAAATTTACGTATATTTTGCTAGTCTCGCAAGTTACAATATCCTTTTTATCGGGACTTCATATTCATTTGTGTATTTCATTCTTCCAGTCAAGAGAGCAGAGCATTTATATATACAATATTAAAGTATTTTCATCACCATTGAGCTATAATCAATGGTCGAGTGCTTATGAGTGAGCCCAATTGGTCGGGATACAGAGCCTAGTATGGCCGAGCGCCTATGAGCGAGCCTACTACGGCAGAGTAGTTATATAAATACCAAGCCTACTATGACCGAATGCTTATGAGAGAGCCCAGTTGGTCGAGATACAGAGCCTAGTATGACCGAGCGCCTATGAGCGAGCCTACTACCGCAAAGTAGTTATATATATACCAAGCCTTATAGGGCAGGACAACTATTTTACTTACTATATTGAGAGAGTTGAGTCAGTATCAGCAGGTAAGAATATCTTCAGATTATCTTTGACTTCTAGCTACTTGCAGTTATTATATTATTAGTTCAGTTTTAGATTTCAGTATATTACCTTACATACTTAGTACATTATTCGTAATGACATCTTTTTGGTGGGGACGTTGCATTCATGCCTGCAGGTATAGATAATCAGTCTGACGAGACCTTATAGTAGATAAGATTGGCATTCAGCAAATTGAGGCGTGCCATCAATTGAATTTTTCATGGCCCTCGCAAATATTGTTATTAATTTAAAATCTCGTAGTTGCTTAGGCGCGCTATTTTGAATTAATTTCCTTTATTTATCTAAATTCTGGTGAGCATTTCATGTGACCCAACTCCAATTCTCAACAACATTAAATAAAAGGTGTCGTGGACCGTGAGTGCATTTCATGTGGCGTGGTTCAAGACGTGTTTTAGATAACGTTGAATCTTCCTAAAATAATTAAAAGTGGTTAAAAATTAAATTGTACCATAGGATAAACATGTAATAAATCGGATAATAGGCCAATATTAATAGTTTATGCGACTGTGCTAGAACCACAGAATCCAGGAATGCCTAACACCTTCTCCCGGGTTAACAGAATTCCTTACTTAGAATTTCTAGTTTGCAAACTTCAAAAGGAAAGTCGAATTTCCTCGATTTAGGGATTGAAAATAAACCGGTAACTTGGGACACCAAGTAAAATATTTCAAGTGGCGACTCTGAGAAATTAAATAAAATAATCTCATTTCGAATAATGTTACTTTAATTGGAAAAATTCCCTTATATCTCCCTCGGGTGGTAAAAAAGGAGGTGTGACAGCTCTGATGACACTTACGGACAAAACTGAAGCAATCCTTTTCCATAGTCATCCAGTAATAGCCTGCTCGGAGGATTTTCTTTGCAAGGACGTATCCATTCATATGGGGTCAACACACTCCTATGTGTACTTCATTTATGATTCTTCCAGCCTTTTGGGCATCCACACGTCTTAGAAGGTTCAAATCTGGAGTCCTTTTGTACAAAACCTCTCCGCTCAAGAAGAAACCACTGCCAAGCCTTCTAATGGTTCTCTTTTGATCTCCACTAGCTTTCTAGGGATATTCCTTTGTTTTCAAGAATCTTTTAATATCATGATACCATGGCTGAACATCTGGTTCCACCTCAACTGTATTGCAATAACCATGTCTTTCTCGGGTTTTGATTTCCAACGGGTCAATGTGGACATTGCCTGGATACGGCAGCATCGAGGCCAAAGTAGCAAGTGCATCGGCTAACTCATTGTGAAACTGAGGAATGTACCTGAACTCGACGGATTTGCACTGTTTGCTAAGATCATCCACCTGTTTCCTCGATGGACAAAGTTTGACATCCCGAGTTTTGCATTCACCTTAAGCTTGTCGGATAATCAAGTCAGAATCTCCCATGATTAACAATTCTTCCACATCCTGATCGATTCCCATATTCATGCCCATAATGCAGGCTTCATACTCGACAATGTTTTTCGTGTAGAAAAATCGAAGCCGGGCTGTAGCCAGATAGTGCTGACCAGTAGGCGAGATCAAAATTGCCCCAATCCCGACACCTTTTGCATTCACATCTCCATCGAAGAATATTTTCCAAGCATTAATGTCCTCTGGAATTACCTCAACTGAATTTACTTCCTCGTCCGGAAAGTAAGTACTCAAAGGTTGATATTCGTCATCAACAGGATTCGCAGCTAAGTGATCCGCCAAAGCTTGAACTTTCATCGTTGTGCGGGTGACATAGACTATGTCGAACTCGGTGAGAAGAATTTGCCATTTTGATAACCTTCCCATGGGCATCGGGTTTTGGAATATGTACTTCAAATGATCCAATCTAGTTATGAGGTAGGTGGTGTAGGCCAACAAGTAATGCCTAAGCTTTTGAGCGACCCAAGTCAGGGCGCAACAAGTTCTTTCCAACAAAGTGTATTTGGCTTCATAACTAGTGAGCTTCTTGCTTAAGTAGTATATGGCTTGTTCCTTCTTCTCGGTCACATCATCTTGCCCTAGAATGCATTCAAAGGAATTCTCCAATACTCTCAAGTGCAAAAACAAAGGCCTTCCCGGCTCAGGTGGAACCAACACTGGCAGATTCGACAAATATTCTTTGATTTTGTCGAAACCTTCCTAACACTCATCTGTCCATCTAATCGCCGCATCTTTCTTCAACAACTTAATGATGGGCTCACACGTGGATGTCAAGTGAGCAATGAATCTGGTAATGTAATTCAACCTACCCAGCAGACTCATAACCTCTTTCTTGGTTCTCAGAGGAGGCAAATCTCAAATAGAATTTATCTATGTTGGATCTAACTCAATGCCCCTCCGACTAACTACAAACCCCAAAAGTTTCCCAGATGGTACTCCAAATGCACACCTAGCTATATTCAACTTTAAGTCATACTTACGCAGACACTTAAAGAACTTTCTCAGATCCCGCACATGGTTGTCTTGCGTTCTTGATTTAATGTTCACATCGTCCACATACACCTCAATTTTTTGGTGCATCATGTCATGAAAAATGGCAGTCATAGGTCTCATGTAAGTTGCCCTGGCATTTTTCAAATTGAATGGCATGA
The DNA here is from genome assembly GCF_000715075.1 of Nicotiana tabacum. NCBI lineage: Eukaryota > Viridiplantae > Streptophyta > Magnoliopsida > Solanales > Solanaceae > Nicotiana > Nicotiana tabacum. The sequence continues at coordinate 23,982,908 of NC_134082.1, forward strand.
CCCTATAACAATAATCACCCCAAGGTGTGGTGAAGGTTGTCTTTTCTGCATCCTCTTCATCCATCAAGACCTAATGATACCAGCATAACAATCCACATAAGACTGTATCTCATGTTTGGCACAGTTGTCAACAAGGATGTGGATGTTTGGTAATGGGAAGTTGTCCTTGGGGTTTGCTTTGTTCAAATCATGATAGTCAACACACACTCGGGTTTTCCTATCTTTCTTTGGCACTGGGACTACATTATCCAACCATGTGGTGTATCGTACCACTCGGATCACACCCGCTTTCAGCAGTTTGGTGACTTCTTCTTAGATCTTGTCACTGATGTCCGTTTTAAACTTTCTCTACTTTTGTTGGACAGGGGGATAACCGGGGTAAGTTGGCAATTTATGTACAAATAAATCAACACTTAGTCCTGGCATATTGTCATAGGACCAGGTAAACACGTCTTTGAACTAGAACAAAAGTTGGATCAATGCATCCCTAGTTCTTTCATCAGTGTGAATGCTTATCATGGTTTTGTGGACCTCTTCTATACTACCCAAATTAACGAGCTCAGTTTCATTTAAGTTTGGCTTAGGCTTATTCTCAAATTGTTCCAATTCTCAGTTTATTTCTCTAAAAGCCCCATCTTCATCGTATTCTGGTTCTTGATTCATTATTTCACAATATGACAGTGTGTTAGGATTAGGGCATGAAGTCCGCAGCATGTCATGTTATTTAAGTCCGCATTATTAGAACTAAAAGAAGCAATAAACAAAATAACAAAATCAGAAAGAGTAAAGAAAAAGATTCATAGACGATGAAATATTGATTTCATTTCATTGAATTTTAAGATAGAATGGTTTACATTGGAATTTTAAAGACAATAAACTAAAAGAAACATTCGAGTTACACCCTGAAATAACTCGGAATGCAAAAAAGGTGGCAAGACTGAACTACCGGGATCCCGCGTGACTGGGAACAAAGTAGCCTTCTAATTTTGAAGCTTGGTATTGGGCCCTATATACTGCACCTCAGCAGTGCTCGAGCCTTCACCCGGCTGGACCATATGAGCCTCATATAACATTTGCCTCATTGCCCCATAGATGTCCTCAATTTCTTCGGCCGTGAAGGCCTCATCTTCTTTATTTATGTACCCTAGTTTAACAAAAGTTCTGGCAAGATGCAGGACCGGTTGAGGTAGAACCCACCCGTCATTCTTACATTCTTTAGCACATTTCACGTCGGCTTCTGTAGCTTAGAAACTGATACCAAAGAAGTTATTAGTGGCGGTCAAGGTGATGGGCTCCATAATGACTTGCAAAGATGACCCGAGCCCTTTCTCGGGCTTGTAGCCATGCCTGATCATCTCACTGGCAACCATGGGAAAAAAAGGGTTGATGACACGGGTTTCCTTCCCCACATTGATCTGCGACCACAATCTCAAAGGCTTGGTAGACTATGTGCTCACTACCTCTTTAGCATCCAAACATGGTACTGACAGGTCCCTATAAATTGATTGCTCATCTTCTTCGTGATCCACAATTTCCTGATCTTTGTCTTCAAACATAACCATTTGGTGTAGAGTGGAAGGTGCGGACCCTGCCGCATGGATCCAAGGCCTTCCTAAGAGAAAATTGTATGAGGTGTCCATGTCCAAGACCTGAAATGTCACTTCAAATCTATAGGACCGATAGTTAAAATCAAATCAATCTCCCGTATTGTTTCTCTCTTGATACCGTCAAATGCATGCACGCAAAATTGTTGGGCCGGATTCTCTCAGTTCTAATTTCCATTCTTTGCAAAGTTGAAGAGGGCAGATGTCAACCCCAGGTCCGCCATCCAACATGGCTCTTTTCATGTGGTATCCTTCACACTTAACAGTAAAATGAAGAGCTTTGTTTTGGGCAGCCCCTTCCGAAGGCAAGTCATTTCGGCTGAATGAGATCCGATTCACTTCAAAAAATTGTTCCGCCATTCATTCCAGTTGATCAACAGTGGTTTCAATCGGAACATATGCTTTATTGAGGGTCTTTATCAACACTTTCTGATGCTCATTCAAACTTATCAGTAGAGACAATAGTGACACCTGGGAGGGAGACTTCCTGAGTTGGTAAATTACATCATAGTCCGAGGTTTTCATTTTTCGGAAGAATTCCTCGGCCTCTTCAGCGCTGACTGGCTTTTTAAGTGGAAAACACTTCTGTTTGGCATTTTTCACTTCTTCCAGATTGAGGTACTTCTCAGACGGGTTTGTTTCATTCACTTCCCCCATGATTTGTTTTCCTTTGTACGTCACTACCGCTTTGTTGTTGTTCCAGGGGACAGTAGTGGGATCCTTCATGGGCTTCTGTGGTGCGTGACTGATAACTACGAGCTTAGTCAGCCTGGGTGAAATTACCTACCCCGTGCCACATAAATCCCCTATTAGTACGTACATTTTCGATACCATCAGTGTGACCTTGTTTAGGGGGACTCAACACAAACTGTTCTTTCCTGGGTGCCCTAGGAACATATAGAATGGCATTTTTAGGAGGTACTGCCCAGGTCTTGGTTTCCACAACCTTTTGTACGTTTTGAGGAATGCGATTGTTTTTCTTCTCATCCTTAGCTTGCTTTGCTGCCGTTTTGGGCTTCTTTTCACTATCGGCAATAGTAATATTAGCTTTCAAAGCCGGGTCAAACTCTTTGTCTTCATAGATCATCCCAATAACAGGCCCGTTGTTGTGAGCTGGTAATGGGTTGTTGGTCACATTGGGGACCTCATCATCCCTTGGCACTACCCATTTTTGTTCTATAAGATTTTAAAGCGCCCTTTTTAGGGTCCAACAATCCTCAGTGTTGTGCCCTTCTGACCCTGAATGATAAGCACGTCGGGCACCGTGCTGGTAGGAGGGCGACTCTAGATTTTGCCTGTTTGGGGGTACGGGCTGCAATAGACCCATTTGGACCAACTTTGGGAAGAGGCTGGAATATGACTCACCAATAGGTGTGAAATTTGTTCTTTTGGGTGGCTCACGGGCACGAGCATTATATGGGAAATTATTCTGTAGGGGATGAGGATTATATGGAGCTTGGCAAGGGAGGTTATTTCTAAGAGGTGGAGCTCGGTTTTGGTTAAACTGTTGTTATGGCCGAGCGTATAGCTAGGCATTCATCACCTGTATAAGGCTGAGGAGTCATAGCATAAGCCATATCCTGGTGAGGATAATAATGTTGCGGGGTGTTTGGAGGGAAGTAACCTTGGGGCTGACGGGAGTTTCTTAGGCTTGAAGCCACCATTGCCACTTCTTCTTTCTTTTTTCGATTTACCGCGCCGCCTGACCCGCTCTGGATTGCTTAATAAGTAGCTCTTATAGCCAACTGGCTCAGGATGCGACCCATTTTCAAACCATTCTCTACCATTTCTCCAATCTTTATGGCTTCTGCAAACGGCTTGCCCATAGCGGACATCATGTTTTGGAAGTAATCACCCTCTTGGGCTTGCTGGAAGACACTGACCATCTCGGTCTCATCCATTGGGGGTTTCACCCTGGCAGCTTGTTCATGCCACTTGACGGCGTACTCTCGGAAGCTCTCCGAAGAATTCTTTTTGATATTAGATAGAGAATTTCTGTCTGGAGCTATGTCTATGTTCTACTGCAATTGCCTGAAAAAATCTCAAGCCAAATCATCCCATATGTGCCAGCGAGATATGTCTTGATCCATATACCACTCGGATGCAATGTCGACTAGACTCTCTCTGAAATAAGCCATTAGGAGTTCTTCTCTTCTGCCTTGCCCTCTTAATTGATTGCAATACCTCTTGAGGTGGGCTCTGAGATCTACGTGTCCGTCATACTTTTCGAACTTGGGAGTTTTAAAACCAATGGGAAGATGAACATGCGTGAACATACATAAATTAGCGTAGGATACGCTCCTCTGGCCACTTAAACCTTGTATATTCTTGAGGCTTTGTTCCATGATTCTCATTTTCTGAATGATTTCCTCTTGCTCGGGATTCTTTATAGCTCTCTTGTCCTGCGGTAAACTCATACCAAGGTTGTTGAGGGTAGGAGCTTAAGGTGACATGAGCCATGTCCGATGGAAAGGGCGGTGTTTGGAAAGTAAAGGACGATGGCTCAAAACTTGCCTTGGCAAGGTTGGCTGTATTGTAACTGAAGTTGGTGGTGCGATGAATATGTTGGAAGACACTCCCAAAACCAGAGCCTAAGATGAACCTTAGAAGGTGTTCCGGTGAAATGGGCTGACATAGTGGGGAATCCGAATGGGGTAGTCGGGTAATTTATGGGGATGTTGGAGGTCACGCTTGTTTTGGGAATCAGTTCAGGAATACCAGGTATTGCACTAGGAAGCTCTCTACCGTTAGACCAAGCCTACCACATTTCCAACATGCGGAGGCACAGTGCCCTGTTCTCTTCACCATCTGCTGACTCTGACGTCGGGAACACCGATAACAGGCTATCATTTGAGGGGGTAATTGTTGGTAGTTGAATTTCTAACGTCATTTCGACACTTCCTTTGGACCTTGTGAAGGACGGGTGTGAAGCCAGGTTACCACAAAACCAACTGTGAGCACGTGATTTTTGACCTATATGAATTACTCCCACAAATTCAAGACAAAATAATTTTTGCCATTGTTTGCAATCTCATAGATTTTTGTAGCATTTGTATTAATGGTTTGCATTTGTCTGCGCATGTTAATTTTCTTAATTAAAGAAAAATACAAAAAATATGTTGCAGTTGCATTTAAGATTTAATTTGGCATTTTTGAATTAATTAGTATTTTAGTTGTTTTACAAAAATAGAAAAATCACAAAAATAGCCTATTTTACACCTTTTAATTTTCGTTTTGAATTTTGGTAGTTTTTCCTTTTATTTGTTGTTTAATAATTTGTGGTAATTGTTATTTAGAATTAGTTAATTTAATGTGATAAGTTAATCTGATTAAGAATTAATCTAGGTTTATTTTAAATTTTAAGTTAAAAAAAATAGAAAAATTGACTTGAGAAGGAAAGGAAATAGAAGAAGGAAATCAATATTGGGCTAAGTCTTTAAAATTATACCCCAGCCCAAAACATTTCCCCCCTTCCGAAACCCGTTTAAACCCAGCCTAAACACATACCCCAACCCGGTCCATGCCCCCCACTAAACCAAACGACCTAGTTTCGTTGCCATCCAATCAGAGCCATTGATTTCCTTTTATCTAACGGACGGGAACTGGGAGTGTTTTATTATATAATTGTCGGATTTTCAGACCCCCCATCTCTCGTCTCCTTCAACTCGCCCTTTCAGAGACTCCAAAACCCTAATAGCCACCCTAATTCCCACCACCACCAAGCCCGGCAGCGCCACCTCCTTTCACCATCAAAATCATACCCCAGAATCACCATGACCCCCTCTCTCCGAATCTGCAACCACTTTCCCTTGAATCTTCCTTAAACTCCTCGAATTTCAAATCAGAAGAGGAAACCTAGGTTTCTCAACACTCAAATCTGTAAGCTCGATTGAATATTTGGGACGAAACTAACCTTAGTCGTGTGTATTAAGGCTCATTTCAGCCAAAATTAAGGATTAAGGATGATTTCAAGACTTGTCCCTGTTTTTCATAGGTATTTTCATCTTTTATTTACTTCTTTCATCTTTCTTGTTATTGTCGATTAGTCTAAAGTCCTAATTTTCATTATCCTCGCCTCGTATCCCATTCTGTCCTAGTTGTTTTCGTTTTTTGTTTCTACCTTTACATGCTGTAATTTAGTTAAAGTGTGTGGTATTTTCTTTTGGTTTTATCTCATTTTTTGTTTTGTTTTCCAATAAGTAAAAAAAAGAAGAAATTTCGGGTTTCCTCTTAAACCCTATGACAGACACATTTAAAGTTAGGGCTCAAAACTTAAATTGGAGTCATAGGGCCCAAGAGGGGATTCAATTTGGGCTGCAGACCTATGCCAACTTGGGTCGGGTCAATTTGACCCATATTGTTTGGAGGGATTATTTTCAGAGGTTTCAAGGACAATTTGGGGTAATTGGGATAGGGAATATTTTTGTAACAGAATAGAAAGCTTCCTAAAAAGCTTGGTTGGGGACTGTTTCGAAATTCTAAGAATTAGCTAAGGTTCCCTAAGCAAAAACAAAAATTAGAAAAGGACTAAGGTGCAAAAACCGATTCCTAGGGGTTGCCCTAATGCCTTGCCTATAAAGGCATCTTTACTTGGCATTGAAGGGGGGGAGGGGAATAAAGACATAAAAATCTGAAAAACTAAAACGGCTGAAGATTTTACTAAAATTCTGAAAAGCTGAAAATTTCCGATCCCTTTTCATTAGTGAGAACTCCTTAAAAACCTCTACAAGAGCACAAACTCGGATTCTGGGATTGAAATGGTTTGAATTTGGGGTTTTTTGAAAAATTCTGGGTTGAATTCTGCTGTTAGGTTACTGTTCCATTGGTTTTATGAGTTAATTTCACCGATCAATTGGTTGAATCTGGGTTGTCCTCTGCTGCTGTTTATTGCTGATTGTTCACCTGTTTTTCCTTCTCAATTTCTAGGTACATGCTCGAAAACTTGTATAATGTGAATGCTTGACTTGAAAGGTGAAATGGAAATGGAATTGTGGAGCTTATCATTAGTTTGTTAATCATAATTTAGTTCCTATTTTTCCTTTTCTCTGAATCTTTAGTCTCTGAATCTGAAGAAATTTTCTTGTATTTAGTGGAGAGTTTTGTATCACATTTATTTTGATAACCATGTAATGTGAAACTTGAAGTTGGATTTTCAAACATTATGCTAGATTTGGACTTTTATGAGTACATTTGAGTCAAGAGTACTAATCAATTATGTATGTATTAATTATGGACTGGGACTACTAGTTTAACTAATTAAATTTATTTTGTTTGGATGTATGTTTCATGGCTTTGGCAAATATGAGGATTTGATATTGAATGTGAGAAAACAGAGCGTGCTCTAAGTTTCTTCTATACGGTTGATTGAGCCCTTTGTGAACTCAACAAGAGTTTTGAATTTGTTTGTTTGTTTCTGAGATATTCATTCTTTAAGTATAAAACCATGGACGCCTCATGAATATGAGTTTAAGTTATTAACTTTGAAGAAGAGCTAAAATAGGTGGTGAATTAATCTCATTATGCTTTGTCGTGAAAATTTGCAGCATGTCTCCATTAGATATATAGGCTCTATTCCCACGAATTGATTAATGTTGTAGTTTTAGATTCTGAATACTATTGTAGTAAGATATGGACACAAGACTAAGGAGAATCATTGCTTGATAGTCTAATGCAGAATTTGTATCAACCCCGTCTTTTCGCAGTGGTGGCTTCTGCTTAATTTGGTCTAGCAGTTTTCGCTTGTCATGGGCTTGTTCTTGAGCCCAAAGTTTTATTGTTGTTGATGTTAACTAATAGAGGTGGTCCAACTCCTGAAATCCTAACGCCCCTCACCCTTTCTCTAATAGTTGCGTACCTCGGCCTTAAACCATGTTAGTTCAATTATTTGTGGTAATTAATTTGAGGTGTTCCATATTAACCAAGCTTACAATTAATGGTCCTCATGAGTCAATTTAGAAATCTTTTGGTTAGAATGAATCTAGGTGTTCCGTGCCGAACAAAAATCTCAATTGCATGGCCCTCGTTTAATTAATCTTATTTATCCCTAGAAATCGAGGCGTGCCGTTTAGCGAATTTTTCATGGCCCTCACAAAGTTAAGAACGCGTAGTTGCTTTAGGCGCGTTATTTTAATAATTAACTTCCTTAAACTCGGGTGTGCATTTCATGTGACCCAAATCCAAATCCTAACAACATTAAAGAAAATATGTCGCGGATCGCGGGTGCATTTCATGTGGCGTGATCCAAAGACGTGTTTTGTATAACGTTGAAATCTTCCTAAAAATGAATTAAAGCGGTTAATAAGTTAAAATATACCATAGACTAAAATACATAGTAAAATCAGATAATAGGCCAATAATAACAGTTGAGCGACCCTGCTAGAACTGCGGAACTCGGGAATTCCTAACACCTTCTCCCGGGTTAACAGAATTCCTTACCCGGATCTCTGTATTCGCGGACTGTAAAACAGAGTCAATCTTCGTCGATTCAGGATTTTAAACTGGTGACTTGGGACACCATAAATTATCCCAATTGGATACTCTGATTTTTAAATAAAATAATCCCATTTTGATTGTCACTTAAATTGGAAAAAACTCCCTTAATACCCTTACGGGATGTAGTGAAAAAGGAGGTGTGACACCAACCACTTTAAATAATAGAACCTAATCTCAACAACAGACACAAAAAAGGTTAGTTTGAGGTAATTAACACATAGGGTATCGCACGTAGGGATGCAATGCACCTAACAGTTAAATGCTTTTCTACATGTTTTGCAACGGTTGTGTGTCTCATCCCGTCTTTGGTCTATCTTCCAAACATTTGCATCTTTCTTTTCTTTATGGTGATTTTATTATTTGCTCTCTTTTCTTTGCACTCTCTCATTGTCTTCTCTCCTATTCTTGTCTTCTCTCTTTTTCTTGTTTCCTCTTTTATTTGAATTAATTAAAATCATGACCGGATCCGATGGGAATTGTCTACGTATCACGACGTCGCATGGATCAGATCATCACATAGTTCAAGGAATAAATGCGGAAATAAAAGAAAGAAACAATTTTGTTTTTTTTCCTTTTCAAATTTTCATTAAAACTTCTAATTTTCTATTACAATGACTCTATCATGGCTTTCTAAGATTTGAAAAACTAAAAGCAGTCTCGAAACAGACTCTAGAAATGGAAACTGAAATACAGACTCTAAAAGAAAATCAAGAATACATAAGCGCTTCCACTCCAGGGGCCCGTGGGACATCAGTCGATATCGCCACGGGCCTACGTGCAAGATCTCCTTGGAGGTGATCTAGGTCATCCATTATTTGAAAAACAAAAGGTCATAACTACGGAAAAAAGGTGGATGTAGTCATGTCCTCACACTCATGGCATTTCTTGACGATGCAGTCAGCAATCCCTCTAATCCTCTCTTTAATGATGCCTTTCTCTTGGAGAAGGCGCCCAATTTGTTGAGATCTAGCTTCCAAATCTTGGGTGTCATTATGGCTTTGCTCCTGCAATTGTTGCATGTCCTCCTCTAATCGGGCCATCAATACATAACAATGTTCCCTCTTTGCCTTGAAGTTCTTTGTTTGTTTAGCCATTTCATTATCAAGGGTAGTTAGCTTTTTCTTCAAGTTTGCGACTTCTCTATCATATTTCCCTTTGAATTGCCGAACAAACTCTGCCAGTCCCTCTGCGTTCTTTGCCAACTGTGCCCGAGCTCTTGCTAGACTGCCCTCGAATTTTTCCATATCATCCTCATACTCATATATTTTCCTCTTAAGACCGTTTATGAGTCTTTCATCCGTTTGGCTCCTTTCCTAATTCTCAGTAGCTATCTTCATTTTTTGGATCTAGGCTTGAAGGGCTTTGTTTTCTTGGGCCAACTTTTTCTTCTCCCCTTCATCAGCAATAGCCTGTACACTACTATCAAATTATTTCAGATCTCTGATTTTCCCCTCCAATTTGCTTATCTTGGCCCTGTAGCTTGTCTCTTTTGCCAACCAATCCCATTGTTCTCGTGCCTCATCAGTGAACTGTTGGACGTGGGGCCTTTTGGCAGGCCGTTCAGGCTCCCGATGGATTTGAAACCTCTTACCATACCAGGCCATGTAACTAGGCTCTAACTCACCCTTGGACAAATCCCGTACCCGAGTTTGTGGTTCCAAGAACCTACACTGATGCCAACTCTGGCGAACTTTATCTTCCAGGAATACAGGCTTTGGACCTAGTTCAATGACTTGTCGTCTCAAATATTCATCATGAGGTATAGTTTGGTACCTACCTAGCTGGCATAGAACCCTATGTGGAGCATACAGCTAAATACTCCAAAGACCCATCAATAGAAAAAAAACACTCTTCGGCCGACATATAGATGACTTCAGTAACCGGGAGCCAACCGAATGTCCACTCAATTTTGCTTGCAGTCAAAGAACTCAAATGTGTGAACCATGCCTTCGTACATTCTAGAAACTAATGACCCTCTATCCGATTTTCATGTTCTTCTATGCAGTTAAGACCAGTCATACCATAATTCATGTACCCTAAATGATGGCAAAGGTGTTCTTCCATCCAAAGTTGTAAAAGCATGTTACAACCATCAAAAAACATTCCCCTACTCGGCAAACAGTTAGATCTTGATAAATATCTGCTAGGACCATAGGTACAATAGTGCCATTAGCCTTTTTAATTATGAAATCGGCCATTCCTAGGAGCCCCAACTCTATATGTTCATCCTTCCTTGGGCAAATTAAGGTGCCTGGGAATGCTACTATGAAGATCAATCCCCGACGTGCTTACCATTTGCCTTTGTTCCCTGAATGAGTTAGGCCTGTGTCCGGAGCCTCAAACCCGTAGGGATCCCCATAATGATAGTACATGAAGTAGAATGAGCAAAATCCCTCAGCCATATTTCCATCCTTCACTTCCCGATTGATACTCAGAAGGTCCAAAAAATTGCGAGGAGTCACCACTCTTGGTGCCACTGGGTACTGACTCCTGAGATTCCCACTAAGGCCCGCATAGCCTTCTATTTCCTCAAGTGTAGGAGTCAACTCAAAATTAGAGAAATGAAATACTTTATGCGTCGGGTCCCAAAAAGGTATTAAAGCTTCAATTATATCCAATCTCGGTTTAACTTTCAAAACACCAATGAGACAACCCAAAGCTTTTATCGCAGCACCTCTGCTGACCTCCCCTAGGTCATTCCACCACATATAGGGTTCTAGCGGGATTTCCTCTACAACTTTAAAAGGTTCATTTTTCATAATGCTCTTCCTGCACATTTATTTAAAGTGATCAGTTAAAAACCATGATTTATTTTGACTCAAAAGTGGATTATCAATTTTTCAAAATCGTAATTCAGAGCAAAAGCACTTTTGCAAATACGGTCCTTCAACACCTCAGGAAAGAAGATTTTAGGGATGTGTTTGCTAATTGACCAAAATTTGAAAAAAGACCATAGGTGGCTATTTTTTGCAAAAACAGCCTTCCGACGCCCTTTTGGGGATATTTCGGCTATTTAGACAAAAACGACATCAGCTAACCTTATTTGTGACAAAACGACAATATTTCAAATTTTTGGGTTATTATTTGCAAAAATGGGGTTGGACCCTGTGAGGGTTACCCACGTATCCTACATCTGGTGGGAATCAAACTTGCGTAGTTTGGGCAATTTTGACGCAACGGAAAATAACACCAAATTTTTTTTGAACCAATTTTCTTGTTTCTCTTTTTTTCTTTCTTTTTTTTTCAAAATTTTTTGTAGAGTTTCGGTACATTTTGGACACCAGATTTTCCAAAGACGGGTAATTATCTCTCTCATACCTCAATTTGATTTTTCCAACTTTTCTCCCTTATTCTGAAGCCGGTCAACATGCATGAAGATGATCTTTTGATTTCGGGTACACATGTCCTACACGGACCCAACCCCTGTGTTGAGTCCCCAAAGTCAAATGCGCATGATGCAAATAAACGTTCCTACTAGGGATCCGGCATGAGGCTATGTTATTCTAGGTTTGAATCCTAGGTGTATTGTTCTAGACCTGGCTTACCCAAGTGGACAACTCGAGCCGGGGGGGAGGGGCAACGTACCGGGAACCAAAAAGCCGCACCGGTTTTGCAACTTGTCCGAATCTCATTTTAAAACTGGGATATGACTCTAACAGAAAAGAAGTTACACGAAGTGCACACTTCCCATATGATTTAGAAGACTCCGAGAGAGGAGGGTTTCGTAGCAATTTATATACAGTCCAAACAATATCAAATCTCGATAAAAAGCGGCAATTAGCGCATTAGGATCAAACATGTAAAAATCAGATAAAAAATAAAGCCAAGTATAACAGCTATTCTAAGCTCGAATTCTTGAACCCTAAATCAAAAGCTCTGGGTTGTGATCCCTAGCAGAGTCGAAGAGCTGTCAAACCTCCTTTTTACCACCCGGAAGGGGATATAAGGGAGTTTTTCCATTAAAGTGACATTATTCAATATGGGATTATTTATTTATTTTTAGAGTTGCCACTTGGGATATTTATTATGGTGTACCAAGACACCGGTTTATTTTACATCCCAAATAGAGGAAATTTTCGACTTTATTTAAAAATCTACGAACCAGAAATTCTAAGTATAGAATTCTGTTAACCCGGAAGAAGGTGTTAGGCATTTCTGGGTTCCGTAGTTCTAGCACGGTTGCTTAAACTATTGTTAATTGACCTATTATTTGATTATTACATGTTTTAAACCTACGTGCATTTTTAACTTTATAACCGCTTTTAATCTTTTTAGGAAAACTCATGATTGTTTTTGAAAGCACATCGTAAACCACGCTACATGAAATGCACCCGTGGTTCATGACACATTTATTTTATTTAACATTATTGGAAATTAAAGTCGGGTCACATGAAATGTACACCTGAATTTTAGCAATTATAAATCACAACTATGTCACGAGAACTGTACCCGTAGCCATGATAAATTATTGTAGCGCGCCTAAAGCAAACTACGAAGATTCATTTTTAATATCTAAGTTACAATATTTGTGAGGGCCATGGATGATCTAATTATGGATTACACACCTCAATCCATTTTCTCTTTAAAGAAATTATATTTAGCTACAACAAACTACATATGTTCAACTCTTAATCTAATTTATGAGGGCCATGGATGATCTAATTATGGATGACACACTTAAATACGATAAAAAATTACACTTAATAAGGCCTAAGGATATTCCTACTTACAAATGATATAAAAAAATTAATGTACAACTATTAGTAAGAAGGTTTGGGGTACATGCTGAGCTTTTAATTATTTAAACCAATTCTGGTGTGAGCTTAATCCCAATACTATTTTAAAAGGAAACTGGGCTCGAAATTGAGCCCAGAAGTGCAGTCAAGCAGATGGTCGCCTATCCCAAGTGGGCCAATAAGTCCATGCCCAATTCAATGAAATTCACAATAAGCTGTTTTGGGAAAAGACTATATGCTTATGAAGGTTGGGCTCAAGATTGAGCCCAAAAGGAAAAGAAAACAAAAACGTATACAGTTGAAAGTCAAAATGCTAACAACATGAACTTGAACTATGAAACTATTTATTAACTATACTACTATATATACGTTTGTTCTATCAAGTTAAAATTTTGAAAAATATACATATGCTGAGTACTGTATTTTAAGAATGATTGAGCCAACATTTTTTATTACAAATAAACTATTAGAACCCTAGGCTACTTGAAGTTCTACCTATTTCACAATAATAAACTATCTGACCTTCATATAGAATACTTTTCATTTAACAAATAGCCTTCAAACATATCCTAGAATAAACCACATGAATACTACAGAAGACTAAAACTAATGAAGGAACTAAATGAACTTGGGAGAAACATGGGAATAAAATTAAAGGGGAGTATTTAGTAATAGATCTTCAACTTCAACAACATATTTCAAATGGAAAGACAATCTTGCACTTCAAAGATCATTTAGGGTCCAAGAAGTACCTAGATATTAAAACAAAGCAAAAGAAAATAAAAACTTCAGCAAGGTCAGAAGTGTGAGCAAATCAACAAATCAACAGCAATATTCTGCTCCCTTAGACCATCTTTAAACCTAGAAAACCCAGAAATCCCTCAAAAATTTTTAAGTTCTTACTAAAGAAAAAACCAAAGAACAATTCCAACCAACTTTAAGCCAAAATAATGCAGAAACTTTGAGTATTTTTCAGGTTATGAATGTCTGCCTTTTTGACTGAAAGTATGGTACTACTTATAGGCCTAAAAGTCCATGTGCTGGATAACCAATCAGGGAAATATTCCCTTCATCCTAAAAAGGCATCTTTTAACCACCCGGGACAGCTGGCTATCCCTTATTGGCTCAACATTTTGTGCTAACCAAATAGGGACAACTGCCCCTATTAGTTCCGAACCATTGGATTACTAGGATCCAACAGTTGTGATGAAACAGGGACAAAACGGGGTCGTTTGGTGGTGGGGGAGACCTGGGCCGGGTAATTTGATTTGGGCTTGGGTTTGGGTTAGTTTAGAACAGGTTTTGGCTTAAAGAAATGACCCGAATTCAGAAAATAATTCTCTTTTTCAATTAACCAACTATTACCTTTTTTTTTCATTTTCTTTTTCTTTAATTAAAAATCCTACATTAAATTGTGAAATTAATCTAAAATTATAAAATTAAGTCAAATATCTAATTACAATAATTATAAAATTACTTGATCCTAAATTAAAAGAGAAAAATCACTAATCTAAAAATTAAAAGGTAAAAATGTAAAATGAGCTAGTTTTGTGATTCACTAATTAGTCCAAAAAATATAAAAACAAAACCTAAATGCAATGCATGGTATTTTTGACATTTTTCATGATTTTAATAAAAATTAAACGTGCACAGAAATGTAAGCAATTAATAAAAATCCTACTAAAAATCCTATAAAATGGCAAATAATTGGAAAAAATCTATTTTCTTGGATTTTATAGGAGTAATTCATATAGGGAAAAAATCACATGCTCACAGGTACAACAATTAAATGCCTTGATTCGCCTTTTGGGCTACTCCACTAGACTTGACCTGCCATATGCACGTGCCTTGGCAACTCCACCCTGATCCGTCGAGACCGGTAATTCACAATGTCTTGGGATCGGTCATTAATTATACTATCTCGAAGTTGAACTATCTCGAAATCGAACTGTCTGGAAGTCGAACTATCTTGAAGTTGACCATTGCGAATTCCTGGAGTCGATCACTGGAAGCCCTCCAGATGCCTTGATGCCCGTGAAATCGAGCCGTTGATTTCCACTGTATACAATAGCCTTAACATAGCCCACAAAAAAAGATAATGATTCCTTGTGCCATGTCAATTACTATCTTATAGATTTTCACTCAAACAACTCAACCAACACATTATTAACCATAAGAACAACCAAGAACATGATTTAATTACCTTAGGCAGTAGATACAACTTGAAATCCCCAGCTGGTGTAGCTCACAACAACCCTCAATCACACCACAACATTATAGTAGTTGTATTCTCTTCTTGAATCAACTTTTGGTTTTCAAGTTGGTGTGTGAACACACTTGTATTTTGTCTTGAAACTCTAATATATATATATATATATATATATATATATATATATATATATATATATATATGAAGGAGGGAATGATAATTATTGATTAATAGAGTTAAAGTTTGTCACGACCCAAACCGATGAGCCGCGACGGGCACTTGGTACCTTACTCAACCGAGTACCAACGTAATGTATCTTTCTTATTACATCATCATAGATAAGTGGGCCAGAAGGCGCGTCATGATACAACTCAGAGTAACCATGAGGGAATACCCGATATAGAACGACGCAACCAGATATAGAAACTTATACTTGTGACATACCTGCCTATAAGGACAATGTGATCCATTATATACTTTAAATACATGCCGACAATGCCATACAAATATCTGCATACATGACATCTATCTACAATCCTCTAAGAGTACATAATTATCATAAAGGTCGAGATAGGGCCCCGCCATATCAAGCACTATATGTCTAAATCATACTGACCAAAAAAGCAACTCTGGCGCAAACGGAGCACACCAACAACTTCCGTTGAGCTGATAGCCTACTAGGAGGAATCTCGACCTGTCTATTGGGGCCCGTAGGCATGAAACACAGCGTCCCCAGGCAAAAGGGATATCAGTAAAACAATGTACCAAGTATGTAAGGAATAAAAATCAGTAAATAATAGACATGAGAGAAACATGGAGTAAAAGACTCAACATGTTAGTCTGGATAACTCTTCAAATCATGAAATACTTATAGTTTAATGCATATGCATATGAATGTCATGTCGTGCATAGATGTGTTCATAACTTCATCAAGCCTCCGAGGGCATCCCATCATATCATCTCGACCACTGTGGGAAAAATCATCAACGTATACCAGCTGATCAGGCGGTGGTGCGTATATAACGCCATAACCTTTTCCCATATCCCACACACACACACACACACACATATATATATATATATATATATATATATATATATATATATATATATATATATATATACATGTATATAACGCCATCTGGTCATGGGCCAATGTATATGTATAAATGGGTGAAATGCATGAAAAATACGTAAATCCGGAAAAAAAAATTCAACTGCGTATTATTCTGAGTCCCATGAATCAGAAGATAATAACAATTCACATCCATGAACAGATGACAGAATAATATGATACATGGGGAATCAAGAACATAAGCATCTCTAGTATTTCGATGAATAGAGTCATTTATGGAAGTTGTGCATTTGCTCGTTTTGTTTGTATCGTATGATCATGCCAAAAAGAAAGAAGGGATAGACTTAACATACCTGAGCCAATTCTCTTGGCAATTCCTCTAACATACATCAATTGCGACAAAATTGTAATGGTAGATTGAAATAGGGGAGATTCTGTATGATATTTTTGAGAAAGATTTCACTGTACTCCCTTAGAATCGCAAAATCCCGTTGCTATTATGCTAAATAGTTTTGTATGATTTTTTTTATTGAAGAACTCACGTTACATGTGTATACATGTTTTTGCATGAACTTGCTGAAGTAAACTCACGTTACTTTACCTCACTTTGTAAAAGAGTCAAAATGAATCTTGTTTTAATTTTCCATACGTAAGTGTCTCCCTTAAAGACATATAAAAGTCCTTTACTATTAAGATTTGTGGTCCCCATTTGCATAATGACTAAGCCACCCAAAATTCACCTAACTTTGCCATTTTGCAACATAATTCATAAGTCACTACTTATAATGATGGGCTGCCACATAAACAGTTATATGGCTTATCCAAAAATCAACCACTTAATTCCTTAATCAACTCATTAATTCCTCCTAATCTAATAATTAACCAATTATCCATATAAATAAGAATTATCTCAAATTACTTATAATACTACTTACTTTTAATGCCCTTTATACATCTTGCTATCATGGTCATGTGGTACCTTGTATGGCACTAGTCCATAAATATGGGGTATTATGGCTTGGACAGTATGTTATCCCAAAATGTCAAACTTTGACGAAATTCATTTTCTCCGAATTGCCTACCCTCTCACTTTCACGAATTTACTTATCACTTGTTTCAAATAGCATAATGCTTACAATCTCAAAATAATCTCATTTCCCGAACTTGCGTCGATTAACTTACAATGAAGCTTTAACATACAAAAATGTGTGATGTAACATCTTATTTTTGAGCTTTCATCAATTTAGTTATGGTGTACTTCCACGTACGAATACGTGAGGTGTAACATCATTTCCCCCTTTGGAACATTCGTCCTCAAATGTTGAATGATGCACTTATCATTTTCATGACATATGTCTTCCGAATACTTTAGTACTATCCTTTCCATCTAGGTAACTATTCTGCGAATAAATCAACACACCAAGGGATTTCCCCCCTTTAGGCCTCTTTCTCATGCCACGACTTGTGGTCGGAATCCTTCCAATCTTGTAGTTGTTTCTACCTTCCATCATGCAGCCTGTACGACTCTGACCTTGTAAATGCACCTATGCGACTCTTCTCTCCTTTTTCCTCCAACTTTTAGCCAATCTCTAGGTCTCACGTTGTGAACATATACAGAGCTTGATAAGATGTCCCTCTGGGCATCTATAAGCATATTGAAGTTCTTCGCTCGGTACTTTGTTGAACTTACAAATATTGCAATATCTTATTGCATATACCTGGTTATCCATTCGTATGACTTTACTGAATCTAGGTAATTCATATTATACCATAACTCTTACTTCGATCTATCATTACTGAGGCCTGCTACGATACTCCAGGTTATTCTCGTTGCTTATCCTATATGTGTAAATCTATGTCCTTTAATGCTTCTTCATTACTATTCATCTTAAGAATCATGGCCTAATCTCATCTCATACTGTTGAACTTTTATCCATCTATTGGTTCACCTCAATGTTGGTGTATAATCTACCGCTTGATAACTTAGAACTTTTATGTAACACTGCCACTAGGGCTCACGTCTCATCGGGGAACATCTTAAACGATTAGACTGATCTACCCGGGGGTGATATTGTACTTCCATAACCCTATTTCATAGCATCCCAATGTGATTCTCCTTACAAGGGTATTTTAATCCTATACAATTCATCAAATCATTGCTCAATCGAAGGCCCAAATGTCATCATTTATTTATCGCAATTACACCCTAGTTACTGTGAAAATAGTAATAACTATTAAATTTGTTGATGGGACTCTAAAAATACGTGATCTATTTTTATTCTAGTTGTTAAAGCAGTTGATGCTAGATATGCAAAGATAAAAGATAAAGTGCGAACTAAAATAAAATTATAATCTAACTGAGGGGTCGGCTGTTCTGGCCTTGGACTAACCAATGAGGGTGCTCAAAGTCGATGTCTGGGCTCGAGCACGAGCTATCGATGATAATCAGGAAGGGGATAATAGTTAGGATACACTCAAGGGAGGCTCTTTATGGCCAATATCAAACAATAAATGAAGAACGAATATGAAATCAATACATGAGAGCAATAATATCGAAGGGATATGCGAGAGAGAAAAGAGAGAGTTGTTATTTATGTCATGTAGAATAGTTGGAGCAATAGGGTTTACAAAGTGCCAAGGATTCCCCTTATATAGGAGGGGAAATCCCAGCATAGTACAACATACATTAATGATAAAGAAAGCGGGGTGGAACAGCTAACTAGCTTCATGATGCTGGCACATACCAGTTTTAGACTAGCCTAATAGACTTAACCAGCCCTGGTTGCATTCTTCGGAAAATCCCCATGTCCGTTGGGGTATCAGCCAACATTATCACTAGGCCGGGTGTCGATAGATCTCGAGGAGAGGGTACTCGGTCCGCGATCTCGAGCCTCCGAGGTGCTCCCCCAAAATGCCTTATTAACAAGAAATTGGTTCTCCCAATTTCACCGTATACAGATAGTCACCGCATTTCTTAGAGAGAAGTGACAAGAAACGATTTTGACATCCCAATCTACGGGTTTCCCGTAATGATGTCGTGCTGATGACGCAAACTTCCATGATCATCAAAATGTTTTGTCACCTCGCTTTTCCAGCACCGTTCAATGCTTTGCGGTTTCTCATTCTTTAGAGCCATAATGTGTTACAACCCATATCCACATGTGTTAGTTCATGCCATATATTAGTTAACATAAATCCAAGAAGGAATTATCTTTTAGATGATAAGAAGTCAATCCTATTGGTCTTAAGTGATACAAGAGTGTATAAGGGTGATTAACCAGTATTAGAAGTTAAACGAATCAAGGATGTTGTAACTCGTATTTTCAGGTAATCTAGCGGTGCTTAATACACTCAAGAGGTCATTTATTAAGGTATTTTAATCATATAATATCCGTATCATAAGTCTTGAAGTCAAACGAGTTATGAAACAAAAGTCGACAAAAGTTGTCGCAACTTAGGTTCATAATTTTACTTAAACATTGGGTCAAATGTTTCTAATCTTTTCTCATAATTTACAAGGAATTACAGGGTTATCTACCAACAAAATTAAACGATCTATGAGTCTAGTTTCCAACGCATTAAACCGTTCATCGATACGATCTCGTAGTAGAGAGATATTCGCGTTTTCGCGAGACTGCGCCAAGCACCTCTCTATGGGGCCCACTAAGTCGGTTTAAGATATTTGGACCTATATAGGATGACTACAACCCGTTTTAAGTCATTTCTTCTCACTATTTTTAGACCTTAGAACCCTAGGAACATCCTCTCAAGGTTCTCTCAAGATTCAAGACCCAAAAAAAGGGCAAACAACACAAATCAAGTGTCGGGAATTCCGTGGCGCTAGTAAGTCTCTTGTTCTTCTTGTTGTTGCTCATTTTTGTGTCGTTCCAACTCGTGTGGGAGGTTGTTTTAAAGGGTTTATGTTCTGTAAATACTCCCTCATGTTCTTAATATCAATCCTAGGTGATTTCAAGCATTCTAAAGTGATTCTAGTGCCGAAAAACACTAATTGATCGCTAGTTTCACTTTTTTGTTGTTGTGGCAGCATTGGAGGGGTATTTCATGGAAATTTAAGGTCAAATTGGAGTTGTTATTTCTGTATAAAGATAATGAACCTCTTACTCTATATGTATTTAAGATTATCCAAGTTGCAGCTAAGCCATTGAAGCTAGAACTTGTGAAATATATATCGAAAGGCTTGGAAATAATGTTATTGTTTTGTGGACTGTTTTGTGTTGTTGTTGGGCTGCATATTTTACTACTATCTTGTGGAGTTTTGGAGGAGGAAGGGTGTGGATAAACACCATATATATGTAGGGTTATGGGCTGATAGTTATTCGTAACATTTCCAGGTTGTTTGACACGACTATGGTGGTCGTCGTATGTATGGAGTGATTAGGCTGTGTGTGGACTATTTTGGGAGGCTCAATATGTTTATTATTGATGTTGTTTGGGCTGTTTGGTGATTGTTTTTAATGGTGTGAGGTCATATATATAGGGGAGGTGCTGTCCGTTTCATCGTAAAATAGGTTGTGGTCGATACATAATAGTTATGACGCTTAAATGATAACGATAGTATCGTTTCTCTTATTGTAGACTAAGGAGTTTTGACAATTGCATAGCTTGAGTTTGGGGCAGTATATACAAGGTATGTGAGGCTATCCCTTTCCTTCTTTTGCACGACTCCGATTGTACATAATGTAATGAACGATCTTCCAAGATACTCTACTCTTAGAAGCTAGCAGTACTTACATTGTTTTCCCTCTTGTGGAACGATTGATGTTAATGTTGCTTCTCTTATTCTTATGTTATCAATGTTGTTGGTACTTCCTGATTCTTATAAGGTTCATAGTGAAGAGTTAGTCCTAATAACGGGTACAGAGGATACCGACCTTACGTCACTCCAAAAGGTTTAGAATGTGATTCCATGAGTCGAGCATGCATTATATATATGTATCTATTTTACTCTACCGAGCCACGCTATAGTTGGCCGGGTACGACACCTATTGTGCAACCACTGATAAGTTGGGTTTTACCGAGCTCCACGTGGCCGGGTACGATTCTACCGAGCCTATTATGGCCGGGTACGATATGATGATGATGATGCCCACAGAGGCGAATGCTTTAAAGGTTTATGTATTTATACATATGTATCATGCATTTCATGTAAGTAGCCCTTAGAGGTACTAAGATGTTACAGGTTGTATATTCTCTATCCTTGCTTACATTACTGATCGTATTTATGGTTCCTTGCCTTACATACTCAGTACTTTATTCGTACTGACGTCCTTTTATTTGTGGACGCTGCATGTCGTGCTGTAGGTCCTGATAGGCAGGCAGGTGCAGCTTCCCCACCACAGTAGACTGTCCAGTTCAGCGGTGATTGGCGAGATCCCTTCTCCGGACTTGCCTTGGTCTTGGTATGCAATTTTTGTTATAGACATTATGGGTATGTCGGGGCCCTGTTCCGGCTATGTTGCAACACTTATGTTCTTTTAGAGGCTCATAGACAGGTGTCGGCTCATGTATAGTTTGGTATGCCTTGTCGGCTAGTTTTTGTTGTATAGTCTTTCATAGTAGCGTGGTAGCTCATACCTTATATGTAGTTTCTTGATTGTTTGGTCATCCCCTGCTATGTATGTTCATGCCGTCATATTTTATTGCTGGTTGTCCATGATCTAGGTCTACCATTTATATTGATCTCGTCAGCCCTAAAAGATAATAATAAAGGTTAGATGAAATGTGCGTTGGTGCTCGGCAAGTGTGGTCGGGTGCTAGTCATGGCCCTTCAGTTTGGGTCGTGACAAACTTGGTATCAGAGCAAGTCTGTCCTAGGGGTTGTCTATGAGCCGTGTCTAGTAGAGTCTTGATTATGGATGTGTAGCGCGCCACATTTATAATCAGGAGGCTACATGACATCTAGGATTGTTACCTTCTTCCTGAATCTAGATCGTGCGTAGAGTTGAGTCGTAAGTGTTCGTCTCTAATATTCACCTTGTTTTTTTCAGTGATGCCTTCGACTAGGAAGCAAACGATTAGTAGACGGCTTGATACAGTAGCGGGAGAGGGTACCAGTCAGGTGCCCCAAGTCAGAGCAGGACAAAGTGAGGCTCAAAGTGAGATGCCCTCTCATACCTCATCTACTCCATCTCCTCCAGAGGATATTAGAAGGCACCCAGCGCCTCCAGTTCCTCCATCTGGCACTCCAGACCAGGATATGCGGAGTGCTTTGCAGTTATTGACTAGCTTGGTAGCTGCTCAGGCTCAGAGGCAGAATACAGGTGCTGCTGAGAAACCAGTTAGTACAAGAGTTCGTGATTTTATTAATTTAGACCCTCCAGTGTTTACCGGATCAGACCCCAAGGAGGACCCCCAGACTTTTATTGACCAGGTTCATCGTACACTTCGGGTTATGCATGTTAGTGATACAGAGGCAGTAGAGTTGGCTTCTTATCGGCTATGGGATTTAGCAGTTCTCTGGTATGATAGTTGGGAGAGATCCAGGGGTCCGAACCCTCCTCCAGCTGTGTGGAAGGAATTTTCTGAGGCCTTTCTTCGTCACTACTTGCCAGTTGAGATACGACGAGCTAGAGCTGATAAGTTCTTGAACCTTAGACAAGGTAATATGAGTGTGCGAGAGTACAATATGCAGTTTGATTCTTTGGCAAGGTATGCTCCCCATATGGTGGCCGAGATGAGTGATAGGGTGCATATGTTCGTGAATGGGTTTGGACCACATCTGATAAATGAGTGTACGACAGCCTCCTTGGTGGAGGGCATGGATATTTCCCGTATTCAAGCTTATGCCCAGACCCTAGAGGATCGTAAGCGCCAGCAGAGGGCAGTTAGGGAGCAGGATAGAGGCCAGCATAAGAGGGCGAGATTTGCAGGGTATTCTGATGACTTCAGAGGCCGCATCCGGCCACAGTTTTCGAGGAGTTCGGCGCCACCTGTAGCTAGTGCTTCTCCACAGTTTCAGAGGCCTCGATATGATCGATCCTATTCTGGTCCAGGTCAGAGTTCGCGGGCATCTGGCTCGCAACATCACAGGGATACTAGTCAGATGAGACCACCAACACCACATTGTGATCAGTGCGGCAAGGCCCACTTTGGACTGTGTCGTCGAGGTTCTGATGCATGCTATTCGTGCGGGCAGCCTGGCCATATGATGCGGGATTGTCCTAATAGAGGAGGTGATGGTATGGCTCAGCCGACTGGATCTGTGTCTGGTTCTTCCTCATCAGTTCGACCTTCAGCACGGGGTTTTCAGTAGTCGACAGGTCGTGGTAGGGGTAGAGGTGCAGTGCCGAGTTCGAGTGGTGCTCAAAATCGAACCTATGCTCTAGTAGGTCGACAGGATCTCGAGTCGTCTCCAGATGTTGTTACAGGTATTATATCTGTGTTTTCTTATGATGTATATGCGCTCATTGATCAGGGATCTACATTATCATATGTTACACCCTTTGTGGCTAATAAGTTTGGCATTGAACCTGAATTGATAAGTAAACCCCTCGCGGTATCTACTCCGATAGGAGATTCTGTGATTGCTAGAAGGGTATATAGAGGTTGCACTGTGATGATTTGTAGTCGTCAAACCTCGGCAAATTTATTTGAGTTAGAAATGGTTGATTTTGATGTGATAATGGGAATGGACTGCAAATGTTGACTGTCGTACGAAGATGGTTAGGTTCCAATTTCCGGGTGAACCCGTCATTGAATGGAAAGGGAACATTGCTACACCGAAAGGTAGGTTTATTTCCTATCTTAAGGCAAGGAAAATGATCTCAAAAGGTTACATTTATCATCTCGTTCGTGTTAGGGATGCGGAGGCGAAACCGCCTACTTTACAATCAATCCCTGTGGTCAATGAATTCCCAGATGTTTTCCCAGATGAACTCCCAGGCCTTCCTCCTGAAAGGGAGATTGAGTTTAGCATTGATGTGTTGCCTGACACTCAACCGATCTCTATTCCTCCATAGAGAATGGCCCCGGCAGAGTTGCGAGAGTTGAAGGTGCAGTTGAAGGACTTGCTGGATAAGGGCTTTATTAGGCCTAGCACTTCACCCTGGGGTGCACCAGTCCTATTCGTGCGGAAGAAAGACGGGTCGTTACGGATGTGTATCGACTATCGACAGTTGAATAAGTCTACTATAAAGAACAAGTATCCACTTCCAAGAATTGATGACCTGTTTGACCAACTCCAGGGTGCCAAGTATTTCTCTAAGATTGATTTACGTTTAGGGTATCATCAGGTGAGGGTTAGGGAGAAGGATATTCCAAAGACGGCCTTCCGGACAAGATATGGGCACTTTGAGTTCTTGGTGATGTCGTTCGGGCTAACAAATGCCCCAGCAGCTTTTATGGATCTCATGAATACTATATTCAGGCCCTATCTTGATGTGTTCGTGATTGTATTCATTGATGACATTCTAGTGTATTCTCGTTCGGAGGCGGAACATGCGGGCCACTTGCGGATAGTATTACAGACGCTTCAGGATCGTAAGTTATATGCTAAGCTCTCCAAATGTGAATTCTGGCTGAAATCAGTAGCATTCCTTGGCCATGTGATATCTGATGAGGGTATTAGTGTCGACACTCAGAAGATCGATGCAGTAAAGAATTGGCCGAGACCTACAACACCATCAGAAGTCCGCAGCTTCCTAGGGCTAGCAGGATATTATAGGCGGTTTGTAGAAGGATTTTCCTCTATATCATCACCATTGACTAAGTTAACACAAAAAGCTACCAAATTCTAGTGGTCTGACACTTGTGAACGTAGTTTTCAGGAGCTGAAGAATCGATTGACATCTGCACCAGTGCTCACTCTTCCTGAAGGAACAGAAGGTTATGTGGTATATTGTGATGCCTCAGGTATAGGTTTGGGGTGCGTATTGATGCAGCGTGGGAATGTGATTGCTTATGCATCAAGACAATTGAAGAAGTATGAAAAGAATTATCCAACCCATGATTTGGAATTGGCTGCAGTAATATATGCTTTGAAGATATGGCGGCACTACTTATACGGCGTCCATGTTGACATCTACACAGATCACAAGAGTTTACAATACATCTTCAAGCAGAAAGAGTTGAATTTGAGGCAGCATAGGTGGCTTGAATTATTGAAAGACTACGACGTCGAGATATTGTATCATCCCGGTAAAGCCAATGTTGTGGCAGACGCTCTCAGCCGTAAATCAATGGGAAGCTTAGTACATATTGAGGCAGGTAGATGGGGGTTGATTAAAGAGCTTCATCAGCTAGCCAATATGAGAATCAGATTGTTAGACTCTGATGACGGAGGTGTTACTGTACAGAATACATCAGAATCATCTTTGGTAGCCGAGGTAAAAGCACGACAATATGAAGATCCTATCTTAGTACGATTAAGAGAAAGCATTCAACAGTGTAAAAGTATGGCTTTTGGGATCGGAAAAGACGGGGCACTGAGATACCAGAGCCGATTGTGTGTGCCTAATGTGGCAGGGTTGCGAGAGAAGATTATGAATGAGATTCATCAATCCCGATATTCCATCCATCCCGGCTCGACAAAGATGTATCATGATGTCAAGGAGCAGTATTGGTGGGATAATATGAAGAAGTCTATTGCAAAATTTGTAGCCCAGTGTCCCAATTGTCAACAAGTAAAGATAGAACATCAGAAACCCGGTGGATTGCTTCAAAATATAGAGATTCCGACCTGGAAGTGGGAGGTGATTAATATGGACTTCATTATTGGATTACCTCGCTCTTATCATAAGTTTGACTCCATCTAGGTGATAATTGATCGACTTACAAAATGTGCCCATTTTCTGCTAGTGAAGACAACTTACACGGCTGAAGATTATGCAAAGTTGTATATCAAGGAGATTGTTAGGCTTCATGGTGTGCCCATATCTATTATATCAGACCGAGGAGCTCAATTTACGGCTAACTTTTGGAGGTCTTTCCAGAAGGGTTTAGGCACACAAGTAAATCTCAGCACTGCATTTCATCCGCAGACTGACGGACAAGCTGAACGTACCATTCAGACACTGGAAGATATGCTACGAGCATGTGTTCTAGATTTTAAGGGGAATTGGGATGATCATCTTCCACTCATAGAATTCGCCTATAACAATAGCTACCATTCCAGTATTAAAATGGCCCCATACGAGGCACTATACGGGAGGAGATGTAGATCACCAGTTGGATGGTTCGAAGTCGGTGAAACAGAATTATATGGGCCAGATTTGATTCACGCTATTGAGAAGGTGAAAGTGATACAGGAGCGATTGAGGACGACACAAAGCAGGCAAAAATCTTATTCTGATGTCCGACGTCGTGATCTAGAGTTTGAGGTTGGTGATTGGGTTTTCCTGAGGATCTCACCAATGAAGGGTATTATGCGTTTTGGGAAGAAAGGTAAGCTGAGTCCAAGGTATATCGGGCCGTATAAAATTCTTCGACGGATTGGACAGGTTGCTTATGAGTTAGAATTGCCATCCGAATTGGAATTTGTCTACCCGGTATTCCATTTATCTATGTTGAGAAAATGTATTGGAGACCCTTCTCGAGTCGTCCCTATCAAAGATGTACAAGTTACAGAGGACCTATCATATGAAGAAGTGCCAGTGGCGATATTAGATCGGCAAGTCCGCAAGCTGAGAACAAAAGATGTAGCTTCCGTCAAAGTATTGTAGAGGAACAAAAATATGGAAGAAATGATATGGGAAGCAGAAGAGGAGATGAAGTCTAAATACCCTTACTTATTCCAGAATGAAGATAACAAGGATGCTGGTGGAAGACAGGATACATTGGAAGAAGAAACGGCTCTATGAGGTAAGCAATAATTTGAGAATACTCCTCCTTAATACAAAATGGTGATATGTAGATAATGTAAATACGCATAATGCTTTGTGTATCCTTGTGAAGCCATATGTTGGGCTTAATTACTTGCAAGTTTTGCTAGTGACCATTTTATAGGGGAAAATTGATCGGAAATTTCCATTGGAATCCACGATGATTTAAACTCCCCATAAACCCTTACATTCGAGGACGAATGTTCCTAAGGGGGAGGGTGTTACAACCCATATCCACATGTGTTAGTTCATTCCATATATTAGTTAACATAAATCCAAGAAGGAATTATCTTTTAGATGATAAGAAGTCAATCCTATTGGTCTTAAGTGATACAAGAGTGTATAAGGGTGGTTAACCAGTATTAGAAGTTAAACGAATCAAGGATGTTGTAACTCGTATTTTAAGGTAATCTAGCGGTGCTTAATACACTCAAGAGGTCATTTATTAAGGTATTTTAATCATATAATATCCGTATCATAAGTCTTGAAGTCAAACGAGTTATGAAACAAAAGTCGACAAAAGTTGTCGCAACTTAGGTTCATAATTTTACTTAAACATTGGGTCAAATGTTTCTAATCTTTTCTCATAATTTACAAGGAATTACGGGGTGATCTACCAACCAAATTAAAAATCTAGGAGTCTAGTTTCCAACGCATTAAACCGTTTATCGATACGATCTCGGAGTAGAGAGATATTCACGTTTTCGCGAGACTGCGCGAAGCACCTCTCTATGGGGCCCACTAAGTCGGTTTAAGATATTTGGACCTATATAGGATGACTCCAACCCGTTTTATGTCATTTATTTTCACTATTTTCAGACCTTAGAACCCTAGGAACATCCTCTCAAGGTTCTCTCAAGATTCAAGACCCAAAAAAAGGGCAAACAACACAAATCAAGTGTCGGGAATTCCGTGGCGCTAGTAAGTCTCTTGTTCTTCTTGTTGTTGCTCATTTTTGTGTCATTCCAACTCGTGTGGGAGGTTGTTTTAAAGGGTTTATGTTCTGTAAATACTCCCTCATGTTCTTAATATCAATCCTAGGTGATTTCAAGCCTTCTAAAGTGATTCTAGTGCCGAAAAACACTAATTGATCGCTAGTTTCGCTTTTTTGTTGTTGTGGCAGCATTGGAGGGGTATTTCATGGAAATTTAAGGTCAAATTGGAGTTGTTATTTCTGTATAAAGGTAAGTAACCTCTTACTCTATATGTATTTAAGATTATCCAAGTTGCAGCTAAGGCATTGAAGCTAGAACTTGTGAAATATATATTGAAAGGCTTGGAAGTAATGTTATTGTTTTGTGGACTGTTTTGTGTTGTTGTTGGGCTGCATATTTTACTACTATATTGTGGAGTTTTGGAGGATGAAGGGTGTGGATAAACACCATATATATGTAGGGTTATGGGCTGATAGCTATTCGTAACATTTCCAGGTTGTTTGACACGACTACGGTGGTCGTCGTATGTATGGAGTGATTAGGCTGTGTGTGGACTATTTTGGGAGGCTCAATATGTTTATTATTGATGTTGTTTGGGCTGTTTGGTGATTGTTTTTAATGGTGTGAGGTCATATATATAGGGGAGGTGCTGTCCGTTTCATCGTAAAATAGGTTGTGGTCGATACATAATAGTTATGACGCTTAAATGATAACGATAGTATCGTTTCTCTTATTGTAGACTAAGGAGTTTTGACAATTGCATAGCTTGAGATTGGGGCAGTATATACAAGGTATGTGAGGCTATCCCTTTCCTTCTTTTGCACGACTCCGATTGTACATAATGTAATGAACGATCTTCCAAGATACTCTACTCTTAGAAGCTAGCAGTACTTACATTGTTTTCCCTCTTGTGGAACGATTGATGTTAATGTTGCTTCTCTTATTCTTATGTTATCAATGTTGTTGGTACTTCCTGATTCTTATAAGGTTCATAGTGAAGAGTTAGTCCTAATAACGGGTACAGAGGATACCGACCTTACGTCACTCCGAAAGGTTTAGAATGTGATTCCATGAGTCGAGCATGCATTATATATATGTATCTATTTTACTCTACCGAGCCACGCTATAGTTGGCCGGGTACGGCACCTATTGTGCAACCACTGATCAGTTGGGTTTTACCGAGCTCCACGTGGCCGGGTACGATTCTACCGAGCCTATTATGGCCGGGTACGATATGATGATGATGATGCCCGCAGAGGCGAATGCTTTAAAGGTTTATGTATTTATACATATGTATCATGCATTTCATGTAAGTAGCCCTCAGAGGTACTAAGATGTTACAGGTTGTATATTCTCTATCCTTGCTTACATTGCTGATCGCATTTATGGTTCCTTGCCTTACATACTCAGTACTTTATTCGTACTGACGTCCTTTTATTTGTGGACGCTGCATGTCGTGTTGTAGGTCCTGATAGGCAGGCAGGTGCAGCTCCCCCACCACAGTAGACTGTCCAGTTCAGCGGTGATTGGTGAGATCCCTTCTCCGGACTTGCCTTGGTCTTGGTATGCAATTTTTGTTATAGACGTTATGGGTATGTCGGGGCCTTGTTCCGGCTATGTTGCAACACTTATGTTCTTTTAGAGGCTCATAGACAGGTGTCGGCTCATGTATAGTTTGGTATGCCTTGTCGGCTAGTTTTTGTTGTATAGTCTTTCATAGTAGCGTGATAGCTCATACCTTATATGTAGTTTCTTGATTGTCTGGTCATCCCCTGCTATGTATGTTCATGCCGTCATATTTTATTGCTGGTTGTCCATGATCTAGGTCTACCATTTATATTGATCTCGTCAGCCCTAAAAGATAATAATAAAGGTTAGATGAAATGTGCATTGGTGCTCGGCAAGTGTGGTCGGGTGCTAGTCATGGCCCTTCAGTTTGGGTCGTGACATAATGCAGCCATCAATTCAGCTCCCATGGACGCACTGAATGCACCTGTCATTACAATTTTTGAGGGCGATAATAGCGTCGTCGGTTACGTTACCCCTCTTTCTATAAATGAGGGTCTCCTCGGATCAACCTTTTACCCAAGTGTTTTCCATACCTATCCATTCCTCCTTTCTCTCTATCTTTATTCTTTGTCTTTTACCATGTTTGTGGCCCATGGCCTCAAGATTTGATGGCGATATCGGGTATGCAATGGCCTGTCTTCTGGACCTTCTCTGGTTTGAGCTAGATTATGCTGTTTTGATATTTTTGTTGTTGTTGTTGTCATCTCCGTCGGCTCTGGATGATGAAGCAAAGGACCGATTTTCTCTGACCCAAGGAAATATTTGGATTATACATTGCTACTGAAGAGGGGGTTCGAATTATACACCGCTGCTCACCCTTATCCCCCGGCTCGGTGCATTACACCCCCTTTGGATTCCTTGGGGTGTGGCGGCACTGTCTACTAACCATCGTCTCTCATGCCGGGACAACATCTCAAGAAGTGGCTTTACAACAATAGCCTAGCGAAATCTATACTAGCCAGATTTTTCACCCAGCCACTTCTTCATTCCTTCCCGCCTTTTCCGTGTCACTTTGCTCTTCTCCATCACTTTCCCCTTCATCGTCTCTCCTTTTGAAGATGCCATTTTGGTGAATTGTGATAAGACTCCCAAGGGGATTGTGTTTGGAAGATATTGTCTTTGAGGACGTGTTCTTGAGGAGATGATATCGAAAATACTGCTATTAAGGACAACATGTAAGGACCCCTCGCGGGATTTTGTAATCATATTTAAGGACCCCCTGTGGGATTTCGCAATGGAATATTTTGTGAATACAAAGAATTTTTCCCGATTTGTCTTCGATGCTAGCTACATTCTTTTATGTTTGTGGAGACTCCAAATGCATGAATCTGTCTATCGTTCCTAAGACCAAACCCAGATGCGAGTATACCTTCCGGTCTTTGGTTGATAACTACGGCTTCCCACGGAATCCTTTGCGATCCCTTTGATCTAACCTGAATAAGGTCGATAGACTCGGGTTACCGGGACCTTGACTTTGAATAAAATAAGAATAATGTTTCAGGCCTTGGAATCATGACTTACTAGTTAAACTCCGTGGTAATCTTTGGGAAGAAATTTGCTCGGGGCCCATAGGCGGGGGCTACCTTTGATCTCTTGAGGACAATCCTCGAGCGGAGATTCGTTCAAATTCAGACCACCTGGAAACGCGCTCTAGGCTTAGTGTGAATAACCTTATGGTGTTGTAGATAGATTTTGAAAGAGGGTCTATCCGATCTTGGATGGTACCTGGGGCCAAGACCATATAGGTGGAGTTCAAATGCTTATTTCCTTGGAGCCTGATTTCCTTTTGAAACAATTCCCCGAAGTCGAGTATCTCCTTGGGCGAAGGCGTCATTGGCTCTCTGGAGCCTTTCCTTGTCTTGATGGAGGTCCTCGAGGTCGGGTACCACCTCGGGACTTGAGAGGTTGTTCTTGGTTAGTGTTCCCAATTGGCTTTGAGGTAGGCGAATCGTCGCCATTTTTTCTATGCATAAATAGGGTTGTTTTACCTTTTCGGGGGTTACCCCATTTTAAGCAGTTGTCTTCCTCTTTCTGCGCCAGGCTTTCGGCTCTCCAGTACCAATGCGTCAGCACATATCCCCGCTTATGTAGTTCTCTAAATTTATGACCGCCACAACGGCTATGTCGGGATCTATCCGATAGGGAGAGGAGATCTCTGCCTCCGATCTTCAGGACCATCGAGGTCTGATGATTTTGAGGTGTCGATCGACTACGCCTTTCATTGTTTTTGTCGAGGAAAATGGAGACCGAGTATGGATTAGTTACTTCATTCAGGTGTGGGCTGCTGACATTTTACCCCAGGAGCTCATGCCATTTACTGAGGAATGAAGTTATACTCGTATGTGGTGCATCTCGTGCTTTATCTGTTTTATCTATGGAGAAAGTCAATTTCATAATCGTGCCTTCTTCTCCTCCTCTGTAGCGGTTTCATGGGTGCCGAACGACGTTCATGATCTGTCGGACTGGATCCGAGAATTGGTGTCCTACTCAACCTGTAAGGAATGCAAGTGGCGAGCTTTGTCCTGGGGCAGGTGGGAAGCGAAATATCATGGTGAGTGTTGCGCTATTCCTTCCTCGTTATCACCTTCCTTTTCCGTTGACGACATTTTGGGAGATACTAGAGACTTGGTATCGCATACGCCGAGTGACCATGCTTCGACCGGAGCAATCATTTTTAGGGCCGAAGGAACTGGATTAGCAGGTGTGCGTTTGGCCTTCGAGGAAGCCAAAGGCTTCACTTTGCGGTGAGTTTGGCACAGGTTTTTCGAACTTTGCGCCTTCCTTTCCTTACTAAGTTTTCTTTTGCAGGCATCCGACAAGCTCGAGTCCGGGCTACGTCATTGTGAAGCCAAGCTATGGAAAGCCTTGGATTAGGGGAGACCCTTGGGGCTCCTTTGTGATGAAAAAATAGGTCGAGTTGGTTCATTTTGCAGTGTGAGGCAGGCCGGAACTTAAACTGCAAAAACCATCTAAAGGAGCGGGTAGATTTCTGTCCCAGATGAATGTGCATTATGCCTTCTGGCTCCTGGGGCTGACACTTAGTTTATTTCAGTTGTAGAAAAAGATGGAGGCCCTGGAATGCCTTGGAGGTTAAGTTTTCCAGGCCAGGCATGAGCGTGATGAGTTGAAAGCTCGGGCAGAGGCTCAGGCTTTAGGTGGGATGAATGCTCTATCCAAAATTCCTGCTTTTTAGGCTCAACTTTGCCTAGCTTGCGACAGTTCTTTGGATTAGATGGAAAAGTTTGAAGAGCATGAGTCCGAGCTTTCAAAAGTCGGGGATAAGGTCGTTAATGCCCGGGCAGAAGCTACAATGAGCCAGACTGAGGCTGACCAGAAGATGACGATCTATTCAAAGAATGCCGCCGATACTCAAGCCGAGCTAAAAAGGGATCCTCAGTCACGAAGGGAGGATTGAAGAATATGCTCATTGCAAGTCTTGAAGAAAGTCCCTCAAGGAGACCCTTGATAGGGGTTTCGCCCTCCCGGAGGAGCTGGCGCTAGCAAAGGCGGATGAGCGTGATGGTCGATCCCTTTTACCCGATGCCGAGGAAAATTAGGATGAAACTGGCGGGCCATAGCCCTTAGTGGGAGGGCATAGATTTTGTATTATGTATGTAACATTTCCAAAGCATGTTTGTAGCTGGAGGTTGCATCCCTTGCATGCATATGAATGAAAACCCTACGGCTTTACTTCTTTCGTATCTTTCTCCGCTCTGATCTTGGCCAGGCAAGCTAGTTCTTGGTTGGTAGGAGTTCTTACGGTATTGACAAGGCCCCGGGGCTCTTTGAGTTTGATACAATTACTCTCACGCTTTGAGTCGATGCGACCTTTAGCACAAGCTGGCGTTAGAGCTCTTATGCTTTGGCTCAACTGTTTTGGGTTTAGTCTCCGAGTTGGGCTTCGGCTCGAGCTCATTCGGCCCTCAAGCTTTTGTGTTCGCATGGACGGGCAACAACGGCTCTTACGCCTTGGGTCAAAACGACCTTTTATATGTATGGCCCTTAGGCATGGATATTTAGCTATTTTGGATCCAGTCTCTGAATCGAATTACGACTCGAGCTTATTTTGACGCTTAAGCTTTCAAATTTAAGCTAGCGATAGTGGCTCTTACGCTTTTGGTCGATGCGACTGTTTTGAGTGTGTGGCCCTGAGGCTCATTAGACTGGCGACAATGGCTATTATGCTTTTCCCTTACATATGTAGGCTTTGTTTTCCTCTCATTAAGGACTTTTGTAATGATTTTGCCTGACCCATCGTCGGTTCGGGAAGAACCTCGATTTTAAGTTATTTGCGGCGATGTTCGAGCACCTCTGAAGGTTTAGCTCGTAGGATGAGTAGCTCGAAGCCTTGTAATTTGGAGCTAACATGGTCGAAGCTCTTTTTCCTATTGAGGGTAGCATATTTAACCGGTTCTTTTCGAAGTAGATTCGAAGTAATTGCCTATAATTTTGTAGCAATGGTCGAGCGTCCCCGAGTCGCATAAATTCGTCTGGTACAGCCGTATGACCATAGTTATTTGTGTTTGACCGGAGCTATTTCTGGTCCCGAGTGTAGCAGTTTGGGCATCTATATCGAGGGTATGACTTTACAAGGGTCTTAAAAATTCAATATATAGCCTAAACTTCAGGATCAAGCTTTATGCCTATAGTAAGGTCTTACAAAATTTTCATGTCATCAAGGTCTTACAGTTTTTCATGCATGTTGAGGTCTTACAGTTTTTCATGCATGTTGACGTCTTACCATTTTTTCATGCCTGTTGAGGTCTTACAGTTTTTTCATGTTGTTGAGGTCTTACTGGTTTCTCATGCCCTTGAGGTCTTACAGATATAATTGTTACCTTATGTAGCTCTTACGGGACCGAGTCTGCCTACTCCGGG
This sequence comes from Nicotiana tabacum, assembly GCF_000715075.1. Classification (NCBI taxonomy): domain Eukaryota; kingdom Viridiplantae; phylum Streptophyta; class Magnoliopsida; order Solanales; family Solanaceae; genus Nicotiana; species Nicotiana tabacum. The sequence continues at coordinate 24,017,244 of NC_134082.1, forward strand.
TCTTATGGCCTCGTGTTTTTAATGAGTCACTTGAGGTGGCATTTTGACGGCAGTCCCTGAGTCGCCGAGAGTTTCCTAACTCAAGAACCATTTTTTGTAAACTTCACATTGCCTCATCGGGGGCTTACGATTTTGGAGATCCCAACTCTGAGGTCGTACACTTTTATTATGATATTTTGACAATTGTCCTCGAGTATTTGGGATGTTTTTCCTTTTGGAGATGTTTTGTGGTTTCCGTGTTGCCTTACTTTAGGGCTTACGATTTCAGAGTCCTGAGCCGGAGGTCGTTTAAGTGTTGAATTGTCGATGCCAGTCCCCGAGTATTCGGGACATTTCCGATGGAGGAAATGTTTTTGCGAAGGTGCCCAGTTTCTTTTTGAGTGCGAGATGCCTTGAAAAAAGATGTTCTTCGATTATTTGACACAAGTGTACATGTATTCACCATCGGGGGCCCGCTATATGGACATGGTTCGTTTGACCGTTCAGCCCGGTACATTTCTTTCCTATAGGGACCCCGTTCGGCATTTCTTAGTTTTTCCGAGTAGGTGGCTTCCGGAGGGGAATGCCCCCGAATGTTCGGGGTTGATTGCAAAAGAAGCCGCGAACATTTGTTGAGTTTCCCTTAGGTAGCATGCAGATGTTGCCTCATTAAAAACCTTGCTGGTAAAACCTTTTTTTGGGATAAAATTCTCGGTTGAAGGAAATGAGTACAACAGATGCTTTAAAACTTCATGGTCTTCGAGCTGGGTTAGAATTCTGACTGCTTCGATTGGGCGCCTGCATAAAGGTTAGTCTGAAATACGTAATGAAAAGGGATATGGCCATATCTTAATGCGAGACGCGCCAGCGATGTTTTGAGAATCGATATGTTCCAATCACTTTAGATAAGGACGCAGTATGGTCCTTTATTTTGTTTAATTAGGCTTGATCGAGGGTGCGGCTCGATTACCTTTCAGCGCTTTTGCGGGCAGAGGTACAAACGTTAGTGCCACGTTGTGTACCACGAATATTTCCCTTGCAGCATGTTATTCCCCGTAGATGTTTTTAATTGCGCCCTTTGTTGGGAACTTCATCATTTGGTGAAGAGTAGATGGTACCGCTCTCATGTAGTGTATCCACGACAATCAGAATAAGGCGTTATACCTCATGTATTCTTCAATGACATGGAATTTGGCGTTTTGGGTCATATCGGCCACGGTGACCGGGAGGATGATTTCTCCTTTCGTTGTTTCACTTGCCTTGTTGAATCCGTTGAGGACCCAAGTGGCGAGCACGATTTGGTCGAGCAGTCCGAGCTGCTCTATCACCCTCGACCTGATAATGTTGGACAAGCTACATGGATCCATGAGTACATGTTTTATTGGAAAAGTATCTACAAGGAAAGAGATTATCAGTGCGTCATTGTGAGGTTGAGACAAGGTCTCAGTGTCAACTTTGCTGAATGTGAGGTCGTCCTTGGGAATATATCCCTGGGTCCGCATTTCCCTGGTGATGGATATTTTGTCCTTATTACGGGTTCCTGGGGGCATCGACGCCTCCCATAATCATATGGATGACATGTTGTGGCTCGTTTAAGGAATTCCCGGAGATGCCCTTTGCTAAGTAGTCGGGCTACCTCTTCTCGGAGTTGGTGGCAATCCTCGGTCTTGTGGCTATGTGTGTTGTGAAACTCGCATACTAAGTTGTGATTCCTTTGTGAGGGATCCGATTGTATAGTCCTGGGCCATTTGGCATCTCTGATTTTACTGATGGCGAACACGATGTCTGATACATCGACGTTGAAGTTGTATTCTAACAAATGAGGTGCACCCATTGGCCCTGCATTCCTATCGAATCTGGCTATGTTGATGAGTCCTCGAGGATCCTGTCCTCGATCCATTCTCCGATCGTTGCAAGGTAGGTTACACCTTGGGGCATTCCTCCTATCTTAGGTATACAGCTGATATCTTTCTTTGTTTGGTTTTGGTTCGTTTGACAAGAGCCTACTTGGGTATACTGAGCCCGAGGGGGCTCCCATATGGTCATCCTCGTCCTTGATTTTCGACTGGTACCGGTTGTGGACGTCCGACCAGGTCACAGCTTGATACTCGATCAAATTTTGTTTCAACTATTTTGAAGCCATAGAGCTTCATTCATTCAGATCTTGAGTGAAAGCCTGCACTGCCCAATCATCGGAGACTGGCAGTAGCTCTATCCGTTCCATTTGAAAGCGAGACACGAATTCCTGTAGCATCGTGTTCTCCCTTTGCTTAATTTTGAAAATGTCGGACTTCCTCATCGCTACTTAGATGGTGCCGACATGTGCCTTTACAAAGGAATCTGCTAGCATGGCGAATGAATCAATGGAGTTTTGAGCCAAGTTGTGATACCACATCACGGCCCCCTTCGAGAGTGTTTCCCCGAACTTTTTCAGCAATACGGACTCGATCTCATCGTTCTTTATATCGTTTCCTTTTACCGCGCAAGTGTAGGCAGTAACATGTTCATTAGGGTCCGAGGTCCTCTTGTACTAGGGGAGTTCTAGCATTCTAAACTTCTTTGGAATGGGTTTCGGGGCCGCTTCTTCGGGGAATGGCCTTTGTATGATCTTTTTCAAAACCACACCCTTAGGATCAGGGGTGCGCCTAAAATCTGGTCTACCCTGGAGTTGTAGGTCTCGACCTTATTATTGTTGGCTGCTATCATTTTCTCACCTGATTCGATCCTTTTGGTGAGGTCTTCGAGCATTTTCACGATGGCAGGGTCGGCAATCGATCCGTTGTTGCTCGATCTCTCAGGTATCTATTCAGTTAGGGAGCAGCCCCCGGTGCTACCGTGCTGGGAGTCTTCGGTTGGCTTTGCAGCTGAGCGATAGCCAACTATTGTGCCTACAACATTTCAAAAATAACATGAAGGCTAACTTACCGTTCTTCCCGATCTAGGGTTTTTCGAACTTCCTATTGGTCGCCATGTTGTATGCTCCTGTTGGTGTGTGAGGTTTAGTCGACCTATTGTGCGTCTTGCGAACCCGCGTCTGCTGGAATCGGTCCAGGCGCGTCGTCGGGGTCCTGTGGTGGAGCACCAATAATTGGCACAGCCACACCATTTTATCCGTGGTTTTCAAGGTTGTCTTTCTCAACTCTGTTTACTGAGCCAGACATTTTGACCTGAAATTGAAGATCTTGGACAAGAAAAGGTGTGAAAGATAACTTGTGTTCTGTAACGAAACCAGCAAGAAAATAATCACTATTATTTTTAGCCCCACGGTGGGCGCCGAACTGTTTACCGTGAAAATGGTAATAACAATTAAATTTGTTAATGGGACTTTAAAAATACGTGATCTATTTTTATGCAAGTTGTTAAAGCAGTTGATGCTAGATATGCAAAGATAAAAGATAAAGTGCGAACTAAAATAGAATATAATCAAACCGAGAGGTCGGTTGTTCTGGCCTCGGACTAACCGATGAGGGGCCTCGAGATTGATGCTTGGGCTCGGGCTCGAGCTATCGGCAATAATCGGGAAGGGGCTAACAGTTAGGATATAATCAAGGGAGGCTCTTTATGGCCAATATCAAACAATAAATGAAGAACAAATATGAAATCAACACATGAGAGAAATAATATCGAAGGGATATGCCAGAGAGAAAAGAGAGAGTTGTTATTTATATCATGTAGAATAGTTGGAGCAATAGGGTTTACAAAGTGCCAAGGATTCCCCTTATATAGGAGGGGAAATTCCAGCATAGTACAAGATACATTAATGATAAAGAAAGTGGGATGGGACAGCTGACTAGCTTCATGATACTGGCTGATGACGTCCAAATCCACTACTAAAAAGTAAATGGACACGGTCGCATTCAATATAATTTACCCAACTATGAGTCGGGGTCGAATCCCACAGAGAATAATATGTAGGCGATTAGGAATGTAATAGAATTATCACTTATCGTGCAATGCCAAACACTTAGATTTTGGTTTAGAAAATGTTTATATCTAAATGCGGAAATGTAAACTAACCTAGAAAGCAAGTAAAATGATCAATGGCTACAAGTATTGATGCATCGGGAATTACACTCAAGTAACGATCCAATGTATTTCACGATTCTACAAATATGAGCGAGTTTATGTTAATTAGCCACGGGTAATAATTCTTAATTAGCTTCTTCCGAAGACTAACAAGACTTCCTAATTGAATTATTCCTAACCCAATTAAGAGATTAAGAACACCCAGAATGGATACAAGTGTAGTTCAATCCTATTCCTAGGTAGAATCTATAAAATGGGGGTTAAAGCCTCAAGTTCTTGTTAATTAATCTTTCCCAGCCCCAAATTATTTTTTCCATAATTAATTCAGAGTTAATGGGTGAGTCCTAGGGTTAGCTAATCCCTTTGGAAACATTAAAGAAGAAGAAGAATTAAAGTAACAATAACTCACGTCATAAAAGGATAAAAATCATTCAATACATAAGCACAACAAGGTATTTAATCCACACTTTAAACATGAATATTTCCATAAACAAGATTCAAGTGTTGAATAAAATACTACACACTTAGATATACAATACAAAGCAAGGAAATGAAGAAAGCAACATAAATGGGTAAGAAATCCTTAACCACAAGCTTGAAATCTTCAAAACCAAAGTGTGTGTGCAAACCCTAGCTTTTAGACTTGTTCTCTTTAGTCTCTTGGAACTAAAAATAAGCCAAAATCTCTTTACAAATGAGCTGGTTTGGGTATTAAAGAGTTTGGGGCCAAAAATGTGAAATTCCAGAACTGCCCAGTTTTCACGCCTAGTTTCTTCATCGTGTTCGTGATCACACCTTCGCATTCACGAAGGTTTGCTTTCCTCAGGCATCGCGTTCGCGTTTGGTCCTTCGCGTTCGCGAACGTTCAGGTTCTGGTTCATCATGTTCGCATTGTGTACTTCACGTTCGCGAAAGTCTAACTGCCTGCTTCTTCACGTTCGCGTCGTACCTTCGCGTTCGCGAAGAGTAAACCACTGGGCTGCTTCTCATTGTCTATTTTAGCTCCTTTTTTACTTTCTTTTACTTGATTTCTTCACCATTACCTCTAAATCACATACAACCTATAAAATAGAAGTAAATGACATTAAACACACGATTTTATCACTCAAACATAGCAAAAATATAGGTTTAAAGAAAAGATAAGTTGGTAAAATACCAACTTATCAAACCTCCAAACTTAAACTATTGCTTGTCCTCAAGCAATGAAAGCGGCAAAATCTCCTCCCAAGTATTTAACTCAACATTGCATCCTTATCATTCTAAGCCAAAAAGGTCTACTTTTTGTCTTTCTTCCTTTTCAAAATCAAGGAAGGTTTCACTTTTTGTCATTCATTTTTTTTCTACCTTCCACCTTTTAAACAACTTCCATATCACAACTTTTTCAACCTTCACCCCCAAATTTAGGCTTTTAGCGTATGTTTATACTTTCAAAGTACTTAGGGAGGTAGCGTGCCAAAAGCTAGATAAATAAAGAACAAAGGATTAAAGCTTGTAACATGGTTGCCAAAGAAGAAGGTTAAAGACTCAAAATGGGTTGACTAGGGAAAATATTCAAGGGTAGGAAATTTAAGGCACAATAGCGATCCAAGGAAGCCTAATATCATTTTTCAAACCAAATTAGTCTATGATTTAGCCTTGAAGCACATTCTAGGCAAGTTTTAGACTACAAGTAATGCAAAAGAACTCATAAATAATCTCACCACACATGGCACATGAACACTCAAGTGGAATACAAATCCAAAATCCAATTGAAACCAATGACTCAAAGAGGTTGCATATAGCATAGGAAGCTATTTAGTGAATCAAAGAGCCAAAATTTTAGTCTAAAAGTCATGACATCTTTACTTCAATTATTTTTTCTTTTTTAACAACCAAAAATTCATATGCCGAGGTTTAAATCATGTTTGTACCAAGCCAGCCACAACTTGGTCAATGGACACAAACCCCAACTCAAACCATTTATTTTTCCTAGATTAACATAAGTTATATCTAACTACAAGACTAATTCCCTTAAGAAAGTTGCCTAGCTATCCATCATCGGGAAAAGTCAACAAACATTTACTAACAGTTACCCGGTTCAAGAAGAAAATTGGCATCATTGGAAAAAGAACCGTGGTATAAAGAAAACCAAGGATATCACCACGAACATAAAACATACTATATAAAAAAAAGAAATTAAGAAGCTAATAACCAAAATTAAGAAGCTAATAAACATCAAGTAACTAAAACATAATATATATATATATATACACACACTAATAAACATAATAATATCACACATCACATAAAAATACAATAACAACAAAATGAAAACAACACTAACAAAATGAAAACAACCACAGTACCAATCTTCCATACCCACAGTTATCCACAATTAAGTTATAACAACAGTTATACAAGAAGCCACCCCAACTAAAGATGTTGCAATCTTCCCAATGCAACTAAACATGATAGAGTAAAATTGTGGAAAGTGCTCCCTGAATACTGCATCAGTCGGAACTGGAGGTGGTGGGAAATTTGAGCTCCACATCCGCATCATCATCATCCTCCGATTCATGTGAACCACAAAATGTACTCAGCTTTTGCATCATCTTGGACAGCAGTTTGCCTTTTTTCTTCTCATGCTCCATGAAATTTCTCTACCTCTTCTCAATCTTTCCTTGCCGGCGGCTCATGTTCTCTAGCCTAGTGTTAATGGCCTCCATCTTTCCCATGATTGATTTTTTCTCTTTGACCATATCCTCCATGGATGGTGGGGTAGCAGTCCCAGTAGATGTGCCCACCCCAGGTGGGCCAATAGGAAGGCCAGCTATAAGCTGCCTAACATGCGCATCTACTCCATATATCTGACTGGATAAGTGACGCATAGTGTGAGGACCGGACTGGAGTGGTCCCATGGGGTCAAAAGGCCCTGATGAAGGTGCAAAGGATCCAGCAGGATCAATGGCGGCCTCAGAGAACTGCCCAAATGAAGGGGAAGCAACATCAATTCTCCTCTTTTTTTGTTTTTCACTAGGTCCCCTTTTCAGCAAGGGATGGATCATCGGTTTCCCTGGACCTTTCTCAAAATCATTTGGGTGTTGAGGCACCCCAGCATCATAGTAATGTTTAGTGATAAAGGAAGGGAAGAAAAGGCTCTTGGACCTCCCATGAGTGGCTTCCTCAATTTCTTGGACTATGTGTTCCCCCACGTTCACAGGTAGTCTATCCATGATAGCAGAAATTATCAGTGCCCTGTCTGGTGTCACATCAGTGTCATTTTTAGAGGTAAACACTCTAGAACAGATAATGGAGAGCCATGTATTTGCCTCACCCATGAAATCATGAGAATCAACTCCCTTGTGCACTGTCAGCCACTTCGGGGTAACCCCATCATGTAACTTATCCACTAGCCACTGGTTTCCTCCTGCTTTGGCTCTGACTCTGTAGACCTCGTTATCAACATCAGGAAGGCCATAAATATCATTGATTATCTCATGGCTAAAGTGGACTTGCACGCCCCACACATTAGTAACAAAGGCACCTTGGAAGTAGGTCCTCAAGGTGTTTGCATAGAATTCCATAACTATTGTGTGGTTGGCATTATTTGGTTGCTCAGCAAAACAAATCCACCTACTTTCTACCAAGCGTGTGTAGAAGCCCGACATTTTAGCTTTGACTTTTTCCATGTTTATGCCTCTTTCCCGGACAATGGTCTTGGACAGCAGTTCATCATATTTTCGCTCACATACTATAGATAGAAACCACTCATGATCAAAGGGTTCCTCTTGTTCAGGTCCAAAGACATGTTCGTGCTCAATTCATTGTGTTCTGGATACATTTTATGCCCAAAGTACATACAAAATAGACCAACAATATTAAAAGCTCATACAAACACTTAAAACAATATATTAGGAAGTATTTAGGCCGAAGAAATGGGCGAAAAAGGTCCCGGGCAGAGCTGTGTGAAGCTACTTCTTTTCACCACTTTTGGGACTGCCAGTTATTGTTCTTCGCGTTCATGAGCAGACCATCGGGTTCACGAAGAGCAAAAAATTTTTCCAAGAATCATACCTTCACATTCGTGAGCAAACCATCGCGTTCGCGAAGGTCAAAATTTTTCTGCCCCACTATTTTGCCTTCGCATTCGCGAAGGTCATCTTCCTCACCCAGACCTAGCTTTCTTTCAGGCATCTTTTCAAACAGTTGGGGTACCATCTTTTCTTTGTTCAATTACAGACAATTTAAGAACAAATCCGGTCCCATTTTCTCTTCAAAAACAAACACTCACACTCAACCAACCTCATCCAACAAGCACAATAAATTTCACACACAAATTTGACATTTATGATCACAATTTTTTTTTGAACCCTAAGCACCAATTAACCATGGATGTTCTTCCATTGCTTCACACGAAGAGAGAGAAGAAAGATTTAAGATGGAAGCGAAGAAATCATATACCTTGAGAATGGAGATGAAAAATTGCAAGAAACTTGAAGATTATGGATGAATTGATTTTTGGGGGCTTAAGGAGTAGATGGGACAATTGTTTGAGCAAAGGGGGTGAATTTTAGTTTCCAGTAGGCTTTTGTGTTTTGATACGCTCAAATTACACTTTAATTAAATAGTATAAGGCGGTCGGTGTCAAATATAATAACCCAACAAGGTTGGGGTCGAATCCCACAGGAAATAGGCGTGAAAAGGTTACTCGAGTAGTGTGTTGTTTGACTTAAGTCTTAATTCTATTCGGTTAATTATAACAAGAATATGATATGATTTTGGTTTGAAGAAATAACTAATTGTAATGTTGAGAAAGTAAATACTTTGATTACGGAAACCAAGGTTGTGTCCCCTTCAATGAAGTGTAATGTTATCGGTGTTAATATGATATATTTCTAATGGAAGGTTCTTTAGATACGCAAATGATGTCTAAATGACTACCCAATATTTTTCAATAGTTGGGTAGTATTTCCTCTTTATGGTTTTTCCATATATAAAAGAGCTACCATTAAGAACAATCAATATATGCCAAATAAAACCCACTTATTCCTAAGCGATTATATTAAACAAGGTTTAACTCCTTGAGTCTTTGAAATTTACTTCTACAAAATCGTAACTCACTTTTCCAAGTAAAGATAGAATTTAATGGCACTTGTTAATGTTTGCAACCACCAACAATAAATGAACAATGAAAATAAATATATATCAACCAACCATTATACATATATTCAATGTTAAACACCCATTAACATAACACCCATTTAGGGTCCACAACCTTAGTATTAAAAGTTAGCTACACGTACTAGAATACAAAAGGATGAGAATATTTAATGCCATAAAGCATACAAAGTGCAAGATTCTTTCTCCAAAAGCTTCCAAAAGAGAGGAGTAATAAAGCCTTGGAATGTAGCTTGAAAATCAGACCAGGTGCCCCCACAAAACCCCAGTAAATCTATTGATAGTGGGTCAAAACTCGGGATAAAAATCGGACAAAAATACCCTTTTCGGTCAGCTATGTGGCTGCATATTTGTCGCATAAGAGACATGCGGTCCGTATTTTCGCCATGGCCGTCGCATCTTCAAACCCTAGTTTCCAGGCCTTCATCACATTCACGTGCTGCTGTCCGCATTGCAGATATGTGATCGCATTTTGCATTGCATTTTCCACCTTCAGCAACTATCATAACAAGTTTGTGGCCCATTATGCGGCCTGCAAACCTGTTATGGGATCTCAGACTGGACAACATTTCTTGCACTGTACTTTGGCCAACAAACTGTTGTGGTTTGTGATTCCCTTGAGCATTATGTGGCCCGCATGTTGGATTTGCGGTCCGTATTTCCACATTTGCGATTCATTTTGCTATTTTCTTGTCTTTTTGTGTCTTTTTGATTTCATTTCCATGCTCTTAAGTCCTCAAACCTCATACACTGCAAAAACACTAAAATTACATAAGTATAAAAAATAATTGCATCTAAAACAAGCTAAAATCTAAGCAATTTGTATTAAATGTGCCGAAATTCTCTGGCACATTAATACCCCCAACTTAAACTCTTGCTTATCCTCAAGCAACTAAAACGATACTATCCTATTCTAGACTCCATCTAAAAAATATGAAACAATAGTGACCGTGGACGGTGTTCGTTTTCAGTACTACAAGCATGCATTTTAGATTGTTTACCCTTCCTAACCATTAATATTTACAAAGAAACTAATCAACTTGTGAATCTTTGAGCCTCGGCCAATTTGACAAAATGTTACCCTCAACTGAGTACACTTGCATTTGACTCAAAAACTCAACTTCTGTCCAACCTCACAATTCATGTGCCCTCACTAGAAAGAAAGTCCCAAACTCACAATATTTACAATGACAACAAAAATGGACGAATTCACAAATACACTCACTCTCAAAAAGAGTTTCTAGTGTTACAACATACCATACCATAGGCTTGCCCTTATTTTAATTCATCGCTTTATTCTAAAAACGCTCGGTTGAAGATCCAATAAGGACTTTTTAAGCTTGTAAAGTAGGTTTAGGGAATGGTCGAATAGCATTTGGGTACAAGTGACTACACCCTCCTTGAACACTACTCACATTTTTCTTTCTTGTTGCTCTTTTCTTCTTTTCAAATCACATAGCCCTCATTAGCTTCTACTTCTCCAACATTTGAGCCACCTTAACTACCTCTTTAATTCTCTTCAAGCCTCCATATGCATATATACTTACAACTCTTTTTTTTCTTTTTCTTCTTTTCTCTTGCAAAATTTGTTGTTGGAGCTTGAGTAGTTTCACACCTTGAGGTACACTTTCCTACACTCACTGCAAACCTTGCAAATTTTTGGCTTGACACTACACTACCAACTTAGGCTTTTAGCCTCATTGTCAAGGTTCAAGAAGGGACGGGTTCAAAAGAGGGAATTATTTTACAAAAGGGAAAGGTTTGTAATGAGGTAGCCAAAGAAAAGGTTAAAGGCTCAAGTGGTGTGACTAGTGATACTATCTGTACAATGGGTGGTTTGAAAGGCTAACTGGTTTTCCAAAATCACAAAGACGGCCTAAGGTCATTTCTCCAACCAAATGTAATTATTATAAGCATCGAAAAACCAACCAGGAAAGTTCTAGATGGCAGAAGTAACAACAAGAATTATTTACACAAAGACTCACACACATGGCCCATGAATTGTTTGGCTCACATAGTTTTTAGCCCTCGAGTTAACACTTGGAAACTCAAAGCTTTCATCATATTTACATGTATAACTCTAGGTAGACATGGAGTCAAAGAGTGAGCCTCAAGTTCCCACAGTTGATCTCTTTTTTTTATGGAAGGGTATAGGCTATATATAGGAACACATGCTTGAAACTAGACAATTACACCAAATTGGTCAAAATGTTACATTCTACTGCCTTGGTTCTACTATTAAACCCTTGGAAAAGAACCCGGCGAAGAAAACCCAAGGGGAATTCATTGCTAATTACTAAAGATGAACATACAACTATCTAATTATTTTTGTTTTTGTTGTTTTGTTTATATACAAAGATAACTTATCTACTAAAACTACAAAACACCAATATATACAGAATCACAAAACACAAATAAATACAGAAGTTTGCTTTAGCACAAAAGCATCAAACATGTACAACAGTTGGATTCACAAAAATATATACAAGGCTATCCCACCCCCAACTAAAAAGCATGTATTATCCCCAATGCATAAGAATGTAAAGCAGAGTGTAAGGGATCCCTGAGGCGCACTAAGCGCTATGGGAGTTGGAAGCCGGCTAAATGATGGTGGGGTCACCCTCTAATGTTGAAGCTGGGACCAATGAGATCTCGGCCTGAGGAGTGACCTCCACTGATGGAGGAGGAATATCTAGCTGACCCAATACTGGAGTTGGGGCCTGTGAGCTGCTAGCCTCTCCTGCTGATGGCTAATTGGTCGAAGGATTTGCGGGGGAGACCATGTCTGCTAGCGAATGTGCTATCGCCACCTGAATTGCTGGTTGTTCCTCATCCTCAACTATAGAGGTAGCAATCTGCTTACCCTTCTCCTGTGGGCCATCATCCTCATCGGACCATGAATCCTCCTTAGTCTCTCCCTCATCTTCCTCCCCACATTCGGACTCTGTAGAGTATCTGGAATCCTCCTCGGAAGGAATATCAATACGTGCAGGGGGAGCTGGAAGCTGGGAAGCTTCAGCAGTCTAAAGTGCAATGTCTATCATCTGTGTGGAGAAGTCAAGATCCAGGCCAGGTACTGCTGTGTCTGCTCCTTGCTCACCTTCCTCGGGTAGGAAGGATGATAGATCGAACTCTAGAGACTGCATCTTGTGGAGTTCAGTCTTCATAGTGGCAACTTCCTCACGGAGCTTTGGAAAGTCACTAACCTTACCCGCTCTATCTTCTCAACCCGCACCTCATACTGTGTCAAGTGATCCCCATAAGATGTCTTTTGAAGCTGAAGAGCCGTCACTGAGGACTGGATAGGAGTCAGGGCTTGCTTGATGAGGGTAAGGATATTCTTCAGAAGCTGGTCTACCTTAGCATTGGCATGTTGAGCTAAGAGACCTAGCCTCGAGACAGCTGGTAGTGTAGTAGAAGGATGAGCAATGGTGGACTGAGAGGTAGGCGGTGAAGTGGAAGTGGATGTAACTGTAGCTTGAGGAGACACATGAGTTTGGGAATCTGCGTGTTCTACATCAACAGGAGTCTGAGTCTGAACCTCTGGGGGAACTATAACATCACTAATGCGCGTGATATCAATATCCTTCAGCGCCTTTCCTATCTTGTCAGTGTGTGACATTGTAGGGACTTTCACAGCCTTACAGAGGTTTGTGATCAAGCAGGGGAATGGAAGTGAAGTGGTTGTCTGCTTTGCCCGGATCCCTAGCTCTTGGAATATAAAATCACCCAAATCAATCTTGATTTCTGCCATAATGTATGCAATGAGAAGAGCTTTTTCACTACTTATGCCAGTCTCATTTCTAGACGGTATTAGTCGAGAGGTGACGAAGCTAAGCCAAAATATTCCCTCTTGTGGGAGATCCTCCTTGAATATTTTGTGCACAGGGTTGATCCAAGTAGGGTTCCCCTTGGCTTTCACAAAAGCTATCTAACTACGCTCATTATCCCGGTTTGCCCATTTGGCAGCATACTCAGCTATGCCCGAGCTCCAGTCAGGGAAGTAAAACTTATTGATGGTCTCACTGCTGCAGAACACGCTCTTCCCCCGAACTAATATAGTGTCATAGAAAACCCTGTTGCACTTGTGGTGAGAAGTCCTGGAGGCTCCATATAAGGCATAAAACTCACGGACAAGGGTTTCATTATAGTCATCGGGAAGCTCAGTGAAACACTCCCATTTTCTTGCATTGATGTTCTCCCAGATATGGGGGTACTGCTCTTGTAGCCCATTCAGGCGTAGTTTCTTTTTGGCCAGGATTTTGTGTTTTGTCAACCCTTCTCTATATAGCTCCCTTGACCCTTCGAGCCTTGATAAATGATCCGCTACTTGATTTTGCGATCCTTGTCCTCGAAGTCAAATTCTTGCAACAACAAGACCCACCAAATCAACCTAGGCTTTACATCCTTCTTCGCCATGAGATAGCAAAGAGCAGCATGGTCTGTGTACACTATCACCTTGGATCCTAACAAATAAACCCGGAATTTCTCAAAGGCACAAACAATGGCAAGAATTTCTTGCTCAGTTATCGTGTTATTCATTAGCGCTCCATTGAGTGTATTGCTTGCATAATAGACTAGGTGAAGAACCTTGTTCCAACGTTGGCCAAGCATTGCTCCAATAGCTACACCACTGGCATCACACATGAGCTCGAAAGGAAGAGACCAATCGGGTGTGACAATAATAGGTGTTGTCACACCTCCTTTTTCACTACACCTCGTAAGAGCATAAAGGAGTTTTTTCAATTAAAGGACAATCAGAACGAGATTTATTATTATTATTCAGAGTCGCCACTTGGGAGATTAATGGTGTCCCAAGTCACCTGTATCCCGACCCGAGGAAACGTATGACTCTGTTAACAGTCCGCGAACCAAAAATCTGAGTAAGGAATTCTGTTAACACGGGAGAAGGTGTCAGGCATTCCCGGGTTCCATGGTTTTAGCAAGGTCACTTAACTGTTGTATTTGTTTTTATATGATTTTAATACATGATAGCTTATGTACCTTTTATTTATAAACCGCTTTTATCATTATTTAAAAGAATTGCAATGTCGCGAAAATGCGTCTCGAACCACGTCGCAATCAATGCACCCGTGGTTGTTAACACATTTTGACTCCGTTGAGATTTGGATTTGGGTTGCATCAATGCGCACCCGAGTTTAAGAAGGTAATTTTATTAAAATCGTGCTTAAAGAGTCTAACGTAATATTATTTTGAGGAAAGCTGTGAAATTCGCTAAATGGCCCATCCCAAAGTCTAAAATTAATACAATATCTATTGAGCGCCCCGCAATTTGTGGTTTTATTCAGTGAGGCTCGTCTCATCAATTTAAAGACATCTTGAAGTGAACTATATTTCCATTTTTGTTTGTCTCTAAAAATAAGGAAAAGATACTTCCTAATTAGCGCGTCTATGTTTTCTTACTAAGATGCCCAACTAATGGTTTAATGGAGACAACTTAGCCTCATAGAGGCTTGCAGCGTCTGGGCCTTTGGCACCTCATCATTCAATTCTGCCTGTGCTAGAAGGCATTGCCCAGACATGGGCCGCATTCAGACAAGAAGCAGGCCCTAAGTAGCTCAATTAACTTGAGGCCAACTCGGCTTACTATACGATTGTTGAAATCTACTGAAATGAATTAAGCCAACACAGTTCACAATTCAATTGATGCTCAAATCACTAAATCCCACTACAACTCAGCAAATAGGCTAGCATGTACAAAGATTATTTAAAAAAACAAAACCTGTTTAACTCCTAATCTACAATTAATACTTATTATCATGATCGAATTTGAACATACTTTGAATCTAATTTCAGCTATCAGTTTGGTTTGGACTTAAGGTCACTTTAACAGCATATTTCAATCTGGTTTTGTATGAACGCAGTCAGTCACTAACATGAATACACATCACAACTCAAATTAAATTTCCAATTCAAACTAATCATCAGTTCAAGCTACTTCTGATTTTCAAGATCTAAATAGAGAAATGCTAACATAAATCAAATGCTAACTACAGATGATAACTATAAATTAACAGTCCATTACAAATATAAATTCAGTCAATTCAAATCACTCTTAGCAAAACAGCACTCCAAAGTACCACAGTTGATTGCAAAAGCAAATGTTGAAATAACTGAAGATGCAACTGAAATTAAGCCTCCATTTCATTTCATTTCAATTGGATGTTAACACGCATCGAGTTTAGGGCATGTACCTGGAATCAGAACAAACAATGAAGCAAAATAGAGGTCAGTTGAAGCAAAAACACTCGAGCAGCAGCTTAGAAATCAATTTGAATCCCCATAAGCAATCAATGGAGTGTAAAAAAAACAGTCCAGCACAGATTCAAAACCCAGAAGTGCTTGAAAAGTACGCAGAACTATCAGATCTCTTCGAAACCAACTCAAATGAAACCAAAACAATTTAAAAGTCAACAAGAACTCCAGAATCCAAAGCACTCAAGCACAAACTAGAAGATGCATTGTATTTACTAACAAAACTCGAAATCAGCCTAATACTCCATGGGACGGTATTGGTTTTTTTTTGTTTTTTGTATTTTTGTCTGTTTTTGTATTTTTGTATATTTGAATTCAAATGCTAATCTGAAAATTTGAGGAAGGGTGAGAGCTGTAGGTGGGAATTCGATGGCTAAAAAAAACCTCCTCCATGAAGTAAAGGGCATGCCCTTTTATAAGCACCCATGAGGGCAGCCCTCAGATTTTTAGTTTTCAATGTCAGTCCCTTACCTATTTATTCAATTAGTCCCTTTTTTCTAACTTGTTATCCAAGTAATCCTACTAAAATTATTGAAATCTACACTAAATTACCACTTCTGAAGGCCCTAGAAGATTCTAGTTGCAACTACCATATGCTGCCTTATCCTAAATGTCTAAACTACCCCTGAACTTAAACTTAAACTACAGCTATAACCAAGACAGTTTCTTAAGCTCTGAATATACCCCAATTTAACTCTTGTTGAATCTATCGATTGAACTCAGAATTAATGACCAAACTAACTACCAAACGACGACTAGTTAAACTGAAACTGAACTAACTAGTAACTAACCTAAACCAAAGGAACACCAGAAATTAATTCAAACAAAACATAATAAAAATAATTAACAAATTATCAACGGCTTAACTAAAAATCAAACTAAGATCAGGAATTGGAACATATTAAAATCAAACAAACAACTAGACTTAATCAAAACAAATCAGGACACAAGATTAGAACAATATTGACAAAAATTAAAACGCAAATTAAACTAGACATTAACCATGGAATTCACACATGCAGAAAATCAGAAAAGGAAAAAGAATTGAAATAAAAGAAAATGCCAACAAGAACTCACTGATAAACAAAGAGCTCCGGCCAGTGGTTGTTTCTCCAAATCCCCCGAAATTTCTGATCCGTAATATCCCTAACCATGTGTTTTCATAAGAAAACACCTAGTTAGAGTTGTTAGGGTCCGAAATCATGGAGACTTTGCATTAGGGTTTTTGGTCGGAAACCTTCAATTTGATATTCGAGCTGTTCCAGGTAGATTCGAGAGATAGGGCTATGGGGGTTAGGTAGAGGAGGCCCAGGCGGTCATATGGTGTTAATTTGGTAGTGATTGGGTTACTTTGGGTTTTGGCCGGAGAATCTTTGATCGAGGATTCGACGAGCTAGGGCGGGATTTGAAGGAAACAGGTGGTGGATTCATGATGAGGGAGAAGAGGAGGTCTCGTGGTGTTATTTTGGAGTGGTTTAGGAGTAGTGGCGTTCACCGGAAAACCTTCAATCGAAGATTCGAAGGGTTCAAGTAAGATTCGAAGGAAAAGGCCGGTGGATTTGGACAGAGGAGGATAAGGGGAAGTTGGGGTGTGAATTTGGTAGTGATTGGCGTCGGCCGCCATTGCCGGCGACGAAGAAATCAGGGCGGCGCAATTAGGGTTCATGAGAGAGAGAGAAAACTTGAGGAAGATGATGGGGTCCGAGAGAGGGGGGGTCTTTAAGACAGTTATATATTAAATGGGGTGTGCTTCTGGACCGTCTGATCAATCATCCTCGACGGTCCAGATTAACTGGGAACGAAACGACGTCGTTTGACCAAAGAGAAAGGGCGGACCGGGTAGGGGATTGGACCTGGGTCAGTTTGGGTGAGATTCGGGGATTGGGCTAGGCTAAGATCATAAAATTGGCCCAATTTCGGGTATATAACAAAGCACCCCCTTTTTAGTTATTTCCTTTGTTTGTTTTCTTTTCTTCCATTTTATAATTTTGTATTATTTTTTCTGAATTTTATAAAAATGCTAAAATAAAAATAAAAACTAAACTACAACTAATTAATGCCTAAAATTGTTTTAAAAATTATTTCGTAACGATTTCACAATTAAAGCAATAAAAATGCAAAAGTGAACTATTTTTGTTATTTTTTTCTTATTTTATTCCAAAACAATTTAACCCCTAATTAATACTAAAGTATGAAATTAAATCCTAAATGCAAATGCATATTTTTGTATTTTTATATGAATTATCAGGCACAAGTAAAAATGCAAACAATTAACAGAAAATAACACCAAAATTCACAAAAAGTTGTAAAATAATAAAGAAATTGTTTTGTTTGAATTTCTGGGAATAATTTGCTTTGGGCAAAAATCACGTGCTTACAGCTGCCCCTCTTTGCCCGGAAACACGAAGAGTTTTCGTGCAAAGATATGTGAGCGGAAATGAGCAATTTTTGCCCGTTTGAATATTCCGTGTGATTTTTAAAAAGTTTGACCGCACCTTGCTTCAGAGGTTGCCTACATATCCTGGGCTAAACAGGAATCAGGTCAGTGTAGTTCGGGAGTGTCTGGTAGCTGGGACTACCAGGAATTGTGATTTCACTGCGATTGCTGCTGCTACTGCTTGCTGACCTTCCTTATTACACCATGGCAAAATAAAAGAAGCTAAACTAAACTATGACCTATGAATTACAAAATCCTATCTAAATTCTTCAAACTTGTTGTTGTACTTCCTTATTGCCTTGTTGTCTTGTGTTTTCTTGGTAAAATCCCTTGTTGCCATTGCAAACTACAAAGTGAGGTGTTGTTCCTTTCTTCAAATTACTAAAACTTGAACTGTATGTCTCTGTTCTCCAGGAGGACTCCTGACTTCTGAATCTTGAAATTTAATGTATTCCTCTGTTATCCAGGCGGGCTCCTGACTATTGAACTTGAACTTGAATGTATTCCTCTGTTATCCAGGCGGGCTCCTGACTGCTGCGTTTGAAAGTATTCCCTGCTCTCCAGGCGGGCTCATAACTTCAAATAGACAAAACAAAGAAAATTTTCTGCCCCAGTTTGGTGGCTGGGGCAGATGTGATTGTAAAACTAAACCATATTACCAAGTATTACTAAGGATTTGAAAGCTAGGTCCCATTATTCAGGGGGGTCCTGACAACTCTTAACTAAACGACGGATTAAAATCTAAGTTATATCTTCTACAGGTGTGACTTCTGCTAAATCTTGCTATCTAAGAGGATCTTTATACTACTCCCCATTATCCAGGAGGGTCTTGAAAATCAAAGGCCAAATTTTATCTTAAGGGTAACAACTTTCATGTCTGAATTACACTACCCTACAACAGAGTTTACGCTAAATGGTTATCTAATTGAAATCTTAAAGCTAAGTCCCATTATTCAGGAGGGTCCTGGAAGCTCCTAATTGAATCTTGTCTCGAACATGCACACTTCTTAAACCAACTTATACTCCTTTAGGGTACGTTTATGCTAGATTATGTTATTTTTGAACTTTAAACTAGGTCCCATTTTCCAGGAGGGTCCTGAAAATTAAAAAACGAACCTTTTTGGTGACTGCCTTTCTCCACAGAGAGTTCCTCTGAAACAAACGAACTTTTCTGCCCCTATTTTAATCAAAGAAAATTTGTCAGTTCAAAATGGTGGTTAGTTGGTGGCATTCTTGCTGGAGATCTTTCTGCTGCATTGTTTTGTTCCGACTGGATTCCCGAACAAGCCCTGAACCACTTTGACTTTCTGACTGATCTTTGAACCCCTGACTCTGACAAACCGAGTGTTCTGTACCCATGTTGTTGTTTCACACCGCTGACCCTTTTTCTAAATCTTTGCACTTCCCACGACATTTCCCAATCATTCCACCGATGACATTTCCGGTGATTCCCTATATTCCAACTTTCATCACATTGTTTTTGACATGCTCTGACCACATCGCACTTTACACTTTCCGGAATTTGGTAGTGAGTTTTGAAATCCCTTTCCACTTGCTTTGAACAAAACTTACAGTGAAACATTTTAGACAGATAAACCCCCAAAGAAAATGAAATGCAATAGGTTTACGAGTTAAGGATAAGAAGAATCCAAAACTGGATGACTGCTAAAAAGAAATGGGGAACGAAACTTATCTGACCGGAACAGCCAGTACCAATCGTCATGACATGCATTTCGGACTAATCGGCCCAATCTGTCCAACTACCCCACTCTTGGTCGCCACCCTTTGTTGCCCCAGAATTTCCATCACTTTATTACTTTATCCTAACCTTAGCCTTGTTCGTCCTGTGGTGCCTCAAAACAATTTTCCACCAACAGACCTTTCTCTATCAATCATTTCTCAACTCACTTTCGCCTCAAGGTGCCCGCAAGGGTTTTCACCAAACTCTCTCATTTTATTCTTTCTCTCAACTCCCGTCGCCTTACGGTGCCTGTGCAGGTTTTCACCAATAAGACTCTCTCATTTTTATCTTTTTGCTTTTCTTGCTTGAACCAGAGTGTTGCCCCAGACATGAATAACATTTACCTACTTGACTTGGCATTTCTCAAAGATTGATCAGAAGGTCTTTCTTTGGACCGTAATGTGGGCTTTGGACGGGGCTAGAAAGAAAGGGTATGAAAGTCTCAAAATAATTTCAAAATGGGTTAAAATTACAACTTTCGAAATCAGATTTCTTACAACAACCACGACTTCTGCCCCAGTTTCTTGCTTGGGACTTTGGATTTTATTTCGGTATGACTGAACCTCAGCGAGGTTGCCTACGTACCTTGCGGGATCAAGTCAAACGTAGTTCCCATCATAGAGAGTACGTTGTTGTTTTTCTTTTTCTTTTTTTTTCGCTTTTCTTTTCCTTTCTTTTCTTCATTTTCTTTTCTTTTTTTTCTATTCTTTCTTCTTTTCACTTTTCAATTTTCTTCTTCTTTTCTTTTCCTTCTTTTATTCCTTTCTTTTCACTTTTCTTTCTTTTTCTTTTTCTTTTCATTTTCTTTTCTTCCGCACTCGCGTTTCTTAATGGTGACATTGATTCCGAAAGAGGGATATGAAAGAAAATAAGTAAGGCTCAAAAGGGATGACAAGGGGTAGAAGTGTTTAGATAGCAAAACAAAACGCCTTCGTCATTTCAATCTTTAAAATATTCCAAATACAAACAAGTACAATCAAAATAAAGAAATCATACATAGTATCTCTTGACCGCATCAGAATTGATGGCCATTTCTACACATTTTCCTTCCACATCTGTCAGATATAATGCACTATTAGACAACACTCTGGTTATGACAAATGGTCCCTGCCAATTTGGAGCAAACTTTCCTTTTGCTTCTGCCCAATGAGGCAAAATATGTCTCAACACTAACCGTCCCACCTCAAACTTCCTCGGACGCACTTTCTTGTTGTACGCTCTTGCCATTCCTTGCTGGTATAACTGACCATGACACACTGATGCCAATCTCTTCTTGTCAATCAAACTCAACTGCTCAAGGTGGCTTTTTACCCATTCATCATCATCGATCTCAGCTCCGCAATGATTCGAAGAGACGGGATTTCCACTTCTGCGGGTATCACTGCTTCCGTACCATACACCAAAGAGTAAGGAGTCGCCCCCACCGAATTACGAATAGTGGTGCGGTATCCCAACAATGCGAAAGGTAGTTTTTCATGCCACTTCCTATATCCTTCCACCATTTTCTTTATATTCTTATTGGCTGCCTCAACCGCACCATTTGCCTTAGGGCGGTATGGAGTGGAATGACGATGAGTAATCTTGAACTACTCACATGTCTCCTTCATCAGATGACTATTGAGATTAGCCCCATTGTCTGTGATAATCACCTTCGGTATCCCAAACCGACAAATAATGTTCGAATGCACAAAATCCACCACAGCTTTGTTGGTCACAGACTTGAACGTCTTAGCTTCCACCCATTTGGTAAAATAATCTATAGCTACCAGAATAAACATGTGCCCATTTTACGCTGCTGGATCAATTGGCCCAATAACATCCATGCCCCAGGAAACAAAAGGCCATGGTGCAGACATCGTATGTAGTTCTGATGGCAGAGAATGAATCAAGTTTCCATGCACTTGGCACTGATGACATTTACGTACGAAACTGATACAATCTCGCTCCATAGTAAGCCAATAGTAACCTGCCCGTAAGATCTTCTTTGCCAAAACATATCCACTCATATGTGGTCCACAGACTCCCGAATGTACCTAAGTCATGATAGATGTGGCCTACCTCGCATCCATGCACCTCAACAACCCGAGGTCTGGAGTTCTTTTGTACAACACTCCTCCACTAAGGAAAAACCCGCTTGCCAACCGTCGAATTGTTCGTTTCTGATCACCTGTGGCCTGTATCGGATACACACCCATCCTGATATATTCCTTGATGTCATGAAACCACGGCTCACCGTCAAGTTCCTCTTCCACTACATTACAATAAGCGTGTTGATCGCGGAACTGAATCTGCAAAGGGTCCACGTAAGCCTTATCCGGATGGTGTAACATCGATTCTAGAGTAGCCAACGCATCGGCCACTTCATTATGAATCCTTGGAATGTGCTTGAATTCTATTGACTGAAACCGCTGACAAAGCTCATGCAAACATTGTCGGTACGGTATAAGCTTTAAGTCCCGTGTTTCCCATTTTCCTTGAATTTGGTGTACCAGTAGGTCCGAGTCACCCATGACCAAGACTTCCTGGACACCCATATCTACAGCTAATCTCAACCCCAAGATACATGCCTCATATTCTGCCATGTTGTTCGTACAATAAAAACGAAGCTAAGCTGTAACCGGGTAATGTTGCCCTGTTTCAGAAATAAGCACCGCTCCTATTACCACGCCTTTCATGTTTGCGGCCCCATCAAAGAAAAGTTTCCATCCTGGCTTCTCAACTTGTTCCAACTCTTCAACATGCATCACCTCTTCATCAGGGAAATAAGTCTTCAAAGGTTCATAATTTTCATCAACCGGATTCTCGGCCAGATGGTCCGCCAAGGCTTGTGCTTTCATCGCAGTCCGAGTCACGTAGACAATGTCAAACTCGGTGAGCAGGATCTGCCACTTTGCAAGACTCCCTGTGGGCATAGGCTTCTGAAAGATATACTTTAACGAGTCCAAACGAGATATGAGGTAAGTAGTATAAGATGACAAATAGTGTTTCAGCTTCTGTGCCACCCAAGTTAGGGCGCAACATGTCCTTTCAAGATGAGTATACTTAACCTCGTAGGGTGTGAACTTCTTGCTGAGGTAATAGATGGCCTGCTCCTTCCTTCCGGTGATATCATGTTGACCCAATACACAACCGAACGAATTGTCCAATACTATTAAATATAGAATCAATGGTTGCCCTGGTTCTGGCGGAACTAACACGGGTGGATTTGACAAATACCCCTTTATCTTATCAAATACCTCCTGACATTCGTTTGTCCACTTGACCTCAGCGTCTTTCTTTAACAGCGTAAATATAGGCTCACAATTGTCGTGAGCTGGGCGATGAACCTGCTGATATAATTCAATCTCCCCAGCAAACTCATCACCTCGGTCTTGATCCTCGGAGGTGGCAATTCATGGATATACTTGATTTTTGATGGATCTAGTTCAATACCCCGGCGGATGACTACGAACCCCAACAACTTTCCAGACGGCACCCCGAACACGCATTTTGTAGGATTAAGCTTGAGATTGTACCTGCAAAGCCTTTGGAAGAACTTTCTCAGATCCCTGACATTGTCAGATTGCTGTCTAGACTTTACAATCATATCGTCCACATACACCTCGATTTCCTTGTGTATCATATCATGGAATATTGTTGTCATTGCCCTCATATAAGTTGCCCCAGCATTTTTCAAACCAAACAGCATGACCTGATAGCAGTATGTTCCCTATGGCGTGACGAATGTCGTCATTTCTGCATCTTCCTCATCCATTAAAATCTAATGATAACCCACGTAACAATCCACAAAAGAACTAATCTCGTGTTTGGCACAATTATCAATCAATATGTGGATATTCAGCAGTGGAAAATTGTCTTTTGGACTTGCCTTGTTAAGATCCCGATAATCGACACACACCCTGGTCTTGCCATCTTTCTTTGGCATAGGCACAACATTAGCTAACCAGGTGGGATACCGTGTAACCTGAATGACCTTCGCATCGAACTGCTTGGTAATCTCTTCTTTGATCTTTACACTTATGTCCATTTTGAACATTCTCAACTTCTGCTTGACAGGAGGGAATGCCGGGTCAGTGGGTAATTTGTGAACCACTAAATCGGTACTTAGACCCGGCATATCATTATACGACTATGCAAAAACATCCTTGTACTCGAACAATGCTTTGACTATCCCCTCCTTGAGCTGTGGCTCCAGATGAACACTTATTTTAATTTTATGAACATTGTCTGGGTCCCCTATATTAACTGCTTCTGTGTCATTTCGGTTAGGTTTGGGTTTTTCTTCAAAGTGACTTAATTCTTTACTAACTTCCTCATAGGCCTTGTCATCATCATATTCCACCTCATCATGACACTCGATTTCTTGCACTATTATTTCTGAATTAGATTGGCTTTTAAAACTGGGCCGAAGATTCCTCATGCATGTCATGTGATCGATATCAGCATAAAGAGAACTGTACAGAAAAGAAAAAGAAAAAAAATGGAAACAAAATTAGGAATTAAGAAAGAAAAGGAATTGCATTTCATTGAATGTAAAGATAACAGGGTTTTAACTCATCCAAATGGACGGAACATAGCAACTGAATTACAAACCCTGGAATAATCCAGGTGAACAAAAGGAAAACAAAACCCACTACCGCGACTCCCTCCGAGATGGAAGAGGAGTGGCTTCCCAGTTGTTGACATTAGCATGTGGCCCGATGTATTGTATATCTGCTTTGCTCGACCCTTCCCCGGCCTCAACCATGTTCATCTCAGCAAATACCTTCTCAAGCCCTTTCTCCAAGTTCCCATCCGCACCAATCAGTGGACCAAACACCTTTGCCAATAATTGCTTCCCGATACTTCGCCTGACGAAGGACCTAGACAGACGTGGAATTGGTTTGGGAAGAACCCAGCCTCTTTTCTTCATCTTGTAGGCTCGTCTTATATCCGTCGTCGTAGGCTTGAAACCCAACCCAAAGGTATCCAGATTCTTGGGCAAATAAACTGGCTGAATAATACCTTGCAAATCAGCACCCAACCCTTTGCCTGGTAGAAACCTATTTTTCAACATTTCAAAGGCTACCATGACAGTTGCAGCTGTTATTCTGGGGACCGTGATGTTTTTCCCCTCAAGAACCTTTTCTACTGAGACTGTATCGAAAACCTGGTAAACCCACGGCCCCTTATCATCATCAGTCTCTATGAAGGGTACTATGGCATTACTTACAGTGCTCATGTTGTCTTCCCCATGTACTACGATTTCTTGTCTATCCCACTCGAATTTGGCCATCTGATGTAGTGTAGAAGGCACCGCTTTGGAAACGTGGATCCATGGTCACCCCAACAGAAGATTATAAGACACTGCCACGTCTAACACCTGAAACTCCATGGTGAACTCGACCGGACTAATTGTCAATTCAAGTATGATGTCACCCACTGTGTCTGTACCACCACCATCAAACCCCCGAACGCAGATGCTATTCTTATGAATTCTGTCATCATCAACCTTCAACTTGTTCAATGTAGACAAAGGACAGATATTGGCACTGGACCCATTATCAATCAGTACTCGAGTGACTACCGAATCTTCACATTTCACGGTCAAATAAAGAGCTCTATTATGTTCTGTACCCTCCACGGGCAATTCATCATCATAAAATGTCACTCTGTTTACCTCAAAGATTTTGTTCGCGATTTTCTCCAAATGATTCACTGAAATTTTATCGGGGACATGAGCTTCGTTCAATATCTTCATCAGAGCCCGGCGATGTTCATCCGAGTGGATAAGCAATGAAAGCAACGAGATTTGGGATGGCATTTTCCTTAGCTGCTCGACAATAAAATAATCTTGCACTTTCATCTTTTTCAAAAACTCTTCTGCCTCTTCCTCCGTAATAGCTTTCTTAACTGGCACCGGATTTTCCTTGGGAGCCCTGGCCTTTCTCAACTCTTCTGGGGCAAAACAACGTCCCGAGCGAGTTAAACCTTTTGTTTCACAGACTTCCTCTTTGATTTCCTTTCCCTTATAGGTCACAACTACTTGTTCATACTTCCATGGAACGACTTTACTGTCAATTACTAGTAACTGTGTTACTGGCTTTATAATAATTGGTTCTACGTGAGCCCCTTTCACGACTACCGCAGGTGTGCTTGATACTCTCCGAACCACTACCTTGATCGGCTCTGGTTTCTTCGCAACAACGGACGATCCTTTCCCCATCACCACAGCTGGCTTGTTGTCTATTCCTTTTAGCTGAACCGCGGGTGTCACACTAGCTGATTTTTCATTCACTTTGGCTTCACTAGAACGGATCATCATGACTGCCTGTGAGGGCTTTTTAAGCTCTGCTCCCTTATGTACCAGTTCAATCATGTTGGCCTCATGATGTGCTGGCAATGGGTTCTGGTTAATATTGGGTGCCTCCGGGGCCTGAACCTCGATCCTGTTTGTGTCAATAAGCTCTTGCACAACAGTTTTCAATTTCCAACATTTCTCAGTATCATGTCCGGGAGCCCCTGAACAATACTCACAGCTCACTGAATGGTCTAGATTTCTAGGAAGGGGATTTGGCATTTTGGCCTCAACCGGGTTCAACAGGCCTAACTGCCTCAGTTTGTGGAAAAGAGTGGTATAAGATTCTCCCAGCGGAGTGAATGTTTTCTGTTTCTGCATTCTCTTATTTCTGAAAGCCTGGTTTGGGCGGAAGCCTGATCCTGGCCTATAAGCCCTCGGGTGTGGATATGTGTTTTATGGAGCTGGGTATGTGTTTTGGGTAGCTGGCGCACGCCATTGCGCGTGAGCCGGAGGCTGGGTATAAGTTTGGGCATGATGGTCGGAAAAGTGAGGCTCTGGTGGTGGATAATAGTGTTGAGGAGAGCCATATGGGGTATACGGGTAATTTGGGTGGTGGGGTCTGGGTTGGTTGTAATAGGGTGAAGGGCTTCTAGACCTGGACCATACTCCGGATTCGACAATTGCAACCTTTTCTTTCTTCTTCTTCTTCTTCTAGACTTGGGTGGTTGCTTTGATTGCTGAATAACTCATGATCTTATTGTATTTGAGTCCCTCCTCAACCATGCCTCCCATTTGCACGACTTCATTAAAGGACTTGCCCACTGCTGACACCAAATGACCAAAATAGGTGGGCTCCAAAGCCTACAAGAAATAACCAACCATTCCACTCTCTTTCATCGGGGGGTCAACCCTCGCCGCTTGCTCTCTCCAACGGAACCCATATTCTCGAAAGCTCTCACCGGGCTTCTTCTTGATCTTTGTCAATGACAGTCGATCTGGGATGATTTCAAGATTGTATTGAAACTGACAGGCGAAGGCTTGGGCCAAGTCATCCCAGGTGTACCACCTGCTATGGTCTTGTCTAGTGTACCATTCCAATGCCGATCCGCTCACACTTTGGCTGAAATATGCCATCAGAAATTCATCTCTCCCTCCTGATCCTCTCATCTTGCTACAGAATCCCCTTAAATGTGCTACTGGGTCGCCATGCCCGTCGTACAAATCAAACTTAGGCATCTTGAACCCGGCCGGTAACTGAACATCTGGGAACAAACATAAATCTTTATAGGCCAACTTACTTGGCCCCCTAACCCCCTCATGTCTCGGAATGATTGCTCCAGGCTTTTGACCTTTCTGATCATCTCCTCCTGACCCCCTAACATAAATCTATATGATTGCTCGGAATGTCTCGGAATCACTTACTGGGCGGCTTCTCGGTGCCTGCCGTGAGATCAAGATGAGGGGTATAAGAGTAGGGTTCTGTTACTTTGAAGGTAGGCTCAGGGGGATAATACTGGTTGTCGTGCGTCTGGAACAGAAGTTCACTAGGGAATCGGTGTAGGGTAGTAGGCGGAGGTGCTACAAAAACGGGAGTGATTGGTGGAGGAGGGTATGAGACTTGTTTGGATAGAGGAGCCTGTGATGTATGAGAAATGGTGCCTTGGAATTGTTGGTAGAGTGGAAATGCTGGAGATGAATTCACAGTGGGTGGCTCCTGAGGCTGAGCCAATGGTGGGATATAAGCGGGGTTAGCGAGATGAACTGGCGGTGGATTCCCCTTCGCCCAGGCTTGGTACATTTCATCCATCTGTTGTTTCAACTTATACATTTCCTCCCTCATTGCATGAACGTCCATTTCTTCTACTTCTTTCAATGGGTCAACAATACTCGTATCAGATTCCGGGCCAGTCATGTTCACTTTATCTTTAGACCGGGTGTTGTATGGATGAGTTGCTAGAATGCCAAACAACTAACCACCGACCTGGACTCACACATTTAGACAACCATTCCGTTAGCGATTAGGACTTAACAGATTGGATAACCGCACGTTGGGCATAAATGCACCTATACAGTTAACCATTTCTATTATGCATTTGTTCAACCGCATGCGTCATCCCAGCATTTCCTTAGTTCCAACTATAAGCTTTCTCTTTTCTTTTTGTTTTCTTTTCTCTCTTTCTTTTCTCCTCTTTTTTTCTTTTTCCTTTCCTTCCTCCTTTATTCTATTCCTTTCTTGTTTTTCCGCTCTTCTCTTTTCTTTTCTCTCTTCTCTTATTTTCATTCATTTTTTCCTCGTCTCTCCGCTTTTCCCTTTCTTCTTTCCCTTTCTTTGTTTTCTTTTCTTTACTTGGTTACGGTCGAATCCTATGGATATTGCCTACGTATCGTGACCCCGTACGAATCAGACCAGGCGTAGTTCATGAAAATAAGTGCCAAAATAAAGGAACAAATTTTTGGGAATTTTCAGATTTTCATTACCACAACATTTTATTACAAACTAAACATTTTGAAATGGAAAATAACGGACTCCAACTAAACTCAAATACAAACTCCGAACATACTAGCATACTTGGATGCAAAAAGAAAACAGACTGACAAACAACAAACTCTAGAATGGAAAATACAGACTCGATCTATGAATACATTAGTGCTTCAAAAGTGGGTGCCCGCGGGGCATCGTTCGGCCTCGCCACAGGCTTAGGTGCCAAATCCCTTTCAAGTTGCTCCAGCTCATACATGGTTCGCTTGACATAAATCATCACTGCCGAGAAGAAGGTAGTGCGGGTCATGTCTTCACATGCCCGACATCTCCTGAGGATGGCGTGGGCAATGATCTCAATCCTGTCTCTTATTCGACCCTTTTCTATAAGCAATTGCCTTACTTGATTATTACGAGCCTCCAACACATGAGAATCCTGAAGATACTGATCGTGCAGCTGCTGTATTTCTTCTTCCATTCGGGCCAGTAAGTCATAGCAGTGTCCACTTTCGGTCTCAAAAGCTTTAGCTTGCTTAGCTGCCTTATCCTCAAGGGTGACCACTTTTCTTTTCAGACTAGCAATGGTCTTTTCATAATCCTTCTTTAATTGTTGCATGTAATGGGTGCGCTCTTCTGTTCTTTTTACCCACTGTTCCTGGAGTCCCGCTATGGTGCCTTCAGATTTTTTCAGCTCATCTCGGCACTCACTAATTTCCTTTTTCAGCCCCTTTATCAACCGCTCGTCCGACCGACTCCTTGGTTGGTTATTGGCAGCTATCCTCATTTGTTGGATTTGGGCCCTAAGTGCTTCGTTTTCTTGGGCCAACCTGTTCTTTTCTCCCTGATCAGCAGCAGCTTGCACACTGTTCTCAAATTTCAGAGCTCCAATCTGTTGTTTCAGCTTGCCGATTTCAGCCTGATAGCCTTCTTCTTTTGCTAGCCAACCCCATTCTTGTGATGATTCCGTGAAATCCTGTATGTGGGGTCTTTTAGCTGGCCTCTGATGCTCAAGTTCTCTTCTGTACCAGCGAGGTATTCCGGCGACATTTCTCCTTTGGCCCGATCCTGCACACAAGTATTTGCTTGTAGATATTGACATTCATTCCAAATCCCGTGGACTTTTGCTTCGGGAAACTGTCCGTCAAGGCTAATCTCAATTACTTGAGCACTAAGATCTTCCTCCCGTGGCACTGTTTGGCATCTCCCGAGTTGTCTCAGAACCCGACATGGAGCATAAGGCTGGATGCTCTTAAGTCCCATCAAAAGAAAATGCGACCTAACTGCTGGCATGTATATGATTTCTTCAACAGGCAACCATACCAACGTCCACTGTATCTGACTGTCCGTGAGAGTACGAAAGTATGATATCCACGTTGTTACTCCTTCAGGCAGACTAACCCCGTCAATCCTTGTGTAAAACTCTCCAATACAGGTTTTGTCAGACGAACCATAACTCAAGAGGTGGGAACGGTGGCATAGATGCTCGGTCATCCACATTTGTAGCAACAAGTTACACCCCTCAAAAAAGTTGCCTCCGACTTTGCAGGCAGTGAGAGCTCGGAAAATGTCAGACACGATCATAGGCGCAAGAGTGCTTTCATCTTGAGTAAGCAAGGTACTGACGACCCCAGCTACTTTTATATCAATATTCTCATCTTTCCTTGGGAACACCAAGAGGCCCAAAAAGGTTATCATGAAAGCCACCCGTCTGTGCTCATCCCATTTTTTACGGTTATTTTACTGCATAGCTTGATGTCTGTCTTGTTAAACCCTCCCACGTGGCCGTACCTGTCGTATATGAAGCACAGAGTGCAAAAGCCTTTTGCCAAATCTGGATTATGGACTGTCCTGGGTATCTTTAATGAATATAAAAACCGATGCACCATGATGGCTCTTGGAGCAACCAGATATTTTCCTCTTAACGGAACCTCAGAATTTCCGATGTACTCGGCTATTTCCTCCAGAGTTGGGGTGAGCTCAAAATCTGAGAAGTGGAAGACATTGTGCGCCGGGTCCCAGCAGGTGACCAACGCTCTTATAATATCACCCCGAGGCTTGATTTCCAATAAGCCCGTGAGACCTTTGAGATATTTCTTTACTTCGTCTTGTCCTTCTTTGCCTAAATCGTTCCACCATAGCCGCAACTCGAAAGGGATTTTAGTCATTATTGAGAAAGGTTCATTTTGCATCGTGCTCATCCTGCACATTTATTAAAGTGTTTTAAGCAAAAACAAAACTTTTATTTGACTCAAAACAAAATTAACTATTTTCTTTTCCAAATTTAAAATGAAAGACTCGGCTTTCGAACACGGCCTTTCAGCACTCCCAAGGACGAAGATTTTAAGGCTGTGAGAGTCAACCGGTCAAAAATTAAAATTGATCAAATATGGCCGTCTTGCAAAGTCAGCCTTCCGGCGTCCATTTTGGGAAATATGGCTGTTTTGCAAAGGGGGTGTTGGACCCGATGAGGGTTGCCTACGTATCCCACACCCTGTGAGAATCAAACCGGCATAGTTCGGGCCAAGAAACTAACTATATTTTGAAAACAAGGCTCTTTCTTTTCATTTTCCATGGCAAGACAAACTATTTTTCCTTTTCTATTTTTGAAAACAAGACAAAATAACGACTCTCCTTTTCTTTTCATTTTCAACAAACAATAAACAACCTATTTTTCCCAAACTAAAACAAAGCCTCTTTTTCTCTTCTTTTTCAACAAACAACTTTCCAAAAATAAAAGACTCTTTTTCTAATTTTCCATTGCTTTTTAATAAAACAAACTATTAAGAATAAAACATTTCCTTTTCCATTTTCTCAAAATTTCGGCAGAGTTTCGACAGTATTTGGTCATCAATTAACCCCCTAACTGTTATTTCTCTCCTTTTATCTTTTCCTCTTTTCTCAGTTTTCCAACATTCCCGAGATTCAAAAGCCGGTCAACATGCTGGTTCGAAACAAATATATGTACAGAACAAGTAGGATGCATCAGGATGGTCTTTTCATTTCAGGTTGCTAGCCCTAGACGGCCCCAACACCTGTGTTGAGTCCCCTAAGTCAAATGCAGCATGGTGCAATTAAGCGCTCCTACTAGGGATCCGGCATGAAGTCAAGTTATTCTAGGTTCAAAACATGGGTATGTGTTCTAAACAATGCACTCGAGCGGACAACTCTAGTCGAGGAGGGGGCAGCGTACCGGGGACCCACGAGATCGTCCGGCTTTGCAACTTATCCGAGCCTCTTTTTTATTTCAGGGCATGACACTAACAGAATAGAGAGTCTCAACCAGTAAGCACATCCCCAGAGGTGAAGAGAGAAGGGTGTGGGAACAGTTTATATACAGTTCAAATGATATCAAAGCAGTAACATTTAGCATATTCAGCATAAAACATGTAGGAAGATCAGATATAACCAAATACAACAACTTATCTAAGCTTGAATTCTAAACCCTGAACCAGAGATTCTAGGTTCGTTCCCCAGCAGAGTCGCCAGAGCTGTCACACCTCCTTTTTCACTACACCCCGTAAGGGCATAAAAGAGTTTTTCCAATTAAAGGACAATCAGAACGGGATTTATTATTATTATTCAGAGTCGCCACTTGGGAGATTAATGGTGTTCCAAGTCACCGGTTGTATCCCGACCCGAGGAAACGTATGACTTTGTTAACAGTCCGCGAACTAAAAATCTGAGTAAGGAATTCTGGTAACACAGGAGAAGGTGTCAGGCATTCCCGGGTTCTGTGGTTTTAGCACGGTCACTTAACTGTTGTATTTATTTTTATCTGATTTTAATACATGCTAGCTTATGTGCCTTTTATTTATAAACTGCTTATATCATTATTTTAAAAGAATTGCAACGTCGCGAAAATGCGTTTCGAACCACGTCGCAATCAATGCACCCATGGTTGTTAACACATTTTGACTCCGTTGAGATTTAGATTGGGTCGCATCAATGCGCACCCGAGTTTAAGAAGGTAATTTTATTAAAATCATGCTTAAAGAGTCTAACGTAATATTATTTTGAGGAAAGCCGTAAAATTCGCTAAATGGCCCATCCCGAAGTCTAAAGTTAATACAATATCTATTGAGGGCCCTGCAATTTGTGGTTTTATTCGGCGAGGCTCGTCTCATCAATTTAAAGACATCATGAAGTGAACTTTATTTCCATTTTTGTTTGTCTCTAAAAATAAAGAAAAGATACTTCCTAATTAGCGCGTCCATGTATCCTTACTAAGATGCCCAACTAATGGTTTAATGGAGACAACTTAGCCTCATTGAGGCTTGCAGCTTCTGGGCCTTTGGCACCTCATCATACAATTCTGCCTGTGCTAGAAGGAATTGCCCAGACATGGGCCGCATTCAGATGAGAAGCAGGCCCCAAGTAGCTCAATTAATGTGAGGCCCAACTCGGCTTACTACACGATTGTTGAAATCTACTGAAATGAATTAAGCCAACACAGTTCACAATTCAATTGATGCTCAAATCGATAAATACCACTGCAACCCAGCAAATAGGCTAGCATGTACAAAGATTATTTAAAAAAACAAAACCTGTTTAACTCCTAATCTCCAATTAATACTTCTTATCATGATCGAATTTGAACATACTTTGAATCTAATTTCAGCTATCAGTTTGGTTTGGACTTAAGGTCACTTTAACAACGTATTTCAATCTGGTTTTGTACGAACGCAGTTAGTCACTAACGTGAATACACATCACAGCTCAAATTAAATTTCCAATTCAAACTAATCATCAGTTCAAGCTACTTTTGATTTTCAAGATCTAAATAGAGAAATGCTAACATAAATCAAATACTGACTACAGCTGATAACTATAAATTAATAGCCCATTACAAATATAAATTCAGTCAATTCAAATCACTCTTAGCAAAACAGCACTCCAAAGTACCACAGTTGATTGCAAAAGCAAATGTTGAAATAACTGAAGATGCAACTGCAATTAAGTCTCCATTTCATTTCATTTCAATTGGATGTTAACACGCATCGAGTTCAGGGCATGTACGTGGAATCAAAACAAACAATGAAGCAAAATGGAGGTCAGCTGAAGCAAAAACACTCGAGCAGAAGCTCAGAAATCAATTTGAATCCCAACAACAATCAATGGAGTGTAAAAAAACAGTCCAGCGCAGATTCAAAACCCAGAAGTGCTTGAAAATTACGCAGAACTATCAGATCTCTTCGAAACCAACTCAAATGAAACCAAAACTATTTAAAAGTCAACCAGAACTCCAGAATCCAAAGCACTCAAGCTCAAACTAGAAGATGCATTGTATATACTAACAAAACTCGAAATCAGCCTAATACTCCATGGGACGGTATTGGTTTTTTTTGGTTTTTTGTATTTTTGTCTGTTCTTGTATTTTTGTATATTTGAATTCAAATGCTAATCTGAAATTTTGAGGAAGGGTGAGAGCTATAGGTGGGAATTCGATGGCTAAAAAAAACCTCCTCCATGAAGTAAAGGGCATGCCCTTTTATAAGCACCCATGAGGGCAGCCCTCAGATTTTCAGTTTTCAATGTCAGTCCCTTACCTATTTATTCAATTAGTCCCTTATTTTCTAACTTGTTATCCAAGTAATACCACTAAAATTATTGAAATGTACACTAAAGTACCACTCCTGAAAGCCCTAGAAGATTCTAGTTGCAACTACCATATGCTGCCTTATCCTAAATGTCTAAACTATCCCTGAACTTAAACTAAAACTACAGCTATAACCAAGACAGTTTCTTAAGCTCTGAATATACCCCAATTTAACTCTTGTTGAATCTATCGATTGAACTCAGAATTAATGACCAAACTAACTACCAAACGACAACTAGTTAAACTGAAACTGAACTAACTAGTAACTAACCTAAACCAAAGGAACACCAGAAATTAATTCAAACAAAACATAGTAAAACTAATTAACAAATTATCAACGGCTTAACTAAAAATCAAACTAAGATCAGGAATTGGAGCATATTAAAAACAAACAAACAACTAGACTTAATCAAAACAAATCAGGACACAAGATTAGAACAATATTGACAAAATTAAAACGCAAATTAAACTAGACATTAACCATGGAATTCACACATGAAGAAAATTAGAAAAGGAAAAAGAATTGAAATAATAAAATGCCAACAAGAACTCACTAACAAACAAAGAGCTCCGGCCAGTGGTTGTTTCTCCAAATCCCCCGAAATTTCTGATCCGTAATATCCCTAACCATGTGTTTTCATAAGAAAACACCTGGTTAGGATTGTTAGGGTCCGAAATCATGGAGACTTTGCATTAGGGTTTTTGGTCGGAAACCTTCAATTTGATATTAGAGCTGTTCCAGGTAGATTCAACAGATAGGGCTATGGGGGTTGGGTAGAGGAGGCCCAGGCGGTCACATAGTGTTAATTTGGTGGTGATTGGGTTACTTTGGGTTTTGGCTGGAGAATCTTTGATCGAGGATTCGACGAGCTAGGGCGGGATTTGAAGAAAACGGGTGGTGGATTCATGATGAGGGAGAAGAGGAGGTCTCGTGGTGTTATTTTGGAGTGGTTTAGGATAGTGGCATTCACCGGAAAACCTTCAATCGAAGATTCGAAGGGTTCAAGTAAGATTCGAAGGAAAAGGCCGGTGGATTTGGACAGAGGAGGATAAGGGGAAGTTGGGGTGTGAATTTGGTGGTGATTGGCGTCGGCGCCGCCATTGCCAGCGACGGAGAAATCAGGGCGGCGCAATTAGGGTTCGTGAGAGAGAGAGAAAGCTTGAGGAAGATGATGGGGTCTGAGAGAGGGGGGGTCTTTAAGACAGTTATATATTAAATGGGGTGTGCTTCTGGACCGTCTGATCAATCAACCTCGACGGTCCAGATTAACTGGGAATGAAACGACGTCGTTTGACCAAAGAGAAAGGGCGGACCGGGTAGGGGATTGGGTCTGGGTCAGCTTGGGTGAGATTCGGGGATTGGGCTAGGCTAAGATCATAAAATTGGCCCAATTTCGAGTATATAACAAAGCACCTCCTTTTTAGTTATTTCCTTTGTTTGTTTTTTTTTCTTCCATTTTATAATTTTGTATTATTTTTTCTGAATTTTATAAAGATGCTAAAATAAAAATAAAAACTAAACTACAACTAATTAATGCCTAAAATTATTTTAAAAATTATTTCGTAACGATTTCACAATTAAAGCAATAAAAATGCAAAAGTGAACTATTTTTGTTATTTTCTTCTTATTTTATTCCAAAACAATTTAACCCATAATTAATACTAAAGTGTGAAATTAAATACTAAATGCAAATGCATATTTTTGTATTTTTATATGAATTATCAGGCATAAGTAAAAATGCAAACAATTAACAGAAAATAACACCAAAATTCACAAAAAGTTGTAAAATAATAAAGAAATTGTTTTGTTTGAATTTTGGGAATAATTTGCTTTGGGCAAAAATCACGTGCTCACAGGTGTTGTGGTGAGCTTTTGCTTCAATTCCTCAAAGGCTTTGAGGCATTTCTCGTCAAACACAAATTTTGCATATTTCTCAAGGAGTTTGAACATAGTATTTGCAATTTTGAAAAAATCCCTAATGAACTGCCTAGAGAACACGACATGCCCCAAGAAACTGCGGACACCTTTAACGGAAGTAGGTGGAGGAAGCTTGGAAATGATCTTGATCTTTGGTCGGTCAACCTCTATGCCATGTTTTGAAATTTTATGCCCCAATACAATGCCTTCATCCACCATTAAATGGCATTTCTCCCAGTTGAGCGCAAGGTTTGTCTCCTCACATCTCTTAAGCACTTGTCTAAGATTGTCGAAACAATGCGCAAAAGAGTCACCTACCACCGAAAAGTCGTTCATGAAAACCTCTAGAAAATCCTCCACCATGTCGGAGAAAATGGACATCATGCATCTTTGAAAAGTAGCCAGAGCATTGCACAAACCAAATGGCATCCGGCTAAAGGCAAAAGTTCCACAAGGGAAAGTGAATGTTGTCTTCTCTTGATCCGCCAATGCTATATTGATTTAGTTATAGCCAGAATATCCATCAAGAAAGCAATAGAATGAGTTTCCCGCTAGCCGATCAAGCATTTGATCAATGAAAGGCATAGGGAAATGGTCTTTGCATGTGGCACTGTTGAGCTTCCGATAATCCATACACACCCTCCATCCGGTCACCGTTCTTATTGAGATGAGCTCATTTTTATCATTTTCAATCACGGTCATGCCTCCCTTTTTCGGCACACATTACACCGGGCTCACCCAAGAACTATCGGCAATATGGTAGACTACCCCGACATCCAACCACTTGATGATTCCTTTCCTTACTACCTCTTTCATCGACGGGTTCAACCGTCGTTGACGTTCCACACTTGGTTTCATCTCACTCTCCAATTGGATCTTGTGTTCGCAAATTCCTTCAGGAATCCCTCGAATGTCCGCAATAGTCCATCCAATAGCTTGCCTATGCTCCTTCAAGACTTCCAACAATTTTTCTACCTACAAATCATTCAACAAAGAAGAAACGATTACCGGTAGAGTATCATTTGAGCCAAAAAATTTAAACCTCAATTGTGGTGGAAGTGGTGTGAGCTCTAGTTGCGGTGGCTCAATAATAGAAGGCTTTGCGGGAGGGGTGGCTCTATTCTCCAGGTCAAGAGAGAGCTTTGCCGGAGCATAAGTGTAGGACCCAAGCCCCTCCAATGCATTTACCGATTCCATATATCCTTCCATATCTTTACCATCAAAGTTTACCAAAATAGCCGCCAATGCCTCACCGAGGCATTGTTCTTCCATCTTTATTTCAACCGCATCTTCCACTTCATCAACAACATCAATCATCGAGATTCTCTCATATTCATGTGGTAGTTTCATACCCTTGCTTCCTTGGAATGTGACCTCTCTATCATTCACACGAAATTTGATCTCATTCCGTTATGAATCCATTAGTGCTCTTCCTATGGCTAGGAATAGTCTCCCCAAAATGTTAGGGATCTCTTTGTCAACCGCACAATCAAGGATTATGAAATTGGCGGGTAAATGAAACTTCCCCACTTTAACAAGCACATCATTAACAATTACCATTGGTCTCTTTATAGAATGATCAGCCATTTGCAATCTCATACTTGTGGGCCTTGGCATACCTAACCATGCTTGCTTGTAAATGGCAAGAGGATTCAAGTTGATGCTAGCCCCATTATCACAAAGGGCTCTTGCAAAATCATGTGCCCCAATAGTACAAGGAATGGTGAAAGCTCCCCGGTCTTCTTTATTTTGAACGGTGGATGTTGCAATGATGGGACTAACCCGTTGAGTCACATTCACCACTTCATTTTTTGTGGTTCTCTTCTTGGTAATCAAGTCTTTCAAATATTTAGCAAAACCCGATATCTCTTGAAATGCTTCAACAAATGGAATATTCACCGATAATTGCTTGAGAATTTCATAGAACTTTTCTAGTTTTCTATCATCAACCTTCCTAGGAAGTCTTCGAGGTAATGGAGGAGGAGGTCTAGGAATAGGTGGTAGAGTTTTTGGTGTCTCTTTTATCTTTTACTTTACATCTTCCCTGTTTTCTTCTTGCACTTTCAACTCTTCCGAAACCTTTTCAACTTCAATAACACTTGGCTCTTCAACCTCAACTTCATGTTTGGACTCTTCAACTTCAACTAATTGTTCACTCCCTCCTTGTAGTACCTTTCCACTTCGAGTAGTAATTTCCATGACATGAGAAGTTGGACCACTCCCACTACCCTTGGGATATGCAATTGTGTCACTTGGAAGTGGACCTTTTTTCTTCGAATTTTGTTCCCTAGAGAGGTCTCTCATTTGCATCTCCAATTTTTTGAATGGATGCGGTATGAGAACCAACAAGCTCGGTCATATTCTTCATAGAAGTGTCGGACTTCTCTTGATTTTGCAATACCTGTTCAAGCATGCTTTCCAACATGGAATCACTTGAGGAACCTTGATTTGAATATTGACTCTTTGGAGGAACATATGGGTTTGAACTCCTATTTGAGAAGTTGTTGTTGTTATTCCAATTTCCTTGATTTGAGCCGCCTTGGTCATTTCGCCACTGTTGGTTGCCTTGCCCTTGCGGGTGAGGCCTCCATTGATTTTGTTGTCCTTGACCTTGGTATTGTTGCCTTTGATAACCTCCTTGAGAGTTGTTGACATAGTTTGCCTCCTCAAAGTCTCCATTTGATATAGGTTGCACATCCTCCACCACATTTACCTTCTTCGTTTGGCTTTCGGTGAACATCTTTGTCAACACATTGACATTTGTGGCAAGCCCTACAATCACTTGATCTCTCTCTTGATTTTCCTTGATCATTGTGGTCAAGGAAGGAGAACCATATGCAATTCCACCTGTGGTGTCCTCTGAGTGCCATGCTTGGTTATGCTTTGTCATTTTGTCAAGTATTTGTGTGACTCTTGCGAATGATTTGTCCATGAAAGATCCATCAGCTGCATTCTTGGCAATAGATTGGTTCATAGGATCCAAACCCATGTAGAATTTTTCCAACAAGATAGAATCCGGAAAATCATAGTTGGGAGACCTCACCAAATATAACTTGAATCGATCCCACGCCTCATGTAGATGCTCTCCCGGTACTTGCTTGAAAAAGAAGATTTTATCCCGAAGCTCAGACTTCTTACTTTGCGGGAACCATTTAGCTAAGAATGCTCGGACAAGTTCGAGCCAAGAATGAATGGAGTTTGGTGGCATATTTTGAAGCCACTTCCTTGCATCCCCAGCTAGTGAGTACTTGAACACCCTTAACGTTAGGGCATCATCAGAGACGTTGTTCTGCTTGTGCATTGCACACACACCCAAGAAGTTTCTAAGATATTATGTCAGATAATTATCAGTGGAATTCCTGAAAAATCCCTCCACTTTGAGTATAGGGATTAAACCATGTTCCACCTTGAAAGTTGCAACACCAACAACCGGAGGTACAGTAGTATTTGTATCCTCAATGTACTCATCTATGTCCGCAAAAGGATTTTCTTCCATTTCTGCCTCCATTTTCTCTTCATATTCGGCCATGTTTTCCTATTAATACCAAGCAAAACAAGTAAAGTATGATGGAATAGAATAAGACGTAAAGTAAAGCACGCACTAATTAGTAATTTCAAAACCGTATTCCCCGGCAATGGCGCCAATTTTGATGATGACCAAATCCACTACTAAAAAGTAAATGGAAACGGCCGCATGCAATATAATTTATTCAACTATGAGTCGGGGTCGAATCCCACAGAGAACAATATGTAGGCGATTAGGAATGTAAGAGAATTATCACTTATCGCGCAATGCCAAAAACTTAGATTTTGGTTTAGAAAATGTTTATAAATGCAGGATGTAAACTAACCTAGAAAGCAAGTAAAATGATCAACGGCTACAAGTATTGATGCATCAGGAATTACACTCAAGTAACGATCCAATGTATTTCACGATTTTACAAATATGAGTGAGTTTATGTTAATTAGCCACGGATAATAATTCTTAATTACCTTCTTCCGGAGACTAACAAGACATCCTAATTGAATTATTCCTAACCCACTTAAGAGATTAAGCACACCCGGAATGGCTACAAGTAGTTCAATCCTATCCCTAGGTAGAATCTATAAAATAACGGTTAAAGCCTCAAGTTCTTGTTAATTAATCTTTCATAACTCCAAATTATCTTTTCCAAAATTAATTTGGAGTTAATGGGCGAGTCCTAGGGTTAGCTAATCCCATTGGAAACATTAAAGAACAAGAATAATTAAAGTAACAATAATTCACTTCATAAAAGGATAAAAATCATACAATAGATAAGCACAACAAGGTATTTAATCCACACTTTAAACATGAATATTTCCATAAAAAAGATTGTTGAATAAAATATTACACACTTAGATATACAATACAACGCAAGGAAATGAACAAAGCAACATAAATGGGTAAGAAATCCTTAACCACAAGCTTGAAATCTTCAAAACCAAAGTGTGTGTGCAAACCCTAGCTTCAAGACTTGTTCTCTCTAGTCTCTTGGAACTTACAATAAGCCAAAGATCTCCTTACAAATGAGCTGGTTTGGGTATTAAAGGGTTTGGGGTCAAAAATGTGAAATTCCAAAACTGACAGTTTTCACGCCCAGTTTCTTCATCGCGTTCGCGATCACACCTTCGCGTTCGCGATCACACCTTCGCGTTCGTGAAGGTTTGCTTTCCTCAGGCATCTTGTTCGCGTTTTGTCCTTCGCGTTTGCGAAGGTTCAGGTTCTGGTTCATCGTGTTCTCGTTGTGTACTTCGCGTTCGCAAAAGTCTAGTTGTCTGCTTCTTCGCGTTCGTGTCGTACCTTTGTCTTCGCGAAGAGTAAACCACTGGGCAGTTTCTCATTGTCCATTTTAGCTCCTTTTTGACTTGTTTTTACCTGGTTTCTTCACCATTACCTCTAAATCACATACAACCTGTAAAATAGAAGTAAATAACATTAAACACACGATTTTATCACTCAAACATAGCAAAAGAATAGGTTTAAAAACAAGATATTTACCAACTTATCACTGGCGCAGACCAGCTTTAGACTAGCCTGATAGACTTAACCGGCCCCGTATGCATTCTTTGGAAACTCCCCATGCCCGTTGGTGTCTCAGCCAACATTATCCCCAGGCCGGGTGCCGATAGATCTTAAGGGGATGGTACTCGGTCTGCGATCTCGAGCCTCCGAGGTGCTCTACCAAAATGCCTTATTACCGAGAAATTAGTTCCCCCGATTTCACTGTATACACACCCTCATTCTATTACTAGGGCAGCACTCCATCTCTCCTAAATGCTATTAGTCTTAGACTCCTTCGAGTTTGTTCGGGCTATGCTGAGCTTTCTATAACTTAGAGAAACCACTAGCTCTCTTGTTTTTATGGGCTTAATTATGTGGACTTATCCATTCTATTCACCTTCTCACTCGCCCTTTCTTATCCTTACTCATGTCCTCTAGAACATCGTCGCTTTACCATACAATTGCTTGCCACCTACACATATCTATTTATATTAGTCGCAACCTTTCAACTTGCTTTCATCATAGATTTCCTTATGTCATTCTGGGACATCAAGCGAGATATCACATCATCTTTAACTCTTTTTTACTCTCTTAATCAGGCTTCTTGATACCTTGAAACCATAGGTTGGAAGACATTCCACTGAGGATGCCATTGTCATTCTTGGATATTGAATCCCCACACTAGAACCTTCTATCTGAAGTAAGGACTATTCACAACCTTCTGCATTTGAGTATCTTGTATGTTGTTCACCTTTACCTTACTTACCTTAAAATCTTGCATCAGATCTTCGATCTCGTTCATGACCTCCCTTCCACATAGGTATAATTCACATCCACAACTCGAAGATCTAATATAATACTTGCACCTGGTGTATACACAATCCGGTGGGAGCTTCATGCTGACTTCTTATGAGTCTGGTACTATTATAAGTGGATTTATCGTAGGGTCATTATAGAATATGGCTATTGTACTATCTCTCATGTACCTCTGATATTAATAGTTGTCCTACAATGTTCTCAATCACGATTTTTATAATTTTCTAGGTCCAATAATCAGACTCCTGATTTACTTAGTTGGTGTAACTCTTTAGTTTCCTCTTCCTTCTGATCAATCTTTATGTATGATTAAGTTATCTTCCGATCTGTGGCTCATGGTATTGGTTATTACTTTAGCCTTTCATGGGCGCTATGGAATATCCACGATACAATCTTTTAACAATTCAATCTGTTGTCTATGCCCTGGGCCCAATTCTTTATTTTAACTTATATCGGAGTCTTCTACAGGTTGTATAAATGTTAGTATATATGCTGCATGGATAATATTCTGAAATCGTAAGTGTGTTCATGACATAACTAACTCTGGATTATTAATCAAATGATTCTTTTCGTTCCTTCTCAGCTTTCTTTAAATGTATGGAATTACTTTTCAGGGTCTTCCTACCCCCTTGTTGCGTGCATACTTAGCTTACATTAGTGCCCACACATATTGAATTCCATACAACTCATATGATATTATATAACACTTCTGATTTTACATCTCGTTCATTAGCCATGGTAGGTGCCACATTTTTATGGATTCCATAAAATGTTTTTGTGAGAATGTTGTTACAAGATCATTTCCTCTTTAGATCATTGTACTTAGGCTGAAGCCTTCTTCCTTATTGCCTCAGCTAGTCTTTCGTTTTAGTACATAGGGAGGACCCACTGACTCTTGTGAAGCTGGGATCTTATTACATCGTATACTAGACGGAATTTTTGATACCCTCCCTTGCCTATAATTATCCGTAGTTACTTATCTCCACGCCCTTGTACTCATAGAGTTGATTGTGAACTGAAGTTTTGACTCTCTTCCCAGTAGGACTCTTTTTTATTTCGAGAACACTCATATGGTACCTTTAACTACCCCAACCCTATCTAAATATTTCTCAAGGATCACGATGCCAAAACTGCGAGACTAAATTCACTATGTTGGGGTTCACTATGTTTATCTTGCACGATCTGCTGATTCGTTTGTAACCTCTATTCTAGCCATAACTAGGCTCTTCCTGAATCAACTATCAACTACTCGTTGGCCCATTCTCATATCAATATTCCGTGTAATCTTTCTTGAGTTATGTCCTTTTTCTTAACTTACGTCTTGCACTAGCTCCTTATCTATCCATAATATCTCAGGCAGGAACCCTTACATCTGCTCTTTGACATCATGTTTGCATAATGTTTTGGAATTGTAGCATATCTGTAGGATTTGGATAAGTTAAATCTCATTCCTTTCTCATTTTTTTTTTGCATTCTTCCTTTATCATTCCATAGTTACTAGAATCACTTAATTCTGACTTCATGCCCACATCACTCCATATTTCCCCCTTTAGGGGAGTACTAAGATTTAGAGCTGCGAA
Organism: Nicotiana tabacum; assembly: GCF_000715075.1. NCBI lineage: Eukaryota > Viridiplantae > Streptophyta > Magnoliopsida > Solanales > Solanaceae > Nicotiana > Nicotiana tabacum. The sequence goes on from NC_134082.1 coordinate 24,060,552, forward strand.
TATCTACCTATAGATGTTTTACCTATTCATCTTTGGCGTCTTTTTGCATCATTGATGACCCTTATTCGCCTGTCAGTAATCCTTCTATACCAAGGATAACAAAACTCCTTACTCGTGAGGGTGACACTTAGTGTAACTGGCACATATAGTCCCTTAAGCATAATTTTGTTCACATTGCTTGCTTTAAGAAAGCGTCTTCCTAAATGACCATTCTCTGAATTTCTCATGAATCTTCTTTTGTTGTCCATTTTATTATTGGCGGAACACAATCTAAAATTCTCATGATGTCGACCATTATCAAATTACTCAGTCCCTAATTCATTTTTAGTTTATTTTGTTCAGCAGTCTATACTGATTTCTGTTACTCTAGGTCAAACTTTTCCTTCTGGTAGATGCGTTGGAATTACGAATTTATTTCTTGAAATGATGATATGACTTTATGACCTATATTTTTTTGTTGCCTCAAGGCATGTCACCTCACGCATTTTCCTTCACTTGACTATACACTCTGTAATACTTTCATCTTTTTGATCTACCATTGTCATCCATGTATCACATCTTACTCATAATGCTTCATCAACTCTCTTCTTATTTCCCACTAACATCTATGTTTATCACTTTATTTTGAAAACTCGAACAAGACATTGTTTTATTTTTAGCTCATCTTGCTCCATCCATTTCTCTTCAAATTGCCTAACATTCTTTCTCTGCTAGGGACGGGAGCCATACTAAGGTAATTTTCATCCTTTCAAGGCTTCCAGTGCCTATCTTTGTAGTACTCATATCAAGCTGTACTATTTTAGAGTGCACCATCTAGGTGTCTCATAAGGAGATCTATTAGCACATTTGCAATATTGTTTGGAAATATCAGTTAATGCAAACAATTCATCCAGCATTTTGGGTCACTCTAACCCCAGCCGGATCCTGATATTCGTCTTTCTCTTATACTACCTCTGTTAGTCCCCATAGGGCATAAATTAGATGGGTGTGGCCAATTGTACATACCTCTGTTATTGTTGAAGGTAACTCAAAAGGCTTATATTCCTCTGCCTGAATTGCAAGTAATGATAACCTTTACTAGCTGAGTACCTCGTACCCTTCTTCATCTTGCTTCTTTTACTTGTTGAAACTTGTATCTACCTTTTGATTCTCTTTTTGCTTTTTACCATATGGGTGGATAGATATTCATGCCTTAGGGCTCCCTTTCTAGAAGTTCACACGTCTTGGTACACACATGATCTGATGGAGACCTTACATTTACTCATTATAAGTATGACGCAAAATTAGAGTTCCTCTAACTCAACTCTTCTACATCTATATCTCTGATCAACCATCTTTCTGGATGTAGGCATCATCGTATTATGAATAAGATAGTGTTTAAGAGTTTGAATCCTTCTAACTGAGCTCTACCACACGATCTAGAGTAAGAAAAAAGAGTGACAGTCCTAAATTCCATGTAGCCTTCTACTTATAAGTGTGGTGCACAACACACCCATAAAGAAGACTCTACTAGACACGGCTTGTCGACTCCTTAGGACAGAACTGCTCTCATACCACTTATGTCACAATACCAATGTGCGCCTGGTACCTTACTAAATCGAGTACCAATGTAACATATCTTTCTTATTACATCATCATAGATAAGTGGGCCAGAAGGCGCGTTATGATACAACTAGAGTAACCATGAGGGAATACCCAACATAGAATGACCCAACCTGATATAGAAACTTATACTTGTGACATACGGGCCTCTAAGGCCAATGTGATCCATTATATACGTTAAATACAGGCCGAAAATGCCATACAAATATCTGTATACATGACATCTGTCTACAAACCTCTAAGAGTACATACTTATCATAATGGTCGGTACAGGGCCTTGCCATACCAAACACTATATGTCTAAATCATACTGACCAAACAAGCAACACCGGAGCAAATGGAGCGCACCCACATCTTTCGTTGAGCTGAAGCCTACTTGGAGGACTCTTGACCTTTCTATTAGGGCTTGCGGGCATGAAACGCAGTGTCCCTAGGCAAAAGAGACGTCATTACAAATAATGTACCAAGTATGTAAGGAATGAAAATCAGTAAATAATAGACATGAGAGAAACATGGAGTAAATGACTAGGCATGTAAGTCTGGATAAATTTGCAAATCATGAAATACTTATAGCGTCATGCATATGTGTATGAATGTCATGTCGTGCATAGGTACATGTGCTCATAACATCATCAAGCCTCTGAGGAAATCCCATCATATCATCTCTGCCACTATGGGCAAAATTATCAACGTATACTAGCTGATCAGGTGGTAGTACGTATATAACGCCATAACCTTTCCCATATCTCATCTACATATATATATATATATATATATATATACGCGTATATAATGCCATCTGGTCATTGGTCAATGTGCATGTATAAATGCATGAAATGCATATGAAATATGTTAATAAAATCTCTTGGTATGTCATAAGACCACTATGCCTCTAATTAATATCATGAAATAAACTTTACTAACTTACGTATTTTCTGAGATCCATGAACAAATGATAGAATAATATGACACATGGGGATTCAAGAACCTAAGCATCTCTAGTATTTCTATGAATAGATTCATTTATGGAAGTTGTGCATTTGCTCATTTTGTTTATGTCGTATGGATCATGCCAAAAAAGAAAGAAGAGATAGCCTTAACTTATCTGAGATGATTCTCTTGGCAATCCCTCTAACATACGTCAATTGTGACAAAAACGTAATGGCGGATCGAAGTATGGGATAATCCGTATGATATTTTTTAGAAAGATTGTACCGCGCAAAATTCCGATGCTATTATGCTAAATAGTTTCATATGTATTTGTTTCTATTGAAGAACTCACATTACATGTGTATACATGTTCTTCCATGAACTTGCTAAAGCAAACTCACGTTACATTATATCACTTTGTAAAATAGTCAAATGAATCTTGTTTTAGATTTTCCATCCATAAGTGTCTCCCTTAAACACATATGAAAGTCCTTTACAATTAAGATTTGTGTGCCTCATTTGCATAATGACTAAGCCACCCAAAATTCACCTAAGTTTGCCATTTGGCAACATAATTCATGAGTCACTACTTATAGTGATGGGATGCCACATAAATGGTTATAAGGCTTATCCAAAAATCATACACTTAATCAACTCACTAATCCCTCCTAATCCAATAATTAACCAATTATCTACATAATTAACAATTATCTCAAATTACTTATAATACTACTCATTTTTAACGCCCTTTATACATCTTACTATCATGATCATGTGGTACCTTGTATGGTACTAGTCAATAAATATGGGGTATTGTAGATTGGACCGTATGTTATCCCAAAATGTCAAACTTCGACGAAATTCATTTTCTTCAAATTGCTTACCCTCTCACCTTCACGAATTTATTTGAAATAGCATAATGCTTATAATTAAAAATAATCAAATTTCCTAAACTTGCGTCGATTAACTTACGATGAAACGTTAACATACAAAAATATGGAATATAACATCTTATTTTTGAGCTTTCATCAATTTACTTATGGCGTACTTCCACGTACGAATACGTGGGGTACAACACAAAATTTGAGGTTACTTTACTTTGAAGAATCCTCCAAAATATCCAAAAGTTGAAGAACTACGATCTAGAAAGCACCACAAAATTTCTAGCATTGGATTCTTGTTTTTATCTTTGATTTTCCCTCTAGAATCATTGAGAGTGCTTTGAGAGTGTTTTGGAAGAGTATAGGGTCGGGTTGGATCATAAAAAGAACCAAATGAGCCTTGCCTTAATCTTTAAAGGTTCATAAATCATTCAATGCCTAAGTTGGTCCCATAGGGGCTACCTGCGTAATCTCGCAAAAATGCGAATATATCTTTATTTTGATGTCTTGTTGATAAATGGTTTAATGCGTTAAAAACTAGCTCGTATCTCTTCAATTTAGAGGTGGAACTTACATTTAATTCTTACTATGTTTAGAGAATAGCTCTGTTATATTTGACCTAATTTTCAGCACATTTATGAATGTAACTTGTGATGACATTTGCCAACTATTGTTTCACTACTCGTCTAACTTCAAAACATAAAACATGACATAAATTAATCATAATACAACCTTCTTATCATACTAATCACTCTAGTCTCACTCCAAAGTGCATGTTATAATATTCCTAACTTGTCGACTTTCGACGAAACTTATTTTCTTCAATTCTTTAAGCTTCTAAGACTTCCAACCTTCTTGGTACTTGTTATTCATGATTTTAAAAATTTTAAAACCTCCAAGTCACATGAGTAACTTACTTTATATACTTTCAAAGATGATCTCATTTCCAAGCTTACATCAGTTGACTTGCGACATGCTTTCGCATACGAAAATATGGGGTGTAACATCATGCCTTATCGGTCTGCAAACCTCACAATACTTCCTTAACACATGTTTTAAATCATCATTATCTTGGTAAAAATCCTTAAACTCCCCAAGATATATTGATTCACTTAAGATGAATTCCAACTTCAAAGTACGGGGTGTAACAAATCTAACCCTTGTTTTATCAGATGCTCCGCTACAAAGTTTTGAACAAGATCTTGCAAGGCTTTATTACCAAGGCACATGTCAAGACTTTTGAAGATGCATTGTTGATCAAACCTTCCATTCCACCAAGTATATATTCTGCCTTTGAACCCTAAGCCAGTTAATAGATAAGTCCTTATACAATGAACAAAATATTTTACCTCCTGAAAATACACTGCAAGTCCACCAAAATTTTTAATTTAATAAACTATGACATTGAAATCCCCTCTAACTAACCTAGGAGACTTTATATGGGCAGCTTTTACATAATGAACGTCCCAAAATTCAATCCTTGTTTTTCCATTTGTGCTGGAATATACCATAGTCACAATAAACTCCCAGTTGCTATAAATGTTTGCAAGCTTCACGAAAAGTAACTCGGCAAAATATACGCTGCCTCAACTTGGAATTCATCATCCACGAAATGTCATATTTCATAATTTATATTATGCTAAGAAGATCCCTATAACGACCTGGTCGTTCATTTCGAGAGTTGTTACCCTATTCCCCTATTTTCTACTTTTTTTGTGTTCCACAGCTGTATTTTGACTTATCAGGTTAGTTGGTTCGTGCCTGGAGTGATTTCAGAATGAATTGAGACACTTGGTCTCTTATTTGAAAGTTTAAGTTGGAAAAGTTAACCGGATTTTGACTTGGGTGCAAACGACCTTGGATTTGAATTTTGATGGTTCTATTAGCTCTGTTAGGTGATTTTGGACTTAAGAGCACATCCGGATTGTGTTTTGCAGGTTCGTAGTAGAATTCGGCTTAAAATTCCAGAAGTTGAAATTTTGGAAAGTTTGACCGGGAGTATAACTTTTGATATCGGGTTCGGATTGGCTTTCTGAAAATTGGAGTAGGGTTGTTGTGTTATTTATGACTTATGTGCAAAATTTGAGGTCAATTGGACGTGATTTGATATGATTTGACATAGGTTGTAGAATTCGAAAATCTCGAAGTTCATTAGGCTTGAATCTGTGGGTAATTTATTTTTCTGATGTTGTTTGAGGTGATTGAGGATTCGACTAAGTTCGTATGATGTTTTGGGACTTGTTGGTATGTCTGGTTGAGGTCTTGAGAGCCTCAGGTTAGTTACAGGTGGTTAACACATCATTTTTGGACTTTGAGTTATAGTTGATATCTGCTAGTGTATTTTTCTTGTTTTCTCTTACGCGTTTGCGAGAGGAACCTTGCATTCACGAAGAGTGTTTGTTAGCTAGGGAGGTTTTTTTATTCACATTCACAAAGGAGTGGATGCAAACCCGAAGGTATGGCAGTGTGTGCATTGCGAATGCGTGAGTGGTGTCGCGTTCGCAAAGAGGAGTGAGGCAGTTGGGGCCCCCCAGGTCCTTGGTCTACACTTTTGTGAGGTATGGGTCACGTTCGTGAAGGTCAGAGTTTGTAAAGCTTCGTGTTTGTGACATTGGTCGCGTTCACGAAGAGTAAAGCTGTGGGGCAATCTGAGTTGATCTACGCGAACACGAGAGGACGGCCGCATTCGCGATGAAGGCGTGTCTGGGCAGATCTAAAAGATTCAAAACGAGGGTTTGGAGTTCATATCATAAAATAGAAGTGGGATCTCAGTAGAAGGTGATTTTTAAGGGATTCTTGTGTAGGTGATTGGGGCAAGTGATTCCTATCTAATTTTTGTCAAATTCCATGATTATGTCTTTAATTCCACCATTTAATTTGTGATTTGGGGTGAAAAATTGGGGAAAAAGAGGAAGTCTTATTAAGATGGATTTTTGAGGTTTTGAATGGGATTTTGTTATCGGATTTGAGTAAATTTGGTATGGTTAGTCTCGTGAGTGAATGGGCTTTCAGTTTTTGTGACTTTGGTCAGATTTCGAGATGTGAAATACTTATAGCGTCATGCATATGTGTATGAATGTCATGTCGTGCATAGGTACATGTGCTCATAACATCATCAAGCCTCTGAGGAAATCCCATCATATCATCTCTGCCACTATGGGCAAAATTATCAACGTATACTAGCTGATGATCAGGTGGTAGTGCGTATATAACATGTCAAGACTTTTGAAGATGCATTGTTGATCAAACCTTCCATTCCACCAAGTATATATTCTGCCTTTGAACCCTAAGCCAGTTAATAGATAAGTCCTTATACAATGAACAAAATATTTTACCTCCTGAAAATACACTGCAAGTCCACCAAAATTTTTAATTTAATAAACTATGACATTGAAATCCCCTCTAACTAACCTAGGAGACTTTATATGGGCAGCTTTTACATAATGAACGTCCCAAAATTCAATCCTTGTTTTTCCATTTGTGCTGGAATATACCATAGTCACAATAAACTCCTAGTTGCTATAAATGTTTGCAAGCTTCACGAAAAGTAACTCGGCAAAATATACGCTGCCTCAACGTGGAATTCATCATCCACGAAATGTCATATTTCATAATTTATATTATGCTAAGACGATCCCTATAACGACCTGGTCGTTCATTTCGAGAGTTGTTGCCCTATTCCCCTATTTTCTACTTCTTTTGTGTTCCACAGCTGTATTTTGACTTATCGGGTTAGTTGGTTCGTGCCTGGAGTGATTTCAGAACGAATTGAGACACTTGGTCTCTTATTTGAAAGTTTAAGTTGGAAAAGTTAACCGGATTTTGACTTGGGTGCAAACGACCTTGGATTTGAATTTTGATGGTTCTATTAGCTCTGTTAGGTAATTTTGGACTTAAGAGCACATCCGGATTGTGTTTTGCAGGTTCGTAGTAGAATTCGACTTAAAATGCCAGAAGTTGAAATTTTTGAAAGTTTGACCGGGAGTATAACTTTTGATATCGGGTTCGGATTGGCTTTCTGAAAATTGGAGTAGGGTTGTTGTGTTATTTATGACTTATGTGCAAAATTTTAGGTCAATTGGACGTGATTTGATATGATTTGACATAGGTTGTAGAATTCGAAAATCTCGAAGTTCATTAGGCTTGAATTTGTGGGTAATTCATTTTTTTGATGTTGTTTGAGGTGATTGAGGATTCGACTAAGTTCTTATGATATTTTGGGACTTGTTGGTATGTCTGGTTGAGGTCTTGAGAGCCTCAGGTGAGTTACAGGTGGTTAACACATCATTTTTGGCCTTTGAGTTATAGTTGATATCTGCTAGTGTATTTTTCTTGTTTTCTCTTACGCGTTTGCGAGAGGAACCTTGCATTCACGAAGAGTGTTTGTTAGCTAGGGAGGTTTTTTTATTCACATTCACAAAGGAGTGGATGCAAACCCGAAGGTATGGCAGTGTGTGCATTGCGAACGCGTGAGTGGTGTCGCGTTCGCAAAGAGGAGTGAGGCAGTTGGGGCCCCCCAGGTCCTTGGTCTACACTTTTGTGAGGTATGGGTCACGTTCGTGAAGGTCAGAGTTTGTAAAGCTTCGTGATTGTGACATTGGTCGCGTTCACGAAGAGTAAAGCTGTGGGGCAATCTGAGTTGATCTTCGCGAACACGAGAGGACGGCCGCATTCGCGATGAAGGCGTGTCTGGGCAGATCTAAAAGATTCAGAACGAGGGTTTGGAGTTTATATCATAAAATAGAAGTGGGATCTCAGTAGAAGGTGATTTTTAAGGGATTCTTGTGTAGGTGATTGGGGCAAGTGATTCCTATCTAATTTTTGTCAAATTCCATGATTATGTCTTTAATTCCACCATTTAATTTGTGATTTGGGGTGAAAAATTGGGGAAAAAGAGGAAGTCTTCTTAAGATGGATTTTTGAGGTTTTGAATGGGATTTTGTTATCGGATTTGAGTAAATTTGGTATGGTTAGTCTCGTGAGTGAATGAGCTTTCAGTTTTTGTGACTTTGGTCAGATTTCGAGATGTGGGTCGGGGGGCGGGTTTGAGCCTATTTCGGATTTTGAGCTATAATCTCAATTTTTTCTTGTGGAATTGACTCCTTTAGCCCGTATTGATTGTATTATACTGTTTATGGTTAGATTCGGGGCAATTGTAGGCCGACTCGTGAGGCAAAGGCATTTTGGACTAGTGTTTTGCTCGGATTAAGGTAAGTAATAGTTTTAAATCTGGTCCTAAGGATATGAAACCCCAAATGTTGTGCTATGTGATTATTTGTAGGTGATGCACATGCTAGGTGACGGGCGTATGGGCGTGCACCATGGGAATTGTGACTTGGTCCATCCCGTGGAACCGTAAATTGGAATAACTTGTTATTAGCTATATGTTTCTCTCAGTGCTATAGAAATTGGACTAAATATTCATGTTAGAAATAATTCTTAGGCTATATGATGTCACTGTTGGGACCCGCAGAGGTCATGTACTTGTTGAATTAACTGGTATTTGTTGTATTGTACTTAGTCATGGTTTTCTTGCGTATCATACCTCCATCTCTTTTTGTTCCTTATTGATACATGTTATTATCTCTGTCTAGGCTAATTTATAAGATTTCTGAGAGCCTGAGAAACTGGAGAGGTTGATGACTGAGATAGGGCTTGAGTTCCGAGTTATGAGTTATGTGTGTATATATGGATCGGGTTAACGCCGCAACAAGCCTAAGGATTGTATGTATATGCATCAGGTTTCATGCCCCAACAAGCCTTAGGGATGTGCGTGTTTGTGTGTATATATATGCACAGATTGGGTTTCGCACTACAACGAGCCTCGTGGATATTTATATATTATGGATCGGGCTGCACGCCACAACGGTATAGCTCTTGGGCAGAAGGAGCCCCTCCGGAGTCTGTACACTACCAATGAGCGCTGGTACCTACTGAGTGTGAGTAGTGAGGGCTGAGAGCCGAATGATTGAGATGTTGAGATGAGTTGAGTGACTGTTTCCCTGAGAGGTTGTACTTGCTTTAATTTGTTGTTGCACTTAGTTGCTATCTGTCATTGTTGTGAAATTTCTAGAAGATTTTATATCAGGTTTACATGAACTTGAAACTGTATAAAACTGATTTGACTTAAACTGCCGAATTTGAAAGCGTTATATTCTTTATTGAAATTAATGGAAATGAACTATAATTATGTAGCTCGTCACTATCTTCAGTTCCTTATTTATTTTTGTTACTTATTGAGTTGGATGTACTCACGTTACTCTCTATACCTCGTGTGCAGATCCAGGTATTTTTAGAAACGGTGGATGTTGATCTCGTATGTGGTTGAGTAGCGATGACTTACGAGGTAGCAGCCGGCGTCCGCAGTCCTTGTCTCTCCTTTCTTGTTAACTTTTCTTTTCTGTATTGGCATTTTGACACAGACTGTTGTAGACTCTGTTCCTAGACTGGTTGTTTAGATGCACATGACTTAGCGACACCCCAATGTCAGGCTATTTTTCTGCACTTATATTTTGGGTTTACCCCATTTTTTAATGAAAAACTCTGGTTATTATAAATGTCTTAATTCATTTCTGTTAAATGATGAAAGTGTTTTGAAAATGTCGGCTTGCCTAGTACCACGATAGAAACCATTACGTCGGGTTTGGTTTTTGGGTTGTGAAGATTTTGGAGAATTTTGAGAGGAACTTCGAAGTAAGCTCCTTGTGCCTATTTATCTTCAATAATAATGTTTCTCCACTGATTTTACACCTAGTTGGTGAGTTTTTAAGGTGAAATTTGGGGGTTTGGTGCTAGGGATTTGGAGAGTGAATTTTGGGTATTTAGATGACCAAATAGTGTCGGATTTTAATAAATTTGGTATGGTTAGACTCGTGAGTGAATGGTATTTCGGATTTTATGACTTATGTTGGATTTCGAGATGTGGGCCCAGGGGCTGGGTTTAAGCCGATTTCACATTTTGGCTCTAATTTAGTAGTTTTCTTATGGAATTGATCCCTTTAGCCTATATTAATTGTATTGTACTATGTGTGGCTAGATTCGGGACATTCAGAGGCCGACTCGCGAGGCAAACGCATTTTGGAGTAGCGTTTTGCTTGGATTGAGGTATGTAACTGTTTTATATCTGGTTATGAAGGTATGAAACCCCGGATGTTGTGCTATGTGATTATATGGAACCGGTTGATTTAAAAGAGTTGAAGGAGCAACTTTAGGAACTCCTTGAGAAAGGGTTTATTAGGCCTAGTGTGTCACCTTGGGGTGCACTAGTTTTGTTCGTGAATAAGAAAGATGTCTTTATGAGAATGTGCATTGATTATAGGCAGTTGAACAAAGTCACAATCAAAAACAAGTATCCGTTGCCCCGTATTGATGATCTATTTGACTAGCTTCAAGGAGCAAGGGTGTTCTCCTGGATTGATTTGAGATCGAGGTATCACCAGTTGAAGATTCGGGACTCAGACATTCTTAAGACAGCTTTCAGGAACCGTTATAGTGATTATGAGTTCCTTGTGACGTCTTTTGGCTAACCAACACCCCTACAACATTCATGCATCTGATGAACAATGTGTTTCAGCCTTATCTCTACTCATTTGTTATTGTATTCATTGATGATATCCTGGTGTACTCTTGTAGTCAGGAGGAGCACGCCTAGTATTTGCGGATTGTGTTGCAGCAACTGAGGGAGGAGAAGCTTTATGCCAAGTTCTCCAAGTGTGAGTTTTTTCTCAGTTCAGTGGCGTTTTTGAGGCATGTGGTTTCTAGTGAGGGTATTCAGGTAGATCCGAAGAAGATAGAGGTAGTTCAGAGTTGGCCCACCCCATCCTCAACTACAGAGATTCGGAGCTTTCTTGGTTTGGCTGGTTATTACCGTCGGTTCGTGCAGGATTTCTCATCTATTGCATCGCCCTTGACTAAATTTACCCAAAAGGGCACTCCTTTCAGGTGGTCGGATGAGTGTGAGACGAGCTTTTAAAAGCTCAAGACTACCTTGACTACAGCTCTAGTACTAGTTCTACCATCAGTTTATGGTTCTTATACAGTATATTGTGTTTCTTCTTTGATCGTTATTGGGTGTGTTTTAATGCAGGAGAGTAGAGTGATTGCTTATGCTTCACTTCAGTTGAAGCCCTATGAGAAGAACTACCATGTTCATGATTTGGAGTTGGCTGCCATTGTTCACGTGTTGATGATTTGGAAGCACTATCTCTATGGTATGTCTTGTGAGGTATTTACTAATCATCGTAGCCTCCAACACTTGTTCAAACAGAAGGATCTCAATTTGAGGTAGCGGAGATGGTTGGAGTTGCTAAAGGATTATGATATTACTATTCTGTATCACCCAGGAAAGGCCAGTATGGTGGCCGATGACTTGGCGTACTCACGTTACTCTCTGCACCTTATGTGCAGATCCAGGGATTATTGGACGTGCTAGTGAGTGTTGTTTTCGTTTGTCGCGGATCTGTTGGAGTTAGTAAGGTAGCTGCACGGCGATCGCAGCCCTACTCTTCTCCCTCATGTCTTCCTATAGACTATTATTAGTTGTTTTCCAGTCTGTATATGTCTTAGTGTTATCGGACAGACCTTTGTAGATGCTCATGACTAGTGACACCCCGATATAGGGCTTTCTTTCCGCATTGTTGTTTTGATTTAATCACTTGATGAAGGTTTATTGTTAAATAGCTTTGATTTTATCTTAAGAATGAAAATATTGATTAATTTTGTTAGTGTGCCGGCTTGCCTAGTACCACGATAGGCGCCATCACGACATGGTAGATTTGGGTCGTGACAGATGCACTCCCATGAAAGTGCAAGCACGTGCACTTCCACATCATCATTAAAGGGTGTATTTATTACACTTTAAACTAGTTCAGGGGGGTAACAGGACCCACGCAAAGATAAAGTATGTAGTTGAAACTCGAGTTATAGGTTAGGGGAGTACTTATGCATTTTTCTTTTATATTTTATAGCAAAATAGACATTTATGATATATACTACCATTGAGGCATGAAATATCCTATTTATATTTTCCCTCTCTCTTTCTTTTAACTAACACACGATTCTCTCTCAGAATTTTTCTTCTTTCTCTCTCTCTCTCTCTTTCTTTTCTTTCCCTTCGAGCAAAATATGTTGAATCATAGATACAAAAAGGAGAAACAAATCATGAAATAAAGACTTAAAATCTCAAAATCAGAAACATGAAAGTACACCTATAATAAAAAAGGAAGTTGAGATACCTTGGGTGACGGAGATATTGAGTAGAAAAAGGGATTCTTAGCACAGTAAGTAAGAGAGAAAGGAGGAACAAAACGGTCGAATTCGATACTCATAATATGAAGTTGTTCCAAACCTTATGCCGCTGAACAGAGCTTAATTTCTCAAAACGACTGATCGAGTCGTTACATCTTTGCTTATATAGTCACATACAATGATACAAATACATTGTATTCTATACAAATTCACTCAAACACATTGTATTTTTGTATAAATATATTTTTTTGCATGTGTTTATGTATTTTGAAGGTCTGTATTTTTTAATACAGCTGAATGCACATGTATTCATGCATACTGCACATACACTATGCATGAATACATGATATAAACATTAAAATATACTGAATACAAACATTAAAATAGAATAGACTATAAATAGTGATTACATTTATATTTAAAATACAGTGAAATACTGTAATGATCCGACCGGTCATTTTGAGCTTTTGCACTTCGCTCGCCAGTTCTGGGGCATGACTAGCCCCGTGTGGTGTATTGTGACTTATGTAAATCGTCGGTTTTGGTTTTCAGGGTAATCAAAATGAATTTGGAAGAATAATTCTCTGTTTGAAGCTTAAAGTTTGAAAGGTTTGACCAAGTTTTGACATGTTAGTATATGATCTCGAATTTGAATTGTTATGATTTTGTTAGCTCCGTTAGGTGATTTGGGACTTAGGATCATGATCGGAATGCATTTTGGAGGTTCGTGGAAGGTTTAGGCTTGAATTGGCGAAATTGGGATTTTGGCGTTTTCTAGTTGATAGGTGAGATTTTTATATAGGGGTCGGAATGGAATTCCGAAAGTTGGAGTAGGTCTGTGGTGTCATTTGTCACGTGTGTGCAAAATTTCAGGTCATTCGGATGAGGTTTGATAGACTTTCTGGTCGAAAGTGGAATTTGGAAGTTTTTTGAATTCTTAGGCTTGAATCCGATGTGATTTTGGTATTTTGATGTTGTTTTGAGAGTTCTGAAGGTTGGAACAAGTTTGAATGAGGTTATGGGATATGTTTTCATGTTTGGTTGAGGTTCCGAGGGCCTCGGATGAGTTTCGGATGGTTAAACAGATCATTTCATATTGATGGGAATTGTAGAAATACTGTTGTTGGTGTCGCAGGTTTTTGACCTTTGCGTTCGCGATGCATGTCCCGCGTTCGCGAAGGGTTATGGTGTGAGGCTGTGGAGTTGTCCTTCACGTTTGTGAAGATACTCCCGCATTCGCGAAGGGCTGGGGCCAATGGCCACCGCGTTCGCGAGGCTTATGCCGCGTTCACGTAGAGGAAGAGTAATAGCTGGGCCCCAAGGCAATTGTTTTACGCATTTGTGTAGTAGAGGTCGCGTTCGTGAAGAGTTGAGTCAGTTGTGCATCGCATTCGCGAAAGGGTTCTCGCGTTCGCATAGAAGGAATTTTAGTCAGTGAAGCTGTGTGCTTTGCGAACGCGAGGGAGCTGCCGCGTTCCCGATGAAGAAAAATCTGGGCAGACAGTTTATATTTAAAAATCGAGGGTTTAAGTCCAATATCATAAAAGTCATTGGAGAGCTCGGGAGAAGGTGAAATTTGATGGAATTTTCAATGGTGCAATTGGGGTAAGTATTCTTTACTCTTATTTGGTTTAATTCCATGATTTAGTCTTAAATTTCATCATTTAATTTAAGAAATTACAGTGGAAATTGGGGAAAACTGGAAGGAAAGTTTGAGAATTCTTTTGGGGATTTTAATGGGCATTTGAAGTCGGATTTTGATGTATTTGATATGTACAAACCGTGAGAGTGTAAGGATTCTATTGATGTGATTTTTATCAAATTCCGCGATGTGGGCCCGAGGGTCGGGTATGGCCAATTTTGGGATTTTTGAGTTAATTCGATTATTTTCGCTTGGGCTTTGTTCCTTTAGCGTGTATTAATGATGTGAAACTGATTTTGGTTAGATTCGAGCATTTGGAGGGTTATTTGAGAGGCAAAGGCATCGCGGGCTAGAGTTTGGACCGGATTGAGATAAGTAATGATTGTAAATGTTGTCCTGAGGGTATGAAACCCCAGATTTCGCATCGTTATGCTACTTTGAGGTGACGCACACGCTAGATGACAAGCGTGGAATCGTGCACCGTTGGGGATTGTAACTCGGTCCTTCCCGTATGATTGTTAAGTCGCGTATTTGATTAAAATTTGTTTGATATCATTGTGTTTTGAAAAGTATTGCTATGTTTAGGGCGGAATGCCATGTTTGGGCGGAATGCCAACCGTTTTGGACACTTATGGGACTTTTACTATTTTTCCTCACTGTTTTGGCTTAATAATTGTACTCAGTCATGCTGCATTTTTGTATTATCATAACTCAGCCTTATTTACTAAATTTTTGCACTACAAATGATATTTGAGATGAACGCCCTGTTTTACTGATAGTCCGAGTGAATTGTAAGGTTGATGGGTGAGAGAGGCCGAAGGCCTGATTGTGAGATTGATGACTGAGATAGACCGAGGGTTTGATTGTGAGGTTAATGACTGAGAGAGGCCGAGAGCCTAGTTGTGAGGATTATATAATTATGGATCGGGCTGCACGCCGCAGCAATATATAGATCGGGTTGCACACCGCAGCGATATGTTAGAGCGGGCTCCACGCCGCAACGATATAGCGCTTGGATTGTAGGAGCCCCTCTGGAGTCTGCACACCCCCAGTGAGTGCACTCGACTATATATATAGATCGGGCTGTACGCCACAGCGATATATGGATCGGGCTGCATGCTGCAGCGGTTATTATATGGTACCTATTGAGCGTGAGTGCTGAGAGTGACCGCTGATTGATAAGAGTTGAGTCATGAGTGAGTGAGAGGCTTGCCCGAGGGGCTATATATACATGTATTCGAGTGGTGCTTTGCCTGAGGGGCCTATTTATTAACTTACTGGTTTCACTCCTCCTTGAAGTGAATTTCTTTTGAATATGTTGATTTCATTACTGCTTTCACTCGTCTTTAAACCGAGCCTCTATTGAAAATGTTAAACAAATATTTTTAAACAACTTTCCTTTGAACTGATGTTTTTACAAGGTATTCGAAATTTAGTCACTGATTTAGCTTTGTTACTTCCACTGAGATTTTTATGTTACGAAATGGTTATGAATTTCTGTTTGCCCGAGGGGCTGTATACGAATTATGTTATGCCCGAGGGACGATTATGATTTTCATCACTTTCACTATAAATTTCATTGAACTTGTACTGAAAACTGTTAGAAAGTAATTTTCAAAGTATTTTCCCGAAATGGGAGTTGAACGAGGTGATTTGATTGTATCATGTTTTGGAAACATGCAGTATCCTCTGTGGTGCCATGATGTGATTTACGTGATTTCTTACTGCTCAAACTTTATTTACTTTTATTACTTACTGAGTTGGCGCACTCACATTACTCCCTGCACCTTGTGTGCAGATTCAGGTATTTCTGAGCTCGGTGACAGGTTCATCGGAGTTTGCAAGGTAGCTTCCTGGCGATCGCAACCCTGCTTTTCGCCCTCCTTATTCTTCCTTATGTATTCTTGTGATTTTTCCGACCACATTGGTCTTGATGTTGTTAGACAGTTGTAGTAGATGCTCATGACTAGTGACACCCCGATGTCAGACTTGTATATTTATTCTGTATTATTCATTTAAACTTACATCATGAGATTATTGATTAATAAATGGTATAAAAATAACTTTTATTGAATAATGGTTGATTTGGGAGTTGTGTTAGCTGGCCTAATATTACGATAGGCACCATCACGACCGGGTCGGTTTTTGGGTCGTGACAAATACATTAAAATACATTGAATACAAATAAAATACAGTGAATACAACCAATGAAATATACTGAATACAGCATTAATAACATGTATTAGGAATAACTAAAATACTGTTAATACAAATACATTTAAATACACTGAATATAAAATAGGGAATACAGTAAATACAAACATTGAATCTAATTAATGCAACAGTAAAAAAAAAATATTGAAACACACTAAATACAAAAGTTATATACAACTGAAAAATTATTCTAATTAATTGGGTTGATAATAAGGCATGTTAGAATTGATTTTGTTTAGGTATATTAGGAGAATATCACGCTAATTGATATTATTTCCGTTATTGGACAGCTGGACAGACCTATTTTTAAGATGATTGTCGTTATTGTATTCATGAATACATGGCACTAATACATGTAATACATGCGCGTATAGCGGACTGCCCTGATTTTTAGGTGCCTTTTGCTGCTGTATTCATGAATACAACAGCGCAAATACAACAAATATACACTACCGTAACAACGGCATAATAGCTATAGGAAGTAATTATGCATATGGTAGCTATATGAAGTTAATAACCACTAACCAATAGTGGTTTTTGAAAATTCCTCTGTAAATAATGGGTCTAATTAGGCGGGTTGGGTTATGACCCATTATTTAACCCATCTTGACCCAGCCCATTTTAGCCCAAGTACAATTTGGGCTGGGTTGGGCAATGACCCATTTATTGACTCAACCCATCTTGACACGCCCAAATTTAGCCCAACCTACTCATTTGCCATACCTACCAATACCCAATTGTTCATGCACCTGTCACCAGCTCTCAAATTATAATAATTTGTGGAGAGTTGTGGAGATTTGTTAGAACTATAGAGAGCATTTAGATATTTATAATAAAATAATTTTCCTTCAACGCCCATACCAGATTTTTTCTTATATGAAAAAGAAAGCATGCTTATTACACCATTTTTTTGGCATTGTCTACCTCTCTTTCCTTTGTTTTGTATTTTTCAACTCCTGTTTATGTGGAAAAATAATGCACGTTAGTTGTGCTTGTTTATTAAATTAAATATAAATAATAAAATGTAGAATGACTATGAAATGGAGTGCAGACATCACTTTCCTAAACAGACTATTCTATGGTTGTTTTTAACAATTAAAAGTAGGAGGAAAGACGTGTGAAGTTGGGGCTAGCTGCTAATATCTGCTATTTATTTGATTTTTTTTTTAAAAGCAATCGTGTTTATTTAATTACATAATTAGTCAATACTTGGATTGGAAAATGTTTTTGAACAAGCTAAGCAATTAATAGTTATATAGAACAATCGCAGAATGCGAGGGAATCTAGATAATATGTCAGGTAATCGTTAGGTGATCAAGTGCTGAGCAGACTTTAGCTTGCGCTGAAAATTTACTGAAATTGAGATTGTTATTCCAGTAAATTGATGCATGAGTTGAAGTTCCTAACAATTTCATATTGATCTATCAATCTTAGAAAACCAGCTTGATTTGAGGTACTCTTATAAGGAACTGATTGGTTGGTCTCCAGTAGGAAACATAATTCTTTTTCCGCCTAATTACTAGTATAATATTTGGTTTGGAACATAAACATTGTATTGATAATTTAATCACGTCTCTAATAAAAATTCTCAATTGGAGAACTTAACATAAAACTTGTTTTCTCAAAGTGTCTACAAGGCTGTCCTCAAGTGATTCTCATGTTCCTATTTGCAAGAATACAATGCCGGCTAATAAACATCATAACAAGCATGCTAAGAAACAACTTGAATATGACATTCATCAAATCATATAAGTTGCCCGTGTGTTTATCAATCCAAAGACATTACTAGGAACTTATAGTGCCCGCAAAGAGGTTTAAAGGACGCCTTTGATACTTATATTGATGGGAAATAATAAATAACCAGTGTGATAGTTGAGGGGCGCAAAAACCTCAAACACCTCTGTTGTGAGAGAGAGGGAGAGATTGAGAGGAGTAGGAAACATGTAACTTAATTAATTTTTAGGAAATTGAGGGTGTTAGTTAAAAGATGCCGTGGGCATGATTGAAAAGTGCAGGTAAGACTTTAAATAGTATAAATTCTCAGAATAAACTACGAAGTAAGGCGAAGATGCCGGAGAGAAAAAATATATAAGTACGGATGATAGTTGAGGAAGGTTATCGCAGTTTGTCAGTATGTGTGCAATCGACGACTTCAAATTGTTTCTCTTTTAATGACTTATAGTTTGTAGTTATTAAAAAAAAAAAAAAAATTAAAAATTGGGCACATATTATGGTGCTCCACTTGCTTAATTATTTATTATGCTGAAAATATATTACCGTGCTTGCTTTATTATGAGTTAGACGTGTTTTCTTTGCTCAAGCTATCCTCTTGCCTACCTAGGTAAAGGAAAGCACGGTGCACTAAGTTCCGGCTATGCCCAGATTCTGGGAAAAGGTCGTGTTTACCGTGAAAATGGTAATAACAATTAAATTTAATTTTGTGGTTCTAAAAATACGTGATCTATTTTTATGCTAGTTGTTAGGCAGTTGATGCTATGTGAAAGACGTAGAAACGAGATAAGAGCTTGAGATTAAGGCGATAACCAGACCGAATGATCAATAATCGGGGACTCGAGTTTGCCTATTCGAGGATCTCGGGGTCGAGTCTGAAGCTCGGCTGTGAGCTATCGAGGGTGGTCGATGGAGACTAACAATTATAAATAAATCAATGACGGCTCTGTATGACCGATAATAAGCAATAAATGAAGAACAATAAATAGAACACAATAAATATAAGCAATAAATGAAGTAATGAGATCAAAAGAAAGTGTTAGAGAGTGAATGTTTTTGTGTATTTAGTATTGAGCAACAGATATTTACAAAATGACAAGGATCCCCTTTATATATGAGGAGAATCCTAACATAGTACAAACTCATTAATTACAAAGATATGGGGCTGGTACAGCCATTTAATGCCTTGATTCGCCTTTTGGGCTAGTCCACTAGACTTGACGTGCCATACGCACGTGCCTTAGGAACTCTACCTTGATCCGCCGAGACCGGTAATTCACATTGTCTCGGGGCCGGTCATTACTTATACTGTCTCAAAGTCTAGCTATCGATAATTCTCGGAATCGATCACTGGAAGCCCTCGAGATACCGTGATGCTCGTGAAATCGAGCTGTCAATTTTCACCGTATATAGATAGTCCCCGTGTTTCCTAGAACAAAGTGATAGGAAACGATCCTGAACCCCTACTCCATAAGCATCATCGCTATGATGACAGTCCATCCGAGCATTAAATGTCATACTCAAAAAGCCGTGCAAGGGTCGCCAACAAAAATGACTATGAGAAGCCCACGAACCGCTATTGGTTCGTCCTTTCCGCTGCCCACACGGCTCCTATAAATGCATCATCGTTTGATAATTCATACTTTCACAACTTCTTCAAATTTTCAAGGCCAAACCCATCCCCTTTCGCATTCTTTCTTCTTCCGTTCTTGATCATTTGCCTACTTTCTCAGAAATGTTTTACCACCATCATGGCTAGAACTTCCAAGACAGTTCCTCGGAAAGACGAGACTGCCTCTTCATCCCGAACATCCAAAGGGAAGCCTAAAGTGATACCCACCGTTGAACAATGTACTCCTACCGAGTTCGACACGACGAAGGAATTCACCGTTGACAAACCTTCATCTACATCGGGCCGATACGAACACGTGTCCCGGTACATTAGCATTATGACCGATATAGGGAAAGTGAAGGAAGACTGCCGATAGGAGGAGGCAATGCTGGTTGAGATCCCCCGTTCTAACGAGAGCATAACGGATCACAAAGCTGATTTCCTTAATGTATATACTTACCTGTTCATTCTGGGTTCGGTCGATTCTTCTAACCTTTCTTCCCTGGAGATAGATCCGGTGATTCTCGATTTCTGTGACAAGTACCAAGTGACACTTGGTAAAATCTATCCATCTTTCTCGAGGATAGTCTACATGATCTACCACTTCTCCAATGGGATCGAGGGCGAGACCTTTACCCTCGACCATTTGATAAGATTGTATAGCCCTTGATTTTATCGAGGTTTGATTAAGCTTCACCACCGGTCCAAAAAATCATTTTTCTCGAGCACTGATGAGGACAAGGATCGAGGGTGAATGAGCAGGTTCGTCCGAGTGAGGACCTCGGACATCATCCCGGTCGAGAGGATTCCATTCCGGGAGAAGTGGAATACACAGCGTAAGTATTTTTCCTTTGAACATGCTCTGTGATCTTCTTAACTCTCTTCCAAAAAATGATCTCCCCTAGGTTTTTGCAGCTACCACTTGGTATCTCGAAGCGGTTCAGGATCTTCCGGGACGGATCAGGCAGTTAGATACCTCGTTCTCGTATCTCATCCGGTCTTGGCCTGACCTAGCTAAAGACGCGGTGGGTGTCCAAGAATCATGGTAAAGTTCTTTTTGCCACCTATATCTTAAACTTACACTTCTCCCTTGTATCCTTTATGCTGATAAATTTTGGCTATTTTGTTTGTGCAGGCCTTAGCGATGGTGTGCAGATAAGACCGCCTCCCGATGGTGTGCAGATAAGACCGCCTCCCAATGGTGAGGTGGAGACTTCGGAGCCCGCTAAGGGCAAGAAAAGGAAGAATAAGGCGGCTGTTGATTCTCCTACGGCAAAAAAGCCTAAATCGCACAGGCCTCAAGCTGCCACCAGGACCTCAGCTTCAAGTCTCTCCATTCTTTATACTCCATCGTTCTTGCGGAGTTAGACTTCGAATTTTGGTATTGGCTCTTTGGAACACATACTTGGAGTAATCGGGGCCCCCGAGATTGGGTTCTATCATGAAATTAGGTCGATATCTCCTTTGAGACCGATGCTTACGATAGCAGGAAAACCGCGAGGTCTCGATACCTCCTGAACTTCGCGTGATAGCAACGTTCATGCGACGTGATAATGGGGGCCCCCAAGTGGTCCTACCAGTACATTTCCCAAAAAAGGTGACGCTGTCATGGCCAGAATTAATCGGTCTTCTGGGTAGTCGAGCAGTCACTGCCTGCCTTTATATATTCACCCGCTTACTTCTTAAATGTAGATTCTACTACTCTGAGTAACTATTTCTTCTATAGAACTTTGTTCTTTGTGCTAGTTCTCCCGTCACTTCAACTCAAAGGCTCTGCCCAAATATTCATCCTCCTCTTCCTATTTTACCGTAGCCATGACTGCTACATCGACATCCGCCCATCAAGGAGAAGGGAGTTTTGCCTCTGTTTCGTGTCCAGTCGGTGGTACACCACCGGTATCTGGTAAGACGGCCTCGAGGTGCTTTGTCTCGAGGAGAGACTTTACGTTGGAGAGACCTCCCAATGTTCAAGGGCATCGGGAGCATGCATCGAGGTTTATCTCCTCAATAAGGGAGGAACACCTCGAGATGATTAGAAAAGATTGCGGATGGGGAGAAGGAGTGGTACTGCAGGTACCTTCCCCGGAGGAGAGTATCATGACCCATGTCGAGGGGTTTTTGACCATGTATACACATCATTTTACGTCGGGTACCCCCGACAAGTTTGTGCTTGAATTTTGTAGGAGATATCAGGTTACCCTAGTGTAGGCTCACCTATCCCTTTAGTAGATAGTGCTGATGATAAGGTACTTTGTGGATAAGGCTGGGCTTGAATTCAGCCCTTAGCCATCTCGTGAGGCTATATCGGCCACTGCATTACCGGTGCTTGATTACTCTGCAGCATCAATCCACTCGCTCCCCTGCCATTAACTATGAAGAGGATGAGGACAGAGGGTGGATAAGCCGGTTCATTCGAGTACGGACTGTCGATACTATCCCTGGAGAGTTTTTTCCATTTCCTGAGAACTGGAATTTCATACATAAGTGGCATACCTATATTTTTATTGCTTTGTCCATAGCGGTGGCGGGCTCCATAAAGGCATCTTTCTATTTCATTCTTTGTAGTGATTCCTTGGTTACCGAACGAGGTCCCTGATCTAGGTGAATGGTCCCGCAAGCTAGAAGCTTGTTCAACCTATGATAAGCGCAGGTGGCGAGACCTGTCCAAGGGGAGATGGGAGGGAAAGCATCACGGTAGGCGTTTAGTGGCTTATTTCCTCAGAAAGGTACTTTTCATTTGAGCGCACTAACTCTGCCACCACAGGTGTTGGAGATTTTTCTGAGATGAGGTCGTGCCCCCTAGGTGAGGAGGAGAGACTGTTGACCTCGGGGTCGAGGGTCGATAATAAACGGAAAGAGGGGGTGAAGATACTCACAGCGGGGCGAGTCGGCCGATCTTCTGGCTTTGGAGGCCTCTGTTTTCGAAAGAACATTTCCCGTTCTTGTCGAAGGTACTTCGAGGAATGAGTTCATGCGACGCCTTCCTCTTTTTCTACCAAAGTCGCTTTGGGGGATACTATGCCATTGGACATTGGCTCGGCCTTTGGTGAGGCTGAGCAGCTTGGCTTTATAGTAAGCTTTGGTAGACGGTATATGCTTATCTTAGTTTCGGGCCCTTCTTTTCTTATTGAATTTTCCTTTGCAGGCCTTTGACAAGCTTAAGTCCAAACTGCTTCGCCATGAGGCTAGGCTGCGGAAAGCTTTTGATAGGGAGAAATCCATTGGGATCCTTTGTGCGAGAAAAGAAAGTGAGTTGGTATACCTGCGGTGTGAGGCGGATCGAAGTCGGAAGTGCGAAAGCCGTCTCGAAAGACAGGTAACCTATATTTCGTGTTGATGTATGCTCCCCCTTTCATTTTCAAAGATTAATGTTTCGATATTTTAGTTGGAGAGCAAAATGGAGAAGTTGGAACGACTTTGGGATGAAATTGGCCGGGCCAAATGTAAGTTTAACTAGTTGAAGGCTCAAGTAGATGCCCAAGTTGCAGCCAAGGAGGGTGTTTTGGCTAAGGCTTCTGCCCTCGAGGTGCAAGTCCGAAACGCTCATGTGAATGATTTTGTCTGAGAGAATATGATTACAAGGCTTGAGTCTAAGCTTCTGAAGGCGAAGGCCGTGGTGGTGAATGCCCGGGCTGAGGCTATAATGAGCCGTACTAGGGCTGACTAGAAAGTGGCGGCCTATTTAAAGGGTGCTGCCAATGCTAGAGCTGAGCTGAGGAAAGATCTTGATCGTGAGAGCAATAGTAAAGAGTACGTAAAGTGTAAATCTCGGAGGGAAACCCTCGAGGAGATTCATACCAGTGGCTTCGACCTCTCAGAAGAGATCAAGCAAGCCAAGGCAGAAGAATATGATGCTAAATTCCTTTTATCCGATGCCGGGGATGGCGAGGATGGGGCCGTCGGGCCATAGTCCCCAAGGGGACATATATTTCCTTCTCTATTTCTGTATATAGTACTTTCAAAGTATGTTGTAAATGGAGCTTGTATTCTTTTTAGATGTATATATATAGAGGAAACCTCGCGATTTTGTATCTTTTGCGTTTCTTTTTACCTTGATTTTAGCCAGATGAACTGGTCTTTGAGTTGAGAGGAATCCTTATATTTGCGGTATGGCCCTGAGGCTCATTAGGCTGGCTCGTAGGCTTTTATGCGCTTGGTTGACGCGACCTTTTATGTGGGCTGGCGACAATGGCTCTTACGCTTTTGCTCTTAGGCATATTTGGTTAACTGTTTTGGGTGCAGTCTTTGAATCAAGTTTCTACTCGAGCTTATTCGACCCTCAAATTTTTGGATTTGTGCGGGCTAGCGACTGTGGCTCTTATACCTTGGGTCGATGCGACCTTTTATGTGGGCTGGCGATAATGTCTTGTATGCTTATGCTCTTAGGCATATTTAGTTAACTGTTTTGGGTTAAGTCTCCGAATCAGGTTTCGACTCGAGCTCATTCGACCCTCAAGTTTTTTGGATTTGTGCGAGCTGGCGATAGTGGCTCTTACGCCTTGGGTCGATGCAACCTTTTATGTGGGCTAACAACAATGTTTCTTGCACCTTGGGTCGATGCGACCTCTAATATAGGCTTTAATTTTCCCTCGTTAAGGACTTTTTGAAATAATGCTTTCCTAACTCTTTGATGGTGTAATAAAAAACCTCAATTGTGATTCATTATATGGCGATGATTGAGCACCTTGGGAGGTTTGGCTCGGGGTTAAGCATCTCGAAGCCAATGTTTAGGAGTTGACATGGTCGAAGCACTTTTGCCTATATCGAGGGTAGCCTGTTTAACCAGTTCTTTTCGAAGTATATTCGAAGTAATTGAAGGCCTGTAATTTTATAGTGACGGTCGGGCATCCCCGAGTCATGTTAGTTTGGCTAGTACAACCTTATGATCGGAGTCATTTGTGTTTGTCCAGAGCCTTTTAGTCCCGAGTGAAGTAGTTTCGGCGTCTATATTGAGGGTGCCTTTTTAGGGGTCTTACAAGTTCGATATATAGCCTAAACTTTGAGATCGGGTTTATGCCTTTAGTAAGGTCTTACAAGTTTTACATGCCTTTGAGGTCTTACAGTTTTGGATATTTGGTACAAGTATGGTTCATGCCTTGCTTGAGGTCTTACAGATATTACTATTGCCTTATGTAGGTCTTACGAGACCGAGGCTGCCCGCATGTGGCCTTACGGCCTCGGGTTTTGATAAGTCGATGGAGATGGCGATTGACGACAGTCCCCGAGTCATCAAGGGTTTCTTGGCTCGGGACCCATTACTTGTGAACTTGGTATTACCTCATTGAGGGCTTGCGATTTTGGAGTTTTCGACCCGGAGGTCATGTAACCTTGAGTTTTCGACGCCAGTCCCAGAGTGTTCGGAATTTTTTTGGCTCTGGAGTTATTTTGTGATCTCGTTGTTGCCTCATTGAGGGCTTATGAGTTTGAAGCTCCGACCCGGTGGTCATACTGTTTTGAGTTGTTGACGTCAGTCCTTGAGTATTCGGGACGTTTTTTGGCTCTAGGGTTGTTTTTTGCAAAACATGTCGAGCTTCCTTGACACGCAAAATGCTTTTGGGAAGTATTCTTTTATTACTTGGTACAAGTATACATGTCCTTTCTGTTTAAGGGCCTGGTTTATACGGACACGGTTAGTTCGACCGTTTGGCCCGGTACATTATTTTCCTATCGAGCCCCTATTTGGTGTATCTTGGCTTCTCCGAGTAAGTGACCTTCCGAGGGGATGCCCCCCAATATTTGAGGTTGATTGCAAAAAAAGCCTTGAATACTAGTTGGATTTTCCTTATGTAGCATTTAGATGTTGCCTCATTAAAAACCTTACCGGTAAAACCCTTTGCGGGATAAAAACTCGGTCTAAGGAAAAGAGTGCAACGGATGCTTTAAAATCTTAAGGTCTTCAAGCTGGGTTAACACTTTGACTATCTCGGTCGGGCACCTACATAAAGGTGAGTACGAGGTGTAACTTGAAAAAGGAGATGGTTGTACCTTAGTGGCGATGGCACTTTGAACCCCGGTAGGCCTTCAGTTATCTTCTCGAAAGATGTGGTATGGCCCTTTTTTTGTTCATTCTGAAACAACCGAGAATATGCCTTGTGGTCGCCGTGTTGAATCTATTGAGTGTTCGAGGGGCGTGTATAATTTGGTCATGCAGTCCAAGCTGCTCTGTTGCCCTCGACCTGATAATATTAGCCGAGCTACCAGGACCCACAAGCACAAGGTTAATTTGAAATGTATCCACAAGAAAAGAAGTTGTCAGTGCGTTGTTATGGGGCTGAGATAGAGCCTCGAGTTTGCTTTTTCCTGGTGAGGGATGTTTTCGTTCTCCTGACCGTGGGCTCCTACAAGGCACCGACACCATAATAGATCGTATGGGTGACATTTTGCGGTTCATTTGCTTCGTTCTTTTTGGTCACCTCTCTTTCCCAGAACTAATTTTTGGCTCGATCGCTACAGAATTCCCGGAGGTGACATTTGCTGAGTAGTCGGGCTACCTCTTCCCGGAGTTGTCGGCAATCCTCGGTCCTGTGGTTGCGTGTGTTGTGAAATTCACACATTTTTGCGAAGGATCTGATTTCATAGGCATGGGCCACCTAGCATCTCTGATTTTACTGATGGCGAACATGATATCTAATATATTTACGTTGAAGTTGTACTCCGGTAAGCAAGGCGCCTCCGTTGGACCTGTGAGCCTATTGAATTCGGATCTATTGATGAGTCCCTGGGGATTCTAGCCTCGATCCATCCTTCGGTCATTGCTGGGTATGTTACGCCTCGAGGCGTTTCTCCCATCGTCGGTGTATGGCTTGTACCTTTCCTTGTTTGGCTTTGGCTCCTTCGCTAGAAGCCTTCTTGGGTATACCGAGCCTGAGGAGGCTCCTAGTTGGTTATCCTCGACCCTGATTTTGATTGATATCGATTGTGAACGTCCGACCAGGTCACAACAGGATATTTGACCAGGTTCTGTTTTAGCTGCTTCGAAGCCACCGAGCTTCGCTCATTCAGACCTTGAGTGAAGGCCTGTACTGCGCAGTCATCGGATACTAGTGGTAGTTACATTCGTTCCATTTGAAAGTGATATACGAACTTTTACAGCATCTCGTACTCCCTCTGCTTGATCTTGAAGACGTCAGACTTCCTTGTTGCTACTTTGATGAATCTACCAGTAGGGCGAATGAGTCTACGGAGTTCGGAGCTAGGTTGTGATACCACATCATGGCCCCTTTCGAGAGTGTTTCCCCGAACTTCTTTAGTAAGACGGACTCAATCTCGTCGTCATTTAGGTCGTTGCCCTTCACTACACAAGTGTAAGCAGTAACGTGCTCGTTGGGGTCCGAGGTTCCATTGTATTTCGGGAGGTCTGGCATTCTAAACTTCTTTGGAATGGGTTTTAGAGTCGCTTCATCTGAGAACGGCCTTTGTATGAACTTCTTCGAGTCCACACCTTCCAGGATCGGGGGTGCACCAGGAATTTGGTCGACCCTAGAGTTGTAGGTCTTGACCTTTTTGTCGTTGGCTTCTATTTTCTTCTCGCCCGATTCGATCCTCTTTGTGAGGTCCTCGAGCATTTTTACGATGGTGGGGTCGCCTACCGACCCATTGTTGCTTAATCTCTCAGGTACCTACTCGGCTAGGGGGGCCGTCCCCGGCGCTACCATGATGGGAGTTTTCTGGTGACTTTGTAGCTGAGCAATCACTAGCTGTTGTGCCTGCAATATTTAAAAAATAACGTGAAGGCTAACCTTCCGTTCTTCCCTACCCGGGGTTTCCTGAACTTCTTGTTGGTCTCCTTGGTGCACGCTCCTGTTAGTGTGGGAGCTTACATCGACGTGTTGAGCATCGCATGAGACTGTATCCACGAGAATTGGTTCTGGTGTGTTCTCAAGGTTTCGTGGTCATCGTGCCCCCTTTTACTTGTGAAATCGGGTTTATGACATTTGGGAGGGCAACTCATTCCCTTTTGGGAATTTCGGTTTGAATTGAAGAGTCGCCACCTAATGATTAAGGTGCATTAGGACACCAAGAGGGTTTTGATTTGAGTAACCAGAGATTGGGTAAGGGCTTGAAATTATCCCAAGAGGAAGGTGTTAGGCACCCCTCAGGATCCACTAGTGTGGTTCTCGACCAGACTATTGTTGTGACTTTAGGTGCAAATGACATGTAAGCAAAGGAAACTTCAGATAACAGGGGATTTTCACATAATAGTTGACAAATAAACAAAGTTGGAAAGAACTAAAAGAAGGCTGATTTTCCTTAAAGATATAGTTTGAAATCTTTAGAAGAAACAAAGAAACAAAGGGAAAGGGGGTCCTAGGTTTATTAATAATATGGATCATCCCACACAATTCCCGGTAATCACTCCTCAATAAGGGGCTACACGTGACATTATCGCGTGGTCATCATATCCATATCTACCCTTCCCACCCCGTTAAGGTATTAAAGCGCGGGATGGTCTCGTTTTACTTATTGCATGCTATTACCCGTCCCAATCCTATCAGTCCCAGAGGCATTTAGGACTACTAATCCTAAAGGGGAGGGGTATTAGGCTTATTTGTAGTTTCAAAGGCAAAATTCTAAGGCGACACACAAAACATGTATAGCAAATTGGGGAAAAGCACATAACAAGCAAAAAGGATCTCAGATACACCTCCTTTAAACAAAGAAGCATGTAATTTGCATGACTTACACATACTGTTTAGGGCCTAATTAAATACTAACATCAGAGGACTTAAAGGTTGAGGCAGACTAATTTATTACTTACTTCAGATAAGAAGCCCGAATCAGGCCTGCCTGCTGGTTGTAGTTAATAGAGCCGATTCAGTTTATAACTTTACCCTAAGGATTGCCTAAGTGTTGGACAAGGATCCTATGGGCATGACATCTATTGAATTCAAAAAGCAATGAAATAACAAGGTCTAAAAAATAAACTGAATACGATAGTCAAAAAGAAAAGGCAAGTTTTAGTGAAAGTTATAAGTTCTGCAACTAATGGTACTTATTATTATTGGTTTTAGCACTATACGCGAATGAAGCGATTCAGATTCGATTAGGAATTCCTATAGACACGCTTTCTACGCGTAGTTGATTTTAAGCCTTTTGTAGATATGGTAAAAAAAATGCAGAAGCCTTATAGACATTATATCTAAATGCATAAGACTGGTTTTAACCTATAAACATGGTATCTAACTAGCAGAAAAAACCTATGAGCATGATATCTAGATGCAGCATTTGTTTAAAACCTATGAGCATAATATCTATACGAATGTAGTAATCCTATGATCATGATTTCTATGTGAAAATGGACATTCAGAATCCCCTATAGGCATGCTTTCTATATGCATTTGAATGTGCAGAATTCAAAAACACCTATAGACATGGTATCTATGTTAGAATGTAGAATTTAGAATGACTTGTAGGCATAGTATCTACCCTTTGCATACATAGTTACCCGCCCTTTTCACTAGCCATCCCCAAGAGTTTATTACAAATTATTACAGCCCAGAATAATGTAAAAAAATGTATCAGAAAATATAAAATTACAACCAAAGGAGAGCCTGATTCAGACTTTATGTCTGAAATATGAGGTAAACCAACTCCAAGGGATCATGATCCAAAGCCTTTCTCCTATTTGAATGTGTCAAAGTTCCCTAAGAGCCTCAATGGTACTCCGGGCAATGCTCACACCCAAATGTATTATCAGATTAGGACAAGTGCAGTGTGGAAGGGTCATCCCTCAAGTGTCCAAGTTCAGAGGGATCTCAAAGGATCCCAAGGCAAGGCTAAGAGAGGGTGCAAGTGCAGAAATAGAATTCTGAAAGGGGAAGGGAGAGGGAAACAGCTACAAATAAGTACACATAGGGGAATAAGGAATAGGGAGATTGTAAAGAGCCTATTGCTTAGGCAAGGGTAGGCTTCAAGCATGCTCATCAATAGAGGATGCTAGCATACTCTCAAACCTGCCAGAACACACTATTTAGAGGCTGGGATCCCAAGGGATCGAGTTTGATTCCTGGACAATAACTTGCAGTATTGGCATGCCTCAAACCATAGCTTAAACACATAAGGGGGCAGGGGTTTGGGATTCTTTATAGAGCAGGTAAAAAGAAATCAATATGCTAGAGCAAGTGTTGAACTACACAGAAGCAGTAAGCAGACAGGGATACAAAAAGTAATAAATAAACACATTATTGTGAAGTTGAAATCTTAAATCAAGATATACCAGTTTCAAAGAAGTAAATAGAGAAAAGCAGGCAATAGGTCTTGTAAACAGGCCACAGTTCAAGCAACAAGAGAGAATACTTTAAGTGTAAGTATAAGTTCAAAAAGACTATGAGTGATGGATTGATATCTTTGTGCCAATGAAAGAGTCGATATTTATAGTGTGAAAACAGGCAGAAATAATGGTATGAAAACAATTAAGGAACTGGTTATCAATTAAGAATCAATCAATACAAGACTTCCTTTAATTAAGGAATTCAAATTCAAACGGTAAAACTATTTAAGGAAAGAAATCAAATAAACATCCTATGCAAAGTAGGCAATTAGAGGTAAATACATAGGAGTTTTAATTAAGGGAAGAATTTTGAAATACACGGCTAAAACAAATAAGGTAAGGATCAATCAGTATACAGTAAATCAAAGGGTCAGGTGTTTGAAATTACTGGCTCATGAAGGGGCTAAGGAAAGTTTTCGACTCAAATCAAGTAACAGGGAAATCAGCAAACAAGGAAAGAAATCAATCAAACTTATACAAGGGAAGTCTGAAATCAATCAAAATTGAAAGCCATTTTTAGAGGAAGTTCAGCACTTATAAAGAGCACACAAATATGATAGGTTGAATTTAGAGCAAAGAAAACGTCATGCCATTGCAAAATCAGTAGGTAGTCACATAGGTTAGAAGAGATAGTATCAAATAGCATACAAAGGGTCCAGTATAAGGACCTTAGAAGAGTTTTAGTAGAAAAATCAGAATCGCTTAAAGAAACAGAGATTTCAAGACTCAGTTAACAAATTCAGAAAACTTGAAATAGGTCCAAAAGAGTTAGGTTTTCTGAAATCAAATAAGTTCAAAGATGAAGAGCAAGCAAATCACATAGCCAAGGGTCTAAAAACTCGGATGAACCCCCAAATTTAGGGTTCTTGTCATTAACCGAGTGTAGAGACGAAAGGGCAAGTGATTAAGGGATAAGATACTAATTGAAACAGGTTCAGAGGTCTCAGAAAGGAACTAAGACCTTTAACATTCTCTTTTAGTTGTAGGAACTCATGATAGGCATAGTAAAAGAACAACATGCGAAACCAATAGAAGAACTAGTAGAAGAAACAAATAAGAACATGGTGAAAAGAATTTAACAAGAACACAGTAGGAGAAAACAAGGTAAATGAAAAACACAAAGAACACAGTAGAAGCAACATAGTGGAATAAACACACAAAGAAAAATAAAATTAGAGAAACATACAGGAGAAAAAAGAAAATCAGAGAAACATGACTCAAAAACCCTAGATCGGAAGAAATAAAGGTTTTGAAAGCATAGTTTTAAAGGAAATGTCAAGAAATCATTTTAAAAGTTTAGTGAAAACATGGATCTAGAACATATCTAAGGAAATCAGAAGAACCTCAAAAGTTAGGGTTTCAGAGGAACCCAAACGGTGAGAAAGACTTGGATCGTCGTTGATCTAAATAGAAGGAGTTGAGGTCAAGCTCGAACAGACATGGCTTGCTGGAGATAGCCATGGAACTCGAATCAAACAAGGTCTGGATCTAGCTTCTTCGTGGTCAAGTCATGAGTCTTTAGTAACCAAGCGTGTAGGAACCATAGTAGGCTAGTAGGTGGTTAGACCACCATGGATTCAGGCCAGGAGGTGGCCGGAGAAGGCGAGTGGACCTCATCAGAGCGGAGGGGAAGGGGGAAGGTTCTAAAGAGAACCAGAGATAGAGAGAGAGAGAGAGAAGAGATTCGGTTGAGTGAGGATTGAAAAGGTTTAGGGTGGATTTCGGTGGCGGCGGCTAGGGTTAGCCTTAAGTTTTCAGAGAGATTTTGAGAGGAGAGGGGATTCAAGGGCGTCAGACTGGTGATAAATGATTTAGGTTAGGGGGTCATTTGGGGTTAAAAATGGTAAGGCGGAATGGTGGTCGTTGATCTGAATGATCAACGACCTAGATTAAATGGGGTAGGTGGGGATCCGGGTTTGGGTTGGTTTTAAAAGGGTAAGGGTCGGGTTTAAATCAAAATTGGACTGGGGATTTGGGGTCTAATTTAGGCTATAATTGAAATACAAATGGGCTATTATTTAAATAGTTTTTTTTCTCTTTTTAATTTATACAAAATAGTAAATAGTTTCTAAAAAAACATTGAAAATACTAAAATAATTTATAATACATAAATAACAATTTAAAAATATAGGGCCCAATTTTATGCGTACAAAACATATTTAAACCTTAAAAGGGCCAATATTGCAATTATGTGCAATTTGGCTTTAAAACTACTAAATAAAATTATAAAAATATATAAAAATTACCTTAGCCATATTTTGGCATAAATATAAAGATCCAATAGATGAATTATCAAAAATAATAATTTTGGAAATAATATTGAGATTTTATGGATAAAAGGGAGAAAATAAATCAATTTAAACCTTTAAAAATTACGAAAAGAAAAATAAAACATTTGGACATACTTATATATTGCATATATATGCCATTTTGAAAATATTTTGCATATTAAAAAATATATAGGGAAAAATTGGGTATTAACACGTGGTTCTCAAGATTGTTATTCACTGAGTAAGATATTTTGACCTAAAATCAAAGATCTTGGGAAAGAAAAAGTGTGAAAGATAACTTGCGTTATGTAGTTAAACCAGCAAGAAAATAATCACTATTATTTTTAGCCCCATGGTGGGCGGCAAACTGTTTACCGTGAAAATGGTAATAAAAATTAAATTTGATTTTGTGGTTCTAAAAATACGTAATCTATTTTTATGCTAGTTGTTAGGCAGTTGATGCTATGTGAAAGATGTCGAAACGAGATAAGAGCTTGAGAGTAAGGCGATAACCAGATCGAATGATCAATAATCAGGGCCTCGAGTTTGCCTATTTGAGGGTCTTGGGGTCGAGTCTGAAGCTCGGCTGTGAGCTATCGAGGGTGGTCGATGGAGACTAACAGTTATAAATAAATCATTGACGGCTCTTTATGGCCAATAATAAGCAATAAATGAAGAACAATAAATAGAACATAATAAATATGGATAATAAATGAAGTAATGAGATTAAGAGAATGTGTTAGAGAGCAGAGAGAATATTCTTGTGTATCTAGTATTGAGCAACAGATATTTACAAAATGACAAGGATCCCCTTTATATATGAGGAGGAATCCCAACATAGCACAGGCACACAAAGATATGGGGCTGGTACAGCCATTTAATTCCTTGATTCGCCTTTTAGGCTAATCTACTAGACTTGACTTGCCATACGCACGTGCATTGGAAACTCCGCCATGATCCGCCAAGACCGATAATTCACATTGTCTCGGGGCCGGGCATTACTTATACTGTCTCGAAGTCGAACTGTCGAGAATTCTCGAAATCGATCACTTGAAGCCCTCGAGATGTCGTGAAGCTCGTGAAATAGAGCCATCGATTTCCACCGTATACCAGGTCGGATCATAAGGGTCTATTGTACACAGTCTTAACTTGCATTTCTGCAAGCGGTTGTTTTCACCGCTCAAACCCATAATCTCCTTATCATATGGCAATAACTTTACCAGTTACGCCAAAGCTCCCCTTCGCCTCTTGCCTACCTAGGTCTTCTATGGAAAAGAGTTATCACACCGACCCAATGAATACTTTAATATGTGCCGTGGCGGATCGAGGATTTATAAATCATAAGTGCTTCACTAATCTTAGTGTAAATTTACAGTGGTCAAACATAATCATAATGGGTTCATGATCAATTATTGAATTTTTGAGGTATTATCTATAAATACATAAAAATAATTTGGCCTAAGTCAATGGGTGTTTCGCACCCATAGCTTCAAACATAGATCCGCCAATTTTATATATGTCTTTACTTATACTGTTATTTTTAAGTCATAGTTAATAATTTATATTTTAACCTCATTTTATCCCTTATATATAGTAAATTAATAGAATTTAACATGGACGTTGGGTGTGATTTTTAATGTCTTCTGTATAGCTAGCAGATAAGCATTAGCCAAAACATGAATTTATTGTTGGGTTTAAGCTTGGTTAGCTTAAAATAAAGAGTGAATGAAAAATTGAGAAAAAATAAAATATTTGAAATTTTCTTTCTTGACAAAGGGATATTGTTTCATATTTGAGGAGGAAAAGACTTTTGATGCCAATTGCTCTTCTTCTAGTTCTTAAAGAGTTAAGAAGAAGACAAGCCTCATGCTGTCGTGGCCGCTCGCTCGGCTTCGACGATTGATTGATTGATATTTTTGGACAAAATTTCTTTAATTATTTAATAAAATATTAATTAAATTAGCCAAATATCCAATCTGAATCAGCGTGCAACCCGATTCATTTTTTTCTCAAATTTTTATTTAAATTTCCCTCCAGTTTTTAAGTGAGTTCTGAAGGGTTGTAAACTTTCAGAAACCGTACTTCCATTGGCTATAAATTCGTTTGATTCCTCATATTTTTCCTTACGAATTTTTTGAACTTCAAGACGTCTTCTTCTTCTTCTGCATAAATCTATTCCAGTGTGATTTACTACCATTGAGTGGTTCGCGGATAACTTGATTTTTGGTACCAATACATTGGTGAATTAAATTGTTCTATCCTGGGAGGATAATATTCCAGCAACTCGAGTACTTGAGGGGAACAATTTCCTTAAGGACACACGGTGCATTTAGTGGGTTTAATTTATTTTGAAATTGTTTTATCATATATTATTCGAACATTCTGTTTCTGTTTCTGTTTTAGAAGTTTATTGTTTCATTATTTATTATAGTAATACACATTGTCTAACATTTATCCCTTCTTTTTTTTTTTTTTTTTTTTTTTTTGCTGGATTGTTTTATGCCTTCTTTACATTTTATCTTTTTCTTAGTAACTGAAAACAAGAAATATAATGTAGTTGATGACGGCTAACGGTTGACCTTCGCTGGCGTGCTCTGGACTTGGCATATCAATTCGAGGGTCAACTTATCAATCAAGTGTTTTTGCTTTAGCTTCAATACATAATATCTTATCAATCTGATCATGAATTTTCTTATTTGAAATACTAAATATCATTGTAGGGATATATACTATTAATTATGTTAAAGTAATTATATATTTAATTTTAATAAAGATTTAAATAGATATATGATGTATTCATTTGTGTGTCCTTTAGTTAAAAATAAATGATCTAGTGGATAGAGTTTGGCTTATGTAAAAGATAAAATCATCTGTGCATATACGTTTTTAAGATACGATTAATTCACAATCTAAGTTGGAATTGGACAAGTCATTTGTAGCACAAGACTAAATATAATTTATTTTGATTATAAGTTGGATTATTCTGCATATATGATTAGAAATTTTCTGTTTTACTTTGCACTTCTAGTCTAATATAATATGTTGAATCGAAAATTGATTCATATAGGTTCTTTTTACTGGCTACTGTGTTTGGAGATCCTGTCCTAAGGCAACTAAAAACTTTTCATTTCCCAACGTTTTCTATCAAACCGGAGTTCAAATCCGCTGATTAATTTTCTTCAAATAAAGATACGACAACTAAAAGAAAGCTAATTTGAATATGAATAAGACAAGAGGAACTAGTTGGCATGACAGCACTGTCTCGCCAATTAAATACGAGATTTGGTTGATGAAGGAGCAGTAAGATATATGTATTCATTTTTAGTTAAAGAGTGAAAGTCAATATAAGCAGAAAACATGCCAGCATAAGTGCAAGTACGTAGACTTTAAATGGAGTAGTACAAACTCTCAAAATAAACAATTAAGTGGGCAAAAATGGTGGAGAGAAAATTATATACAAGTACGGATGATAATTCAGGAAGGTTTTCTAGGTGTATGTGTACAGTTTACGACTTCATTTTTCTTTTATCATCTTGTCTGACTTTATAGTGAAAATAGAAATTTATTCACATGTCAAGTTGCTCTACTTGCATAATTGTTTATGTTGAAAAAGTACTAATTGCTTCTTGAACTATACGTGGTTTGGCTACGCATTGGACGCGGTTGTCGCATCATTTTTCTTTCTTTATTTTTAAACCGTTCCGTCTTCGAATTTTACTACTGGCAATTGCTTATTGCTATGATCTTCGTGTATGAGACATGCATTAGCCACAGATGTCAGCTTCATTAGATTTCTTTGAATACTGGGAGTTATCGTATTTTAACAGTTCCCGTGCTTTTCATTTTTCTTCTAATAATTGAAAACATGAAACATAATGTTATTGTTGATAAATAGTGGATAATCAACTCTTGTTATTGTTAGGATCGAAATAATTAAGTATCATACTGAAGTTAGTAAAACAAATCTTGAAGGATGATAATTCAAACAACAAAAAAGAAATATACCAAACGAGGCACAAACATATAACGTGGTTCAGTTAATTTGACCTACATCCACGATAGAGATGAGCAATCCACTATATAAAAACAACAATATACCCAGTAGTATCCCACACCATGGGGTCCAGGGAGGGTAGTGTGTACCCAGACCTTACCCCTACCTTGTGACGATAGAGAGACTGTTTCCAATAGTGCCTCAGCTTAGGAAAGCATAAGCACCACATTAATAAAAATATAGACAAGAATGGACAATACCATGAAGCCATATAAAAGCAGAATAAAAACAACCAGATGGTAAGGTGATCAACAATGAAAGAAATAACGGTTAGTCATAAAAACCTACTACTAACAGAAAGCGAAACTGCATGCCAATACTACTATTATGAACACTCTAGACTACCCACTCTACTACCCTAATCTTCGACCTCCATACCTTCCTATCAAGGGTCATATCATCGGTCAGCTGAAGCTGCGCCATGTCTTGCCTGATCACCTCTCCCCACCTCTTCTTTGGCCTACCTCTACCTCTTCGTATGCCTTTCAATGTTAACCTCTCACACCTCCTCACCGGGGCGTCTTTGCTCCTCCTCCTCACATGACCAAACCAGCTAAGTTGCGCTTTCCGCATCTTGTCCTCAATAGCGGTCATACCCACCTAGTCGCGAATAACCTCATTTTTTATCCTATCTAATCTGGGTGCCCACACATCAATCTAAACATCCTCATCTATGCTAGCTTCATCTTCTGAACAGGAGCGATCTTGACTGGCCAACACTCACTCCCATACAACATCGTTGGTCTGACCACCACTCTGTAGAACTTACCCTTATGTTTCAGTGGTGCCTTCTTGTCACACAAAACACCGGAAGCGAGTCTCTATTTCATCCATCCCGCCCCAATACGATGTGTGACATCTTCTTAAATCTCCCTATCCCCCTGAATAATAAATCCAATGTACTTAAAACTCCCTCTCCTAGGGAGGACCTACGAGTCCAGTCTCACCTCCCCTTCCCCTCCTCGAGTCTCGCCACTGAACTTACACTCCAAGTATTCAGTCTTGGTCCTGCTCAACTTGAAACATTTAGATTCCAGGGTCTGCCTATGTACCTCTAATTGCGTGTTCACACCATCTCGCGTCTCGCCAATCAATTCAATATCATCTACAAATAGCATGCACCACGATACCTCCCCTTGGATGTGTTGCTCAGTACATCCATCACTAGAGCAAACAAAAAAGGGCTGAGTGCCGAACCCTGATTGTTACACCCTACGTTTTCGTACGTCGTAAGCCAATTGATGTAAGCTCGGAAATGAGATCATTTTTTAAAGTACACAAAGTAAGTTAATAGTGTTACATTGGAGGTTACAAATATTTAATATCATGAATAACAATTACCAAGAGGGTTGGAAAGCTTAGACGCTAAACAAATTGAAGAAAATAAGTTTGGTCGAATGTTGACAAGTTTTGAATGTAATAACATGTGCTTTTGGGGTGAGACTAAGGTGCTTAGGATGATAAGAATTTTATGTTATGAGTCATTTTAGTCGTATGATAGTCGTGTGTTATGTTTTGAAGTCAAGCGGTTGTGGAACAAAAGTTGGCAAAGGGGAGCACAAGTTACATTCATAATGTGCTTAAACTTAGGTCAAATGTAGACGTGCTTTTCTCGCGATAACCTTTGAATTAAGGTATGATCTATATATCAAATTGAATATCTATGAGTCTAGTTTCTAACGCATTAAATCGTTCATCGATACGATATCGGAATAGAGAGATATTCGTATTTTCGTGAGACCTTGGAAGCAGCTCCTAATGGGACCCACTTAGGCGGTGGTCGACCTACTTCTTTTATAAACGATTTGGACGCCTATTTTTGCTCATTTTTCAACTCAACTTCGTCTCCAAACTTCTACTAACCCTCCTAAACATATACCACAAGGCTTTGAAGTGATTCCAAAGTGATTACACCATATTTCAACATCAAAACTTAGTTCTAATGAAGAACATAACCTCCTTGAGGTTGTGTTGTCATTGAGGATTGTTGTGGGATGTGTTTGGCTGAAATTCCAAGTTGTTGCTGCTGGCCAAGGTGAATATAATAGCCTACTAATTGTGCTTAAGCTTTCTTGTATGTTGGTTAAGTTGTTAGGATGATTAACTAAAAGATAATACTTGGATTAAGCTTAAGTCACTTCTACGGTGTTATATTGCCATTGAGGGTTGTTGTAAGCTGAATATAACTTGGATTTCGACTTGAAGTTACTGTAGGAGGTATGTGTATTGTGTTCTTGCATGTGCTTAAGGTTATCTTGATATTGATTAAGTTAAATGGATGGAGTAGACATGAACTAGTGAAAAAAGTTACCAATTGAAGATAGTTGGAGTTGTGGATTGTTTCCTTTGTTGTAAAATATATGGTATAAGGATGGAATCATTGATAAATGACCTCATTATCATGTTAATGATACTTTTAAGTTAATGTAAGAAGTCTATAAGGGGTGATATGGGTTATACGAATTCCAATCGGAGCTTGTCGCTCGTTGTGAAGTAGTTGTGACTTGTTGTTTTTATATGGTGTCTTGTTATTAACATTTATATGTTGATGGATTTCTCTGGTTGTTGTTGTTGGTATATGTTATTGGTAAAGGCCCTTGTTACCGGGGAGATGTTGCCAAAATTTACGTAAATGAGCTACTAGCTTAAGTTACAAACTTTGCCTTTGCTCAACACTGATTTTGAATCTCCTTACATTATGATAGATTAAGTTGATTTGTTTGAAGAGTTGCTTGGAAGGTATTAAGGACTCAATGGGTTTAAGGTATGTTAAGGTACTTCCTTCATTATTTTGGCATGATCTAAAGTTAAATGAACATAAACAATACGCTACTCGTAGCAACTAAGGCTACCCATATTGTTCTTTTCTTATAATGTCATTATAAAAAATGTATGTATGATCCTTGAATCCTATTGGGGTTCATATTGATGGTATGGATGTCCATAATATTAGCTGAAGGTGCAAAGACCATATGTCACTCCGAAAGATTTAGAATGTGATTCCATGAGTCTAGCATGCAGTATATCCATGTATCTATTTTACTCTACCGAGCTACGCTATAGTCGGCCAGGTACAACACCTACTGTGCAACCACTGATCAGTTGGTTTTACCGAGCTCAATGTGGCCGGGTATGATTCTACCGAGCCTTATGATGGCCGGGTACATTTTTACCGAGTCCTCTTTGAGGCCGGATACTATGATGATGCCCACAGAGGCGTATATTTTTAAAAGTTTATGTATATATATGTATTATGCATTTCATGTCAGTAGCCCCCAGAGGCACTTAGATGTTACAAGTTGTATTCCCTCTATCTCTTTTTACATTACTGTTCTTGTTTATGCTTTCCTACCTTACATACTCGGTACTTTATTCGTACTAGCGTCCCTTTGCTTGGGGATGCTGCGTTTCATGCCCGCAGGTACTAATAAATATGTTGACATTCCTCCTAGTAGGCTATCAGCTCAGTGGAAGGTGTTGGTGCACTCCACTTGCTCTGGAGTTACCTATTTGGTCAGTATGATTTAGACATATTGATTGGTATGGCGGGGCCCTGTCCCAACCTTTATGATGTGTATGTACTCTTAGAGGCTTGTAGACATATGTCATGTATATGAAAGATTGTATGGCCTTGTCGGCCTTTGTTTAGTGTACAAGTTTTCATTTTGGTCTAATAGGACTGCATGTCACATGTATAAGTTTGTATTACATGTTGGGTCGTCCTATGTCAAGTATTACCTCATGTTTTATTCTAGTTATATAATGACGACCCTTCTGGCCCATTTACCCATGATGGTATGATAAGAAAGATATGTTACGTTGGTACTCGATTGGGTAAGGCATCGGGTTCCCGTTGGGCCATCCAATTTGGGTCGTGATAAAAGTTATATCATAGCAAATTTATCCTAGGGAGTCTACACGCCGTGTGTAGTAGAGTCTTGTTTATGGGTGTGTTGTGCACCTCACTTATAAGCAAGAGGCTATAGGGCATTTAGGTCTGTCACTCTTTCTTCTTACTCTAGATTGTGTGGTAGAGCTCAGTTATAGGAATTCAAACCCTAAATTCTACTTTAGTCGTAATACAACAATACCTACATCCACAAAGTCAGTTGGTAAGAGATTGAATGTGGCTCTGGAAGAGCTGAGTTAGAGGAACTCGATTTTGCATCATGCTTATGATGCGTAAATGTTAGGTCTTCAGCAGATTATGTGTGTACTAAGACGTGTAAGCTTCTTG
Source organism: Nicotiana tabacum (assembly GCF_000715075.1). Lineage (NCBI taxonomy): Eukaryota > Viridiplantae > Streptophyta > Magnoliopsida > Solanales > Solanaceae > Nicotiana > Nicotiana tabacum. The sequence continues at coordinate 24,101,241 of NC_134082.1, forward strand.
ATATGGAGCCCTAAAGCATAAATATCTATCCACCCATATAGTAAAAAGCAATAAGAGAATCAGAAGGTAGATACAAGTTTCAACAAGCAAAAGAAGCAAGATGAAGAAGGGTACGAGGTATCCAGTTAGTGAAGATTCTCACTGTTTACAATAAAGGCAGAGAAACATAAGTATTATGAGTTACTTTCAACAATAACAAAGATCTATACAATTGGCAATACCCATCTCAGTTATGCCCTATAGGAGCTAATAGATATTATTTAAGTGAAAGATGGGATATTAGGATCCAATTGGAGTTAGAGTAACCCAAAAATGGTGGATGGATTGTTAGCATTAGCTGATATTTTCGAAGGATATTACAAACGTGGTAATAGTTCTCCTTGTGAGACAACTCGATGGTGCACTCTAGAATAGCACATTTAGCTATGAAATACTAGAATATCCAAAAAATTTAGATGTTTGGCACAATCCTAGAAGAGATAAATATTTACCTTTGTGTGGCTCCCGTCCCTAGTAAAGAGATAATGTTAGGTGACTCGAAGAGCCAGTGGACGGAGCAAGGGGAGCTAAAAGCGAAAGAATACTTTGTTGAAGTTTTCAGAATAAGGTAATAAATAGAAATATTAGCAGGAGAATAAGAAGAGAGTAAATAAAGTATTATGAGTAAGATGTGATAAATGGGTGATAATGGTAAATCAAAATATGACAGAATGACAGAGTCTATAATCAAGTGAAAGAAAAGACAAAAGGTGACATGCCTTGAGACAATAAAAGAGTATAGGCCAAAGGCTATATCCCCATTCGAGAATTGAGGTGGTGACTTAAATGTGATTACCAGAAGGAAGAATTAGACCCCCGTAGTAATAGAATTTAGTATTGGATAGTAAACAAGATAAACAAAATCGAACATGAATTATGGATCGAAGGAATTGGTAATAGTCGACATCGTGAGAATTTCGGAGAACGTGTTCCAATAATAATAGAATAAAAAACAGGCAAATAACTTTTAATGGTCTTTTACGAAGACGCTTCCCCAAAGCAAGCACTCTGAGCAGAGTTAATCTTAAGGGACTAAGTGTTCTAGTTACACTAGGTGTTACCTTCGTGCGTAGAAATTCAGTTATCCATGGTACAGAAGGGTTACCATATGGAGAGTAAGGGTCATTGTTGATGTGAAAAGACGCCAAAGATGAAGTGGTAAAACATATATAGGTAGATCTTTGTAGCACCAAGTCTTAGTACTCTCCTAAAGGGGGGAAGATGGTGTGATATGGTATTAAGTCGGAGTTACTGGTTCAGGTAACTATGGAATAATAAAGGAAGAATGTGGTAGAAAGGCGAAAGGAATGAGATTGCATTTATTCAGACCCTACAGATATGTTACAACTCCAGAACATTATGCAAGCATGCCGCCGGGGAGAGGCATTAAGGATTCCCACACCATATGTTATTGATAAATAAGTACGAATGAACACTTGATATATAAGGAGCCAGTACGAGTGGCAAGTTAAGACAAAGAAAATAACCCAAGAGAGATTATGCGGAATATAGATATGAGAATGGACCAACGAGTAGTTATTAGCTGATTCGGGAAGAGCCTAGTTATGGCTAGACAAGTGGATACAGACAAATCATGCATATTGTGCAAGGTAAACGTAGTGAACCCCAACATAATGAATTCGGTCTCGCAGATATAATGACATTGTTATCCTTGAGAAATATTTGGATAGGATTTGGGGTAGTTAAAAGTACCGTATAAGTGTTACGGAGATAAAAGAAAGTTCCACCCGGGAGATAACTAAAATTTCAGTTCAGAAGCAACCCTACGAGCACAAGGGCGCGTAAATAGGTAACTAAGGATAATTATAGGCAAGTAAGAACATCAAAAATTCTTTTGGGTATAAAATTTAATAATCTTGCAGCTTTACAAGAGTTAGAAGGTCTCCCTATGTACTACAAGGAAAGCTAGCTGAGTAAATAAGGAAGAAGGCTTCAACCTAAGCCTAGTAACTTGAAGAAGATGTGGTCTCTTAACAATAGTCCCACTACAACGTTGTATGCACACCATAAGAATGTGGCACCTATCGTGGCTAATGAATGGGAAAAAAATCAAAGGTGATGTTTGAGATAATATGAGGTACAAGGAATTACAGTATTTACGGGAAACAAGACAAGCCAAGTATTCATGAAATAAATGGCAGAGCGACCAGGAAAAGTAATTGCTTACATTTAAAGACAACTCAGAAGGCATGAAAGGAAATCTATGGTGCTAGCAAGTTAAAGGAAGGTTGCGAGTATTATAAATAGATATGTATAGGTCGTAAGCTAAAGTATCATAGAGTGAAAAGATTTTAGGAGATAGGAGTAAGGATAAGAAAAGATGAGTGAGAAGGTGATAAGAATAGATAAGTCCTCGGGATTAAACCCATCAAAACAAGAGAGCTGATGGATTCCGTAAGTTATTGAAAGCTCGGTACAACCTAAATAAACTCAGAGGAGTCTAAGAATAGGTGCATTTAGAAGAGATTGAATGATGCCCTGGTAGTAGAATAAGGGTGTAATTATGATAGACAAAATGGATGACGTTTAGGCCTTTTATTGAGTAATGATTTAACGAGAAAGGAATTTCATGAATTGCACGGGATTAGAATACCCCCATAAGATGGATCACATTGGAATGCTATGAAATACGGTTATTTAAGTATTGTATTATCCCTAGGTGGATCAGGAAAACCACTTCAGATGTTCCGCGATGACACGTGAGCCCTAGTGACAATGTTTTATGTAAGAGGTTTCAAGTTATCAGCGGGGGATAATAGATCAACATTAAGCTGGATCAACAATAGATGGATAAGAGTTCCAAAGTATGAAAGGAGATTAATAGTAATAAGGAAGCATTAAACAGCTTAGTTTTATACATATAGGATAAACGGTGAGTGAGTACCCTGGCATTGGATGGGAGACCTCGGTAATAATAAAACAACAGTAAGAATTATGGTATAGTTTGACCTGCCTAGATGCAGTAAAGCCATAAGGATAGGTATCTACGGCTATCAAACAAGATATAACAATAGTCGTTAGTTTAACAAAGTACCAAGAGAAAAACTTCAGTAAACCTATAGATGCTTAGAGGGACAGCTTGTCATAGTTCTGTATGTGTTCACAAAGTGAGGCCTAGAGACTTGCTAAAAGATAGAGAAAAAAGGAGAGAAGAGTCGCTAGGCACTCATATAAGGACACAGTCGTACATACTGCATGACATAAGATAACAATAGTTACGAGATTGGAAGAATTCTGCCCACAAGTCATGGCATGATAAAGAGGCCTAAAGGGGGGAATGCCCCGGCGTTTGGAGTTATTCACAAAATAGTTACCTAGATGGCAAGGAGAGCATTAAAGCATTCATAAGAGCAATAGTTTATGAAACTGATAAGCACATAATTCAACATTCGAGGACGAATGTTTCAAAAGAGGGAATGATGTTACACCCCACGTTTTCGTACATGAGAGTACATCATAAGCCAATTGATGTAAACTCGGAAATGAGATCCTTTTTTAATGTGTTGATACCCAATTTTTCCCTATATATTTTTAATATGCAAAATACTTTCAAAATAGCATATGTATGCGTATAAGTATGTCTAAATATTTTATTATTTTTCCTTAATTTTTTAAGGATTTTTAAATCAATTTATTGCCCTATCTTATCCAGAAAAAACCCAATACTTATTCGCAAAATTATCATTTTTGGTGATTCATTTATTGGAATCTCATATATATATTAAAATATAGCTAATGTAATTTTTACAAATTTTTACAAAATTATTTGCTATTTTTAAAGCTAAATTGCATATAATTGCAACATTAGCCTATTTTAGATTAATTACATTTAGGTCTATAAAAATTAGGTCCAGTATTTTTAATTTGACAATTATGTGTTATTAATTATTTTAGTACCTTTAATTTATTTCCAAAAATTATTCTAATATTTTTATAAAATAAATAAGGGAAGAGTGACTATTTAAAATATAGCCCAATTGTGTTTCAATTGTAGCCTGAATTGAACTCCAATTTTAAACCCAATTACCTAGCCCAAATCCTAGCCATACCTGACCCACGAACCAATTAGAACAACCCGCCCAGATCCCCTACCTACCCATACAAACTAGGTCGTTGATAAAAATGATCAACGGCCACCACCAACCCTTTCCTAAATTAATTCCTAACTACCCCCAAACCCTAACCATTTCTCGCCTATAGCCGCCTATGAACCCCCCTTCTCTCTCAATCATCTCTCAATCCCCTCTTAATCCCTAGCCGCCACCCTCAATTACCACCTAAAAATCCCCCAAATCCATGGCCTCCGAAGCCATTGGAGGCATGTATCCACTTCCCTTGGCTTCTATGTGTTCGAGTACTATGGTTTCAAATCCAGATTGGGAAAGCCCAGTCCAGACCTTGGTCGGTTTCAGTTCTTATGGCTGTCTCCGGTCATCTTTGACTTTGCTCCGGCCAGTCATGGCCATTCAAGTCGGACTCTTGACTTCTCCTACTTAGATCGATGGTTTCCAAGCCTTTCTCACCATCTGGGGTTCTTATGGAACCCTAACCTTTTAGGTTCTTATGATTTCTTTAGATCTGTTTTAGATCTCTGTTTACTCTAAACTTTTAAATGCTTTCTCAAGGTTTCTTTCAAAACTCTACCTTCACGAACCCTTATCTTTCCGATTTGAGTTTCTATTAAGTTATTTTGAAGCTTTCTCTGATTTTCTAACATGTTCTACTATTTTTCCTTGTATTGTTCTTTTACTCAAGTTTGCATGTTAAGGGTTTTGACCTTTTGAGATTTCTGAATCTATTTTGTTAGTATTTGTCCGATTTACTTGCTTTTCATCTCTATAACTAAATTGATGGTGAAAACCCTAAAATTTTAGGTTCATTTGAGTCTTGAGACAACTTGCTATGTGATTTACTTGTTCGTCATGCTCTGAATTCGATTAATTTCAAAACCCTAATTTCTCTGGACCTATTCGAACTTCTGAAAACTGCTTCATCTGTTTGAATTAGCTCGATTGTATTCGAAGTCTTTTTTGTTTCAACTTCTGTTTCTCTATGTGATTTGGTTTCTTGCAAGCATTGAAACTAGATTATATTTTTCAGAAAAAGTCTTTTTACCCGGACTTTTGCATGCCTCTGTACCCTTTTTTCCCTATTACTAAGTTGACCTATGTGACTACCATGCTGCAATAATTCACTATCTACTGATTTTGTGATTGTTATTCTCTTTGTCAGAAGTTCAGCCTAGCATGCCTAATGTTTATGCACTCTTTTATATGCTAAATTCCCCTCTAAAATGACCTTCAATATTGGACTGATTTCGAACCTCTCGTGTAATTCTGATTGCACTCGTGTAATTGATTCTTTCCTTGTTTTACTGATTTCCCTGTTTTTTGAATTGGTTTGAAAACTTTCCCTTAGACTTTCGATTCTCTTGTCCTTAACATGGTTTACTTATTTATTCTTGGGAACCCATGTCACTCTCCTTAAATCAGTGATTTTGAAATCTTTGACTCCCTGATTTGCTATGTACTGATTTTCGATTGTCTCCATATGATGCAACTTTACTTTGTTTTATTACCTTATTTGGCTAACGGAGTATTTCAAAGATTCTTTCCTTAATTCTTACCTTATTTGGCTAACGGAGTATTTCAAAGATTCTTTCCTTAATTAAACCTCTATGCACTTACCCCTAATTGTCTACTCTGCATATGATGTTTACTTGATTTCTTTCCTTAAATGATTTCTGCCCATTACCGTTTGATTTTAACTCCTTAATTAAAGGAAGTCCTTATACTGATTTGATTTTAATTGGTACATAGTTCCATATTTACTGCTAAGCCATGATCCTTGACTTATTTTCTACATGTCTTCAAACTATAAATACCCTGCTCTTTCCTTAACACAGATGAACATACTTAGCTCTGAAATCACTTAGACTCAAAATATTCTCTCTTGATACTTGTACTTTGCCTATCTTCAAAGTCCTGCTACCTGTTTTTACTATATTTTGCTTCTTTGAACTGGTATGTTCTGATTAAGATTTCAGCATCATAACAATATGTTTACTTAATACTTTTGCCTTCTTGTTTGCCTACTGCTTGTGTTTAGTACAATACTTAATTTAGCATGTTGTAATTTCCTTCTACCTATTTTGAATCTATTATGTGTCTTAAACCCCTACCCCAATGTGTTTGATACTCATGGTTTGTTTGAGGCATGACAGTATTAAGTATTGTTGTCTATGACTCAAACGTGATTCCCCTAGGATCATAACCTTTATGTTACCATTATGTAATTGTGTATTCTGGTTGATTGTTTTAGGCATAACAACACTCCTTATTGATGTGCATGCCCAGAATTAACTAATGTCTAAGTGTATAGGCTCTTTGCAATCCCCAATCCCTGAACCCCTTTGTGGGAAGTTCTTAACTCTGTAACTATTTCCCAGCATCTCTTTCCCTCTTCTTTACTCTGTTTCTTCACCTGCACTCTCTCTTAAACTTAAGTTCTGCCCCCCCTTGTGAGCCTTGCCTTTGCACCCATGAGCTCCCTCTGAACTTGACATTTGAGGGCTGGCACTTCCACACTGAACTTGTCCTATTTTGGTAATACAATTTGGGTATGAGCATCGCCCAGAGTCCTATTGAGTCTCTTAGGGAACTCTGACACACTCAAATTAGAGAAAGGCTTTGGATCAATGGTCTTTGAATTGGTTTATCTCATAACTCAGAGAGAAGTCAAGAATCAAGCCTCCTCTGGTTGTACTTTCTTTGTATTTTTCTGTTCTAATGTAATTTATTATTCTGGTTTGTAATAAGTTGTAATAAACACTTGGGGCTGTCTAGTGAAAAGGATTGGGTAACTATGCATGCAAGGGTAGAAAACATGCCTATAGGGTGTTGTAACTTCTGCATATTCGAACATCATGAAAACCTGCCTATAGGGTACTTTTAATGCAGCATATTCAACTTCATGTAGAAAACCTGCCTATAGGGTACTTTTAATTCTGCATATTCAAACTTCATTTAGATGCCATGCCTATCAGGACTAAAACGAGTAATACATAGAAATCATGCCTATAGGAGTTTCTTAAATCAATCTGATTTGCTGTCATTCGTAGTCAATGTTAGATAACATGCTCCTACGAATTAAAGTCAGTAATAGTAGATACTACCACCTGCAGAACCTGTAACCAGTTCAGTTTTTTTTGTTCATTCTGCTTCTCTTAATAACCTAATTCCCTCACTTAACATGGTTTAACAAGCATGCTTATAGGATTTCAAATAATTTATTTCAAGCTTCTACTATCTCATCACCTTTTAAATTTAGTAGATATCATGCCTATAGGACCCCGTCTAAATACTTAGGCAAACCTTAGAATAATAACTGTAAAATTGATCTGTTAATTACTACAACCAGCAGGCAGGCCTGATTCAGACTTCTTATCTGAATTATGCAATAAACTAAAACTGCCTCTATAATCTCATCTCCCTCATCTTTAATGCTTTTCAATCAGACCTAAGTAGTATGTGTAAGACATGCTACTTTATGTGTTTGTTCGAGGAGGTATACTTAAGCCTATATGCTTATGTGTTTCCCCTTTCATATGCAATATGTGTTTTTGTATGTCGGCTTAGAATTTTTACCTTTGAAACTCCAAATAAGCCCAGCATCCCTCCCTTTTAGGATTAGTAGTCCTAAGTGCCTCCGGGATTGATAGGAATGGGACGGGTAATAGCATGCAATAAGTAATCGAGACTAATCTGCGCTTTAATACCTTAACGGGGTGGGAAGGGTAGATATGGATATGATGAACATGCAATAATGTCACGTGTAGCCCCTCATTTAGGAGTCAGACATTTTGTGGGGTGATCCATATTTTTTAATAAACCTAGGATCCAATTTCCTTTATTCTTTATTCTTTTAGCAATTTAACTCCTTATTCTAAAAAATCAGCTTTTCTAATTGTTCTTTCAAAACTTGTTTACTTTCAAACCATTATGTGTTGAAATCCCTATTATTTGAGCCTTATTTGCTTATACGTTAATTGCACCTCAATTCACAATAATTGTTTGGCCGGGAACCATACTAGTGGATTCTGAGGGATGCCTAACACCTTCCCCTTAGAATAATTTCAAGCTCTTACCGTATCTCTGGTTATTCAAATCAAACTCTTTTGATGTCCTAATGCACCCTAATCATTAGGTGGCGACTCTCCAAATTCAAACCTAGTTCCTAAAGGAATGAGTTGTCTCTCCAAATGTCATAAACCTGATTTCCGCTTTGAAAAAAAAGGGGCGCGACAACATGGCGACTCTGTTGGGGATCTTTAGGATTTTACCATTTCAAACTATTATTGTGGATTTATACATCTTTATGTGCAATTACTTGTTTATTTCTTTTAAGCATTAAGTTCTATTTTCAACTGCAAAACTTACTTGTCTTCTTTGTTTCTTTACTTACTACTGCTTTAAATTATGAAATTGCTGTATTTACTGCTTTCTTAACTTAAAAATACGTGCCAACATGCTTTTAATTATTGCATAACCATACTCAACATCACATTCCACTCGTGCCAAAGAAATAACATAGAAACGCTTATAATGAGTCGATCAACGGTGTAGTCGACAGTTCCGTGCCTTTCCCCCTTGAGTTGTCCGCACAAGGGTACCAGTCTGAAACCCCATAGAAACCTTACTCTGTTTAAACTGTGCATGCATCATGGTCAAACTTAGCCGAGTTAGTTATGTTTTCGCATAATGACTCTTTAAGATAGCCTTGTCCAAAGTACACTGTGTTTCTCCAAAACCCAAATGGACACTACCACGTTCTATGCATTAATTTGGAGAACTAAATGTTTTTATACTAATTGTTGATATTAAATAGTTGAGTCTGGCGGGGGTAAGGGCCTAACCTTTTTGTCTTGCAGAAATATGAGGCAAGAAGTCCCCAGATTCGGCATGGTCACCAACATCCACCCAAAATTGCTAAGCTGGTAGGAGGATCTCCACTCCAGTGATTAGACACTTGTTCGAAAATATCGAGGCAACCTACCTTCCCTCCTAGAAATCCAACCCAACAACAAGGTCATAGAAGCTACTACTTTATTCTGGGATCGTGAGAGGTCTGTGTTCCACTTCGGGGACATTGAAATGACACCTTTGCTAGAAGAAATAAGAGGATTGGCCGGTATACCATGGGAAACTTCAGGTTTGTTAATGCCCGAGAACCGCAAGGGCAGGGGTTTCCTCAAAATGATGGGTTTGAAGAAGAATCTAGAACTGACATGTCTGAAAGAGTCCTATATCCCTTTTCACAGCAATTCCTACCGTACCTATCCTGATGAATTTGCCTCTAAGGCATATTCACCGAAGGGTCTTTGTATTCATATTTTGTTTCCTGGGGTTGATAGTGTTTCAAATGAAGAAAGCAAGAATCCATACCAGGCTGGCTATGGTAACTAAAACTTTGATGGAGGGCATTGGTGGGCAACCATTCTGTATTGTGCCCATGATCATTGCGAAAATATACCGAGCCTTGGAAAAATGCCAACGAGGAGCCAAACACTTCGAAGGCTACAATTTTCTACTTCAGCTCTAGCTCATGGAGCATCTCCAACGGGGTGAATACCAACAAGAGATTCAGCGAAGGGACTGGGATTATCATATCGCTTGCCATCATCCGAAGCGAATGAATTACATGCCCAACATGTTCGCCCAGCCAGAAGATGCCAAAGGATGGGTAGAGTTATTCGATAATCTATCTGGGGGTCAAGTACAATGGATGTTCGAGTAGTTCCCTACCAAGGAGTTCATCGCCCGATCCAGGGATGCACCATTTCTGATCCGGTATGAGAGGAACATACCCTTATGTCCCTCTCCAGGTTATGAGTCAAGTTGGTAGGAAGCAGGTTATACCCAGTGTCGACAAGATTACTCATTTCTGGGCTGACTTCTAGGCTGATAATAGTCCTTATTAGTGCCAAGCTCAGCATATGTGGCACTGCAAGATCGTCATAGGGAGAGATACCATCAAGCCATACAGGTACCACGCTGGTTGTGCTCCCTACTATTTAGGCTGGTTGGAGGATAATCACGATGGTCTGGGCCATCCCGGGCTTACTAAGGGCCACATGATCATAGATGAAAGGGCCGAGGCACATGTCAAATACAATCAACTGCGCAAGAGGATCCGGGAGTGTGAAAGCGAGCAACATGAGATACAAGAAGTCAACCAAGAGCTGATTGAGGAGTGGAAAGACATGGTTGTCAGCGCCAACAAGCGACTGGGATACTTGGAGCAGTGCATAGTGGAGCTGGAAAGGAAATTCCTCAAAAGAATCGAGGATTGCCAAAATGCTGAAGGAAATGAGACGGACACCTAGCTAGAGCCTATCTATTGCTGGGACTTCGCAAGCTGGGAGAGCTGTTCGATGGAGACAAGGATGCCGAATCTGGGGAAGGTCCTTCTAGGACCAAATAGATAGGAGTTTTCTTTTGCTTTATGAAATGTAACAAGGCCAATGGCCATTAATGACATTTTATTTCTTGTTATTTAGTGTCGATTTGGGATCCGTCTACTTTTATCAATAAAATGAGGCATTTAGCATTTTAAGTTCTCCAAATCAATTTGTCTCAAGGCCTACCTCGGGCACAAAGAGGTCTCCCAGGGTAGGACACGGTTTACATTCTGCATTATGTGTTTAAATATCACAACGTTTTTTATAATCCTCACTAACTTGTTACCTTTTTGTTTTTATTTTTTGTTTATTATTTCCCCTCTCCAAAGGTTAGTTCGTGCACTCTGGCAACATCATCTTATTCCACAAGATCTAGGGGCCCTCCACCCGCTCCTCCTCTTAGTCCTGTCAAAAATAAGAATAAAGGGAAGATGGAAGATTTGAACAACGCCAGAAAGGAAAACTCAACTAAAAGGGTAGAAGTCACTCATGCATCCCAACTCAAACAAAAGCTATTGAAATTCCAAGAAGAACTTGATTAGGTTCGGAATCTGGCAAGTCTGTCATTTTCCCTCACCACTCCAGATGTCAATTTCCTAAATGCTCAAAACCCTGCACCTCCACAAAATATCCCAAAGCAACAAAACCATCCCGCTCTTCACCACCACTGCAACACCTGCCATACTTCAAAAAATACTCCGCAGCTCATCCCAGAACCCCAAAAATCCATAAATGACCACCTCCACATCCATCATAACACCCCCATCTATGTGGAGACTATGCCATATTACACCCAACCCATCTCAAACACACCCGAGTCTGATGATAAAGACTCGCTTATCAGGAACCTGGCTGAGGAACTTAAGAAATTGACTAGCCGAATTCAAGGCATTGAAGGAAGTAAGGGAATTGAAGGGCTGAGCTACGAAGATCTTTGCATACAACTTGATGTCGAACGGCCCGAGGAGTATAAACCTCCTATGTTCGAGATGTTTGAAGGTACAGGGGATCCAAGGGTCCATTTGAGAACGTATTGTGACAAGCTGGTTGGAGTAGGGAAAGACGAGAGAATCCGCATGAAGCTTTTTATGAGAAGTCTGAAAGGAGATGCTCTGTCTTGGTACATTAGCCAAGATCCAAAGAAATGGTCAAGCTGGGTAAGCATGGCGTCCGACTTTATGAACAGGTTCAGGTTCAACATCGAGAATGTGCCGGATATGCTTTATATTCAGAATCTAAAGAAGAAGCCTACAGAAACATTTCGTGAGTATGCTACTCGCTGGAAGTCCGAAGTTTCTAAGGTCAGACCTGCCTTAGAGGAGGAACAAATGAACAAATTTTTTTCCGAGATCAGGACCCGCAATATTATGAAAGGTTGATGATGATTGAGAGCGAAAAAATTTCCGACATTATCAAGCTGGGCGAAAGGATCGAAGAGGGCATCAAAAGTGGTATGGTTACGAACTTTGAGGCCTTGCAAGCTACAAATAAGGCCTTACAATCCGGTGGTGTGTCCAAGAAAAGGGACATAGGAGCCGTAATGGTGGCACAGAGAACCAAATCTCCCATCAAATACCAAACCTATCCAATGCCTCCACTCACAAATCAGCCTACTCCAAACTACCAAGCACCCTCACCCTCTTACCAAACTCCACCACCCACTTATCAATCATCTCCACCACCCATATATCAGCCTACTTCACCCAGATATTCCCAACCCGCACATGTTTACCAAGCCTACAATGCTCAACCATCCCACTATCAATCAACTCCGACACGCCAAAACTCTCATAGACCTCGACCAAATTTTAACCGCAGACCTCCTAAATAGTATACAGCCATTGCCGAACCCATTGACCAGTTATACGAGAGACTCAAGGCTGCTGGTTATGTCACCCCTATCCCTGCTATAACTCATGAGAACCCTTCTCAGTGGTTAATCCAAACAAATCCTGTGTATACCATTTTGGCATGAAAGGACATACCATCGACGAATGTCGTTCTCGGAAAGACAAGATCCAGGCTCCGATTGACAACAAAATTATTGTGGCAAAGGAACCCGCTCCGAATGTCCGTAACAACCCTCTTCCAGACCATAAGGGTGGAGGCATTCACATGATTGAAATAGAGGATGATTGGGATCCTAAGGGTCTATCGGGTTGATCGCTGAAGGTGATGACCCAAAGATGCCAATAGTTACTCTTAATCCAATCGTGGTCCAGATCCAACCCTCGGGGAACATCAAGGTAATTATGTCTGTGCCACTTGAGTTTGAAACAATGCCATCTGCAAAGACACCAGTGCCAATTGAGGTCAAATTCATGTCTCCAGCAAATGCACCTACACCATTCGAAGTTGTAGTTTTTCCACCCAAGGACCATACTCCACTCGGAGAAAAAATAGCCATGTCGATCCCAGTGGCGATGTAGACCATAACACTATTCCACACAAAAGGCTATACCATGGAACGATACAGCTGAGGCAAGGAGGAAAGGCAAGGTTGGGTTCGAGGAAACTGTTGCCGCACAAGGTATAACAAGAACTGGTAGGATCTATACCCCGGAATACCTAGCTGAGTCAAGAAAGCAGGCCTTCAATCGATCGCCCATCATTGCGAAGGGTCCAGATGATCTTTGGAGAAAGATACAGGCCAAGGAATACTCAGTCATCGACCAGTTGAACAAAATACCGGCGCACATCTCCATACTTGCTTTGCTACAAAATTCTGAGGCACACAAGAATGCTCTATTGAAGGTGCTGAGTGAAGCATACATGCCAAGAAACATCATTGGCGGGGAAATGGCCAACATGGTCGGACAGGTATTGGAAAGTCACAAAATTACTTTTCATGAAGATGAGCTACCGCCTGAAGGGTTGAGACACAACAAAGCACTGCACATCACTGTGCAATACGAGGACTAATTTATTACCAGGATCCTGATCGACGGGGGTTCCAGTCTCAACATTTGTCCACTAGTAACACTCAAGAAGATGGGTAAGGGACTCCACGAGATAAAGGATGAAGCCATCAACGTGAAAGCTTTTGACGGTTCCCAAAGGTCTGCCATTGGGGAGATTAGTCTGTGTTTGCAAATAGGGCCAACTTGGTTCGATGTTGATTTCTAGGTGATAGATGTGCCGGCATCTTACAATCTACTATTGGGACGGCTATGGATTCACGCTGCCGGAGCTGTAGCATCAATAATGCATCAGGAAGTAAAGTTTGAATTGAATCACCAGGAAATGATCATTCACGGCGATGGTAGCAATCCTATATACAGTCGCCAGGCCATTCCATCAATCGAAGGGAGAAAGAAGCTGGGAGGAGAGACTTACCATCACATCGAATGGGTAAATGTTGTTGACAAAGACAAATAGTAGGATAACAAGATCGAGCGTATACTGAATTGGAGTGGGTACAAACCTGGCAAAGGGCTTGGCAAGAACCTCCAAGGAATCACTAAGCCCATAAAGCTCAAGAAACATGGCACTACTTTCGGTCTGGGATATGAGTACACCTGGGAGGAATTCAACAACTGGTCGCCACCATGGCACAGTCCTTTTTATCCGCAGGAGCAGCCAATACCACATTTGGAGCAGACCTTCCAACCGACCAATATTATCTATGGTCAGAAGAAGAGGAAGCACTAGTAGAAGTAAAGAATTTATTCCTAGAAGACGGTGACATGGACTGTTGTGTTGTTCTCGAGGAGGAAGGGGAGGAAGGCCCTTCCATACAAGCCGTAAGCAGAGGGGCCCGCCTCAATAATTGGACCATCAGGACAACCAGAGCCCGACGAGCTTCGGGGTAGCAAGGCTAAAATAAGCATTGTTTTAATTTACTAAAAGATTTTTTATTTTTCGCATGTTTTCAATTCCTACAATAAGATCTCCAATGTTCAAAACAATTGTTATGCAATTTATCAAAGCATTTTGACTTTTCTTATGAACCAACACTTATTACTGTTGTTTTCTTTCATTACTTTACTTATACAGCATTACTATTACTTATCTTGATAAACCAATGAGTGTGACATGCAACGAGACAACGCAACAAACGGACATAGATTCAGAGAAAGATGACATACCAGAAGAGATTGTTTAAGAAGTAGAGAATTTTGAGAACAGACCTAAGTCCAACTGGACAAAATAGAAGTTGTCAACCTGGGAGATGCAGAAAACGTCAAAAAAACACGAATCAGCGTCCACTTATCACCGTCAGAAAAGAAGGAATACATAAAATTTCTAAGGTAATATGAGGACATATTTGCCTGGTCGTATGATGACATGACTGGTCTAAATACGTCTATTGTGGCTCACAAACTGCCAATTGATCCAACATGTCCACCGGTAAAGCAAAAGCTCAGGAAATTCAAGCCTGATATGAGTCTGAAAATCAAGGAAGAGGTCACTAAGCAGGTCAAAGCTAAGGTTCTCAGGGTAGTAGAATACCCGACATGGTTAGCCAATATCGTGCCAGTACCAAAGAAGGACGGGAAGGTCAGAGTCTGTGTCGACTACGGGGATATCAATCGGGCCAGTCCAAAAGACGACTTCCCCTTGCCAAACATACACATCCTGATTGACAATTGTGCCAAGCATGAGTTGTAATCATTTGTAGATTGTTTTGCTGGATATCATCAGATCTGGATGGATAAAGAAGATGCCGAGAAAACGGCTTTCATTACGCCGTGGGGAATGTACTATTCCAAGATGATGTCGTTTGGGTTAAGAATGCAGGGGCCACCTACATGAGGGCCATGACTACCATTTTCCATGATATGATACACAAGGAGATAGAGGTGTACGTAGATGATGTTATTATCAAGTCCAAGAAAGCCACTGATCACATGGAAGATTTGAGGAAGTTTTTCAATAGATTGAGAAGATACAACCTGAAACTAAATCCCGCAAAATGTGTATTTGGGGTTCCTACCAGAAAACTACTTGGGTTTATTGTGAGTCGCCGAGGAATAGAACTAGATCCATCAAAGGTCAAATCTATTCAAGAATTGCCATCACAAAAAACAAGAAGGACGTGATGAGTTTCTTGGGAAGACTCAATTACATCAGTCGGTTCATAGCACAGTCTACAGTTATCTGTGAGCCAATCTTTAAGATGTTAAAGAAAGACGCCGCTACCAAATGGACTGATGACTGCCAAAAAGCTTTCAACAGAATCAAGGAATACCGATCGACACCACCCATCTTGGTCCCGCCCGAGCCAGGTAGACCTCTATTACTCTACCTTGCAGTATTAGATGGAGCTTTCAGTTGCATTTTGGGGCAGCATGATGAAACAGGGAGGAAGGAGCAGGCCATTTATTATCTCAGTAAGAAGTTCACCCCGTACGAGGCTCGGTATTCTCTATTAGAACGCACCTGTTGTGCTTTAACTTGGGTAGCTCAGAAGCTAAGGCACTACTTCTGTGCTTACACTACATATCTCATATCAAGGATGGATCCTTTTAAGTACATCTTTCAGAAGCCCATGCCCACTGGCAATCTAGAAAAGTGGCATATCCTATTGAGTGAATTTGACATTGTCTATGTGACTCAGAAGGCAATCAAGAGACAAGCACTAGCAGATCACCTTGGTGAAAATCCTGTGGATGGAGAATACGAACCCCTGAAAATGTATTTTCCCGACGAAGAGGTATCGTTCATAGGAGAAGACATTGCAGAATCCTATGATGGTTGGAGAATGTTTTTCGATGGAGCAGAAAATTTCAAAGGAGTTGGCATAGGAGTAGTCCTAGTATCGGAAACCGGTCAACATTACCCGGTGTTTGCCAAACACAGATTCCCGTGCACCAACAACATGGCCGAATACGAAGCTTGCATCTTAGGACTCAAGATGGCCATCGACATGAACATTCAAGAATTGCTAGTTATTAGAGATTCAGACTTGCTTATACATCAGGTATGAGAAGAATGGGCAACCAAGAACTCCAAGATACTCCCGTATCTGCATCATGTACAGGAATTGAGAAAGAGGTTTATAAAGACAGAATTCCAACATGTTCCTAGAGTCCAGAATGAGTTCGTTGATGCATTGGCTACCCTATCATCCATGATACAACATCCAGACAAGAACTTCATTGATCCTATTCCAGTAAAGATCCATGATCAGCCAGCTTATTATGCCCATGTTGAAGAAGAAGCAGACGGAAAGCCTTGGTTTCATGACTTCAAGAAATATTTGGCAAGGGGCGAATACCCAGAACTTACAAATCCTACTCAGAAACGCACCCTTCGGAGGTTGTCCAACAATTTCTTCCACAGTGGAGGAATCTTGTATAGGAGGACTCCTGATTTGGGATTACTAAAGTGCGTAGACACAAGGGAAGCATCCAGGCTACTAGAGGAAATTCACGCTGGGACCTGTGGTCCACATATGAATGGCTTTGTCTTAGCAAAGAAGATACTCCGAGCTGGTTACTTTTGGATGACTATGGAAACGGACTACACCCAGTATGTCCGGAAATGCCACCGCTACCAGATACATGCAGACATGATAAAGGTAACTCCAAACG
The DNA here is from genome assembly GCF_000715075.1 of Nicotiana tabacum. Lineage (NCBI taxonomy): Eukaryota > Viridiplantae > Streptophyta > Magnoliopsida > Solanales > Solanaceae > Nicotiana > Nicotiana tabacum. The sequence goes on from NC_134082.1 coordinate 24,118,296, forward strand.
AGCTTAATGTAACAAGCTCACTATGGTCGTTCGCCGCTTGGGGAATGGATGTTATTGGACCAATCGAGCCTGCCGCCTCCAACGGGCACAGGTTTATCCTAGTATCAATTGACTATTTCACCAAATTGGTCGAAGCAGCATCTTACAGAGCAGTGACTAAGAAACTCATGGCAGACTTTGTCCGAGACTGCATCATTTGTCGATTCGGGATTCCAGAATCAATCATTACCGATAATGGCTCCAACCTCAATAGTGACTTGATGAAAGCCATGTGTGAAACTTTCAAGATCAGGCATAAGAATTCTACAGCCTACAAACCTCAGATGAACGGAGCCGTAGAGGCCGCCAAAAAGAATATCAAGAAGATATTAAGGAAAATGATAGAAAAACATAAACAATGCCACGAGAAGTTGTCATTTGCTCTATTGGGGTATCTCACCACAGACCGCACATCAACTGGGGCAACCCCCTATATGCTGGTTTATGGTACAGAAGCCGTCACTCCCACCGAAGTAGAAATTCCTTCCCTAAGGATCATACAGGAAGCTGAGCTCGACGACGCAGAGTGGGTGGAAAGTCGTTATGAGCAACTAGCCCTTATAGATGGGAAAAGAATAAATGCAGTCTGTCATGGCCAACTTTATCAGAACAAAATGTCCTGAGCCTTCAACAAAAGAGTCAAGCCGAGACAGTTCACACTGGGGCAACTGGTGTTAAAGAAGATTTTCCCGCGTCAAGAGGAAGCCAAAGGGAAGTTCTCTCCCAACTGGCAGGGTCCATTTATAGTTCATCGGGTTCTGACAGGAGGAGCCCTCATACTTGTAGAAATGAATGGAGAAGTTTGGCCAAAGCCGATTAATTCAGATGTAGTCAAGCGTTACTATGTGTAATCTTTATGCTTCCTTTATATGATATAAAATGAAATATGCTTGACCTGATTCCCATTTAAGAGGGGATACATAGGTGTCGACGCCCCCTTTTCCTCTAACCGTGGGGTCAGAAATCGGGTATACGACACTGGGAGGACAACTCTATTCCCTTTCGAGAATTGGGTTTGGAAGTTGAAGAGTCGCCACCTAATGATTATAGTGCATTAGGACACTCTAAGAAGGGTTTGAGATGAAGAGACCAGAGATTAGGGTAAGGGCTAGAAATTATTCCGAGGGGAAGGTGTTAGGCACCCCTCAAGATCCACTAGTGTGGTTCCCGACCGTGTTGCAATTGTGACTTTACAAGTAAACAATCAAGGCTCAAACAAGGATTCACGCATAAGATTGAGACCAAGTTGAAAATTTTCAAAGATAAGTAGAGAAGGCAGAAATTCATGAAAAAGAGATTTGAACAGTTTTACAAGAAGAGATGAAAGCAAGTAAAGGGAGAGAAGTCCTAAGTTTATAATTAATATGGATCACTTCAATGCAATACCCAACGATCACTCCTCAGAAGAGGGGTCGCACGTGATATTAGCGCATCGGTCATCTCTATATCTACCCTTCCCACCCCATTAAGGTGTTAAGGCGCGAAATGGTATCGTTATTTATTGCATGCTATTACCCGTCCCAACCTATCAGTCTCGGGGTATCAGGACTTCTAATCCTAAAGGGGAAAGAAAGGGATGTAGGCATATATGGGGTTCAAAGGTTAAAATTCTAATTGCGACATACAAAACAAGTAACAAATATAAGGATGAACAAACAAATAGGTAAGGCTCAAGTAAACCCCTTAACCAAACAAACACTTAGTTTAGCATGTCTTAGCATATACTGATTTGGTCTTAAGTTAAAAAATTAAGTGGCGAGCGGACTAGTTAAACATATACATTTAGACAGAAAGTCTACATTAGGCAACTCCGATCCGATTATCAGAGATTAAGGTATTTCAAGCGAGTGATTTAAAAGGTACTGGTTTCAGGAAAAAGTAGTCCAATGCAGAGGAGTTTTGAAAAGAAAGTATGGACTGCAGTAAAAATAAAACACAGAAATGGTTGTGAGAGAGTTTCAGAGATAGAAATATCTAAGGAAAATGGTAAGTTGCAACTGTTTTAAAAGACAATTTCAGGGTCTGAGTAAAACATTTAAACAGAATGTTTAGAAAGAAACTGTTTCAGAAAAAGATGCCGATTTGAGGGATTTAAAAGCATACTGGTTTACAAGAGTTTTATTGAAAACATTACATCAAGACATTAAGGACCAGTTAATGGACTGTTACTGCTTAAACGAATCAGACAGGTTTGAGACGAAACCCTATAGGCATGGTATCTATATTTGATTTTAAGGCCTGTTAAAGAGTTGGTAAATAGATGAATGTTTAATTACCCTATAGTTTGCCTAACGTGTATGCATTTCCTAAAGGCATGGTTTCTATATGCAATTGATTACATGAATGTTAGAATCCTATAGGCAGGATCTCTAGTGATTTGCAATATGATTAAACGTTAAACCCTATAGTCATGGTATCTAGGTGATTGAATTAGGAACATTAAACAAACCTATAGGCAGGATTTCTAGTAAAATTTAAAGCACAAAAGACCTATAGGCATGATCTCTACCCTTTGATTTATGCAGGCAACATAAACCCCTCCCACACCCTTTACTAATATTTTCCCCGAGTTTCTTTTACAAATTTATTACAGAACTAGAAGGAAAAGACTAAAAATAAATACATCAAAACTACAGACAGATCCGAGGAAGCCCAATGCAACCTTAATGTCCAACACATGTGTTTCACCAAATCCAGATTCCAGTTCCAAGGTCTTCCCCTTACTCAGAATGTTTTCAAAGATCCAAGGAGTCTTAAGAACTCCAAGCAATACTTTACACTCAGAGTAATTATAATAGCAACAGAGTAGTGCAATGTGGAAATGCTAGCCCTCAGGCATCCAAGTTCAGAGGGAGGTCAAGGGTCCCAAAGCATGGCTTACCAAAGGGGGGCAGAACTTAAGGAACTAGGAGTAAGTGTAAAGTGAGGGGAGTTGAGGGAATCAGAGCAAAGGGTGGTCATACCCAGCCATGAGTATAGGCTGGCACATTCCTGACCCTTTACTTGATCCAAACAAATAAAGAGCAGATTTTTTAAAGTCAGACATGAGCCTATATAGTGATTAAGACACTACCAGACTCTAGTCAAGGCTTAGCACATAAAGGGGGAAGAAGGGAATGGGACTGATTTGAGTAAGGTTCAAGAGAACCTGGTCCCAGGTCATGGATAGCAATGGGATGCTACCCTAAGCTAGAACAGTACTCACACATAAGGGGTCAAAGGGAAAGAGTTCAGATGGAAAGCATGTATAGAAAAACATCAAGGAAGGAAAAGGAAGCATAACAGAACTTAAAGGTGCAGAAACATGAAGAAAGAACAAAACAGACTAAAGTATAGCTACAGAATGCAGGAAAGCATAATACAAATATATAGTGAGGGACATGTGAAAGGGAGAAGTAAACACATAGTTTTGGAGAATGTTATTTAATTTATGGAGACATACCAGTTGCAACTTTCAAACAGCAGAACAAACAAAGCAAGAAAACAGCCAGAGAGTCCACTCAAGCCTCAGAAAACACTTGAGAAAAGCAAACAAGATTCTATAGTCTAGCCTTGGCTTTCAGCTGACTAGACACAGCAGTAGTACTAATAGTGGTAAAGAGAAGAGAGCTTTTAGTGTGTGTGCGTTTTTGAACTCTATTGTTCGTGTGTTTAAAGAAAAAAGAGCAGGGTATTTATAATTTAAAAACCAGGCAAGTAAGCAAGGCAAAGAATAATTCAGTATCAATTAGAATCAATCAGGAGAAGGGGATTCCTTTAATTAAGGAGTCCGAATTTGAAACGGTAAAAGGGCAGAGTTTTATTTAAGGAAAGGGGATCAAGTAACACATTGTGCATAGCATACAAATAAGGGGTAAATACATAGGGGAGGATTTGAAACACACGGTTAAATAAATAAGGCAAGGAGTAAATCAATTAGTACATAGTAAATCAGGGAATCAGAGATTCAAAATCACTAATGAACCGAGTCAGAAAATATGGGAATCGAAAGGTTAGAGAGGGTCTTCAAATTAAACAAAGAATGAATCAATTAGGCTTAGACAAGGAAGTCTGAATCAGTCCCAAAATTAGAGGTTATTCTGAGTGGGAAATTCTACCTAAAAAGAGTGCATAAGCTTTAAACATGCGAGGCTGGATTTCAATCAAAAATCAGTGAGTAGTGGACTATAGGCAAAAGGGAATATCAGAAAGCATGCAGAAGGTCAGGCAAAGATGAAACAACTTCAGGAACTCAGAAATTAGGGATTTGAAACCAAACAAGTTCAGAGATGGGAAGCAAACAATTCACGTAACAAGTGGCCTCAAGAACTCGAATGAAACCCCCAAATTCTAGGGTTTTTACCATTAATCGAGTGTAGAGACGAAAGAAAGTAAATCAAGCAGGAATAACAACAAAATAAGTTCAGAAAATCCAAAGGAACTTAAGACCTTACACATTTCATGAAAACATAATAAAAGAACAAGATACAGTAAAAGAAATCATAAGGAAACGGTAGAAGAAAGTATAGTCGAAGAAAAACACACAAGAAACACAGTAGAACAAATACAGTAAGAACACATGAGAGTCACAGTAGAGCAAGTAAAGCTAAAGAAACCCTAAGTCGAAGAAGATGAACGGTTTTGAAAGAAAAGTTTTGAAAGAAACTTCGAGAAATCGTTTGAAAACATTAAAATAAACATAGATCTAGAATAGATCTAGAGAAATTAGGAGAACCTCGAAAGGCTAGGGTTTCAGAAGAACCCTAGAGGCGAGAAAGGCCTGGAAAAGGTCTGATCTGAGTCAGATGAGTCAGAGATAGGATCAGGACATGCCGGAGCAAAGCCGGAGATGGCCGTGAAACTTGAATCGGCGGAGATCTGAGCGAAAACCTTCAAGGTCAGACCTCAATTCTTCAAGCAGCAAGTGTATAAGAGCACATGGAGGTGAGTACAGGTCACACAGGGCTTAGGATGCCATGGGTTCCGATGAAACAGGGTAGAAACCAGTGGGGAAGATTAGGGTTTCGGAGAAGGCTAGAGAGAGTTTGAGAGGACGAGGGTTTAGAGGTGGCGTATCTGATAGAAGTAATTTAGGGTTAGGGTGTAAGTGGGAATTAAAAAGGAAAGAACTGATCGTGGCCGTTAATCGGAATGATTAACGGCCTGGATTAAAAGGGGAGGCCGGGCGGGTTAGGTTAGTTGGGTCAGGGGCGGGCTAAATTGAAATTGGGTCGTTTGATTTGGGTATTGAAATTGGGTCGAATTGGGGTGCAATTTGGGCTGTAATTGAAATGCAACTGGGGCTAGGTTTTAAATAGCCACTTTTCCCCTTTCTATTTTATAAAAAATAGTAATAACGATTTTAAAAGAAATTAAAAATACTAGGTAGGAAAATATTATATAAATATTAATTTAAAAATATTGGAGCAAATTTTATTGTTATAAAATGCTATTAATTACAAAATAGGCTATAAGTGCAATTGTGTGCAATTTAGCTTTAAAAATGCCAAATAAATTGGTAAAAATATGTAAAAATCACCTTAATTATATTTTGGTGTAAATATGAAAATAAAATAAGTTATTCATCAAAAATGATAATTTTGGGAATGATTTTGGATTTTTGTGGTATTAAAATAGGCAGTAAATTGGTTTAAAAATCACAAAAATACCAAAACTCTTGGGTGTGCTTATATATGCACATATATGTTATTTTAAAAATATTTTGGGTATAAAATACACAGGAAAAAATTGGGTATCAACAGCTGCCCCTCTTTACCTGAGGAGGATGAAAGAGTTGTCGGGTAAAGACAAGATGGCCAATTTTGACTGGAAATGGTGATTGAAAAAGAACTTTGACCGCGCTTTGGTTTCTGAGCTGCCTACATATTCCTGGTTTTACAGGAATTAGGCCACATGTAGTTCAGGAACCATTGACGGAATGTGTCGATGGAGATTCGAAAAGACGGACGCGATGGTCAGATTTAAAAGGTGTTTGGAGTCGAATAGATTGCGGAGAATCGGAGCGGGATCGCTCTTGCTGAGGTGGCCGTGGGCCAGCCGGTGTACCTGCAAATGAGCAATGCGGCGTATATTGTGCATAATTAAAACATGATGCAAGTTCCCATTGGACCATGAACGTGGTCTTCGGACAGTTAGGATGACGTCCTCAGACTATGACGTTCTGGGCCATGAAGGGCATAAAAATAAAGATTCACAGGCCATGAAATAGTGTTCTCGGGCTATGCAAGTGGTGCCTCCGAACTATGACGCCTTTGAATAAGTTGGCGATCTTTCAGCCCATGAAAAGGTGTCCATCTTTCATCCAAATGAATGCAAAGGGTGGCAAGCTTTCAGCCAAAGCGAGAATTTAAATGCAGGTGGCGATATTTCAGCCGAAGTGAGAGATTGAATGCAGGTGGCGATATTTCAGTCGTTCGAAAAAATAAAGTGGCGATATTTCATCCCAAGCGTGATGGAGACAATGCTTAGTCTCGGAAGGCAGATAGGTAGCCTTATGCATGATGGAGGTAGAGCTTAACCTCGGAAGGCAGAAGATAGCCTTATGCAATGCAGGAAATGCAAATGGAGACAGAGCATAGTCTCAGAAGGCAGATAAGTAGCCTTATGTAGGTGATGATGGAGGTAGAGCTTAACCTCGGAATGCAGAAAAGTAGCCTTATGCAAAATGCAGATGGAGGTAGAGCTTAACCTCGAAAGGCAGAAAAGTAGCCTTATGCAAAATGCAGATGGAGGTAGAGCTTAACGTCGAAAGGCAGAAAGGTAGCCTTATGCGATGCAGGGAAGTGCGAATGGAGACAATGCTTAGTCTCGAAAGGCAGATAAGGTAGCCTTATGCAGGTGATGATGGAGGTAGAGCTTAACCTCGGAGGGCAGAAAAGTAGCCTTATGCAAGAATGCAGATGGAGACAGAGCTTAGTCTCGAAAGGCAGATAAGTAGCCTTATGCAGGATGGAGGTAGAGCTTAACCTCGAAAGGCAGATAAGTAGCCTTATGCAAGAATGCAGATGGAGACAGAGCTTAGTCTCGAAAGGCAGATAAGTAGCCTTATGCAGGATGGAGGTAGAGCTTAACCTCGAAACGCAGATAAGTAGCCTTATGCAAGAATGCAGATGGAGACAGAGCTTAGTCTCAAAAGGCAGAAAGTAGCCTTATGCAGTGCAGGAATGTAAAGGAGCAAATAGTAGTAATTTTCTTAGCTGATAGGCGGTTGTGATATCATGACTGCTGGGGAATGTTGGATGTAGATAGTAGACCTTTGTGAGTTGAGTGATTGTTTCGGGGGTTTCGATTTTGAAGAGTGAATGCGTTTTGCATTGCGATCTGAGTTCCTGCATCCAAAGAAAAATCGTGAGTTCTGTAGAGGGGGAAGGTTAGTTCGTATCCCTTGGCTCCTGACGTTACGTATCATTGGGGTAGCATTGCTAAACGACGGTGATGCAAATGATGTTTATGCATGATTCAGTAAATGTAATGTAAGTATATATATTTTGAAAAAAAAAGATTTTATTTTGGATGAACCAACAACTGCAACGTGGTTCAAGACACGGGAAGCTTGCCTGCTCCGAAATTTTGAGGGTCCTCCTCAAAATTCTGCCCCAGTTCACTGGGCTGGCGCTGCTGACGGTTGTGCTGAATAACTGAAAGCGGATCGATTTCCGAATTTTGAGGGTCCTCCTTAAAATTCTGCCCCAGTTCACTAGGCTGGCACTGCTGACGGCTGTGCTGAATAACTGAAAGCGGATCGATTCCAGAATTTTGAGGGTCCTCCTCAAAATTCTGCCCCAGTTTACTGGGTTGATGTTGATGCGAAAGCCGACAAACTGACTTCGAAATTTTGAGGATCCTCCTCTAAATTCTGCCCCAGTTCCAATAGCGGGGAAAATGGAATTTTTATTAAAATGTGACCGAACCCATAGGGCTGCCTACGTATCCCCTCTTAAACGGGAATCAGGTCAGGCGTAGTTCAAATTATATCATAAAGAAAAGCATACGATCAAATATAGTATCTTTACTGCGTCTGAGTTGATCGGCTTCGGCCAGACTTCTCCGTCCATTTCTGCAAGAATAAGGGCTCCTCCGGTTAGAACTCGGTGAACCATGTATGGACCCTGCCAATTGGGAGAGAATTTCCCTTTGGCATCGTCTTGATGTGGAAATATCTTCTTCAACACCAGTTGTCCTGGTGTAAACTTCCTCGGTTTAACTCTCTTATTGAAGGCACTGGATATTCTGTTCTGGTATAACTGACCGTGACAGACTACATTCATTCTCTTTCCATCTACGAGGGCTAACTGCTCGTAGCGACCTTTTACCCATTTTGCGTCATCTAACTCGGCTTCTTGTATGATCCTTAATGATGGAATTTCTACATCAGCGGGAATGACCGCCTCTGTACCATAAACCAGCATGTAGGGAGTTTCCCCGGTTGATGTGCGGACTATGGTACGATAACCTAATAAGGCGAATGACAACTTATCATGCCATTGTTTGTGCCTCTTAATCATCTTCCTTAGTATCTTCTTGATATTTTTGTTGGCCGCTTCTACGGTTCCATTCATCTGCGGTCTACAAGCCGTAGAGTTCTTGTGTTTGATCTTGAAAGTCTCACACATTATTTTCATTAGGTCGCTGTTAAGATTGGAACTGTTGTCGGTGATGATTGACTCTGGAATTCCGAACCAACAAACAATACGGTCGCGGACGAAATCTGCTACCACCTTTTTGGTAACTGCTTTGTATGATGCTGCTTCAACCCATTTAGTAAAATAATCAATTGCTACCAAGATGAACCTGTGCCCGTTTGACGTGTTAGGCTCGATTGGACCGATAACATCCATTCCCCAAGCGGCGAACAGCCATGGTGAGCTTGTTGCATTAAGCTCGTTTGGAGGCACTTTTATCATATCTGCATGTATCTGACAGCGATGGCACTTTCGGACATACTGGATGCAGTCTGTTTCCATAGTCATCCAGAAATATCCTGCTCGGAGTATCTTCTTTGCTAAAACAAAACCATTCATATACGGTCCGCAGGTCCCTGAATGTACTCCTCCAATAACTTGGTTGCTTCCCTTGCATCGACACACCTTAGTAAACCCAAATCAGGAGTCCTCCTGTACTGGATTCCTCCGCTGTGAAAGAAATTATTGGATAGTCTCTAAAGCATGCGTTTCTGGGTAGCATTGGCAAGCTCTGGATATTCTCCTGTGGTCAAATACTCTTTGATGTCATAGAACCATGGTTTCTCGTCGGCTTCTTTCTCAACATGATCACAATAAGCTAGTTGGTCATGAATATTGACCTGGATGGGGTCAATGAAATTTGTATTTGGATGCTGAATCATAGATGACAAAGTGGAAAGTGCATCGGCGAACTCATTCTGTACCCTGGGAACATGCTGGAATTCTGTCTTTCTGAACCTCTTTCTCAATTCCTGTATGTGATGCAGATAAGGGAGTATCTTGGGATTCTTGGTTGCCCATTCTTCTCGAACCTGATGTATGAGTAGGTCCGAGTCTCCGATTACTAGTAACTCCTGAATGTTCATATAAATGGCTAGTTTAATCCCTAGAATGCAGGCTTCATATTTGGCCATGTTATTGGTGCATGGGAACCTGAGCTTGGCAGATATCGGGTAATGCTGACCGGTTTCTGATACCAGGACTGCTCCTATGCCAAATCCTTTGAAATTTGCAGCTCCGTCGAAAAACAACCTCTAACCATCATAGGATTCTGAAATATCTTCTCCTATGAAAGATACCTGTTCATCGGGAAAATATGTTTTTAGGGGCTTGTATTCTCTGTCTATGGGATTCTCGACGAGATGGTCCGCCAAGGCTTTCCCTTTGATTGCTTTCTGGGCTACGTAAACAATGTCGAATTCACTTAGCAGGATCTGCCACTTGGCGAGCTTGCCAGTAGGCATAAGCTTCTGGAAGATATACTTCAGAGGGTCCATTCTGGATATGAGATAAGTAGTGTAAGCACATAAGTAATTCCTCAACTTCTGTGCGACCCAAGTCAGAGCACAACAAGTGCGTTCTAAAATAGAATACCGGGCCTCGTACGGTGTGAACTTCTTACTGAGATAGTAGATGGCTTGCTCCTTTCTCCCTGTTTCATCATGTTGTCCTAAAACACGATAGAATGCTCTATCCGATACCGCAAGGTAAAGCAATAGGGGTCTTCCTGGCTCGGGTGGAATCAAGACCGGCGCCGTTGATAGGTATTCCTTGATTCTGTCAAAAACTTTCTGACAGTCATCAGTCCATTTGGTAGCAGCGTCCTTCTTCAACATTTTGAAGATAGGTTTACAAATGACCGTGGATTGAGCTATGAACCGGCTGATATAGTTGAGTCTTCCCAGGAAAGTCATCACGTCCTTCTTGGAAATTCTTGGATAGCTTTGAGCTTTGATGGATCCAATTCTATTCCTCGTCGACTCACAATGAAACCCAATAATTTTCCAGCAGGAACCCCGAATGCACACTAGGCAGGATTCAGTTTCAGATTGTACCTCCTCAGTCTGTTGAAGAAGTTTCTTAGATCTGCCATGTGATCCCTGGCTTTCTTGGATTTGATGATGACGTCATCTACATATACCTCGATCTCCTTGTGTATCATGTCATGAAAGATGGTAGTCATGGCTCTCATGTAGGTGGCACCAGCTTTCTTCAAACAGAATGACATCATTTTGTAACAGTACATTCCACACGGCGTGACGAAAGCCGTTTTCTCTGCATCTTCCTCATCCATCCATATATGATGATACCCAGCGAAATAATCAACAAAAGACTGCAACTCATGCTTGGCTCAGTTGTCGATAAGAATGTGTATGTTAGGCAAGGGGAAGTCGTCTTTGGGGCTGGCCTGATTAAGATCCCAGTAGTCAACACAAACTCTAACTTTCCCATCCTTTTTTGGCACTGGCACGATGTTGGCTAACCATGTTGGATACTCTACTACCCTGAGAACCTTGGCTTTAACTTGCTTGGTAACCTCTTCTTTGATTTTCAAACTCATGTCGGGTTTGAATTTCCTGAGCTTCTACTTTACCGGTGGGCATGTTGGATCTGTTGGTAGTTTGTGAGCTACAATGGATGTGCTGAGACCAGTCATATCATCATATGACCAGGTGAATATGTCTTCATATTCCTTTAGGAATTCCGTGTTGGATCTGTTGGCAGTTTGATCCACTGGGAAGGATTTTCTGGAGTTATGGCAGGGATAGGGGAGACGTAACCAGTAGCTTTAAGTTTCTCATACAGCTGGTCAATTGGCTCAGCGATGGCTGTATATTGTCTGGGAGGTCTGCGGTTAAAATTTGGTCTGGGTTTAGGGAAATTTTGGCAAGTGGGAGGTGATTGGTAGAGAGAGGGTTGGGCATTATAGGTTTGGTAAACAGGTGCAGGTTGAGAGTATCTGGGTAAAGTGGATTGATATGCGGGAGGTGGAGATGATTGGTAAACGGGTGGTGGATTTTGGTAAGAGGGTGCAGGTGCAGGTTGAGAGTATCTCGGTAGGCTTCTTCTTCAGATTCTGGATGTAGAATACATCCGGTGCATTCTCTGTATTGAATCGGAACCTATCCATGAAATCTGATGCCATACCTACCCAGCTCGTCCATTTCTTGGGGTCCTGACTGATGTACCAGGATAAAGCATCCCCCTTCAGGCTTCTCATGAAGAGTTTCATACGGATTTTCTCATTCCTTCCGACTCCGACCAGCTTATCACAATATGTCCTCAAATGGACTCTGGGATCTCCCATGCCATCGAACATTTCGAACTTGGGAGGTTCGTATCCCTCAAGAAGTTCAACATCTGGCTGAATGCAGAGGTCCTCATAATTCAGCCCCTCTATGCCTTTGTTTCCTTCCATGCCCTGGACCCGGCTGGTCAGCTTCTTGAGTTCTGCTACCAAGTTTCTAATAAGAGAGTCCTTGTCATCAGACTGAGGTGCACTTGATATTGGTTGAGTGTAGTGGGGTATGGTATCTACGTAGATGGGAGTGTTGTGGAGGTGGTTGTTTGTGGTGTTCAGTGGTTCAGAAATGAGTGTGGAGTGTTATTTGGAGTGTGGCATGTGTTACAGTGTTGAGTGGGTTGCATCTGTGGTTGTGGGGTATTTTGTAGAGGTGCGGGATTTTGAGCATTTGGAAAGTTGACATCAGGAGTGGTGAGAGAGAATGACAAATTTGCCAAGTTCCGAACTTGATCCAGTTCTTCTCGGAACTTCAATAGTTTTTGCTCAAGTTGGGCAGCAGTTTCCTTAGCAACCAGGGTACCCTGAGGAATCTAAATTCTTTCAATTTCCTTTTTGGTGCTTGAATCTCCCATTCTACCTTTGCTCTTGTTCCGGATAGGACTTGGAGGAGGAGGAGGTGGAGGGCCCTTGGATCTCGTACTGTATCATGATGGTGCCAGAATGCACGAACTAACCTTTGGGGAGGGGAATAAAAATAAAGAAAGACAAAAAAAGGTAACAAGTTAGTGCGGGTTATGAGAAGAAAATGTTGCAATATTTAAACACATTGTGCAAAAATATAAATCGCGTCCTAATTTGGGTGCCTCGTTGTGCCTGAGGTAGGCCTAGCGACAAATTAACTTGGAGAACTTATAATGCTAAATGCCTCATTTTATTGATAAAAAATAAGATGACTCCAAAGCGACGCTAAATAACGGAAAATAAAATGTCACTAGTGGCCCTCGGCCTTATTACATCATTAGAAGAAAAATAAAAGACTCCTAACTACTTGGTCCCAGACGGACCTTCCCCAGATTCGGTATCTTTATACCCTCGAACAGCTTCACCAGCTCGCGCAGTCCTAGCAATAGAAAAGCTTGGGCCAAATGTCTGCCTGTATTCCCTTCAGCTTGGGCCAAATGTCCGCGTAGTCCTAGCTCCACTAGACCCCGCTCCAAATACCCTAGTCGCTTGTTGGCGCTGACAGCCATATCCTTCCATTCCTCGATCAACTTCTGATAGGCTTCTTATATTTCCCGATGCTCACTTTCACACTCTCAAATCCTCTTGCGCAGTTGATTGTACTTAACTCGTGCTTCAGCTTTCTCGTCGATGATTCTATGTCCGTGAATGAACCCGGGCTGACCCACACCATTGTGATTATCTTCCAACCAACCCGAATAATGCGGCACGCAACCAGCGTGATACCTGTCTGGCTCAATAGATTCTTTCCCCAAAACGAGCTTGCAATGCCACATGTGTTGAGATTGGTATTTGTGAGGGCTATCATCGTCCTGGAAATCGGCCCTAAAGTGACTCATTTTGTCGACCCTTGGTATGATTTGCTTTCTTCCAGCCTGCCTCATGGCTCGGAGGGGAACATAGGGATAAGTTCCTCTTAGACCAATGAGTATGAGAAATGGTGCATCTCGGGATCGAACAATGAATTCTTCCGTAGGGAACCATTCGACCATCCACTGTACCTGGTCTTCTTTTAGATTCTAAAATAGCTCCACCCATCTTCCAGTGTCCTCTGGCTGAGCGAACATGTTAGGCATATAATTCATATGCCTTGGCTGGTGGAAGGCAATATGATCAGCCCAGTCTCTACATAAGATCTCTTGTCGGTATTCTCCTTTCTGGAGGTGCTCCATGAGTCAGAGCTGAAGTAATAAATTGCATCCCTCAAAATGACTAGCCTTTCGCTGACAGTTGTCCAGAGCCCGGTATATCTCAGCAACAATCATGGGCACTATGCTGAAAGGTTGTCCGCCGATTCCTTCCATCAGAGTCTTGGTTACCATGGCCAATCTGGTGTGGATCCTAGCCTTCTTCGTAGGGAACACTATCATCCCCAGGAAACAAAACATGAATACGAAGACCCTTCTGTGAATATGCCCCAGTGAGGTGAGGGCAAATTCATCTGAGTAGGTGCGGTATGACTTGCTATGGCCGTACCTCTCGTACAGATAGTCGAATGGGATGTAGGAGTCTTTCAAACAGGTCAAGTCTGGGTTCTTCTTCAGTCCCATCATCTTAAGGAAACCCCTACCCTTGCGATTCTCTGGCATAATCAAACCCGGAGTCTCCCAAGGAATACCAGCTAAGCCTCCTATTTCTTCGAGCAAAGGAGTCATTTCAAGGTTCCCGAAGCGGAATACGGACCTGTCACTGTCCCAGAACAGAGTTGCAGCCTATATGATTTTGTTGTCAGGCTGGATTTCTAGAAGAGAAGGCAGATTCCCTAAGTATTTGCGGACGAGTGTCTGATCACTGGAGTGAAGATCTTCCCACCAATTTAGCAGCCTTGGATGAATGTTGGTTACCATGCCGAATCTGGGGACTTCGTGCCTCATTTTCTGCAAAACAGAGTGTTAGACTCTTACCCCGCCAGACTCGACTATTTAAACCAATAATTAGCATAAAAAGCATTTAGTTCTCCAAATAAATGCACAGAACATGTAGGTGTCCGTTTGGGTTTCAGGGAAACCCGATGGACTTTGGACAAGGCTATCTTAATGAGTCATTATGTGGACAACATAACTGACTCGGCTAGGTTTGACCATGATGCATGCACAGTTAGACAGAGTAAGGTTTCTATTGGGTATTAGACAGGTACCCTTGAGCGGACAACTCAAGAGGGAAAGGCACGAAACCGTCGACTGCACCGCTGATTGACTGATTTTACCGCAAATACGCCTTTGTCGAATTTAAAGGGTGATAATATTGGAAGAGCGCAACCACTCATTATAAGCGTTGCTATGGTGTTTGGTTGGCACGAGTGGAATATGATGTTGAAGATGTAGTTTACAAGAATGAAACAAATTGACATGTATTTTCACGTTCGGAAGATAAATAATTACAATAATTGTAGTAATTATAACAGCATTGAAATAAAGCAATAAAGGAAAGCAACTAAAGGAAAGAAAAGACATGAAAAGCCAAGTCAGTTTCGTAGTGAAAGAATAAAAGACAGTAAATAAAGCAATTAATGAGATAGTAAAGTCACAAGCAACATGCAATTGTAAAAGCCTAAAGAAAATCCCCAGCGGAGTCGCCATGCTGTCGACGCCCCCTTTTCCTCTAACCGTGGGGTCAGAAATCGGGTATACGACATTGGGAGGACAACTCTATTCCCTTTCCAGAATTGGGTTTGGAAGTTGAAGAATCGTCACCTAATGATTATAGTGCATTAGGACACTTTAAGAAGGGTTTGAGATGAAGAGATCAGAGATTAGGGTAAGGGCTAGAAATTATCCCGAGGGGAAGGTGTTAGGCACCCCTCAAGATCCACTAGTGTGGTTCCCGGCCATGTTGCAATTGTGACTTTACAAGTAAACAATCAAGGCTCAAATAAGGATTCACACATAAGATTGCGACCAAGTTAAAAAATTTCAAAGATAAGTAGAGAAGGCAGAAATTCATGAAAAAGAGATTTGAACAGTTTTACAAGAAGAGATGAAAGCAAGTAAAGGGAGAGGAGTCCTAAGTTTATAATTAATATGGATCACTTCAATGCTATACCCAGCGATCACTCCTCAGAAGAGGGGTCGCACGTGATATTAGCGCATCGGTCATCATATCCATATCTACCCTTCCCAACCCGTTAAGGTGTTAAGGCGCGAAATGGTATCGTTATTTATTGCATGCTATTACCCGTCCCAACCTATCAGTCTCGGGGTATCAGGACTTCTAATCCTAAAGGGGAAAGAAAGGGATGTAGGCATATATGGGGTTCAAAGGTTAAAATTCTAATTGCGACATACAAAACAAGTAACAAATATAAGGATGAACAAACAAATAGGTAAGGCTCAAGTAAACCCCTTAACCAAACAAACACTACAAAAAAAAACTGGAATTAGCTATGAACGTCGTCGCTAATTTGTCGCTAAAATGCTCGTAGCTAACAGAATTATTTGATAATCCGTTGCTAATCCGTCGCTAAATGAGAATAGCGATGAATTTTTCTACTTAGCTAAAGAATTTGTCTGTAGCTAAAACCTGATTTTTTAGTAGTGAAACACTTAGTTTAGCATGTCTTAGCATATACTGATTTGGTCTTAAGTTAAAAAAAAATTAAGCGGCAAGCGGACTAGTTCAACACATACATTTAGACAGAAAGTCTACATTAGGCAACTCAGATCCGATTGTCAGAGATTAAGGTATTTCAAGCGAGTGATTTAAAGGTACTGGTTTCAGGAAAAAGTAGTCCAGTGCAGAGGAGTTTGAAAAGAAAGTATGGACTGCAGTAAAAATAAAATACAGAAATGGTTGTGAGAGAGTTTCAGAGATAGAAATATCTAAGTAAAAGGGTAAGTTGCAACTGTTTTAAAAGACAATTTCAGGGTCTGAGTAAAACATTTAGACAGAAAGTTTAGAAAGAAACTGTTTCAGAAAAAGATGCTGATTTGAGGGATTTAAAAGCATACTAGTTTACAAGAGTTTTATTGAAAGCATTACATCAAGACATTACGGACCAGTTAACGGACTGTTACTGCTTAAACGAATCAGACAGGTTTGAGATGAAACCCTATAGGCATGGTATCTATACTTGATTTTAAGGCTTGTTAAAGAGTTGGCAAATAGATGAATGTTTAATTACCCTATAGTTTGCCTAACGCATATGCATTTCCTATAGGCATGGTTTTTATATGCAATTGATTACATGAATGTTAGAATCCTATAGGCAGGATTTCTAGTGATTTGCAATATGATTAAACGTTAAACCCTATAGGCATGGTATCTAGGTGACTGAATTAGGTACATTAAACAAACCTATAGGCAGGATTTCTAGTAAAATTGAAGGCACAAAAGACCTATAGGCATGATCGCTACCCTTTGATTTATGCAAGCAACATAAACCCCTCTCACACCATTTACTAATATTTTCCCCGAGTTTCTTTTACAAAGTTATTACAAAACTGGAAGGAAAAGACTAAAATAAATACATCAAAACTACAGACAGATCCGAGGAAGCCCAATGCAACCTTAATGTCCAACACATGTGTTTCACCAAATCCAGATTCCAGTTCCAAGGCCTTCTCCTTACGCAGAATGTTTTCAAAGTTCCAAGGAGTCTTAAGAACTCCAGGCAATGCTTAACACTTTGAGTAATTATAATTGCAACAGAGTAGTGCAGTGTGGAAATGCTAGCCCTCAGGCATCCAAGTTCAGAGGGAGCTCAAGGGTCCCAAAGCATGGCTTACCAAAGGGGGGCAGAACTTAAGGAACTAGGAGTAAGTGTAAAGTGAGGTGAGTTGAGGGAATCAGAGCAAAGGGTGGTCATACCCAGCCATGAGTATAGGCTGGCACATCCCTCACCCTTTACTTGATCCGAACAAATAAAGAGCAGACTTTTTAAAGTCAGACTTGAGCCTGGATGGTGATTAGGACACTACCAGACTCTAGTCAAGGCTCAGCACATAAAGGGGGAAGAAGGGAATGGGACTGATTTGAGTAAGGTACAAGAGAACCTGGTCCCAGGTCATGGATAGCAATGGGATGCTACCCTAACCTAGAACAGTACTCACACATAAGGGGTCAAAGGGAAAGGGTTCACATGGAAAGCATGTATAGAAAAACATCAAGGAAGGACAAGGAAGCATAACAAAACTTAAAGGTGCAGAAACATGAAGAAAGAACATAACAGACTAAAGTATAGCTACAGAATGCAGGAAAGCACAATACAAATATATAGTGAGGGACATGTGAAAGGGAGAAGTAAACACATAGTTTTGGAGAATGTTATTTAACTTATGGAGACATACCAGTTGCAACTTTCAAACAGCAGAACAAACAAAGCAAGAAAACAGCCAGAGAGTCCACTCAAGCCTCAGCAAACACTTGAGAAAAGCAAGCAAGATTCTATAGTCTAGCCTTGGCTTTCAGCCGACCAGACACAGCAGTAGTACTAATAGTGGTAAAGAGAAGAGAGCTTTTAGTGTATGTGTGTTTTTGAACTCTATTGTTCGTGTGTTTAAA
Source organism: Nicotiana tabacum (assembly GCF_000715075.1). Classification (NCBI taxonomy): domain Eukaryota; kingdom Viridiplantae; phylum Streptophyta; class Magnoliopsida; order Solanales; family Solanaceae; genus Nicotiana; species Nicotiana tabacum. The sequence goes on from NC_134082.1 coordinate 24,136,281, forward strand.
GAAAAAAGAGCAAGGTATTTATAGTTTAAAATCCAGGCAAGTAAGCAAGGCAAAGAATAATTCAGTATCAATTAGAATCAATCAGGAGAAGGGGATTCCTTTAATTAAGGAGTCTGAATTTGAACGGTAAAAGGGCAGAGTTTTATTTAAGGAAAGGGGATCAAGTAACACATTGTTGCATAGCATACAAATAAGGGGTAAATACATAGGGGAGGATTTGAAACACACGGTTAAATAAATAAGGCAAGGAGTAAATCAATTAGTACATAGTAAATCAGGGAATCAGAGATTCAAAATCACTAATGAACCGAGTCAGAAAATAGGGGAATCGAAAGGTTAGAGAGGGTCTTCAAATTAAACAAGGAATGAATCAATCAGGCTTACACAAGGAAGTCTGAAATCAGTCCCAAAATCAGAGGTTATTCTGAGTGGGAAATTCTACCTATAAGAGTGCATAAGCTTTAAACATGCGAGGCTGGATTTCAATCAAAAATCAGTGAGTAGTGGACTATAGGCAAGAGGGAATATCAGAGAGCATGCAGAAGGTCAGGCAAAAATGAAACAACTTCAGGACCTCAGAAATTAGGGATTTGAAACCAAACAAGTTCAGAGATGGGAAGCAAACAAGTCACGTAACAAGTGGCCTGAAGAACTCGAATGAAACCCCCAAATTCTAGGGTTTTTACCATTAATCGAGTGTAGAGACGAAAGTAAGTAAATCAGGTAGGAATAACAACAAAATAAGTTCAGAAAACCCAAAGGAACTTAAGACCTTACACATTTCATGAAAACATAATAAAAGAACAAGATACAGTAAAAGAAATCATAAGAAAACGGTACAAGAAAGTATAGTCGAAGAAAAACACACAAGAATCATAGTAGAACAAATACAGTAAGAACACATGAGAGTCACAGTAGAGCAAGTAAAGCTAAAGAAACCCTAAGTCGAAGAAGATGAACGGTTTTGAAAGCAAAGTTTAGAAAGAAACTTCGAGAAATCGTTTGAAAACCTTAAAATAAACATAGATCTAAAATAGATCTAGAGAAATTAGGAGAACCTCGAAAGGATAGGGTTTTAGAAGAACCCTAGAGGCGAGAAAGGCCTGGAAAACGTTTGATCTGAGTCGGATGAGTCACAGATAGGATCAGGACATGCCGGAGCAAAGCCGGAGATGGCCGTGAAACTTGAATCGGCGGAGATCTGAGCGAAACCTTCAAGGTCAGACCTCGATTCTTCAAGCAGCAAGTGTACAAGAGCACATGGAGGTGAGTACAGGTCACCCAGGGCTTGGGATGCCATGGGTTCCGGTGAAATAGGGTAGAAACCGGTGGGGAAGATTAGGGTTTCAAAGAAGGCTAGAGAGAGTTTGAGAGGACGAGGGTTTAGAGGCGGCGTATCTGATAGAAGTTATTTAGGGTTAGGGTGTAAGTGGGAATTAAAAAGGAAAGAACTGATCGTGGTCGTTGATCGGAATGATCAACGGCCTGGATTAAAAGGGGAGGTTGGGCGGGTTAGGTTAGTTGGGTCAAGGGCGGGCTAAATTAAAATTGGGTCATTTGATTTGGGGATTGAAATTGGGTCGAATTGGGGTGCAATTTGGGCTGTAATTGAAATGCAACTGGGGCTAGGTTTTAAATAGCCACTTTTCCACTTTCTATTTTATAAAAAATAGTAATAACGATTTTAAAAGCAAATTAAAAATACTAGGTAGGAAAATATTATATAAATATTAATTTAAAAATATTGGAGCAAATTTTATTGTTATAAAATGCTATTAATTACAAAATAGGCTATAATTGCAATTATGTGCAATTTAGCTTTAAAAATGCCAAATAAATTGGTAAAAATATGCAAAAATCACCTTAATTATATTTTGGTGTAAATATTAGAATGAAATAAGTTATTCATAAAAAATGATAATTTTTGGAATGATTTTGGATTTTTGTGGTATTAAAATAGGCAGTAAATTAGTTTAAAAATCACAAAAATACCAAAACTCTTGGGTGTGCTTATATATGCACATATATGCTATTTTGAAAATATTTTGGGTATAAAATACATAGGAAAAAATTGGGTATCAACAATAGGCAGCCCTATGGGTTCGGTCACAATTCAATAAAATTTCCATTTTCCCCCGTAATAGGAAACTGGGGCAGAATTTTGAGGAAGACCCTTAAAATTCCGAAGTTGATTTAAGCCAATCATCGCAAGCAACAGTCAAACACATCAACCCATTAAACTGGGGAAGAATTTTGAGGAGGACCCTCAATATTCCATAGCAAGAGAGGTTGCAATGTCCTGAACCACGTCACAATTATCGGTTCATCTAAAAAATTATTATTATTATGTCACATTTTAACTAAATCATGCATGTCTATTACTGAAACTTCCTTGTTTAGCAACGCTACCCAATGATACATACAGTATCACCAGTTCAAAGCCGAGCAGGTCAAGTAGAGCCAGCGGGGGATACAAACTAACCGCACCGCCCCCTTTTTACAAAACTCACGATTTTTCTTTGGATGTAGGCACTTGAATTACAAAATCATCAAATATACTATACACTCACGAGACAAACACTGTTCAGGAATACAACTCTCAGAACCATTGCACTTACTCACAGTTGTTATCCGCACACAACAGTGTCCCCAGTAGTCACAATATCGCAATCTGCTATCAGCTAAGAAAGCTCTATTGCCATTTGCTATCTTATTTTTTGCATAAGGCTACTATTCTGCCTTCCGAGACTAAGCACTGTTATCATCTGCATTTTTTGCATTGCATAAGGCTACCATTATGCCTTCCGAGACAAAGCTCTGTCTCCATCTGCATTTCTGTATTGCATAAGGCTACCACTCTGCATTCCGAGACTAAGCTCTGTCTCCATCTGCATTTTTGCATTGCATAAGGCTACTATTCTGCCTTTCGAGGTTAAGCTCTACCTCCATCTGCGTTTGGATGGCTGAAAGATCGCCACTTTATTTACATTTGCTTGGCTGAAATATCACCGTCTTATTTACACTTGCATGGCTGAAAGATCGCCACTTTATTTACGTTTGTGTGGCTGAATGATCGCCACCTCTACGTTTGCATGGCTGAAAGATCGCCGCCTCTACATTTGCATGACTGATATATCGCCACCTCTACCTTTGCATGGTTGAAATATCGCCACCTCTACATTTTGCACGGCTGAAAGATCGCCACCTCCTGCATTGCATAGGCTGAAAGATTGCCAAATACTGCATCTAATGGGCTGAAAGATTGCCAAATTATCGGAAGACGTCATGGTTCGGAGGCACCATTCTCATAGCCCGAAAACACCATGCCATGGCCTGAGGACCCCTTTTAATCTTTTGCATATCATTATTCAAAGGCATCATGGTTCGGAGGCATCATTCCCATAGCCCGAGAGCGTCATTTCATGGTCTGCGAATCCTTTATTATACGCTTCATGGCCCATGACATCAGGGTCTAAGGACGTCATCCTAACTGTCCAAAGACAACATTCATGGTGCGACGAGAATGTGCATCATGTTTAAATTATGCACCATATATGCTTGTATTGCTTATTTGCAGGAAATCCGGCGAGCAACGGCCGTCTCGGCAGGAGCGATCCTGCTCCGGTTCCCGCAGCCCTATCAGACTTCAACCGTTCACCCCGTCATTAATATTGCGTCCGTTCTTGAAAAGTCTCCATCTGCATACTCCGCCGACGGATCTTGAACTACATATGACATGATTCCTGTAAGACTAGGGATATATAGGCAACTCAAAAGCCATAGCACGGCCTAAATCTCCTCGAACCATTTCGTTCAGTCAAAATTGGCCATCATGTCTTTACCCGACAACTCTTTCATCCTTCCCGGGTAAAGAGGGGCAGCTGTTGATACCCAGTTTTTTTCTATATATTTTTAATATGAAAAATACTTTCAAAATAGCATATGTATGTATATATAAGTATGTCCAAATGTTTTATTATTTTTCCTTAATTTTTGAAAGATTTTTAAATCAATTTATTGCCCTATCTTATCCAGAAAAAACCCAATAATTATTCCCAAAATTATCATTTTTGGTGATTTATTTATTGGACTCTCATATTATACTAAAATATAGCTAATGTAATTTTTACATATTTTTACAAACTTATTTAGTATATTTAAAGCTAAATTGCATATAATTGCAACATTAGCCTCTTTTAGATTAATTACATTTAGGTCTATAAAAATTAGGTCCAATATTTTTAAATTGACAATTATGTGTTAGTAATCATTTTAGTATCTTTAATTTATTTCCAGAAATTATTCTACTATTTTTATAAAATAAATAAGGGAAGAGTGGCTATTTAAAATATAGCCCAATGGTGTTTCAATTGTAGCCTGAATTGAACCCCAATTTTAAACCCTTACCCAGCCCAAATCCTAGCCATACCCGACCCACGACCCAATTAGAACAATCCGCCCGGATCCCCTACCTACCCATTCAATCCAAGCTGTTGATTAAAATGATCAACGACCACCACCAACCCTTTCCTAAATTAATTCCCAACTACCCCCAAACCCTAACCATTTCTCGCCTACAGGCGCCTCTGAACCCCCTTCTCTCTCAATCGTCTGTCAATCCCCTCTCAAACCCTAGCCGCCGCCCTCAATTACCACTTGGCAATCCCCCAAATCTATGGCCTCCGAAGCCATTGGAGGCTTGTATCCACTTCCCTTGGCTTCTATCTGTTCGAGTACTATGGTTTCAATGCCAGATTGGGAAAACCCGGTGCAAACCTTGGTCGGTTTCAGTTCTTATGGCTGTCTCTGGTCATCTTTGACTTTGCTCCAGCCAGCCATGGCCATTCTAGTCGGACTCTTGACTTCTCCTTCTTAGATCAATGGTTTCCAAGCCTTTCTCACCATTTGGGGTTCTTCTGAAACCCTAACCTTCGAGGTTCTTTTGATTTCTTTAGATCTGTGTTTACTCTAAACTTTTAAATGCTTTCTCAAGGTTTCTTTCAAAACTCTACCTTCAAGAACCCTTATCTTTTCCGATTTGAGTTTCTGTTAAGTTATTTCGAAGCTTTATCTGATTTGGTTTCTTGCAAGCATTGAAACTAGATTATATTTTTTAGAAAAAGTCTTTTTACCTAGACTTTTGCATGCTTCTGATACCCTTTATCCCTATTACTAAGTTAACCTATGTACCTACCATGTTGCGATAATTCACTATCTACTGATTTTGTGATTGTTATTCTCTTTGGCACAAGTTCAGCCTCGCATGCCTAATGTTTATGCACTCTTTTATATGCTAAATTCCTCTCTAAAATGACCTTCAATTTTGGACTGATTTCAAACCTCCCGTGTAATTCTGATTGCACTCGTATAATTGATTCTTTCCTTGTTTTACTGATTTCCCTGTTTTTTAAATTGGTTTGAAAACTTCCCCTTAGACTTTCGATTATCTTGTCTTTAACTTGGTTTACTTGTTTATTCTTGGGAACCCACGTCAATCTCCTTAAATCAGTGATTTTGAAATCCTTGACTCCCTGATTTGCTATATACTGATTTTCGATTGTCTCCATATACTGCAACTTTACTTTATTTTCTTACCTTATTTGGCTAACCTAGTATTTCAAAGAATCTTTACTTAATTAAACCTCTATGCACTTACCCCTAATTGTCTACTCTGCACATGATGCTTACTTGATCTCTTTCCTTAAATGTTTTCTGCCCATTACCGTTTGATTTTAACTCCTTAATTAAAGGAAGACCTTATACTGATTTGAATTTAATTGGTACATAGTTCCATAATTACTGCTAAACTATGATCCTTGACTTATTTTCTGTCTGTCTTGAAACTATAAATACCATGCTCTTTCATTAACACAGAGGAACACACTTAGTTCTGAAATCACTTACACTCAAAATATTCTCTCTTGCTACTTGTACTGTGGCCTGTCTTCAAAGTCCTGCTACCTGCTTTTACTATATTTTGCTTCTTTGAACTGGTATGTTCTGATTAAGATTTCAATATCATAACAATATGTTTACTTAATACTTTTGCCTTCTTGTTTGCCTACTGCTTGTGTTTAGTCCAGTACTTAATTTAGCATGCTGTAATTTCCTTCTACCTGTTTTGAATCTATTATGTGTCCTAAACCCCTACCCCAATGTGTTTGATACTGATGGTTTGTTTGAGGCATGATAGTATTAAGTATTGTTGTCTATGACTCAAACGTGATTCCTCTGGGATTATAACCTTTATGTTACTATTATGTGATTGTGTATTCTAGTTGATTTTGTAAGCATAACAACACTCCTTATTACTGTGCATGCCCAGAATTAACTAATGCCCAAGTTCATAGGCTCTTTGCAATCCCTAATCCCTGAACCCCTTTGTGTGAAGTCCTTAACTCTGTAACTATTTCGCAGCACCTCTTTCCCTCTTCTTTACTTTGTTTCTTCACCTGCACTCTCTCTTAGGCTTAAGTTCTGCCCCCTCCCCCCCTGTAAGCCTTGCCTTGGGACCTATGAGCTCCCTCTAAACTTGGACACTTGAGGGCTGGCACTTCCACACTGCACTTGTCCCTATTCTGATAATACAATTTGGGTGTAAGCATTGCCCGGAGTCCCACTGAGTCTCTTAGGGAACTCTGACACACTCAAATTGGAGAAAGTATTTGGATCAATGGTCTTTGAGTTGGTTTATCTCGTAACTCAAAGAGGAAGTCAAGAATGAGGCCTCCGTTGGTTGTACTTTCTTTGTATTTTTCTGTTCTGATGTAATTTGTTATTCAGGTTTGTAATAAGTTGTAATAAACACTTGGGGCTGGCTAGTGAAAAGGGTTGGGTAACTATGCATGCAAGGGTAGAAAACATGCTTATAGGGTTTTTTAACTTCTGCATATTCGAACTTCACAAAAACCTGCCTATAGGGTACTTTTAATGCTGCATATTCAACTTCATGTAGAAAACTTGCCTATAGGGTACTTTTAATTCTGCATATTCAAACTTCATTTAGATGCCATGCCTATCAGGTCTAAAACGAGTAATGCATAGAAATCATGCCTATAGGAGTTTCATAAATCAATCTGATTCACTGTCATTCGTAGTCAATGTTAGATAACATGCTCCTAGGAATTAAAGTCAGTTATAGTAGATACTACCACCTGCAGAACCTTTAACCAGTTCAGTTTTTTTTCTTCATTCTGCTTCTCTTAATAACCTAGTTCCCTCGCTTAACAAGGTTTAACAAGCATGCTTATAGGATTTCAAATAATTTATTTCAAGCTTCTACTATCTCATCACCTTTTAAATTCATTAGATATCATGCCTATAGGACCCTATCTAAACACTTAGGCAAGCCTTAGAATAATAACTGTAAAACTGAATCTGTTAATCACTACAACCAGCAGACAGGCCTGATTCAGACTTCTTATCTGAGTTATGCAATAAACTAAAACTGCCTCAACAATATCATCTCCCTCGTCTTTAATGCTTTTCAATCATACCTAAGCAGTATGTGTAAGACATGCTACTTTATGTGTTTATTCGAGGAGGTATACTTGAGCCTATATGCTTATATGTTTCCCCTTTCATATGCAATATGTGTTTTTGTATGTCGTCTTAGAATTTTTACCTTTGAAACTCCAAATAAGCCCAACATCCCTCCCTTTTAGGATTAGTAGTCCTAAGTGCCTTCGAGATTGATAGGAATGGGACGGGTAATAACATGCAATAAGTAATCGAGACCAATCCGTGCTTTAATACCTTAACGGGGTGGGAAGGGTAGATATGGATATGATGACCACACGATAATGTCACGTGTAGCCCCTCATTGAGGAGTGACTACTGTGAGCACGTGATTTTTGCCCTATATGTATTACTCCAACAAATTCAAAACAAAATATTTTTTTAGTGTTTGCAATTTTGTTGGAATTCATGGCATTTTCTGTTAATTATTTGCATTTGTCTGTGCACATTTATTTCAGTTAATCCATGAAAAATACAAAAATATGTTGCATCTGCATTTAGGATTTAATTTTATATTTTTAGATTAATTAACAAATTAGTTTGTTTTATAAAAATGAAAATCACAAAAATAATTCATTTGGCATCTTTACATTTTTAATTTTGAATTGTGTAATTGTTCTTTAAATTTAGGATTTAATTATTTATTAAAAATAGCATTGGGTAGGACAATTTAGTTTAAAAATAATTATTAATTAATTTAGGATTTATTTTAATTTTGGGAAAAAGAAAAGAAATGTGAAATGAAAAGGAAAAAGAAGGAAATAAAGAAGGTTTAAATTTGGGCTCAAACCCAATCCAACAGTCCCAGCCAAAACGGAAACCACCCATACCCGGCCCAACCCACGCCTGACCTGGTCCGGACCCCCCCCAAATGAAACAAACGTCATTTCGATCAATATTGATCTGAGCCGTTGATCCCATATGATCAGACGGCTGGGAACTGAGCCCTTACTTGATATATAGATGTCCTAACACCCCTACCCACCCCCTCATTTCATCGTTCCAACACCCCCATCTTCAGAGAGCCTAAGCCTAACCCTAACGGAACCGCCCCCTATTCCTCCACCATCCACCGGCGGCGCCAACTCCAGCCACTCCCAAAATAATACCCCATGACCATCAAGAGCCCCTCATTCCAAATTCCACCTCCGTTTGCCTCGAATCAACCCAGAACGTCTCGAATCTGGTTTTGAAAGAAAACCCTAGCGCCGCCCTTGTGCTCTCCGGTGGCGGCGCCGCCTCCGTCCAACCCCAAACTAACACCCCACAACCCCCAGGATCCCTTCATGCCAAATCCACAACTACTCTCCTTCGAATCGGCCCGGAGCTCCGCGATTCTCGAATCTGAGGTCAACCCCAAAAGTTCAAAACCACTCTTTCGTCAATCCTGGTACATGCATGGTCAGAAGGAACCGTTCTTCGAGATCTGATGTTCGGATTCAAATTATCGACCTTAGCTTTGTTAGGGCTTTCATCTCCGATGGATTCCGAGTCTAAATCAGTAAGCTCTTTTCTTCTCTTATCTTCTCTTCCTTTTTGATTGTCTTAGTCTCTTCTTTATCCCTTTTTCTTTAGCTTAATCTTCTTATATTAGTCTGGTTGAAACTCGACTAATCTCTCGAGTTTAGATTGGTCTTTCGGTCATTGTCCTTCTCTTCTTCGTGAAAGTTTATTTTCTGATTTCTTTAGTCTGTTGTGTTAATAGCATGGATAACTCTCTGATCTTGTTTTCTATTTATCCATACAAGTTATTTTAAAATTAAGTTACTTCAACTGAGTTAGCTCCTTGCCTAGTCATCGTTAATTGATCAGTAAGTTAGTAAATTTGATTTTAAATCATTGCATGTTATCATGGCCTGCAGATTTTTCTTTTCAAATAGATCAGTGTTCGTCTGGGCTTTGGTTTGTCTTTGGTCCATTTGGCAAAAAGCAGCACGTCCAAATTGGTTTGGGTTCTTGGGGTAAAATTCAGTCGTGGGTTAATTTGACCAATGTCACATTTGGGGTTTAATGTAAATAACAGGGGTATGGGGGTTAGTTTGGGTAGTCTTAGTGAGGGAATCTACTTGTAACTGTCAGGAAGCTTCTAGGAAGCTGGAGAGGGGACTACTTTGCAAAATCTGAATTTAAACCAGGGGTGTTTAAGCTAAAATGGAAACTAAAAAAGGACTGAATGGAAAAAATGTATCTCCTTGGGTATGCCCTATTTGCTTGCCTATAAAGGCATCTTTTCCTTGCCATTCAAGGTAGAGCTTATAGATCTGAAATTCAAAAAAAAAAACAGCTGAAAATCACTGTTGCATTGAAATCCTGATTAGAACTTTTGGAGTTTGTTTCTTTTACTACTGAAAGAATACCTGATCCTATCTGAGTTCAAAATGGTTTGAACATTGGGTAATGAAAGCCTTGATTTGAGCTGAGGAATTGGTTCCTCTCTTCTTGACTGATTTCGTGGCTGTTTTGTTAAATCTGGGTGAATTCTTGTTGCTGCTGCCTACTGACCCTTACCCCTTCTTGCTTTGTTCCCAGGTACTCATTCGACCTCAAATGACATGTTGAAATGGGAATGGGAATGTTGATGTTTTATGGCAGTCTATTTCTGATTATTAGGTTCTGTACTCATGTGTGCCTTGTTAATTAACTTGTGGCTATTTACCTCTTCCAGATTTTGGTTTAAGTGTTTGAACAAAGTCATTGCATGATACTGTATTTTGTTAGCTGATTCGAATGGTTGTAATACTCTATTGAAGCCCCTATTTAGTTTTAATGTTGATTAGCAGTAATTCTGATTTTAAGATGTATAAGATTGGTTGTTCTTTGAGCATGAAGTGTGCTATGTTACAATACAGGAAAGTCTCTTACTTGATTTAAGGGAAATCAGTCTGTGATTGTTTTCTTTTCTAGGCTTATAGATAGGCAGCTCCAAGTCCATTGGTGACTTTAAATTGTTAATAAATGAAGTCTTTCTGAACTTTTAAATTATTTTCTTCTTGCTGGAATTTCGATTTGGTGGTTTTCAATGATGAAATGACTTGCATATGAGCTGTTGATAATCAGGAACTGTAGCTTCATTTCAGCATGTATGTTAGCATCCAGAATGTGTTCTGTATTGGCTTAAGGACGTTGGTGTTTGTTCAAACTCTAAAATCTCCATAACAATGTATTTTACTTCAAGTCTTAGCTTCAGATCTTGAGATTGGGCTACCATCAGTGGCCCAGTTGTGATCGATTTCGCCTTTTGCAGTTAGACTATCGGTCTGGCTTTAGGATTGAGCCCAGTTGTCTCGTGCTGGGCAGCCAGTCGTTGGGCTATAGCGATGCTCAGGCCTTTCAGCAATTTAGCATCGGCTTCGTCTATTGTTAACTCATTAGCTATTAATGCTCAGGCCAATGTTTAACTCAAACATTGGCTTAAAATAAATAGAAACTCCCTTATGCCTTTTAATCAATTACTTACGCTTATTAATTAGTTGAGGTGTGCCAAAGGAGCCAAACATACATTTTATGGCCCTCAAAAGAGTAGTTCAAACATCCTTTGAAATTAGAATCGAGGCGCACCATTTAGCTATTTTTCCATGGCCCTCGTAAAGTTAAAACGTGTAGTTACTTTAGGGCGTGTTATTTAATAATTTTACTTTCTTAAACTCGGGTCCGCATTTCATGTGACCCAAATCAAATCTTAAAACGTTGAATGAAATATGTTTAGGATTGCGGGTGCATTTCATGTGCCGCGATCCAAAGACGTGTTTTAAACGACGTTCAATCTTCTTTAAAAATCAATTAAAAGTAGTTAAAAGGTTGAATTTGCACATAGGTTCAAAATATCCTAAAATCAGATTATTAAGCCAATTATAATAGTTGAGCGATCGTGCTAGAACCACGGAACTCGAGAGTGCCTAACACCTTCTCCCGGGTTAACATAATTCCTTACTTGGATTTCTGGTTCGCGGACTATAATACAGAGTCATTCTTTCCTCGATTCGGGATTTGAACCGGTGACTTGGGACACCATAAATCTCCCAAGTGGAGACTCTGAATCTTTTGATAAATAAATCCCGTTTCGGTTGTCCTTTAATTGGAAAAACTCTTTATACTATATCCCTTCTCGGGGGTGTAGGTAGAAAAAGGAGGTGTGACAGCTCTGGCGACTCTGCTGGGGACCGAACCCAGAATCTCTGGTTCAAGGTTCAAAAATTCGAGCTTAGAATAATTGTTATAGTTGGCTTTATTCATTATCTGATTTTGTTACATGATTTGAGCCTAATGTGCTAATTGATTGCTTTTACCGCTTTGATACTCCGTGAACTGTATATAAATTGTTGCGAAATCCCTCTTCTATCTGAGTCTTCTAAATCATGAAGAAGTGTGCACTTCGTGTAACTTCTTTTTTCTGTTAGAGTCATATCCCAAACTTAGAATGAGGTTCGGACAAGTTGCAAAGCCGGCGAAGCTTTTGTATTCCCGGTACGCTGCCCCCCTCGGCTCGAGCTGTCCGCTCGAATAAGCCAGGTCTAGAACAAACATCCAGGTTCTGAACCTAGAATAACTCAACTTCATGCCGGATCCCTAGTAGGAACGTTTGTTTGCATCATGTACATTTTGACTTTGGAGACTCAACACAGGGGCTGGGTCTATCTAGGACAGGTGCACCCGAATTAAAAAAGACCATCCTGATGCATCTTACGTGCTACTTGTGCATTTATTTGCTTCGGACTTGCATGCTGATCGGCTTATGAATATTGGGAAAGTTGAGGTAAGAGAAATAGCAGTATGAGGGCTAAAGAGAGTTAATCGCCTCTTCTAAAAAAACCAACGTCCAAATAGTGTCGAAACTCTGCCGGATTTTTGAGAAAATAAAAGCAAAACAAAAAGAGGAAAATAAAAGTTGGTGTTTCCAAAAATAGTTTTAGTTGCCAATGAAATGAAAAAAAAAAGAGAAAAGTCTTGTTTTCAAATAAAAAATAGTTTGTTTTACTGGACCGAACTACGCCAGTTTGATTCTCACAGGGTATGGGATACGTAGGCAACCCACATCTGGTCCAACTTCCTTTTTGCAAAAATGGCCCAAAATCCCAAAAATTTTACTTTAATTTGAAAATAATTAGGGTGATGCCATTCTTATCAGAAATAGCCGAATGTCAGTAAAAGGGCGCCGAAAGGCTGTTTTTGCAAGAACAGCCACTTTTGTCACTATTAAAGGTTTTGGCTGGTTAGCTAACACAGCCTTAAAATCTTCGTTTTGAAGTGCTGAAAGGCCGTGTTGGCAAGGCCGGATGTTTTGTGGAAATTTTGGAAAAAACGGTCATTTCTCTTAAGTCAAAATGAGTCATAGTCTTCTTTTAACCACCTTAATAAATGTGCAGGATGAGCACAAATCAAAATGAACCTTTCTCAGTCCGTGAAGAGATCCCTTTGGAGCTACATATGTGGTGGAAAGATCTAGGGGACGATAGAAGAAAAGTTGTGACAAAAGCACTGGGCGGTCTTATTGGGCTTTTGAAGGTCAAGCCCAGAAAAGACGTGATTGAGGCCTTAATACCGTTTTGGGACCCAGCACATAATGTGTTCCACTTTGCGGATATCGAGTTAACTCCTACGCCAGAAGAGATAGCAGGCTATGCCGGTTTCAAAGGGAATCTCAGAAGTCAATACTCGGTAGCACCAAAAACAGTGACCCCCCACAAATTTTTGGACTTGTTAAGCATCAGTCGGGATGTCCGAGACGGAAATTTGGCCAAAGGATTTTGTACCTTCTACTTTCTGTACCGACGATACGGGAATCCACGTGGCTTCGAAACACCAGATACTGGTCTACTCATGCTGGGAATCAAGACAAGTGGGAAGCTCGGAGAGGATTAGCTTTCATAGTGGTGTTCTTGGGTATTTTGGTTTGCCCGAGAAAAGACGGGAACATAGAGATGGGGCTAGTAGGCATAGCTGACTTTTGATGAAAAAGGCAAATGGGACTATAGTGCCGTTGATCGTGGTAGAAATATTCCGAGCTCTTACTCGTTGTCGAGAAGGAGCAAAGTTCTTTGAAGAGTGCAATATGTTGTTACAAATATGGATGGAGGAACACCTTTGCCATCATCCCGGATACTTGAATTACGGTATGACTGGCCTCAAGTGCATTGAAAAACATGAAAAGCGAGTAGAGGGTTATGAGTTTCCAGATGGTACGGAAGCATGGCATGCTCCTTTGAGATCTTTGACCACAAATAAGATCGAATGGACATTCGGTTGGCTCTCGGTCAATGAAGTAATCTTTATGTCGGCTGAGGTGTGTTTTTTGCTGTTGATGGGTCTGCAGAGTATCCACCCTTATGCTCCGCACAGAGTCTTGCGTCAGTCAGGACGATACCAGACTATCCCACACAACGAAGATTTGAGTCAGTAAGTCATTGAGTTAGATCCAAAAGCTGCCTTCCCAGAAGAAAAAGTGCGTCAGGTTTGGCATCAGTGCAGATTCTTAGGGCCCAACACGCAAGTACGAGACCTATCCAGAGGTGAGGTGGAGCCCAGTTATATTGCTTGGTATGGTAAAAGATCGCGAGTGCAACATGAGCCTGACAGGCCCGCAAAGAGACCCCATGTCCAGGAATTCACCGACGGAGCTCAGGTACAATAGGATTGGCTGACCAAAGAAAACGAGTACAGGGCTACCATAAGCAAGTTGGAAAAGCAAGTCAGAGAACTTCAATTTGAGAATAGCTTGCAAGTGGCAGTGGACGAAGGAGAAAAGAAAAAGCTAGCCAAAGAAAAGGAGTCCCTTCAAGCTCAAATTCAGAAATTGAAGGTAGCGGCAGAAAATCCAGCCCGAAGTGACAGAGATGAAAAGCTCATAGCTAACCTGAGGCAGAAAGTGAGTGACTGTTGTTTCAATTTGAACAAAGCAGAAAGTGAACTAGCCAAGGCTCAAAAACAATTGGCTAAAAATGCAGATGAATGGGTACGCCTGGTTAAGCAATTGAGAGAAAGGTACGATGATGAGGTCGTAGGGTTGAAGAAAAGGGTCATCGCCACGGAAAACAAAATGATCAAGCAGGCAAAAGACTTCAAGGTTGAAAGGGAACACTGTTATACGGCATTGGCACAATTAGAAATAGACTTGCAACAACTTCAGGAACAAAATTATGCAGCTGAGCAAACTTTGGAGGCTAGGGCCCAGCAGATTGGGCGTTTGTTACAATAAAAGGGCATCATAAGAGAGAGAATTAGAAACATCACTGACTACATCATAACGAAGTGCCACATCTGTGAGGATATGACTCGCACTACATTCTTTGCAGCAGTGATGACCTTTGTTGAACAAATAATGAACGACTTGGACCGACTTCAAAGGGATCTTGCACATAGGCCCGTGGCGAGACCGAATCACGTCCCGCGGGCACTAGGAGCATTGATGTATTCATGATTCTTTCATTTGAGTCTACATTTCCTTTTGTTAAGCGTCTGTCAGTCATGTTGGGTTTTCTTTCTGCTAGAGTCCGTCTAATCATTTTCGAGTCTGTATTTTCTTTTGTTGGAATATAATGTCTATTTTTGGAGTCTGTATTTCATCTTTGAATCGAAATTTGTTAGTCTTTTGGAATTTGTTAGTTTTGAGTTTGTAATGGAAGCATTTGTTGTTTTATTTTATGAAAACTGAAAATCCCAAAAATGTTTTATTTCGCACTTATCTACAAGAACTACGCTTGGTCTGATTCATGCGGGGTCATGATACGTAGGCCATCTCCATAGGATTCGACCGAAACCAAAAAGACAGAGAGAGAGAGAGAGAGAGGAAAAGATGGAAAGAAAATAAGAGGAAAAACAAGAGGAAAGAGTGGAAAAACAAGAAAGAAAAAGAGAAAATAAGAGAGGGTAAAAACAAAGAGAGAATAGAGGCCAGAATGAGAGGAAAGGAAAGAAAAGAAAAGAAAAGGGGATGTTTGCAATTAAAATAAAGAAAGGTCCGCGATGATGCATGCAACCGATCAAATACATAATAGAGACGGTTAACTGTTTAGGTGCATTCATGCCCAATGTGCGGTTACCAATATGTTAAAGCCTAATCGCTAACAAGGTTGTTTGTTTGATGTATTAAGTCCAGGCAGGTGGTTAGTTGACTGGCATTCTGGAAACTCACTATCGTCGACCCATCGAAAGAGGTGGAAGAAATGGACGTTAATGTAATGAGGGAAGAAATGTATAAGCTGAAACAGCAGATGGCTGAAATGTACCAAGCTTGGGCGAAGGGGCATCCACCACTGGTTTATCCCGCCAATCCTGCTTATATCCCACCATCAGCCCAACCTCCGGAGCCTCCCACTGTGAACTCATCTCCAGCCTTTCCTCTCTACCAACAATGTCATGGTGCCACTTCCCATACTTCTCAAGCTCCACCAACTAAACAAGTCTCATATCCCATTCCACCAATTACACCTGTTTTGTGGCACCTCCACCAGCAACATTACATCGATCTTCCAATGAACCCCTGTTCCAAACCCACGACAACCAGTACTATCCCCCTAAACCCACCTTCAAAGTTCCAGAACCATATCCTTACACTCCTCATCTTGATATCCCGGTAGAGACCGAGAAACTGCCCAGAAATCCTGAGCATAAAGAGATGATCAGAAAGGTTAAAAGCTTAGAGCAATCGTTCCGAGATATGAGGGGGCTGGGTGGCAAGTAAGTGTGGCCTACAAAGATTTATGTTTGTTCCCAGATGTTCAGTTTCCAGTGGGGTTCAAAATGCCCAAGTTTGATCTGTACGATGGGCATGGTGACCTGGTAGCACACTTAAGAGGATTCTGTAGTAAGATGAGAGGAGCAGGTGGAAGAGATGAATTGCTGATGGCATATTTCAGCCAATGTTTGAGTGGGTCGGCACTAGAATGGTACACCAGACAAGATCATAGCAGATGGTACACATGGGACGATTTGGCCCAAGCCTTCGCCTGCCATTTTCAATATAATCTTGAAATCATCCCAGACCGTCTATCATTGACGAAGATTGAGAAGAAGCCCGGTGAGAGTTTTCGAGAATATGGGTTCCATTGGAGAGAGCAAGTAGCAAGGGTTGACCCCCCGATGAAAGAGAGCGAGATGGTTGATTATTTCTTGCAGGCTTTTGAGCCCACTTATTTTGGTCATTTGGTGTCAGCAGTGGGCAAGTCCTTTAATGAAGTTGTGAAAATGGGAGGCATAGTTGAGGAGGGACTCAAGTCCAATAAGATCATGAGTTATTCAGCAATCAAAGAAACCACTCAGGCCATTCAAAACGGTACTGGGGGTGTGCTCGGAAAGAAGAAGAAAGAGGATGTTGCAACGATCGAGTCAGCAACTTGGGGTGGATCTAGGAACCTTCCACTGTTCTACAACCAGCCTCGACCCTATCCCCAAACATACCCCCACACTCCATATAGCCCACCACAACACTACTACCCACCGCCAGATCCCCATTTTTGTGTCTATCACGCACAAACCTATACCCAACCTCCCGCTCACGCACAATGGCGTGCGCCAGCTCCACAGAGTCCCTACCAAGCTCCACAAAATACCCATCCACCCTCAAAAGCCTACAAAAACCCTCCTGGAATAGGTTTTCGACCCAATAAAGCCTTTAAGAATGAAAGGTTGTAGAAGCAGAAGACTTTCACTCCATTCGGAGAATCATATACCAGCCTATTCCACAGACTGAGACAGTTGGGTATGTTGAATCTTATCGAGGCCAAAACGCTTAATCCCCTACCCAGAAATCTTGATCGCTCGGTGAGTTGTGAGTATTGTTTAGGGGCCCTGTGCCATGACACAGAGAAATGCTGGAAACTAAAAACAGCTGTACAAGAGCTCATTGATACTCATCGGATCGAAGTTCAGGCCCCAGAAACACCAAATATCAACCAGAATCCGCTACCAGCTCACCATGAGACCCATATGATTGAGTTGATACACAAGGGAGGGGAGGCTAAGAAACCCTCACAGACGGTGATGATGATCCGCTCCAGTGAAACCAGTTCAAATGAAAAGGTAACCAGTGGGAAATCAGTGGTCCAGTTGAAAGGGGTAGAATATAAGCTAGCTGTGGTAGCCGAGAAAGGGTCTTCAAGCACTGTTGCAGTTAAACCTCAGAAAGCTAAAGTGGTGGTTTCAGGGGTTACAAGTAAACCTGTTGTGATCGTGAAGGTTGCTCGCACAGAGCCTGCTATTATAAAACCAGTAACTCAGCTTCCAGTGATCAACAACAAGGCGTTCCCGTGGAATTATGAACGAATGAAAGTAACTTACCAGGGGAAAGAGGTTAAAGAAGAAGTGTGTGAGAATCATGGTTTGACTCGATCGGGGAGATGCTTTGCCCCCGAAGAGTTGAGAAAAGCTAAGACCTAAAAAGATAATCCAGTGTTGGTGAAGAAAGCAGTAACTGAGGAAGAAGCGGAATAATTTTTGAGAAAGATGAAAGCGCAAGACTATTTCATTATGGAACAGTTAAGGAAGACACCAGCTCAGATCTCGCTCTTGTCATTATTGATCCATTCAGACGAACACCGTCGTGCTTTGATGAAGATCTTGAACGAGGCTCATGTTCCTGATAAAATCTCAGTAAACCATTTGGAAAAGATAGCTAACAAGATATTTGAGGTAAACCGAGTCACTTTTTCTGATGATGAGTTGCACGTGGAGGGTACCGAGCACAATAGAGACCTCTATCTGATGGTGAAATGCGAAGATTCTATGGATACTCGGGTACTGGTTGATAATGGGTCTAGCGCGAACATCTGTCCTGTCTCCACATTGAACAAGCTGCAAGTGGAGGATGGAAGAATTCACATGAACAGTATTTGCGTTCGGGGATTCGACGGTGGAGGGAAATATTCAGTCGGGGACATAGTGCTTGAGCTCACAATAGGTCTAGTTGAATTTACTATGGAATTCTAGGTGCTCGATATGGCTGTTTCATACAATCTGCTATTGGGACGACCCTGGATCCATGCGGCCAAAGCAGTCCCGTCTACTCTACATCAAGTGGTCAAGTTTGAATGAGATCGACAGGAAATTGTTGTACACGGTGAAGATAATTTGTGTATGCCCAATGGTGACATTGTTCCGTTCATAGAGGTTGACAATGACAAGGGACCATGGGTTTATCAGGTTTTCGACACAGTATCGGTAGAGAAAATTTCAGAAGGAAAGTGTGTGCCAACTCCAAAGATGGTTGCGGCATCAGTTATGGTAGCTGTTGAAATGTTGAAAAATGGTTTCGTACCGGGCAAGGGTTTAGGTGCATCTCTGCAAGGTATTGTGCAACCAGTTTCTCTTCCAAAAATCTGGATACTTTTGGTCTGGGTTCAAGCCTACCGTTGCAGACGTGAGAAGAGCTAGTAAAATTAAAAAGAAAGCATGGGCATTGCCAAAGCCAATCCCGCGTCTGTCTAGGTCATTCGTCAGGCCGGGTACCAGAAAGCAACTGTTGTCAAAGGTCCCTGGACCACTGATTAGAGCCGATGAAGACTTGGAGAAGGGGCTCGAAAGGTTATTCGCCGAGGTTAACATGGTTCAAGTTGGGGAAGGGTCCAGCAAGGTAGATGTGCAATTTGTGGGACCACGTGCAAAAGTCAACAACTGGGAAGCTACTCCTCTTCCTACCCGGAGGGAGTCTTGGTAGTGGGTTTTGATTTTCTTTTAGTTGTCTGGATTATTCCAGGGTCTATAATTCAGATATTATGTTCCGTCCATTTGGATGTGTTAAAACCTTGTTATCTTTATATTCAATGAAATGCAATTGTTCCTTTTCCTTTATTTCTTCTAATTTTATTTTTGTTTTCTTCTTTATACAGTTCTTTTTATGCTGATATCAATGACATGACATGCGTGAGGAATCTTCGGCCCAGTTTTAAAATCCAATCTAACTCTGAAATAATAATACAAGAAATTGAGTGTGATGACGAGTTGGAATTTGAGGATGATGAGGCCTATGAAGAAATTAGTAAGGAACTAAGTCATTTTGAGGAAAAGACCAAACCTAATTTGAATGACACAGAAGCAGTTAATCTAGGGGACCAAGAAAATGTCCGTGAAACTAAAATAAGTGTCCATCTGGAACCTCAACTCAGGGAAGAGATAATTAAAGCACTTTTTGAATACAAAGACGTTTTTGCATGGTCCTATGACAACATGCCGGGTCTAAGCACTGATTTAGTGGTTCACAAGTTGCCCACTGACCCGGCATTCCCTCCTGTCAAACAAAAGCTGAGAAAGTTCAAAACGGATATAAGTGTAAAGATCAAAGAAGAGGTCACCAAACAGTTTGATGCGAAAGTTATTCAGGTCACGCGGTATCCCACCTGGTTAGCCAATGTTGTGCCTGTGCCAAAGAAGGATGGCAAGACCAGGGTATGCGTTGATTATCGGTATCTCAACAAAGCAATTCCGAAGGATAATTTTCCCCTGCCAAACATCCATATATTGATTGACAATTGTGCCAAACATGAGATTGGTTCTTTTGTGGATTGTTACGCAGGTTATCATCAGATCTTGATGGATGAGAAAGATGTAAAAAAGACAGCATTCATCATGCCGTAAGGAACGTACTACTATCGGGTCATGCCATTTGGTTTGAAAAATGCTGGGGCAACCTACATGAGGGCAATGAAAACAATATTCCATGATATGATACACCAAAAAATCGAGGTGTACGTGGATGATGTGATCGTGAAGTCTAGAAAGTAGTCTGACCATGTCAGGGATCTGAAGAAGTTCTTCCGAAGGCTTCACAGGTACAATCTCAAGCTTAATCCTGCAAAGTGTGCTTTTGGGGTGCCGTCTGGAAAGTTGTTGGGGTTCGTAGTTATCCGCCGGGGTATTGAATTGGACCCATCAAAAATCAAGGCCATCTAGGAATTGCCACCTCCGAAGAACAAGACTGCGGTGATGAGTTTGTTGGGGAGATTGAATTATATCAGCAGGTTCATCGCTCAGCTCACGACAACTTGTGTACCTATCTTCAAGCTGTTAAAGAAAGACGTTGTGGTCAAGTGGACAGAGGAATGTCAGGAGGCGTTTGATAAGATAAAGGGGTATTTGTCAAATCCACCCGTGTTGGTCCCGCCAGAACCAGGGCGACCTTTAATTCTATATTTGATGGTATTGGACAATTCATTCGGCTGTGTATTGGGTCAATATGATATCACTGGTAGGAAGGAGCAGGCCATATATTATCTTAGCAAGAAATTCACATCGTACGAGGTCAAGTACACTAAACTCTAGAGGACATGTTGCGCCCTAACTTGGGTGGCGCAGAAGCAGAAACATTATTTGTCGTCTTACACTACCTACCTCATATCTCGCTTGGATCCATTGAAGTATATCTTTCAGAAGCCTATGCCCACAGGGAGGCTTGCAAAGTGGCAGATCCTACTCATAGAGTATGACATTGTCTACGTGACTCGAACTGCAATGAAAGCACAGGCCTTGGCAGACCATTTGGTCGAGAACCCGGTTGATGAAGATTATTAACCTTTGAAAACTTATTTCCCTGATGAAGAGGTGATGCACATTGATGAGTTGGAACATGTCGAGAATCCTAGATGGAAACTTTTCTTTGATGGAGCCGCAAACATGAAGGGCGTGGGGATAGGAGCAGTACTTATTTGTGAAATAGGACAGCACTACCCTGTTACGGCTCAGCTTCGTTTTTACTGTACCAACAACATGGCTGAGTAAGAGGTATGTATTCTAGGTTTGAGGTTAGCTGTGGATATAGGTGTCCATGAAGTCTTGGTCTTGGGTGACTCGGACCTCCTGGTGCACCAAATTCAGGGAGAATAGGAAACACGGGATTTGAAACTCATACCATACAGACAATGTTTGCATAATCTTTGTCAACGGTTTCAGTCGATAGAATTCAGGAATATCCCAAGGATTTATAATGAAGTCGCGAATGCTTTGGCTATTCTGGCGTCAATGTTACATCATCCAGATAAGGCTTATGTGGACCCTTTGCAGATTCAGGTCCGTGATCAGCATGCTTACTGTAATATGGTAGAAGAAGAACTTGATGGGGAGCCATGGTTCCATGATATCAAAGAATACCTCCGGATGGGGGTATATCCGGTACAGGCCACAGGTGATCAGAAAAGAACAATTCGACGATTGGCAAGCGGATTTTTCTTCAGTGGAGGGGTGTTATACAAAAGAACTCCAAATCTTGGATTGCTAAGATGCATAGATGCTAGACATGCCACAATTATCATGACTGAGGTACACTCCGGAGTTTGTGGACCGCATATGAGTGGGTACGTTCTAGCAAAGAAGATTCTCCGAGCAGGTTATTACTGGCTCACTATGGAGCAGGATTGCATCAGTTTTGTGCGTAAATGTCATCAGTGCCAGGTGCATGGAGATTTGATTCATTCTCCACCATCTGAATTACATACAATGTCTGCACCATGGTCTTTTGTTGCTTGGGGCATGGATGTCATTGGGCCAATCGAGCCAGCAGCCTCAAACGGACACTGGTTTATTTTAGTAGCCATTGATTATTTCACCAAGTGGGTTGAAGCGAAAACTTTCAAATCTGTGACCAAGAAAGCGGTGGTCGATTTTGTGCATTCAAATATCATCTGTCGATTTGTGATTCCGAAGGTAATCATCACAGACAATGGTGCTAATCTCAACAGTCATCTGATGGCGGAGACCTGTCAGCAGTTTAAGATTGTACATCGCAATTCCACCCCATATCGCCCTAAAGTGAATGGAGCAGTCGAGGCAGCCAACAAGAATATAAAGAAGATACTTCGAAAAATGGTGGAAGGTTCTAGACAATGGCATGAAAAATTGTCGTTCGCATTGCTAGGTTATCGCACTATTGTCCGTACTTCATTAGGGGCCACTCCTTATTTGTTGGTGTATGGCACGGAGGCAGTAATACCAGCATGAATTGAAATCCCATCCCTTCGGATTGTCGCTGAGGCAGAAGTCGATGATGTTGAATGGGTCAAAACTCGCTTGGAGCAATTGAGTCTAATTGATGAAAAGAGATTGGCATCAGTATGTCAAGGCCAATTGTACCAACAGAGAATGGCAAGAGCATATAACAAGAAGGTACGTCCACGGAAGTTTGAAGTGGGTCAGTTAGTGTTGAGACGGATTTTGCTTCATCAGGCTGAAGCAAAAGAAATGTTCGCCCCAAACTGGCAGGGACCATTTGTTGTAACTAGAGTGTTGTCCAATTGCATTTTATATTTGACAGACATAGAAGGAAAATGCATAGAAATGGCTATCAATTCCGATGCTATCAAAAGATACTATGTATGATTTCTTTCTTCGATTGTACTTGTTTGTATTTGGCATATTTTGAAGATTGAAATGACGAAGGCATTTTGTTCTGCTATCTAAACACTTTATCCTTCATTACCCACTTTTTGTGCCTTATTTATTTTGTTTCATACCCCTCTTTCGGAATCAGCAACAAAGGTCATAAACACAAGCGTGAAAGAGAAGTAAAGGAAAAGGAGAAAAGAAAAGAACAAAAAGGGAGAGAAAAAAGAAGAAGGAAAAAGAAAAGAAGAAAAAAGAAGAGAAAAAAAAGAGAAGAAGAAGAAGAAAAAAAACGGAAAAAGAAGAAAGAAAAGACAACAAAACAACAAAAAGAGAAAAGGAAGAAAGAAAAGAAAAGAAAAGAGAAAGAGAAAAGAAAATCACAACGATAGAGCAATTCCTATGTCATGAACTACGTTCGACCTGATTTCTTTTAAGGATACGTCGGCAGCCTCACGGTTCGGTCCCACCAAAACAAAATCCAAAAGTCCCCATGCAAGAAACTGGGGCAGAAGTTGTGGTTGTTGTGAGAAACTTGATTCCGAAAGTTGTAATTTTAACCCATTCGTATTGTTTTGAGCCTTTTATACCCTTTCTTGATAACCTTGTCCAGAAGCCTACGTTACGGTCCAAAGAAAGACATTCTGATTAGTCTTCGAGAAATGCCAAGTCAAGTAGGTAAATGTAATTCATGTCAGGGGCAACACTCTGGTTCAAGCAGGAAAAATAAAAATGAGAGAGTCTTATTGGTGAAAACCTTCACAGGCACCGTAAGGCGACGGGAGTTGAGAGAAATAAAAATGAGAGTCTTATTGGTGAAAACCTTCACGGTCACTGTAAGGCGATGGAAGCTGAGAGAAATAAAAAATGAGAGAGTCTTATTGGTGAAAACCCTCGCGGGCACCGTAAGGCGACAGTAAGTTGAGAGAAAGAACAAAATGAGAAAGGCTTGATGGTGAAAACCCTTCGGGCACCACAGGTTGAATAAGGATTGTGAATCAGATTGGATAATCGAAGCATTGAAGCCTAGTTTCACGATTTAGGGGTGTAACAGGAGTTGAACATCAGACTTGCTCAACAGAATAGGCCACAGGTGCATGTCATGGTCATTAGAGTTGGTATCCACATCTGGTAGGTTTCTACTTTGTAGTTTTCTTGTTAGGAATCATTTCTCTCCTTTGTCCTTTACTCTGTTCCTTTTGCCTTTTTTACTTCCTCTTTCTGAGTCGGTTTGGTCAGAACAAGTGAGAAATGACTTCAAAATTTGCCGCCAGCTTTCCAATTGCACAAAACGGGATCTGATCAGCACATCAAAGTGGCATAAGTTAGGAAAGAACAACAAGTGCACTGAGTTGGTAGCAATCAACATGCTTTGGGGTCCATGAGAAATACAAAGGTTTGGTACATATCAATTCAGGAACAATGCAACAAGATGGAGGGTGTTAGGTGAACGAATCAAAGGTATTTTCGGTGAAACACAAAGGTTGGTAAACGTCAGTTCATGAGCAAAGCAACAGATAAAGGGAATTGGGTCTGAACAAAGAAGGGGTATTTTCTGTGATAAAGATGACAGAGATAGTGGGTAGTACATAAGCAAGCAAGGTTCTCGAAGTGGAAATCAGTTATCATGGGAAGTGAAGGAGCAATCGCCCTCAAAGTCAAGGCCACAAACCAACCACCACATTTTAAACTGACAAAATTATTCTTTGATTAAAACAGGGGCAAGAGATTTCGGTTGTTTCGGAGAAACCCTCCGTGGAGAAAGGCAGTCACTAAACAGGTTTGATTTTTGATTTTCAGGACCCTCCTGGAAAATGGTACCTAGTTTAAAGTTCAGAAAATAGCATAATCTAGCATAAGTGTATCCCAAAAGAATATAAGTTGGTTTAGAAGTTTGCATGTTTGAGATAAGATTCAATTAGGAGTTTTCAGGACCCTCCTGAATAATGGGACTTAGCTTTAAGATTTCGATTAGATAACAACATTTAGCGTAAAGTCTGCTGTAGGGTAGTATAATTCAGCCATAAAAGTTGTCACTCTTAAGATAAAATTGGACTTTTGATTTTTAGGACCCTCCTGGATAATGGGGAGTAGTTTAAAGATCCTCTTAGATAGCAAGATTTAGCAGAAGTCACACCTGTAGAAGATATAACTTAGATTTTAAATTGTCGTTTAGTTAAGAGTTATCAGGACCCCCTGAATAATGGGACCTAGCTTGCAAATCCTTAGTAATACTTGGTAATATGATTTAGTTTTACAATTACATATGTCCCCAGCCACCAAACTGGGGCAAAAACTTTTCTTTGTTTTTTGTCTGTTTTGTTGAAGTCTGGAGCCCGAATGGAGAGCAGAGAATACTTTCAAGCGCAGCAGTCAGGAACCCGCCTGGAGAGCAGGGAATACTTTCAAGCGCAACAGTCAGGAGACCGCCTGGAGAACAAGGGAGTACAATTTAAGTTTTAGTTTCCAAATTCTTTGCTTTGTTCATTTTGAAGTCAGGAGCCCGCCTGGAGAACAAGGGAATACATTTCAAGTTGAAGTCAGGAGCCCGCCTGGAGAGCAGGGAATACTTTCAAGCGTAGCAGTCAGGAGCCCGCCTGAAGAAAAAGGGAGTACAATTTAAATTTTAGTTTGCAAATTCTTCGCTTCATTTATTTTGAAGTCAGGAGCCCGCCTGGAGAACAAGGGAATACTTTCAAGTTAGCAGTCAGGAGCCCGCTTGGAGAACGAGGGATTGCAATTTAAGTTTTAGCTTTCAAATTCTTTGTTTTGTCTATGTTGAAGTCAGGAACCCGCCTGGAGAGCAGGGAATACTTTCAAGCGCAACAGTCAGGAGCCCGCTTGGAAAGCAGGGAATACTTTCAAGCACAGCAGTTAGGAGCCCGCCTGGAGAACAAGGGAGTACAATTTAAATTTCAGCTTTCAAATTCTTTGTTTTTTCTATGTTGAAGTCAGGAGCCCGCCTGGAAAGCAGGGAATACATTTCAGGTTCAGCAATCAGGTGCCCGCCTGGAGAGCAGGGAATACATTCAAGCGCAGCAGTCAGGAGCCCGCCTGGAGAACAAGGGAGTACCATTTAAGTTTTAGCTTTCAAATTCTTTGCTTTGTTTATTTTTGAAGTCAGGGGCCCGCTTAGATAGCATGGGAATACATATCAAGTCCAGCAGTCAGGAACCCACCTAAAGAAGTGGAAGATATCTCAGGTTACAATTCAGGGTGGCAACAAATGGACGTTTTCGAGAGAATGGAGGACAACAAGGCAACAAGAAACACAAGAGCAAGTTTGAAGATATAGTTAGGACTTTTGTAATCCATAGATCATAGTCTAGTCTAGCTTCTTGTTTTATTTTGACATGGTGTAATAAGGGGGATCAGTAAGCAGTAGCAACAGCAGCAGCAGCAACAGTGGAAGCCCAGCTTCGTGGTAGTCCCAGCTACCAAAACTTCCCGAACTACACTGACATGATTTCTTTTTAGCCAAGGATATGTAGGCAACCTCAGAAGCAGGGTGTGGTCAAATTTTTCAAAGATGCTTCCCATGGAGTATTCTGACGGGCAAAAATCGCTCGTATCCGCTCACTTTATCTTTGCACGAAAATTTTCCGTATTTTCGCGCAAAGAGGGGCAGCTGTGAGCACGTGATTTTTGCCCTATATGTATTACTCCAACAAATTCAAAACAAAATAATTTTTTTTAGTGTTTGCAATTTTGTTGGATATCGTGGAATTTTTTGTTAATTATTTGCATTTGTCTGTGCACGTTTATTGCGCAGGATAATTTAGTTTTAAAATAATTATTAATTAATTTAGGATTTATTTTAATTTTGGGAAAAAGAAAAGAATTGTGAAATGAAAAGGAAAAAGAAGGAAATAAAGAAGGTTTAAATTTGGGCTCAAACCCAATCCAACAGTCCCAGCCAAAACGGAAACCACCCATACCCGGCCCAACCCACGCCTGACCTGGTCCGGACCCCCCCCAAATGAAACAAACGTCATTTCGATCAATATTGATCTGAGCCGTTGATCCCATATGATCAGACGGCTGGGAACTGAGCCCTTACTTGATATATATATGTCCTAACGCCCCTACCGTACCCTACCCCCCTCATTTCATCGTTCACACACCCCTGTCTTCAGAGAGCCCAAGCCTAACCCTAACGGAACCGCCCCCTTTTCCGCCACCATCCACCGGCGGCGCCACCTCCAACCACTCCCAAAATAACACCCCATGATCATTAAGGGCCCCTCATTCCAAATTCCCCCTCCGTTTGCCTCGAGTCAACCCAGAACGTCTCGAATCTGGTTTGAAAGAAAACCCTAGCGTCGCCCTTGTGCTCTCCGGTGGCGGCGCCGCCTCTGTTCAACCACAAACTAACACCCCACAACCCCCAGGATCCCCTCATGCCAAATCCACAACTACTCTCATTCGAATCGGCCCGAAGCTCCGCGAATCTTGAATTTGAGGTCAACCCCAAAAGTTCAAAACCACTCTTTCGTCAATCCTGGTACATGCATGGTCAGAAGGCACTGTTCTTCGAGGACTAAAGTTCGGATTCAAATGATCGATCTTAGCTTTGTTAGGTCTTTCATCTCCGATGGATTCCGAGTCTAAATCGGTAAGCTCTTTTATTCTCTTATCTTCTCTTCCTTTTTGATTGTCTTAGTCTCTTCTTCCTCCCCTTTTCTTTAGCTTAATCTTCTTATATTAGTCTGGTTGAAACTCGACTAATTTCTCGAGCTTAGATTGGTCTTCTGGTCATTGTCCTTCTCTTCTTCGTGAAAGTTTGTTTTCTGATTTCTTTAGTCCGTTGTGTTAATAGCATGGATAACACTCTCATCTTGTTTTCTGTTTATCCATCCAAGTTATTTTAAAATTAAGTTACTTCAACTGAGTTAAATCCTTGCCTAGTCATCGTTAATTGATCAGTAAGTTAGTAGATTTGCTTTGAAATCATTGCATGTTATCATGGCCTGCAGATTTTTCTTTTCAAATAGATAAGTGTTCGTCTGGGCTTTGGTTTGTCTTTGGTCCATTTGGCAAAAAGTAGCCCGTCCAAATTGGTTTGGGTTCTTGGGGTAAAATTCAGCCGTGGATTAATTTGACCCATGTCTCATTTGGGGTTTAAGGTAAATAACAGGGGTATGGGGGTTAGTTTGGGTAGTCTTAGTGAGGGAATCTACTTGTAACTATTTGGGAAGCTTCTAGGAAGCTGGGGAGGGGACTACTTTGCAAAATCTGAATTTAAACCAGGGGTGTTTAAGCTAAAATGGAAACTAAAAAAGGACTGAATGACAAAAATGTATCTCCTTGGGTCTGCCCTATTTGCTTGCCTATAAAGGCATCTTTTCCTTGCCATTCAAGGCAGAGATTATAGATCTGAAATTCAAAAAAAAAACAGCTGGAAATCATTGTTGCATTGAAATCCTGATTAGAACTTTTGGAGTTTGTTTCTTTTACTGCTGAAAGAATACCTGATCCTATCTGAGGTTCAAAATGGTTTGAACATTGGGTAATGAGAGCCTTACTTTGAGCTGAGGAATTGGTTCCTCTCTTCTGGGTGAATTCTTGTTGCTGCTGCCTACTGACCCTTACCCCTTCTTGCTTTGTTCCTAGGTACTCATTCGACCTCAAATGACATGTTGAAATAGGAATGGGAATGTTGATGTTTTATGGTAGTCTATTTCTGATTATTAGGTTCTGTACTCATGTATGCCTTGTTAATTAACTTGTGGCTATTTACCTCTTCCAGATTTTAGTTTAAGTGTTTGAACAAAGTCATTGCATGATATTGTATTTTGTTAGCTGATTCGAATGGTTGTAATACTCTATTGAAGCCCCTATTTAGTTTTAATGTTGATTAGTAGTAATTCTGATTTTAAGATGTATAAGATTGGTTGTTCTTTGAGCATGAAGTGTGCTATGTTACAATGTAGGAAACTCTCATACTTGATTTAAGTGAAATCAGCCTGTGTTTGTTTTCTTTTCCAAGCTTATAGTTAGGCAGCTCCAAGTCCAATTGTGACTTTAAATTGTTAATTAGTAATAAATGAAGTCTTTCTGAAACTTTAAATTATTTTCTTCTTGCTGGGATTTCGATTTAGTGGTTTTCAATGATGAAACGACTTGCATATGAGTTGTTGATAATCAGGAACTGTAGCTTCATTTCAGCATGTATGTTAGTATCCAAAATGTGTTCTGTATTGGCTTAAGGACGTTGGTGTTTGTTCAAACTCTAAATCTCTATAACAATGTATTTTACTTCAATTCTTAGCTTTAGATCTTGAGATTGGGCTACCATCAGTGGCCCAATTGTGATCGATTTTGCCTTCTGCAGTTAGACTATCGGTCTGGGCTTTAGGATTGAGCCCAGTTGTCTCGTGCTGGGCAGCCAGTCATTGGGCTACAGCGATGCCCAGGCCTTTAAGCAATTTAGCATCGGTTTTGTCTATTGTTAGCTCATTAGCTATTAAAGTTTAACTCAAACATTGGCTTAAAATAAATAGAAACTCCCTTATGCCTTTTAATCAATTACTTACGCTCATTAATTAGTTGAGGTGTGCCAAATTAGCCAAACATACATTTTATGGCCCTCAAAAGAGTAGCTCAAACATCCTTTGAAATTAGAATCGAGGCGAACCATTTAGCGAATTTTCCATGGCCCTCGCAAAGTTAAAACGCGTAGTTACTTTAGGGCGCATTATTTAATAATTTTACTTTCTTAAACTCGGGTGTGCATTTCATGTGACCCAAATCAAATCTTAAAACGTTGAATGAAATATGTTTAGGATTGCGGGTGCATTTCATGTGGCGCGATCAAAAGACGTGTTCTAAACGACGTTCAATCTTCTTTAAAAATCAATTAAAAGCGGTTAAAAGGTTAAATTTGCACATAGGTTCAAAATATCCTAAAATCAGATTATTAAGCCAATTATAGCAGTTGAGCGACTGTGCTAGAACCACGGAACTCGGGAGTGCCTAACACCTTGTCCCGGGTTAACAGAATTCCTTACTCGGATTTCTGGTTCGCGGACTGTAATACAGAGTCATTCTTTCCTCGATTCGGGATTTGAACCGATGACTTGGGACACCATAAATCTCCCAAGTGGCAACTCTGAATCTTTTGATAAATAAATCCCGTTTCGGTTGTCCTTTAATTGGAAAAACTCCTTATACTATATCCCTTCTCGGGGGTGTAGGTAGAAAAAGGAGGTGTGACAATTACCGGACATTGTATGGGGTGATCCATATTTTTTAATAAACCTAGGACCCTCTTTCCTTTATTCTTTATTCTTTTAGCAATTTAACTCATTATTCTAAAAAAATAGCTTTTCTAATTGTTCCTTCAAAACTTGTTTACTTTCAAACCATTATGTGTTGAAATCCCCTATTATTTGAGCCTTATTTGCTTATACGTTAATTGCACCTCAATTCACAATAATTGTCTGGCCGAGAACCACATTAGTGGATTATGAGGGTGCCTAACACCTTCCCCTTAAAATAATTTCAAGCCCTTACCATATCTCTGGTTATTCAAATCGAACTTTTTTGGTGTCCTAATAAACCCTAATCATTAGATGGCGACTCTCCAAATTCAAACCCAGTTCCCAAAAGGAATGAGTTGTCTCTCCAAATGTCATAAACCCGATTTCCGCTTAGGAAAAAAAAAGGTGGCACGACATAATGTACATAAAGTAAGTTAATAGTGTTACCTTGGAGGTTACAAATATTTAATATCATGAATAACAATTACCAAGAGGGTTGGAAAGCTTAGAAACTAAACGAATTGAAAATAATAAGTTTCATCAAAAGTTGACAAGTTTTGAATGTTATAACATGTGCTTTTGGGGTGAGACTAAGGTGCTTAGCATGATAAGGATGTTATGTTATGAGTTATTTTAGTCGTATGATAGTCGTGTTTTAGGTTTTGAAGCAAAGCGGGTTGTAGAACAAAAGTTGGCAAAGGTCATCACAAGTTACATTTATAATGTGCTAAAAATTAGGTCAAATGTAGACATGCTTTTCTCCCAATATACTTTGAATTAAGGTATGATTTACATATCAAATTGAAGATCTATGAGTCTAGTTTCTAAATCATTAAATCGTTTGTCGATACAACATTGTAATAGAGAGATATTCTCATTTTTCGAGACTGCGCAAGCAGCTCCTAATGGGACCCACTTAGGTGGTGGTTGACCTACTTCACTTTATAAACAATTTGGACACCTATTTTTGCTCATTTTTAACTCAAATTCGTCTCCAAACTTCTCCTAACCCTCCTAAATAGATACCACAAGGGTTTGAAGTGATTACACCATATTTCAACATCAAAACTTAGTTCTAGTGAAGAACAACACCTCTTTGAGGTTGTGTTGTCATTAAGGATTGTTGTGGGCTGTGTTTGGCTGAAATTTCAAGTTTTTGCTGCTAGATAAGGTGAGTAAAATAGCCTACTAATTGTTCTTAAGCTTGCTTGTATGTTGGTTATGTTTTTAGGATGATAAACTACAAGATAATATTTGGATTAGCTTAAGTCATTTCTAT
The DNA here is from genome assembly GCF_000715075.1 of Nicotiana tabacum. Lineage (NCBI taxonomy): Eukaryota > Viridiplantae > Streptophyta > Magnoliopsida > Solanales > Solanaceae > Nicotiana > Nicotiana tabacum. The sequence goes on from NC_134082.1 coordinate 24,167,640, forward strand.
GGTGTTGTATTGCCATTGAGGGTTGTTGTAAGCTGAATATAACTTGGATTTTGACTTGAATTTAATGTAGGAGGTATGTGTATTGTGTTATTGCATGTGCTTACGGTTATCTTGATGTTGATTAAGTTAAATGGATGGAGTAGACATAAACTAGTGAAAAAAGTTACTAGTTGAAGATAGTTGGAGTTGTGGATTGTTTCCTTTATTATAAAATATATGGTATAAGGATGGAATCATTGATGAATGACTTTAGTATCATGTTAATGATACTTTTGATTTAATGTAAGAATTGTATAAGGGGTGATATGGGTTATACGGATTCCAATCGGAGCTTGTCGCTCGTCGTGAATTAGTTATGACTTGTTGTTATTATATGGTGTCTTGTTATTGACATTTATATGTTGATGGATTTCTATGGTTGTTGTTGTTGGTATATGTTATTGGTAGAGGCCCTTGTTACAGGGGAGATGCTACCCAAATTTACGTAAATGAGCTATTAGTTTAAGTTATAGACTTTGTCTTTGCTCAATACTGATTTTGAATCTCCTTACACTATGATAGATTGAGTTGATTTGTTTGAAGAGTTGCTTGGAAGTTATTAAGGACCCAATGGATTTAAGGTATGTTAAGTCACTTCATTCATTCTTTTGGCATTATCTAAAGTGAAATGAACATAAACAATACGTTATTTCATAACGGTTTTACTGCTAGCAACTAAGGCTACCCATATTGTTCTTTCCTTATAAAGTCATTATAAAAAATGTATGTATGATCCTTGAATCCTATTGAGGTTCATATTGATGGTATGTATGTACATAATGTTATTTGAAGGTGCAACGACCTTATGTCACTCCGAAAGGTTTAGAACGTGATTCCATGAGTCCAGCATGCATTATATCCATGTATCTATTTTACTTTACCGAGTCGCGCTATAGTCAGCAGTGTACGGTACCTATTGTGCAACCACTAATCAATTGGGTTTACCGAGCTCCATGTGGTCAGGTACGATTCTACCGAGCCTTATGATGGCCGGATACATTTTTACCGAGTCCTCTTTGAGGCCGGGTATGATATGATGATGATGATGATGTCCATAGAGGTGTATGTTTTTAAAAGTTTATGTATATATATGTATTATGCATTTCATGTCAGTAGACCCTAGAGGCACTCAGATGTTACAGGTTGTATTCCCCTATCTCTCTTTACATTACTATTCTTGCTTATGCTTTTCTGCCTTACATACTCGGTACTTTATTCATAACGACATCCCTTTTGCCTGGGGATGCTGCGTTTTATGCCCGCGGGCCCCGATAGACAGGTTGACATTCCTCCTAGTAGGCTATCAGCTCAGCGAAAGGTGTTGGTGCACCGCACTTGCTCCGGAGTTGCCTATTTGGTCAGTATGATTTGGACATATTGATTGGTATGCCGGCGCTCTGCCCCGTCCTTTATGATGTATATGTACTCTTAGAGGCTTGTAGATAGATGTCATGTATATGAAAGATTGTATGGCCTTGTCAGCCTATGTTTAGTGTACGAGTGTTCATTTTGGTCTTATAGGACCGCATGTCACATGTATAAGTTTGTATTACATGTTGGGTCATCCTATGTCAAGTATTCCCTTATATTTTATTTTGGTTATATCATGACGGCCCTTCTGGCCCATTTACCCATGATGGTATGATAAGAAAGATACGTTATGGTGGTACTCGGTTGGGTAAGCATCGGGTGCCCGTTGCAGCCCTCCAGTTTGGGTTGTGACACTGATGCAACCCATTACCAATGGAAAATGGTCTGAGTCTGCACCCACCATCCTTACTCGGATCTTTACTCCATCATACATGTCGTTAATCAACCTAACATAAGCAATAGGTACACTTCTAGCGTCCAAAAATCTCCACAAAACCTCCCTCGGAACTTCATCGTACGTTTTTTCAAGTCGATCAACACCATATGCAAGTCCTTCTTTCTCTACCTATACTGCTCCATCAATCTAATAACAGGGTGGATGGCTTCTGTAGTCGAACGCCCCGGCATAAACACAAATTGGTTCTAAGAAATAGACACATTTCTCCTCACCCTGAGATCTACCACTCTCTCCCAGACTTTCATAGTATGGCTAAGCAGCTTCATAACCCGATAGTTGTCGAGCCCCCTTTTTCCCTTTTTGACGGGGAAGTCCGGGTTTCGACATTCATGGGGGAAATAACTCGTTTCCTTTTGGTAATTGGATAATTGAAGAGTCGCCACCTAACAGATTATGGTGCATTAGGGCACCTAGAGCGATTAACTCTTAAACTAGTTTGCATTACCAGAGATTATGGTAAGGCTCGAAATAACCTTGAGGGGAAGGTGTTAGGCACCCCTCGCGGTCCATAACGGTGGGTCCCGACCGAACTTAAACTATGTGAATTAGTCATTTTAATGCACAAATAGTTTTAACACGTACTTTCAAGTAAAGGCATGTTATGACATTCTAAGCACATGTATGATTCAAATAATGGAATAAGGGAAAATGTTCGAACATGTTGCACATACATAAAGAGAAGTAAATTTATTTAAACAACAGGAGTTGGGAAAGAGGGGTCCTAGGTTGGTTAGCCTATAAGATTATACCCACAAAAGGCTCGGTAAACACTCCTCGACGAGGGGCTACACATGACATTAGCGTGTAGTCATCATATTCCTTACTACCAATTCCCTCCCTTTGGTCATATCCTAAAGCGTTCTAGCAACCTTGAAAGATATCATATGTGTGCACTACCCATCCCTTCCTCGTGGCCCTGGAGGTATTTAGGGCCTCTAATTTAGGTATTTCTAGACCATCCTTATGTTTTTAAAGGATAAAAGTCTAGGCATCAATCAAAAATAATTAAGACTGCATTTAAAGAGAACAATTAACGGCTCACATTCACCTCCACAAATATAACAAGTAAGTGCACGTCTCAAACAACAGTTTCAAGTATTTAAGAGAAAAAAAACCTTAGAACATGATATCTAGGTGAGTAGAGATTATGCACTATTGAATTAGGACCAAAGTGTCAAAGAGCTGAATCCTACTTGCCTACTGATTCTTTTAAACCTATTGAGTGTGAGCGGTCTCAAATAATAAGGCAAGTTTATAGTTTGCAGAATTTTGATCGCCCTACAAGCTTGCCTAGGCGCATAACAGTGATGTCCTATGAGCAAGATATCTATATTGATTAGGAATGCAGTAAAATAGTAAAACAATTTTAAACGGCAATTTAGATCCTATAGGCATGATTTCTAGGAATGTTACTAAAAGCAGTGTTGAAGACTTGTTAAAGAAATGGACAGACTAGTTAACTAGACCCATTCAGAATATATAAATATGAATTACACCGACTTTTGTAACTGAACTGTTTTAAGTCTTATGGGCACGATTTTTAATTAAGCAGGGTAAAACAAATAACATTCATTTAACCAAAGTGAAACCCCTATAGGCATAATTTCTATAGAGATAATTTTAGCCCTATAGGTAAGATCTCTATTATTAAAGCCAGTTTAGACCCTGTAGCCATGGTTTCTAACTGTGTGGAAGCAAAGCAAACATAACAAACACATTTGAATCAATATGGACCATATAGGCATGGTATCTACCCAATTTTACCCATAATATATAACTACCCTCCCTTTTTCACTAATCACCCCACTGTTTGTTTACAAAAAATTATTACAAACTAATGAATTGAATAAAAAATTACATAAATAAAATAGAAATTAATCTATAAAGAGCCTGAAGTAGGCCCCAAATGACTTCCAAGCCTCCAGTAGTCTCAAATGCCAATGTTCATAGCCAATTCCATGTCTAGGTGTGTCAGAGGTCCTTAAGGACCTCAAGGATCCCGGGAAGTGCTCACACCTAGACCTTTCTCAAATAATAATTGATTTAGGTGCAGTGTGGAAAGGCCATCCCAGACATGCCAGAGTGCAGAGAGATCTCAAGGGTCTCAAAGCAGTACACGTATCAGAGGGGCATGACCTAGTATTCTAAGAGCAAGTGGAAGTGCATAGTTGTTTGAAAGAGTTTAATAGAAAGGATTTATGACTGAAAAAAACTTCTAAAAACCATTAGTGATAAAAAAAAGTTTGAGGAAAAGTATAAAAAAGCAATTTTACAATCAGATTACAAGACAGAGATCAAACAAGCTTTAGGAAGTAACTTTGGCAAGCAGTTTCACACAAAGGGAAGAGGGATTGGGAACATAGAGAGTACACCTTAATGAAGCATACAGACAATAGGATACATAGAGTTTTGAGGGGGTTCTATAGAACTAGTAGGTAGAATGCAGGTCATGCAGCAAAGATCACAACAGAAATATGTTGAAGCCATTCTAGGGAGAGTAATTAACTTAGCAGGAGTGAGGCAGAACAAGCAAAGACAAGTGAGGGCATGCTAATTACACAAAGGCAGAGTCTAATCATGCTATATAAACAGAAGTTAGTCAAACAAGCCAGTTACATATGTAGACATGTCACACAAAATAACAAACAAACAAGTAGAATGGAAACATGCTGGTCATAGATTTGAATATGCAGTATTAGGCATGTTAGGTAAGCAATAAACAAGAGCAAGAATAAACTCGGGCCATATGAACTAAATAAGTAAGTAAACACATAGGTTTGATTCTTAAAAATTAATCAAGGGCATACCTAATTAATGAAAGAAAACACAAGATTGTGAGCAGGGTATTGTGCAGTTTCCAGCCTTGGCTTGTAGCCGGCAAGAATAGCAGGGATCACAAGTAGCAAAAAGAGCAGAAAGATAGCCTTTTTAGAGTGTAAAAAGTAGTAGTTTTGAACTATGTTCGTTGTCCAAAAGTTAAAATATGAGGGAGTTTATATAGTAATCAAAAGCTTAACAAAATAAGGTAAGGGATCAATTAAGTAGCAATTAGAGAAATTCATGGAATCAATCATATGTAAAATCAGTAAGTCTTCCCTTTAATCAAGGGATAATCAATCAATGGTAAAAGCAGGACAGATACTTAAGGAAGAAAATCGAGTATGGATTAAGTACAGAGTAGGTAATTAGGGGTGAATGAATAAGAGTTTCAGTTAAAGAAACAATCAGTAAGAATCAGCAAAATAATAAATAAGGCAAGGGAAAACTACTTAAGGCAAGAAGTTCAATCAAACCGAGTAGAGAGGTAAGAATCAAAAATTTTGTTAAGAAAAAGAGTTCAAATCAAACCAGGAAATAAGAACTTCAGAATAATCAAGGGTTCAATCAAAGAGAAAATCACCTAAAGAGTCAGCAAGTTTCGCAGACAAAATAATGTAAGAAATGAATAGTCAGGATTCGACACGAAACAAATTGGTAAATCAAGAAAACGACACTGATTTAAGGAGAAAGATGTAGGTCTTAATATGAATAGTTAGAATGAACACAAACATATAGAATCAGTAAAAGAGTTGAACTAAGAAACTCAATAGAAGCATATTAGGATAAGAAAACCATAAGACATTCAAATGGCTAAAGAGAAATCACAAGAACTAAGGCAAGAACACAGTCAATACACCAGTACTCAGAAACAAAACAAAGAACGTCAAAAAATTAGGGCTTTTAGTAGAAATGAGTTAAGGTTGTAGCAAACTTACAAAATCAGTCGAAACACATAAGAAGCAGAAGATCAAACACTCAAAAATCATCAAACATTTTGGAAAAGAAATTTCCGGAAACCCTAGTTTAGAAAAAATGAAAAATCATTCGAAAATCACATGATTCTTGTAAAAAACAAAAGGATTTTGTAAAACTCATATGAAATAGGTCTAAACCATCTCAGATCTATACATATCTAAGAAGTTCAGAAGAGAGAAATTAGGGGTTCGAGAAGAACAATCACAAAGATAAAGAATCAAACCTAGAAACCCATAGATATAGGAATATCTCACTCGGAATGGAACTAGGAAAGCCTGAAACAGGCGAGAAATGGCCATAGATGCAAGCAAACTAACCCTGGTCCCTTGAGGACTCTATAGATGGTGATACCAATATAAGAGAGGCTACTAAAGGCCTAGGGGTGGTGAGGAACCCCCATAGATAGCCATAGATGAGTGTCGGCGAGGTCCGATTAGGGTTAGGTTTGAGAGAATTTGAGAGAGGAGAGGGATTTCAGGGCGGCGGACGGTGGGAAATGAAAGGGTTTGGGGGGTCGTTTGGGACTAAAAAGGGAAGGGGCTGATTGTGGTCGTTAATCTATATGATCAACAACCGAGATTAAAAGGGTTTGGGGCCGGATCGGGTATTAGGGTTTGGGCTGGGTAAGTTTAAATTGAAATTGGGTTGGTGTTGGGTTGAATTAGGACCAAAATTAAAATAAAAATAGGCTAAATTTTAAATAGCCACTTTTAATAACTACATAATTTATAAATAATAAATGAGTTCCAAAAAATATTTCGTGTAGTAAAATAATTTAAAAATAGTTATTTAACATTTCAAAAACATAAAAAAACTATTTTATGCATCAATAATGTAATTATGCATTAATATGGGCTATTATTGTGAATATGTGCAATTTAGCCTAAAATGTAAATGTAATTATAAAAAGTGTACTAAAAATATGTAAACTGTATGTTGGCATAAATAATAAATTTAAATGGCTAAATCACCACAAAAGAATATGAAGGATAATTATTGGATATTTTATAAATAAAAGAGGAGAAATAAATTGATTTGGAGCTTTTAAAATTATAGAAAAATTATAAAAATATTTATGCATGCTTATAACTGCATAAGTTCTATTTTGAAAGTATACATATTTATTAAAAAATATATGATATATATATATTAAAAATATGTGAGGGAAAAATTGAGTATCAACAATAGTTATTGCAATTTGGATATCACCCTAGTTTTTGTATACAGGAACCATCTTGCTCCACCTCCACTCTTCGGGCTTCTTCTTCGTTCTAAAAATGACATTAAATAACATAGTGAGCCACACCAAGCCTTCCTTTTCCGCACTCTTCCAAAACTCCACCGGAATTTCATCCGGCCCGGTCGCTTTGCCCCTGCTTATCTTACGCATAGCCCCTCAACTTCATCAACTCTAATCCGCCTATAATAAATCAAAGTCACAACGACTCCCGGAGAGTTCCAAATCACCCAGGACAATGTTCTTGTCCCCTTCCTCATTCAAGAGACTATGGAAGTAGGTTGCCATCTCCGACGAATCAACCTCTCATCCAACAAAACTCTACCTTCTTCGTCCTTGATGCACTTCACTTGGTCCAAGTTCCGCACCTTCGTTTCTCGCGCCTTGACTAACCTGAACAACCTCTTATCCCCACCCCGGGCCTCAAGTTCCTCATACAAATGACTAAAAGTTGCAGTCTTGGCTGCCATAACTACTAACTTTGCCTTTTTCTTAGCCAACTTATAATGCTCCCTATTTGCCCTCTTCTCCTCCTCTTCTACACTTTCTACTGGTTTCAGATACGCTACTTTCTTGATTTCCACTTTTGCTTGCACCTATCCATTCAACCACCAGTCTCCCTTGTAACCACTATATAAAAAGAGAGTACAAAATCTCGGGACAACAACCTCAAGAAGAGGTAAATACAAGTGGCACACTAACACTTGTCCCGCAAAGTTCTCCCTCTAAACAAGACTCTCAAACCCCATATAGCTACATTGTGCATGCTGTTGAATGAGAAGGAAGGATCCTCAATTTATAGAAGACAAAACCTTTTCCTACTAAAAAAAGAATTAGCCAACTATGGGAGATTTATAATTGTCTTCTACAAGAAGATAAATCCAATTATGGTAAACATGTTGCCCTTTCCTTCAAGAGATAGGAAAACCAAATATGGAAAAAAATTAGGGCAACACCTAACAATTCTCCCCCTTGGCCTAAATTTCTGACGAAATTAATTTGATCCACCTTCTGCTCATAATCTTCAATAAGTCGCATCTCCGAATTTCTTCCGCAAAGTTTGTCTCAATGTGAGTAGTATTCCGGTCAAATTTCTCGTACAAAAATCACGATTACCATTAAGTAGGTTGCGACTAGAACTAAAACCGCCAATATGAACCTGTCTTGAACCTGACTCTGGTACCACTTGTTAGAACCGAAATAATCAGGTGTCATGCAGAAGTTAGTAAAGCAAACCTTGAACGACAATAAATCAGACAACGAAAGAGAAATATACCAAACAAGACAAAAATATATAACGTAGTTCGGTCAATTTGACATACATCCACGGCGGAGATGACCAATCCACTATATAAAAAGAGAGTACAAAATATCGAGAGAACAATCTCACGAAAAAGCAAATACAAGTGACACACTAAACCTTGCCCCGTAAAGTTCTCCCCCCTAAACAAGACTCTCAAATCCCATATGGCTACACTGTGGATGCTGCTAAATGAGAAGGAAGGATCCTCAATTTATAGAAGTCCAAACATTTTCCTACAAGAAAATGGACTAGCCAAAGATATGGAATTTCGAATTTCCTTCTACAAGAAGTAAAATTCAATTATGATAAATATGTTACTTTCTCCTTCTTTAAGAGATAGGAAAACCAAATATGATTGAAAAAACTTAGGATAACACCTAATAGTTATTACTGTGCTTTGCTCATGTTCTTTTAGCCACACTTAGGCTTAATGTTTCCAACCTGCCCATGGATTCATAAGTTTTGCGAAACAGATGTAAAACTTGATAAAGGACTACTTATTGATGAAATTTTGTTTTGTCACCATTTAATGCACTCAAAGTTTCTTTTATTTCGCTTTTGTAAAAACCAGTAGAAAGCCATCTTTTAGCATTATTTCACTTTTATTCCTTTCTGTTCTGCATTTTAAAACTTCAACTTATAAAACATAACGAGACACGATTATTGTGCTTGATAAGTAAAGAAAAACAAAATTGCGTGTGATTACAATTATTTTGACTGGAAATACCAATTTCCTAAACAGATTATTCAACTCTAAGATTTAACAATTAAAAAGTGGGGGGAACGACGTTAATAGTGTGGCCAACTACTAATTTCCATTGCTTACCTTTTTTCTTTTGGTATCAAGGACCTGATTTTATGTAATATCATATAATAAGTTAATGCTTGGACGGGAAGTATAACATAAAAGAATTTAACAATATAGTAATATAAAACATGGTGGGTCACCGATGGGTCATTTTCTTCTTAAAATTGTAACATGTCATAATATAGATGGGTCATTTTCTTCTTAAATTTTACTTTAATTCATTAATTACACTACTAGAAATTCTTTAAATACCGACCAAAAAAATCAATCAACTTTGGTCGGTTATGGCCAATTACCGACCAAAATGCGACCAAATACGCTTGGATGTTATTTTGATGGTCGTTTTAATATAGCGACCAAAGTTGGTCGGAAATTACCGACCAACGTTGGTCGGTTAATTAAATTAAAAAAAAAATATTGCAAAAAAAAACCGACCAAAGTTGGTCGGTATTTTAATTATGTAATGAAAAGATTCACCATATGGGAATCGACCCAGGGTGTATACTGTGGTAGGATATTATTCTACCACTAGACTATTGGTGCATTTTGTTTTAAGATTGTATTTTTTTTATTTATACTCTTTAATTGCATTTTTGCACGAAAATAACCGACCAACTTTGGTCGGTTTTATTAAAAAATAAAATTACCAATCGAAGTTGGTCGGTTTTTTAAAATGTCCGGCCGAATTTACCGACCAAAGTTGGTCGGTTTTTTTAATATTAATTTTTATTTATTTTAATTGCAAAAACCGACCAAAGTTGGTCGGTTTGTCTGACTCAAAAATAGTTTCCCGCATTATTGTGCCAAAAAAAACCGACCAAGTTGGTCTGTTTTTGTTAAGAAATTAAAATTAAAATATTTTGAAAACCGACTAACTTTGATCGATTTTTGGCCAGCTTTTTTACCGACCAAAGTTGGTCGGTTTTTCTTGATCGATTTTTGCCGAATTTCTAGTAATATTAGCAGCATAAATAGTATTTTGAACATTAGAGCAAAATTTTGTTTTTTTTTTGGAAAAAGGATAATTTCATTAATAAAGGTTACGGAGGCATTACATCACTATAAGTAATAGTATGGATAATACTTAGGTTTCCAAACCAAACACTGTTAGTGTATTACATATGGAGCTAGATACTAGTCTAGTAATAGATGCTTCATTTTTGTCTTCTTGGATTATCCTTTTTACTGGATCTGGAGGTGAGTGCAAAATAATTGTAGTAGAGCTTAGATGTTGTTGTTTGGAACCCAATTTACACAAAAAGTGCGCCTCTTTGTTTCCTTCACGGAAGCTATACCGGACCACTGGATTCCCTAATCTCTTCAACAAGTACCTGCATTCTAAGATAGTGTTAGTATAAGCCGGAAAGATATTATGTTCGAGTAGTTGGATTGTGTCCGTCGAGTCAGTGTCAATCTCCAGTGGTGCTAGTCCTTTGTCGTATGCCAATTTTAGACCTACATGAAGTTCTTGTAACTCTGCATGAGTAAAGTTATAGGCTTTGATTTTGTGAGTAAATCCTACAATCATGTCCCCTTGACTATTTCTTATTATGCCCCCAATGACTCCCGTGTTATGATTACCCAAGGAAGCATCTATGTTTAATTTGTAGTTGTGAGGTGGTGGTGGATACCATTTAATGTGTACAGGAATTTTGTGCGTGGTGCATTTGTAATTGGAGGCTCGTAGTTTAAACTCAATGGCTCGTGTGTTAACCATTTGGTAATTTAAGTTCTTTGAGTAGTTGTGGAAGCAATTATTGTTTCTATTTAGCTAGAGGTTCCATATTGCAAAAGGAAATACATCTTCCCAAGTTATGAAGTTGTGAGTAACCGGTATTTGTAGGTCTTTAATAGCTAGTAGCCAATGTTTGTTGTGAGGGATGGTGTTGATGTCAGTGCCTGTATTGTCCCAGAATGAGCGTGCTAAAGTGCATTCAAGGAAGATATGAGTTATGGTTTCTTCTGTCATCCTACAAACCGTACAAGTATTGTCAATTGAGACTACAATTTGATAAAGGTAGAAGTTAGCAGGTATAGTCAGTGGTCTTTTGGATGTGTTGGTAAAGTAATTTGTAGACTGAATGGGTTGTGAAGATGCCATTTGTGTTGAGCATCCAAATGGGTGTGTCTATGGCTAGGGGGTTTGTTGAGATGGAGATGGGGGAGATATCATTTGAATGTTGCTGGGTAGTTCAAACGATATTTTGGACCAGTTCCAGTGGTCATTTGCCCAAACCTGATCAAGGGTCAAGTTGCTATCATTCTTGTTAAGGGGACCCTGAATGATTGAGAGGATGTTTGTTTTGTTCGGGGTCCAACATCCATAGTAGAAGTTTATGGATTTACCATTGCCAACATCCCAAGCCAATCCTTTGGTAATGGTTTCCTATCCTTTCAAGACATTTTGCCAAATGAAGGAGGTGGTCTTAGTGTTAGGCTGATTGCTGTTTTTTTTGAATTAGAGTATTTGCCCACATGGTTGATGGATTGGTGAATAATCTCCATGCAAGTCCAGCTAGAATGGCCTGGTTTTTGTACCATGCTTTAGGTATCCCCAGGCCTCCTAATTCTTTTGGAAGGGTTACAACATCCTAGGAGATATTGTGCATCTTTTTTTTAATTGTGGTTGTCCCCCAAATAAAATCCCGCTGAATTTTATCAATTTGATGAAGGATCATTTTTGAGAGGGATATGTACTGCATATTATGATTAGGGATGGCATTGAGGGCAGCCTTTGTTAGGGTTACTCGTCCTACAAGAGTTAGGAACTTTGTTTTCCAGTTAGAAAGTTTGTTCCTCATATTGTCAATTACAAATTGGAAGTCGGAAGGTTTGGGCTTGTTATTGGTTATGGAAAAACCTAAATACTTGCCAGATTGGCTAGTTGGGTTAATGTTAAATAGGTCTATTGCATAGTCTTTCAGGGCATTTGAGCACTTACTGGAGAAGAGAATTTTGGACTTGGTGTTGTTAATTTTGTGACGTGATAGGGAGCAAAAGGTTGCTAAGGAGTGATGAATGGTATTTATGGATTTTTCATTAGCTTGGGCCATGAATGTCAAGTCATCTGTGTAAAAAATATGTGATACATGAGGTCCTTTTGGCCCAATTCTAATGGGATTCCACAGAGTAAGGTCCACTTGGTGATGTATGTATATAGAAAGCAATTCCATGGTTAGGACGAACAAGTAAGGGGATAGGGGGTCCCCTTGTCTGATTCCCCTCGAGGGTTTAAAGAACTTAGTTTGAACACCATTTACTAAGACTGCTATTTTGCTTGTGGATATGCAGTTCATGATCAGAGAGGTGATTTTGGTGAGAAATTGAAGAAGGTTAAGACCTTGTAGACAAGCGACCATTCTAGCCTATCAAAGGTTTTTTCGAGGTCAATTTTGATTATCAGTTGGCCATTCATCCCTTTTTTTAATACTGGTTTATAACTTCTTGTATAATAATGGCATTGTCACTTGCCCGCCTTCCATTTAAGAAGCTAGCCTAGCATGGGCTTATTAATTCAGGAAGAAAATGTTTGATCCGGTTAACAATTATTTTGGTGATTATTTTGTATGTGGTGTTGCAGAGTCCTATTCGTCGGAATTTATTGAGGTTATTAGCATGCTTGAATTTGGGAATGAGGCATAATAATATTTGATTCATTTCCTCAGGCATTCTAGATAAGGAGAAAATTTCTTTGCATAACTGTATGATATAGGTACCCACAATATTCCAGTGATTTTTTGTGGTGTGTGTGTTCAATGATTTTTTGTCGATCCGTAATCCAATTACCATCGTTATCTTTAAAGAAGGAAACACTAGCTATACAAAGCCAGGGGTTGAAATTAAAGATATAACAAAAAGCATAAGGCGATTTCATTCAAACGCGCTGATATACAGTTGTGACATTTGCATCTGTACCTAGCTTTGGGGTCATCAGTGAACTTATACCTACTTTTCACAAAAAAATTGAAAGTCTATCCACTTTTTAGATACGGGCCTGAAGTAGTAAAAATTTATGTCTGAAATTTAAACTTCAGTATTTTTTGCATGGAGTGTGGCCGTATAAAAGCAAAACTTCATATATTTTTGCCTGAAATTTGATCTGACTTGTAAAGGCAATCAGGAAATCATAGTGCAAGGTAAACTTCAGTTCATAGTGCAAACTTCAAACTAATTAGCAAAGCTCTCCCGTCAATTCTCAACAAAGCCGGACACTGGAAGCTTATTTAATACATGCACCAATATTAATGAGCGACCCAGATGCTTTGGGAAAAAATATTATAAATATGCAAGTCATAACTGCTTAACAACATAACAACCATCAGTGCCTCAATACACAGACTCTTTTGTAAAGCTTCAATTGTGTATGTCTAAAGTTTGAACTTTAGAATTTTTTGAGACGTGGTCTTAACAAAGAAAAACTTCAAATATTTTTGCCTGAAGTTTAGCCTGACTTGCAAAGACAATCGAGAAAAATTCAGTTCATAGTCAAAAATTCAAACAAATTAGTCTGAAGTTCTTTCGTTTGTTGCACAAACATCAGATAAAATCAGCTTGTTATATTTGAACTTCAGATAATTGTTTCTAAAGTGTTGCCTAATAGTTCCAAACTTCAGACAAAGTTTAACTTGATAATGTTAGAAGTTTGGCCATGCAGTCCCAAACTTTATAGTCGTATCATTGAAGACGTTTAATAATTGAGCCCTGGATGCTTCTTCGAGTTTCACGCTCCCGAATAACGTTTCCAACAAGGAATGTAGGTCCAAGGATTTCAATCAACTAACTTTGAACTAACAAACATAAAATTGCAGTAGCAAAATCTTCGAAATTTGAACTCGAGACTCAAATAATTTTAATGAAGTCTCTTGCTTTGTACTTCTAGTTCAAATCTTCAAATCAATATTGGTATACGTTCACTCAACTCCATATTTAATTACCCAGATGATTTCAAGATTACACAACATCTCAATTGTTGATTGGATTTTTCATGTTCCATTAATGGTGACTTTAACTCAAAATTCACCTAGTGCTAAATCACTATATACTTCGTTTATCAATAATACTTTCATAGAGCCTCATGTGTTTGAGAGAGAAAAGAATAAGAAGAGGAGAAGAAAGAGCGCATATGTCGCAGGAGGAAGAAGAGGAGGCGAAGACTGGTCTGAAATTGTCAAAATTAGGGTATAAATTAAATTATTTTAAAAATATGAATATAGATTAAATGGAGACGATCAAATAGAGCGCCCTGTACAATTTTTGCTATACTGCAGGGACTGGTAGGATGTTAATTTCATGCATTTTCAGTTATCAAAAGAGAAAAAATATTGCACAACAAGTAATAGTTGCATTAACTGATATGGACACACTCATTTACTGATATCCACACACGCATTTATGCGATCACTTAGTTGAAACGTGAAATATCAAAACCTTGTGAATCTTTTTATATAATCTTTGAATCTTTGAATTTATTTCTTTTTGAGAAAACGGAATCATTTTATAGTTTTGTTCAACGCCGGTCAATATTAAACCTGAGAAAAAAAAAACGTCCATATTTGTAACTAAAAAAACTTTATTTAGTCTCATTATGTAATTAATCCGTTGTTTTATCGCAATACCATATGACATATTGAGTGTTTCCACATCGGATGGGTTAGGGTTGTTTGATCTCTTTATAATGGTGTGTGAAACTGATGTCGCAATTGTGACAAGCGCTTTTGCGCGCGATGAGAGCTTCGCTTTTGCAATGTTCGGTGCATTTGTGAGGTTTTAGGTAGTATTTGCAACTTCTGCTGCTCAGGGTGTTAGTTCCCATTTGCTTCGCAAATCCGACACCTGCAACTTGTTATTATGAGGCATTTCGAGATGTAAGCTCATCCCCATTTCGATCCTCTGATACATCCTCGGGTGCGACTTCAGAACCGTTTCCTCGGGGACCCCATTTCGACCCTTTGAACGACGTCTTCAAGAATCTCCTCCGAAGCAGCAATGGATGAGGAAGAGGCTATAGCCTATCAAAGAGCAAAAGCTTTTAACAGGCAGGGAAAACTGTGGCTTGGTGAAAAATTTGGCGAGTATGGTTCTCGCCAGCACTACTATTGGGAATTACTTCTTGAGACGTTGCACCGGTGTGGGATGCAAAAGTTAATAGATGGAACCACCACACTCCATGGAAAGCAAAAGGAGTGAAGCGCCACACCAGGTTGAAGTTAAGAGAGATGAGCAGCAGTTTACGATCCACATATCCTCTGATACGGGGATAATTTGAGATCCCTCTCTCATTATTTCAGGCCAACAACAACAACAACAACAACCCAATATGGTTCCACTCAATAGGGAAAAGCTATGAAAAAAGAGCCATGGCGTAACTAGCAAAACTGCTGCCGCGTGACCTTACGGCCACGGGTCTGAACCATGGAAATCAGAATTTGGATGAGGATCAAGAGAAGAAAAGGGTTAAAGGCTGTTGAAGAATGACTAATTGAAATCTTGGTTCAAGTAACCTTCCATTTATATAAAGACGGTAGCGTAACCGACGACGCAATCAATGCCCTTTGGAAGATGCAGTAACGGCGCAATCAATGCTTTTTAGGAAACGGATAGCCGATGCGTTTACCACTTTTGGGAAAGCGAACCAGCGGTATATTCAATGCTTCTAGGGAGACGGACCGATGGGACGTTCGAGTCACTTCAAACACTTACGTCACAAGCATAACGTCGTCACATGATGTCCGAGAAAGTCGAGGTCAAGATCATTCCTTATCGTTTTTACTCTAAGAAACGCGAGGACTATCTGTATACGGCTAAAATTGGAGAGTCCGATTTTAGGATCATCATAGCATTCCATAGCTCGTTGCCAGAAGGCTCGAGGCACAACTCGAGGTTTTATGAACCAGAAGGCTCGAGGCATAGCTCGACCTCGGGGTAGTATAAATCGGGGCTATGATGAACGAGTGGGAGATTCCCAAGGCAAGTGGTTAGAGCTGACCAATTCTATAAGAATAGTGCAGGTCCGTACCATGACATTAACTAGCTGTACCAGCTGTAAATCTTTGTAATAAATGCATATTTACTATGTTGGGATTCCCCCTCCTATATAAAGGGGACCCTTGTTATTTTTTGCACACATGATATTCAATACAAGAACAAGAACATTCTCTGCTCTCTAACTTAAATACTCTCTATTGTCTTTCCTTTAATTTATTGCTTACATTTATTGTGTTTCATTGATTGTTCTTTATTTATTACTCATTATTGATCATAAAGAGCCCTAATTAAAGCTCTTAGAACTGTTAGTCCTTCATCGGCTACTCACTGACGCTTAGCTCGACCTCGAGGCCTAGTATAGGCTGGCTCGAGACCTCGATTCTCGGCTGCTCGGTTTGCACAACGTTCGACCTTCAAGCTCTCATTTTATTTTTTAGTCTCACACTTAGTATCTACTGCCTAACAACTAGCATAAAAATAAATCACGTATTTTTAAAACCACAAAATCAAATCTAATTGTAATTACTATTTTCGAGGTAAACATCTTCGAACTTAAAACTTTCATAATCCCATTGACAAAGCGTCAGCACATATATAAACGTTCGCATAAAATTGAAGGAGTAAATGTTTCGAGAAATACAAGAGCAAGACCAAGTTACGGTAGAATATTTTGAAAGATATAGTACTCCCTCCGTTTCATACTAAATAAGGTATTTTCCTTTTTAGTCTCTTCCAAAATAAATGACACATTTCTAAATTTGGAAATAATTCAACTTTAAACTCTTTTATTTTACCCATTTATTCTTAAAGAGAAGCTTTTATAGCCACACAAATGTCATGCCCCACAAATTTTTTATCCCTTAAGCTTTTAAGACCTCAAGTTTCTAAAGTCTTTTTTTTTTTTTTTTGGTAAACTCCTTGCCGAGTCAAACTACCTCATTTAATATGAAACGGAGGTAGTAGTTACTTACGAAAAAAGGATATATGACAAAGCGCAGATCAGTACATATATAAACTACTCATAATAGATTCATGATTGCATGCTTATAGCTGAGCTGAGCTCGTATAAATTGCAACCAATCACAAGTCACTATTATACATTATTTTTCATCAAACGTGGACTGGAGTAGAATTAGGTGGGGTAACAGCTGAGGAAATTATGTGCTTTCTTCCACGTTCAGATCGGCTATTCTCTGCAAATTTAATACTTTTGTGGTGAAGTCCTTTTTGTTTCTCATCATCAGTCCATTCTGAACAATAATAGTGTTCTTCATTGTACTTTTTATCTTTTGAAGCTGGAAGAAACATACTTCCCCACTGTGGAAAATGAATAAAAGCTACAGGGACAGTACAAGCCACAGCCATGAACCCCATCCAAGTTAGCCCCGTCGCTGTAGAAAATTTTGTTGTTGAGAAGAAAACCAACTGTGTTAATCCACCTCCAAAGTTGCCTCCAGCACCAGTTAATCCAGAGATTAAGCCTAGTGATCTTCGCGACACGAAAGGGATGACACCATAGGTAGCACCACATGCAGCTTGAGCTCCAACGGAGAACAAGATCATGGCCACAATGGCTGTGGGAAGGGTTTCTGCTTTGCCAAGCCAAACACAGAATACTCCTCCAAATGTTTGCACTATCCACAAGATCCATAGCCTTCCTCTCATCCCAAATTTTCGTGCTGCTAAATCAGAAGCATATCCGCCAAAAGGACGAGCCACAAAGTTGATCATGCCATATGTTGCAGCTATAACTCCTGCTGTGTGAAGCTTTAAATTGAACCTGTAGACATAATTTGCATGTCATTATAGGAAGTTCTAAATTGTATTAATAGGCTATGATAGGCTATGAATTACCTGTCGTAAAAGTACTCTACGATGACATTGTTCATGCAAAGTTGAACTCCCATAGAAAATCCGTAGATGAAAAAAAAGATCCATGTCCTATAATTTGTCACTGCAAACCAAAATATCTAAACATGAAAGTCGGTCAGCTATATATATGTGTGTGTTTTTTCTAATATAATTAAGGAATGAGATAATTTATAAAATAACTAACCTTAGAAAATTTATCCTTGTGTACATCACCTCTCTTTTGGAGAGCACTAAGATTACCATCTGGCAAGTCTTGGCCAAGAATCAAGACCATAACCCCAACGATGATATGAAGCCATCCAGGTATGAAAAAGGCAATACGCCAGGCAGTGAATGGAGTTGCTCCAGTTAGTTGAATTATGTGGAAAAGGAAAGGCATAAGAAGTTGAGTGGCACCACCTCCCATGTCTCCCCACCCAGCTGCAACACCATTAACAAGCCCAATAATCTGCCCATTAAACATGGTACTCGTCCAATATTGGCATGACACAAATGTTGCCAGTGAAACTCCAATCATGAACCGAACAGCTACGTATCCCTCAGCTGATGACACAAAAGCAACTGAGAAAACAACAGGGGCTGTTAACAGATTGACAAAGGCACAGCCATATCTTGGCCCTATTAAGTCACAGAGTACACCCATGACAAGCCTAGAGAAAATGCTGCCAGAAACAGAAGCAACACCAGCATTGCCAATGTCTGATCTTGTCAAATCAAGATTGTCCCTAATTATGGGAACCAGGGGAGCTGCAGCAAAAGTGGAGATCAAACAGGTGAAGAAGGAGATCCAAGCAAGATGAAAGGATCTCATATGGGGTTGTGCAAATGAGAAGATTTTCAGAGTTTTTGCTTTGTGTTCTGAATCGACTGGCAAAGAAAATTTGGTAGCTGTGTCATTATTATCGGAGGGGTGAGGTTGAGATGACACAGAGAAGGCAAATGTTTGTTCTTTGCCAGTTAAACCATGAACAGAGCTGCCAATGGGACCTTCAGTATTAGCCATTCTATATATTTCTCACCCCACAAAAGAAGCTGTTTGGAGAAATATTTATGACAAAAGCTGAAGAGAAGAAGCTAAGCAGAAAACTTAATGTGATTGTGGTTCTTGGTAGGGAAGGCCACGGCAATATTTATAGTGTCAGAGCGTTGACATTGTAAAAGCTCACCGATTGTTGGCATCACCAAACAAGTATTTCTTCTGGAGATGTGTCATAATATCGAGACGAAGTTTCGTTGAAAATTCATAGTAGTATACGTAATAATTAAGTACTAGCTATATTCCTTTTATTTGAAAGTAAATGTTACTAATAATGTCGTTTACTTTGCAAAATGATCCCCGCTTTGTTAATTAATACATAATCTATTCAAGGGATCCAGTGGGATCAATAATCGCTCCATTTATTTGGGATTTTGACTGACCTTCCTTCCTTTTACACTCTCGGGTGATCTTTCATGCCGGTTCCGGCACTGATGGATATGATTTCAGTAGTTACGGTACTTCTGCCTCCGATACTGTATGACCTTGCTTTGTTAACCTCTATATATGTCAGGCCTTGATTAGGCCTTAATTTGTCCACCCGGTAGTTTAGTTTTTATCAATATGGATAATCCTACTTTCTGAAAAATTATTCGGGATGTGGTAAAGAGTATTATGGCGCGAATTAACAGAATATTTGTCTTTTCCGCCCAAAATTCCAGTTGGGTGCTACAGAAGCGAAACATCGTGCATCTCTTGCATTTAACACGTGATGCTATGTGATTGGCTCTGGAATTTACGGTGGTTTCCTAGGCAATGATGGCTCTATGCCTTCGAAGAGAAATAATCCAAAATTTCTATATCTTCGTATTACTCTTTAAACCTTCTCATCTTCTCTCCTTGCTGGCTTCTTTACTTTACTCACTTCAATCATGCCCCCAAGACTCTATTCCGTATGCTTCTTCATATCCTGAATCCTTCCTTCACTATCACAGTTGACGAGTTACTAGATACTACGCTACTAGTGTATTGGGTAAAATTAAGTTCATATATGGAATTTATTGTAAGATGACACGTCATGACACGTGGACCAGTCAAATGAGGATAGGTGGCAAAGAATGATCAAAGAGGCACGAGCTTCAATAGGCACGGGCAGATGTTCAAAAAGATAGACACTCGAACCTCTTTATGATTAAAGAGAATGAATCTGATAGTAAAAGAGGTATAGATACGTATTATTGGACATTAAATACGGAAAACGTTAAGGAATATGTAGTGAATCAAATATGATTACCAATTGTAACGTTACAGGTCATTAAATGCCATTAATTGTCAATAACGACTCTATTATGGCAGAAACAAAACGTATTACCTAGATATAGCTATAAAAGGAGAAGATTGGTCATTTGTAAGGACACGAAATACTATTGGAATACATTGGTTTACTTTGCATCATATTCAGTTATTATTTTTCAATTATTCTTATTTTTATTTGATTATCAGTAACCCGGGTTCTTCTAAAATAAGCTTTGACCGAAATCCCAATTTTTGGTTAAACAACTAGGTCTATAAGAGGAGGAAGGCTTCGTATCCTAGCCTCCATTTCAAGCAGAATGGTTCCTAGTGCTGTAGAGGGATTTCTGTTACCCGATCTTCCTCTAAAAATAGTTCCAAGAGCAAATAAAAGGATACGTATTTTACCTTTGGCTGAACTACTTGTGACTTGAATTATCCTTAAGCAGTTTAATTTTGTTGTTGATTGCGCTGAATGGATTATGAAGATGGGTAAAGAAAGGTGGCATAGTGACCCCATAGAGAATTACCCTCCCGTTATTAAACAAGGTCATCTTCCTATCATTCGAAAAGATTGCCAGTGGAGAGAGGATTTCCGTGTGGAGGCTCCTTGTGAAGATGAAAGAGTAACTTGTTATCGTAAAGGTTATTCATTTGTATATACGCATCAGTTTAACCTCGGGTTTTAGCCTCCAATTGATCTGGTTAGAGAGGAATTTTATCATCACTTCAATGTTTGTCTAGCACAAATTGCCCTGGGAGTATGAGAGTTATGTCTTCCTCCGCTTTAATCAAATTTAGTTTTTGGTGAATTTCACTCGTTGTCACCTCCTTTATCTTTACTCTTCCAAAATTTTTGGTACTAGATTTTTACATCTAGTAGAAAAACGAATGATTGTTGACCCCGAAAATGATTGAGATAGAGGGTGGTACAATAGGTTCATGGTTGTTCCTACACAAGAGTTGATTGAGCCAGGTGCTCTCCATTTTCCTGATGCGTGGAATTATCCTCGTAATATTCATAAACTCTTTTTTTTTACCCGTAATGATTGTATAAATATTTCTTTGTCGTTATGGAGGTAAATGGAGAAGCTGCAGATTTTCATGCCTGGGTAGAGCAGATGTTATCTTCAGCCTCTAGATTAAAAAACATGGAGATATATCTCCGAGACTTTTTGATGGAGAGTGAAAACTCACGATGATCTATCTTTCTACTTCCGTTAAATAATTTATGTTTCCTTTCCAAATAGAATAATTTGACATGGTCCGGTAAGATTTGGAATTCGAGGATTTCAACCTACTGTTCCGGTAGTTAGACTCGGGGGTAATGAGGCCCAAAAACATATTTTGATGTTAGCTGTATTGAAAAGAAAGAGCAAGGAAATTCGTGACTCCGAAGAGAATAAAGAAGAATCGGTTACCCTTATTAAGAAGAGGTGTAGATCAAGAGAAAGCATGCTGAATCAAAGGCAGACCGGAGCAATCCCCAAATCAACCCTTTTGAAACTCAGCTTCAACTTGTTGATGAACCCGAGAAATCTCTATTTGTGGAAGTTGAGGATGATTTTAAAGTGTCGACTGCGGTGTCTATTTGGGGATTTATTTAATACCAATTTCGGTGGTTATGATGGTGACGACCACCCTTCCACCTTTGTTAGTGAAAATTGAACTTTAGTTCCCATGCTTCCTTCTTCCCATGTACCAATGTCCTTAATGTCCTTGCTCAGGATGAGGCTGGTCCTTCAAAAAATGAGTAAATGCACCAAGTTGTAATAGAAGTTCCTGAGAGATCAATCTCCTAAGTCATCCTGACCGGGCTACCTCTGGGTTGAAAAATCTTATTGGCCCCCTCGATAAGAAAAGGTATATATCTTTTTCCTTCTATTCTTTTTTTAAATCCCGAATTTGAAAAATATTTTAATCTCATTTTAATGCTACGGGTTACTTTGACTTGTGCAATGTTCATGAAAAGAATGTTATGGTTCAAGAATCATACTACTGAGTTAATCGTGAAGGCTGGTGACTGGAAAGCCTGATTTGAAATTCTTAAAATTGAGAAAGAAATTTTGTATCGAGAAAGGATTCTCTCCAACAAGAAGTCAAAATAGTAATCACAGATCTAGCAATAGCAAGACGGAAGTAAAATAAAAAGAAGGAAAGATGGACGAAGTGGAAGTAAATTTTGTTGAACAACACACTAGGGCTTTTAAAAAGGTTAGGAGTTTAAAAGAACTTGTTGATCAAAAAGAGGTGCAGCGGGCCAATGGGTTCAAGAGAACACGCTCGCCAGAAAAGATCTTCGTGCTTCGATGGATAAGGTGAGATTTATTGAAATATCTTTTAATCCCTTGAGAACCTCATTTGATGATTTCGAAGAGGAAAATATCAACCTTTGCGCTAAAAATTAGGGTTTAAAGGAGAAGTACGAAGATCCTGAGATTCAGTCCAGGATGGACGTAAGCTGGGCGTTACATACTCGTTGCGACACGTTGAAGGAAACTCTTAATGTGTCTTTTGAAGTAACCCAACATATTAAGCTTCAACAATTAGAAAAGGTTGAGGAAGTAATTGAAGCATCCTAACAAGTTATGTTTCTTCCCCCGAAGATAATTCTTTTGGAGATAGGTTGGACCTATACTTACCAAATGAGGAATGCATGGATGAGTACACTGAATCGCTTCCGTAGACCCTGGCCCTTCTAGTTGATCCTCCTTAAGTTGATGCTTCACCTTCTCAAGTTTCTTCACCTTTTCAAGTTGCTTCCCTGTGTTCAAGAACTAACCTATAAAAACTACTTTCTTTTGCTTTTAAGACAGTTTCTGAAGGGCTTTTTTGCGTAATGTCAAAAGACAATTATGCATGTTCATTTTCTTGCTTAATTTTCCTCTAAGGAGGAATTTTTTGCTTGATAATATTTTTCGATTCTTAGATATTTTTTGCTATCTATATGAAATTTCGTAGCCTTGTTTGAGGCTAAATTCTCTATTTTTAATTAATGTCATTTAGGCTTTGATATAAAAGAGGGCCCTCTTATATTTTTATATTACTGAAGATGACTTTTCATTTTCATGTTCGGTATAAAATAGGATTGTAACCTTATTACTTATACATGTGTTAAACAACTTGAGATATAAATCAACTTTTCATTATGCTTTGAAATATGCAATTGTTTATGAATAATACAACTCCTTTTTAATATGTTACGACCTGAACGGTCGTTTTGTGTATTTGATCCCCGTTTTCCCTTTTGGTGCTTCACATATGTGCATTTGTAGTTTTATGACTTGTGGGTTGGTTAGTTTCATTCTGGGAAGATTTCGAGTTGATTTGGATCCTTTGGTTCTTGGCTTAGAAAGTTAAGTTAGAAATATTGACCAATGTTTACCATTTATGAAAACGACCCTGGAACAGCGTTTTGATGGCTCGGATAGATTCGTATTGTGATTTTGAACTTGGGCGTATTCCCAAAATCTAATTCGGAGGTCCATAGATTGATTTGTGTTATTTTGCCGAATATTGGCAATTTGAGGTTTTAAAGTTTTTCCAATTTTGATCGTAGGTTGACTTTTGGTTATCTGGTTTAGAATTTGGTTTTGGGAGTTGAAATAAGTCCTTTATGATCTTTACAACTTGTTTGCAAAATTTGGTGTCATTTGAAGTTGATTTGATAGGATTCGGACGGTTGGTTGCAATTCTAGAAGTTCTTGAAGGTTTTTTGAAATTCATGGTTTTTGATGTCCAGTTTGTAGTTATGATGTTATTTTAATGTTTTGATCACATGAGTGAGTTGTATGATATATTTAGACTTGTGTGGATGTTTAGTTTGGATCCCCGAGGGATCGAATGAGTATCAACGCATTTCAGAATGGCTTTGAATTGAAATAGGATTTGCTGGTGTGCTGGTGCTCCGATGTCACAATTGCGAGCGCTAGCCTCGCAATTGCAAAGTGGGCAGGGGTAGTCAGATGTTACAAATGCGACTTTTCCCTTTACAATTGTGATGTCAGCACAGGACTGGGTTGGGGTTGCATTTGCGACCACTTGGGCTCTCTTAAGAAGGAAGTCAGCTTCGCAATTGCGACTTCTGAAGAGGTTGTCAGGGTTCGTCATTGCCGCAACTGATTAAAAGGCTGGGAGTCGGGAATTAGGCCTCATTTTTCATATTTTAAAACCATATACTCGGTAGAAGGCGATTTGGAGAGGATATTTTCATCAACAATTATTGAGTAAATGATTCTACTTAATTTACAACTATATTTCAAGATTATATATTAGATTTAATATCACATTTATGAGAATCAAAGAGGAAAATTAGAAATTTTGCCAAAGTTTTGAAAAATGAATATTTAATTTTTGAGAGTCGATTTGGACTCAGATTTGAAGATTAATCACATATATGTACTCGTGGTATTATGGGCTGTCGGAATCTACCCTTGGACCCGGGTTTTGACTAGGCGGGCCCAGGCTTAACTTTTTAAGATATGTGTAAAGATCATAGCTTTATCTATTGTAATCGATTTTCCTTGCATTGTTTGATAATATTATGTCCTTTTTTGTCAGATTTGAGTCTTGTTGAGGCATATTTTAGGGAAAAATGTGATGAACCGCCACATCATCTTGCCACATAGGTGTCATATGTTAATTCCATATGGAAGCTTACATAAGAGAAAGGCTAGCATTTATGAGAAAATTCTAGAGAAGTATGGATATTTCCTTAGGAAGACCCTAGATCCTTATGGATTTGCTAGGAAAGTCCTTGGAATCTTCTAGGCTTGTAGAGAATTCTAGAGAAAGCCCTTATCTAGTAAATATTAAGGACTTGTGTAACAATTAATATATACACACTATCCCCTAGGAGACTAGTATATAAAAGGGAGCATTCATTTGTAATTCACCAAGCAAACGATTCAAGTTCTCTCTAATACAAAGCTTCCTTTAACAATTCTCTTGTGTTCTTTCTACCATTCTCTTAGCGATCTTGAGTGTAGTAAGACTAACTTGGCATAGCAAGAATGTGAGGAAGTTGTGCAAGATCATGAGCGAGTTGTCAATATCTGCACGTGTACTTAGTTAACGACTAAGGACGTGACAACTTGGTATCAAAGCGAAGGTTTCAACTAAGGGGATGGTGAACGACGGAGAAATTAACGCTGCCAATACCCAAGCCGATGTCATCCAGGATGCTGCTGACAGGAAGGGCTGCAACAAAAAGAGGAATACCCCAACAAGAGCTAGGAGGTGCTACCCGAGATTATACCAAACGAGAGGCTTACATCCCAATAACCATCTTCCACTGAGGCAAGCGAGGATGAAGTGGAGGTCCTGCCCGAGGACGTCTCGCTCAATATAGAGTGGGTGATGATGATGAACGCGGGGATGAATGCCATGGAGATCTTTGTCTAACGCTTGGGGAATGTGGAAGTCACCCTTAGTATTTTAGAGGGGTACACTCTTGAAGAGATTGAGAGTATCCGAAATGTTTGGAGGGACTTACACAGATCGAGATGGAACTAAGGCAAACCATCACTGCCTTAGAGTGCAGACTCATGGAGGCTATGAGTACTATCGATGCTGTGAAGGCAAAGATAGAGTCACTCAAGGAGCATGTTGATGCTGGTGTGACTTAGGCAGCCGCAATGTTGTGTTTACGAGGGAGACCAAGATCGAGGCTCCCAAACCCCCGATGTTCAAAGGTGTTCGTGATGCATAAGAAGTGGAAAACTTCCTTTGGTACTTGGAGAACTACTTTTGGCATAGAAAAGTAAGGGACGACGAGGCCAAGATCAACATTGCCGTGTTGTACCTCTGGGAGACTACTATGCTATGGTGGAGATGGAAGATGATCTTTGTACTATTAGCACGCGGGACAAGTTCAAATCCAAGTTCAAGCAACGGGTTTTTCAAAAAATGTCTTGTACGAGGGAAGGTGCAAGCTTAGGGAGTTGAAGCAAACATGGAGCCTACGTGACTATGTCAAGGAGTTCACTACCCTTATGCTTCTAATCCCCAACCTGACCAATGATGACTTGTTGTTTCTCTTCATGGACGGGTTGGAAAATTAGGCTAAGCAAGAGTTGCAACACTGGCAAGTCGCGGATATAGACCAAGCCATAGTGGAGGCCAGATCATTGATGAATTTCAAGCATGACAAGCATGACTAAGGCAAAAGCAAGGAGTCAAAGGTTAACAGTGTCAAAGGTGGGAGAGACCGTGGAAAAGGCAATGAGATACAACATCAATACTCCAAGACTTAAGAATTTGAAAAGTCGAGTGGCCGTCAGGGATACGCTGAGAAGATGGCGTAGGCCGAGAAGAAGGGATGATACATATACGGAGGACTGCATGGCTTCAAGAATAGCCCCAAGCTAAAGAGCCTCAGTGCCATGGTTTGTGAATGGAAGGAAAAGTTGCAAGGTGAACATTTGGGAATCGCACAGTTAGGTATGATTAGATTATGTGGTACTGTCACGAAGCAAGCTATCCAACCTACAGAGAATGGCAATCAATACGTGGATCATACCATCAATAACAAGCCCGCTCGTGAAATGGTGGATATTGGAGCAACTCATAATTTCGTGACTGAGGGTGCCGCAAAGAGACTAGAATTAAATCTTGCTCCAACTAACTCTCACGTCAAGACCGTGAATTTTGAGGTACAAGATGCTTGTGGGGTAGCTAATGGAGTTGGTATCAAATTGGGAGCTTGGAAAGGTATGGAAAACTTTACCATAACCTCTATGGACATCTTTGACATCATACTAGGGAAACAGTTCTTTAGACATTGTCATACTTTGATCGACCCCTACCTCCAACATCTCTTTGTTATGGAGAGAGAAGGATCTTGAATGGTACCCACAGTGACAATGCCATACAAACAGAGCCCAGCACAACTTTCGGCTATGCAAGTTGTCAAAGGGATGAAGAAGGGGGAGCCGATGTTCGTGGCAACCAGTGTAAGTCTGGAGGAAGCCAATGGTTTTCAAGAGACACAACCGCCTTGCATAGAGAAGTTGCTTGAGGAAAACAAAGATTTCATGCCCGAGAAGTTGCCTAAGCACTTTCCGCCTAGGCAAGAGGTGGATCACAAGATTGAGTTGGAAGCAAGGTCTAAGCCACCTGCATTCTCCCCATATCGTATGGCATCGCCCGAGCTAGAGGAGATCAAGAAACAATTGAAAGAGTTGCTGGATGCTGGTCAAATTTACCCATCAAAGGCACCTTTCAGTGCGCTAGTATTATTCCAAAAGAAAAAAGAATGGATTGTTGCACTTGTGTATAGACTACCAAGCACTTAATAAGGTCACATTGAAGAATAAGTACCCAATCCCGCTCATTGTTGACTTGTTCGATAGACATGGGAAAGCCAAGTACCTTACCAAGGTTAATCTTCGCAAGGGCTACTATAGGGTTCGCATTGCGGAATAAGATGAGCCAAAGACAACATGTGTGACGAGATATGGAGCCTTGGGGTAGTTGGTGATGCCCTTCAATTTAACCAATGCACCGGCCACATTTGCAACCTTGTGAACAAGATTATCCATCCCTACCTTGATCAGTTCGTGGTAGTCTACCTAGATGACATAGTCATCTATAACAACACCTTGGAGGAGCATATGGAGCACTTAAGGAAGTTTTTCCAAGTCTTGCGGGAGAAAGAGCTACATATCAATAGGAAGAAATGCAAGTTTGCACAATCAAACGTGCACTTATTAGGCCATGTGATTAGCAATGTGAGCTACGCATGTACGAGGCTAAGGTGCGTGCTATCCAAGAGTGGAAGACACCTATAAAGATAATTCACTTGAGATCCTTCCTTGACCTTGTTAACTACTATCGTCGGTTCATTAGGGGGTACTCAGCAAAGGCCGCCCCATTGACTGAGTTGCTAAAGAAGAATAAGCCATGGGCTTGGAAATAGCATTGTCAAAAGGTGTTGGAAGGCCTTAAGGTAGCTATCATAAAGGTGCCAGTCTTGGATTTACCTGATTTTTCTAAGACAGTTGAGGTGCACACAGATGCCTAAGACTTTGCTATTGGGGGTGTCCTGATGCAGGATAAGCACCCCATAGCATTTGAGAGCCACAAGTTAAATGAGATGGAGCAGCGTTACACGGTGCAAGAGAAAGAGATGACTATCATTGTGCATTGCCTTCGAACATGGCGATATTGTCAGGACTAACAATATGGCTACTAGCTACTTTGAGACGCAAAAGAAGCTCACACCAAAACAGGCTAGGTGGCAGGATTTCTTGGCCGAGTTTGATTATGTGCTGGAGTACAAGCTGGGAAAAGTTTACGTTGTAGCCGATGCCTTGAACTGGATAGGCGAGCTTACTACCATCACTTCAGCAAGTTGGGACATTCGCGAGGCTATAAAACAAGGCATGCAACATGATCTAGCAGCCAAACAACTTATCGAGTTAGCCAACCAGGGCAAAATGAGATGTTTTTGGGTAGAAGATGGCCTATTGCTTACCACGGGTTGGTGGGTCTACATGCCTAAGTTTGGAGACATTAAACGACAAATCATAAGGGAGAGTTATGACACATTATGGGCTGGTCATCCAGGCCAACATCGCACCAGGGCCTTGGTTGAGTAAGTCTAGTATTGGCCACGCATGCGAGATGATATAAAATGTTATGTGTAGACTTCTCTTGTATGTCAGCAGGACAAGGTTGAGAAACAACAGCCCAGAGGACTTTTGTAGCCACTACCAGTTGCAGAGCATCCATGGGAGAGCGTGTCTATGGATTTTATCACTTGCCTACCAAAGTCCGATGGTTATGGTATTATTATGGTGGTCATGGATAGATTTTCTAAATATGTCGCCTTTATACCCCCTCGCCAGGTTGCATAACCAAGGAAGCCACAGGCTATTCTTTATGAACGTGGTGAAGTATTGGGGAAAACAAGGGCATATTATCAGTGATCGAGACCCCCGTTTTAGTGGAAACCTTTGGAGAGAGTTGTTCGACATACTTGGCACGGAGCAGCACTTTCCCACTAGTTTCCACCCACAGAGGGATGGACAAATGGAACGAGTCAATGCCTTACTAGAATCCTACTTAAGACATTATGTAAGCGTGCATCAGAAAGATTGGTCAAGGCTCTTAGACATCGCCAAATTTTCTTATAGCTTACAATGGAGTGAGTCCATGAGGCGGACACCATTTGAGTTATCCACAGGCCAACAACCACAAACTCCACATTTATTACCAGTTGTGTTCAAGGGAAAGAGTTGGGGGCTTATCATATGACAAAAGGATGGGAGGAGCAGCTTGACACTGCTAAGTCCTACTTGAATAAGGCATCTAAGAAGATGAAGAAGTTGCGGACCGCAAGCAACATCCCACATATTATAGAGTTGGGGTCATGGTCATAGTGAAGTTTAACCCAAGATATTTCAAGGCACTACAGGGCATGCATCAGAATCTGATTCGCAAGTATGAGGGGCCATTTAAGATCATCACCAAGGTAGGCAAGATCTCATACAAGCTTAAAATTCCACCGTATCTTAAGATCTACTCTGTCTTCCATGCCAGCATGCTTAAGCCATATCATGAAGATAAGGATGATCCTAGTTGAGACCAATCAAGTCGAGCACCTATTACTATCACCACCTCACATGATCGGGAGATTGAGGATATAATATATCACCAGGCCATGCAAAAACAAGGGAAAAAAGCCACCACTATGCTCCTATTCCATTAGAAAGGGAAATCACCGGAGGAGGCCATGTGGGAACGATATGAAGACTTGTGAAAATTCAAAGATAAGATCCAAGAGTTTATGCAGTAGCATTGCACTGCGGTCGTCGCAATATTAGGTGGGGGAGAGTGTGATGACCCGCCATATCATCATGTCACATAAACGCCATTTGGAATATATTAATGCCATGTGGAAGCTTACAAAAGAGGAAGGCTAGCATTTGTGAGAAGATTCTAGAGAAGTGTGGACATTTCCTTAGGAAGACCCTATATCCTTATGGATTTGCTAGGAATGTCCTTGGATTCTTCTAGGCTTGTAGAGAATTGTAGGGAAAGCCCTTATCTTGTAAATATTAAGGACTTTTGTAATAATTAATATTTACACACTAGCCCCTAGGAGACTAGTATATAAAGGGGGACATTCATTTGTAATTCACCTAGCAAACAATTCAAGTTCTCTCTAATACAAAACTTCCTTTAACAATTCTCTTGTGTTCTTTCTACCATATTCTTAGCGGTCTTGAGTGTTGTAAGACTGACTGGGCATAGCAAGAACACGATCAAGTTGTGCAAGATCGTGAGCAAGTTGTCAAGTGCCGCACGTGTACTTAGTTAATGACTAAAGGCGTGACAAAAAGCTACTTTCGAGGGTTGATTTGACCTAGTTGAGGTAAAGTATCTTGCCTAACTTTGTGTAAGGGAACAACCCCTTTGGATTTGGGTTGATTTTACTATTTTTGTTACGTGGAAGACACTTACACGAGGTGACGAATGTGTACACGGGCTATATGTGGTACTTGATCGGTTTTGAATATTTAGAATCTTTCCTTGCCTTTAATTGAATTGTCATAACGTGTTATATCTTTCATTGTTAATCTATTATTGCATGTGTTAATATACTCTTACATGCTTTATTTGACATTCTTAGCACTTGTTCTATCTCTTACTTTGTTATATTTGTTCTTATATGCTTTAGTTGAAGTTGTTACTTTAGCACTTATTTTGTATTACTCTTACTTGAAGTTATTATTTCGTGGGAATTATCTTCTTGTTGGATTATTGACGTTGAGATTGTGAAAGTTATTATCACATTAAGGTTGAAGTTGTTGATTTTTGAGATATCTTTTCTTATTGAGCATTTCTCATTTATTTTGTCATTATTGAGATTCTTGTACACATTGTGATTGAGCCGTGAGCTAATTATTGTGGAAATATTGGTATTATTGATCTGACAAGTTGTGGTATATGGACACTTGTGGTGCGAGTTATTATTATGTTGTGACATTGATACGCATGCAATGGTATAAGGGTAAAGATTGATACATATGTTGTGAGAGAAGGTGGTTTGATACGCGTGTCGCTAGTAAGGGAATTACGTGAAGCCACACGTGTAGCTAATTTGAAAAAAATGATTTAGAAAATAAATGCAAGGCTCACGTTGTGATATAAGAAAAGATTGCGATTGTTATTGTAAAGTGAGATTACGAGGTGTGGTACTTCGGTTGTGATTCTTGTTGTTCATCCTATGTTGAAAGGCATTGTTGGTTGAGCAGTTCTTGTCGTTTCTTCATTGTTTTACTTGTACTTATCCTTAATTGTCTTTTTGTTGTTTCATCATGCGTTATCTCCTTGTTGCCTTTACCGCTTCAATTTAAATTTTTAGCTTACATTATTGAAATGCTTACTTGTCATTAACTTCCTCGCTTTCCATATTTAGACTATGTTATACTCTTTCTAGTTTTCTTTTATCCTTGTCGGTGCCTTGACCTGGCCTCGTCACTACTCCACTGAGGTTAGACTTGATATTTATTGGGTACCATTGTGGTGTACTCATACTAAGCATCTACACATTTTTGTGCAGATCCATGTACATCTGCCAGTGTTGGACTCCATTCATTGATTAACTATCTCCGAAGACTTCAAGGTACACCTGTTCGACGTTTGTAGGCCTCAAAATCATCCTCTTCTTTTATTTGTATTACTGTTTATCTCTTGTTCTAAACAATACTATATTTCGAGACCATTAGTATACTCTTGTAGAGATTATGACTCAGTTTCACCCGATTTTGGGAGTTATTTTTCTGTTGTATTTATTGGGGGTCATTATGATAGCTTAACAGTTTAATTTGATGTTAATGTTATTGTTTCTGCTATCTTTCTATATCTGTTAAGCTTACCTAGTCTTAGAGATTAGATGTCATCACGATATCCTAAGGTGGGAATTCGGGGTTGTGACACAATAATAATATAATTAGTATATATGGTAATACAATATCTTTTCTTACTGTATTTCAATTATAAATTTTTAAGAAATACTTTGTTTCGTTTGGGAAATACATTATTCGGTAATTGTTTCTACATCTTACAAGTATATTTAGAGGCTTTAATCATTCCTTCAGGATCGAATCTTTTGTAACTATATTCTTAGGCCAGAACTTGTTGAAGTCGTTGTAGGCTTTTTAAATGCTTTGAAAATACACCTATCTTGAATCATCTTGCACTAAACTTGCTATGCTATCTACATACATCATATAGTTCCCCCATCATTTGAGTTCGAAGCATGAGGACTTAGATACTGTTCTTCACTCAGATTCCAATATCTCCCTTGGTCTTATCTTGAAGAGGAGATACATACAAAGACTTGGGTTTTAGGGGTTTCTTAGATGAGACGATGCTTAACCCTTCCAGTCAAACTTGTTATGATTTTGACCGGGAATAATTAATAATTTCGTGTTACAATTCAGGTATATTGTCATCCTTTGGTCCGGATTAGCTTTTTGCTTGAGAATGTTAGCAAAACTTTATGAATAAACAAATACTGAGCAAGAAGTACCTGACTGCGGACATTTCTTTAGAAGTAATACTTCTTCAAACGTGCTACATTCCAATTTGACCGGAGCACCTTCCCATCCATAATTTCTAATTCATATGCCTCTTTTCCAACAATCCTTAGAACTAGGGTCGACCTTCCATGCTTGGTCCAAGTTTGTCGGCATTAATCTATTGTGTTGTAGGAAATACCTTTCTAAGGACAAAGTCCCTAGTTTTAAATTGGCATTGGTCCTTCTATTATAATATCTTCCTATCCTTTGATTTTGAGCCACCATTCGAACTAGGGCTAATTCCCAACGTTCTTCTATCATGTTCAGATTTGCACGGTTATGCCAAGGAGGTGACTATGTGTGATGATGGGGTGTTGATATTTTAGGGCCCAATTTGTGTGCCCAATGTGGATGGGTTGCGGGAACTGATTATTTACGAGGCCCATAGTATGCAATATTCCATTCATCCAGGCGCAACAAAGATGTACCATGATTTGAAGCAGCACTACTGGTGGAGAAGGATGAAGTAAGATAACGCGGAGTATGTGGCTTAGTGTTTGAACTGTCAACAGGTTAAGTACGAGCATCGGAGTCTAGGTGCTATGCTTCAGAGGCTTGATATTCTGGAGTTGAAGTGGGAGTGTATCACCATGGATTTTGTATTAGGACATATACGGACCTTAAGGAGATTCTATGCTGTGTTGGTCAATGTGGAAATACTGATCAAGTCCGCACTCTTCATTACAATCATCTCGAATTTATCTTCGTGAGATTGTTCGCCTTAATAGTGTGCCAGTGTCTATTATCTCTGATCAAGGCACACAGTTCATATTGCATTTTTGAGAGTCTTGCAGCTTGAGTTGGGCACACATGTCAAGCTGAGTACGAAATTTCATCCATAGATGGATGGATAGTCTAAGAACACTATTTAGATTTAGGTGGACAAGTTATGTGTTTATGCCATTGATTTATGTGGCTCGTGAGATTAGTTTCTACCATTAGCAGAGTTCGCTTACAACAACAACTGCTCCTCGAGCATCTAGATGGCTCCCTACGCGGCCTTATATGGGAGACGATGTCATTCTCTAGTTGGTAGGTTTTAGACTGGGGAGGCTGGGTTGTTGGGCATTGATTTGGTCCCTAAGGCTTTAAAGAAGGTAAAATTGATTTAGGAGCGGATTTGTACAACGCTTTCTAGGAAAAAATGTTATGCCGATAAGAGGGCTCATGATGTGGTAACCATGATGGGTGAGAGGATTCTACAAAGAATTTCTCCCATGAAGGGTGTCATGAGGTTCGAGAAGATCGGCAAGTTGAGCCCTCGGTATATTGGTCCTTTTGAGATTCCTGAGAGAGTTGATGAGGTGGCCTACTGACATGCATTGCCATCCAGCTTATCAAGAGTTCACCCGGTGTTCCATGATTTTATGCATTTGAAGTATTATGGTGATCCATCACATGTGTAAGATTTCAGCTCAGTGAAATTGGACAAGGATTTAACATATGTTGAGGAGCTGGTGGTTATTTTGGACAGGCACGTACAAAAGTTGAGGTTGAAGAATATTGTATCGGTGAAATTTTGTTAGAGAGGTAAACCAATCGAGGAGGCTACTTGAGAGACCGAGCACGATATGCGGAGCCGATATCCTCACCTTTTTGGCACTACGGGTATGTCTCTATACTCGTTCGAGGACAAATATTTGTTTAAGAGGGGGAGAATTTTACGACCCAACCAATCTTTTTGTGTATTTTTTCCCCATTTTACCTTTTAAAGCTCCCCGTATGAGTAGTTGTCATTATATGACTTGCCGGGGTGGGTTTTTTTGGCTTCGAGAGAGTTTCAGATTGATTTGGGGCATTTAGTTCCTTCGTTAAAGGCTTAAATTGTAAGAGTGTCCTGATTTTGACTTTTGTGGAAATGACTATGGACTAGTGTTTTGATGGTTCCAGTAGCTTCGTACGATGCTTTTAGACTTAGACCTATATATGGATTTGGATTTGTAGGTTTCTAGGTTATTTTGACTTGCATTGGCGAAAGTTGAAAAGTTCAAGGCTTGGAAGGTTGATAGTATTGACCGACAGTTGAAATTGTTTATATCGAGTTCGGATTGCAGTTTCTAGAGTTGGTACAGGTCCGTTGTATCATTTGGAACTTGTATGCAAAATTTTAGGTCATTCTGAGTTGGTTTGTTATGGTTCACCATGAGTTTTTGAAGTTAAAAATTCATTAGTCAGTAGTCTTGAATTGAGGTGTGATTCATTGTTTTAATATGGTTTGGTGTGATTTACTGGCTTGAGTAGGTTCGTGTTATGTTTCGGGATTGGTTGGTATTGCTGGACAGGGCCCTTGGGGGATTTTAGATTGATTTCAGATACTTTTTTTACTATGTTGGCTTTGCTGAAGAATTGCTGAGTTATGTTATTTTCACAGCTATGATGGTTGTGGCCGCAGGTGCGAGATTGCAGTAGCGGTCAAGGTGGCTGCAGATGTAGTGCTTGGCTGGGAAGGTCTGTCGGTTGATGCGGACTGTGGGGTGCAAAAGCCTAAGATCAGCCGCAGGTGCCAAAAGTGGTTGGTCATTTCTTAAGTAAACTCGTAGATACGAAGCTTTGACCACAGGTGCGGTACCACAAATACAGTATTGTGGACCGCAAGCGAAATTTCTAGCAGGTTTTGTATTTCAGAGGGTTTGGTCATTTTACATTCTCTGGAGTTGTGAAGCTTGGTTGGAGGCAATTTTTGGAGAGAATTTCACTATAATTGAAGGAGTAAGTAATCTTTACTTGATTTGGTGTTATATATTAATAACCTATATATTATTACACCTAGTTTATTTGAATTAAAGGTGAAATTTGATTATTTTGAATATGGTTTTGTATAGTAAAAATTGATGATTTGAGGGTCGATTTAAGGTCAGATTTTGATGAAACACATATATTTGGACTCGTACTGAAATGGGTGATCGGAACTTGTGCGTTTGGTTGAATTCCGGTGTATGGGCCTAGGCTTGACATTTTGGATTGACTTTGTATAACTGAATTATGATCTTAACTTTATCGTTTGGACTTGTTTCCTGTGCTTTTATTGATATAATTAAGTTGTTTTGGCTAGATTTGAGTCGTCCGAAGGTTGTGACATGTGGAATGGTTTTTAGAGTATTGACTTAGCTTATTTGAGGTAAGTATTTTGCGTAACTTTGTCTATGATAATTTTTCCTTAGGATTTGGTCTAATTTGCATTACTTGTGCTATGTGAAGCGACGCGTACACAATGTGACGAGTGTGTAGACTAGCGTATGTATGGTATTTGAACAAATTAGACCTTAGGCTGTTAATATTCCTTGAATTGAGGTTGTTTATTATATGAAACATGTTATATTATTGTTCACTCCCCACACCCATATGTAATTGTTATGGTTTTTTACTTTATGTTGCATAGTCGTGGGCTATATGTTGTTGTGAATTTGTTATTATTGTTGTTGAACATGTGTACGTGGGTGATCATTATTGTGTGGAGAATAAGGTTAGCAAGACGCACATGCGGCGATATAAGGGGCATATGCGCGTGTTGAAAATAAAGGAAATACTTCACTGTGATGTGCACGCTGCGGCATAAATGGGCTTATGCGCGTGTAGCTATATAGGAAAAATATTTTATTGTGAAGCTCATATGGCGTCATACGGGTGGCTTGTTGATTATGTTATGTGGTATTTTCGGGGTGATCCTTGATGTTATTCTTGTGTTGGAATGAGGTGATGATTTGAACATATTCTTGTTTCCTTAAATGATTGCACTTTGTGTTTTTACGAGTTGTTGGTTAATTGGTCGTGCTATCGCATTCCTTATTCTTTGTTGATATTTATTCTATTATGCTTTCTATAGTAAGTTATATTGATATTCTACACAGGTTATCTGACTAATAAGTGTCTTGACTTGAAAATCCTCACTACTCCAACGACATTAGTCTTGATAATTTCTGGGTACTGATTGTGGTGTACTCCCACTATGCTTCTCACATTGTTTTGAAGATCTAGGTACATCAGAGTGTGCTGCTCACTATTAATCCCGAGCTTCTGGAGACTTTAAGGTATGCTTAGACTCGCTCGCAAAACTCAGAGTCATCTTTTTTAGTCGCTTTATTATTGTTTATGTAATCCAAACGGTGATATATACTTTGAGACTTATTATGTACTTCTTGTAGAGCTTATGACTCAGTATTACAGGGTTTTAGGATTCAACTGTTGTATTCACTATACAGATATGTTATGGTATTTTCCAGCTTTTATTTAATATTTAAGTTACTATATTCTGTTTGATCTCATCATGTGATATACGTACCTAGTCTTAGAGACTAGGTGCCATACAATCCTTAAGGTTGGATATTACGTTATGACACGTCCACGAGTGGTCGACTGCATTCGCGAAGAGGAATAGTCCGTTGGCTTACGCAATCGCAAAGGTTGTGCCTCTAAACCATAGAAGTTATTGGTTTGGGGCAAGATTTTCTCTACGTATTCACGGAGTAGGTCCCACAAAAAAGAAGAAGGAATGGAGGGCGGCATAGTTGTGCATCGCGAACACGGGGGTCCTGTCGCATTTGTGAAGAAGGGTTCGCCTAGCAGTATTTATAGCTTATTTCTCGGGATTTTGAGCTCATTGTCTCATATTTTGAACCATAGAATTGAATAGGGCGATTTTTCAAGGATATTTTCATACAAGACTATAGGATAATTGATTCTTACTCATTTATGATTATATATCAAGAATTTACATGGATTTCTAACCCCTAAAATAAGGAATTAAAATGCAAAAATTAGGAGTTTTTTTATGAAGTTAAGAGAGTTTACTTTGGGAATTTGAGTGCCGATTTGGACTAAATTTTAGAATCTAATTACATATTTAGACTCGGCATGTTACGGTTCATCGGGATTTGGTATTGGATCCGAGTTTCGGGCATGAGGGCCCAATTCACTTCTGTTGACTTTTTGAAAATTCGAAAAATATCGAAACTTTATTGATTGGGACTGCTTCCTATGGCATTGGTTGACTTCCTTGGATGATGCCATGTTAGATTCAAGCCGATTGGAGGTATTTTCTCTGAAAAGTAATTTTGGAGCTTTGGACTAGCCCGGATGAAGTAAGTGTCTTGCCTAGCTTTGGGTTGAGGAAATTTGTCGTAATAAATGATATTGTATGTTACATGAGGGGGTGGTGTATTTGCGAGGTGATAAGCATATATGCACGTGCCATGGTTATTCATGCCCAGGGTAGATCCTAGATTACGTTATACCTTGTTTGGTTGTGTATTCTATGCTTTACTAGATCGATGACTACATGAGCACAATAAGCAATGCTAGATATAATGTGTAAGTTAATTGTACCTTATTTTGAGCATGATGAATCATTTTTGAGATCATTGATATATTTAATTTAGATGTAGTCACATGTACATTATGAATAGACATCAGTACTTGTTATTATTGTGTCATGCCTTAAATTAATGTATGACTACTTGAGTTTCCTTACCCATGTTAAAGACTATAATTTGGATTTTGATGCTTATTTTGGCATGATGATTATTTGGATTACGTATTACATGTTGGGTCCGTGGTCATACGTACATATAGGAATACATTTTGCCTAGGGATCATCCATTATATAGATGCATACATACAACCATGCATGGTCATTTCTCTGTCTATATGCGTTATATATGATTATCTTTTATTCATGTGCATACATTCCTGCATATAATTCTCGGATATGGACTAAGGTTATAACACAAGGTTTCTGACATGTGGATATTGTGACATTGTAATTAATTTGGCACGAGATTTTTGTCGTGCGATAATTGTGATATTATTATTAATATGGAATGAGGTCTTTGTCTTGTGGTGACTCTGATGTGATATTATTATTATTACTATTATTACATGAAGCTTCGTCTATGCTGCGTGTGGATATAGATCTATCCCCCTAAGGTCTCCCCCTAAGGTTATGTGGAAATTATGGATTTGTGGTTGATTATGATCTGGGATCCAATGTGATAAACTATTAAGCATAAAGGTGGAAGTTTTGACCATTCAAGTGAATACTTTGTGCATAATCAAGCATTTACATTCTAAATTCATGCATATCATCTATATATGTCAATTGATGTATTTTATATATGCATGAGACATGTAATCAAATTGTTGGACATTTAAAGGGTGTTAGATTGATGTAAAAAGAGAATTATCATCATTCATTAAAATGTTGGACTCATGTACAAGTTTCATAACCATGCCCTTGGAAGTTGATATGAAATTGGATCATTGTTATGTACAGATACTCTACATTCACGTAGGAGTATTTGAGTACACGCTACTTGGTACATGTCTCTTTTGAGTGTAGAGTTAGTGCAAATTGTAGCTCTTCTTCAATGGTGCGCCTTCATTTGTGATATCCACTGTTCAATGACAATTTTCATGGATACTTTTCTAAACTATTTAAGGTATTGAGCTGGGCAGGTTATGTAAAGTGAGTATCTTTTAACTTAAAAACTCTGCCACTACTCGATTGGGGTGAGTCAAGATACTTACTTAATACATGAGGTTGGCTATACTCATACTACATTTCTCCACCTTGCGTGCAGATCTTAGAGCTGAGCTCATGCTCCTAAACTACTGAGCATTTCCCTACTTCAAAAGTTTTCAAGTCCTGAATTGGGAATTTTCGCAATGATATTAACTAGTGGTTGTGGAATTGGAGTGACATGCAATGCAAGTGCCATCCACTGCATTGCCTGCCAAAACTCTTAATGCTTCCCAATTTACTGAGTGATGATTTTTTTAAAATAATTCTTCAATCCTACTTACTCTGCGTTTTGGTTACCATATCTTTCTAGTGAAATTTTGCGAGATTGATGCGGTGAATTCTCTAACATCTATCGTGATGTGTTTCCTGAAGTCACGTCTCGAACTGTATGTGGATCGACAACGTCAACATGGCCTACCTGCTGATTATCTTGGTTAATTTCAGACCTAATTTATTTGCAAAGAGGTAAATCGAAAAGTGAGTGATTGTTATGGCCTATGGCAGTGGAAACAAATTATTTAACCTAAAATTATATTAATATGTTAAATCAATTAAATTTGTACTTTAGGGCACCGACCACCGATTTGATTCTCTTTCCCAAATAAGAACAGTATGAAATAGCGTAAGTGATGAACAAAATAATAAAGTAATGAAATAAAAGGGAAGAGAATTCTTAGTGATTAGAAGGGCTCCACTCTAGTATCTATTGAATCTTGAATTTCTATAAATACAATGCTATGATTTTGGAAATGTAACAACTTGACGGTCGTTTGTGTATTTGAGCCATGTCCCCCATTGATGTCCGTTATATGTATTTTTATGTTGGATAATTTGCGAGGATCGTTAGGTTGGTTTCGGGAAGGTTTACGAGTGATTGGAACGTTTAGATTCATTTTTTGAATGCTTAAATTGTAAGAGTTGACCAAGGTTTAACTTTTCGTAGATGACATCGTATTGGTGAGTTGATGGTTCCAATAAGTTTTTATGGTAATTTTGGACTTAGGCATATGTCCAGATTTATATTTGAATGTTCCTAGGATATTTTGGGTGTATTTGCTGAAAGTTGGCAATTTGAAGGTTTGGCGAGTTCATAGGTTTGATTGATAGTTGACTTTATTCATATCAGGTATGGATTATTGTTTCGGAAGTTGGAATAAGTTAGTTTTGCCATTTGGAACTTGTGTGCAAAGTATGGGTAATATATATTGATTAGGCTTGAATCAGACACTTGGTTGAAGCTTGAAATTTCTTGAACTTAATGGTAATAAACTTGAGTTTTAATGCGTGATTCATGATTTTGAATGTTATTGTTGTGCTTTGAGACTTAAAATAAGAATAGATTAGGTATTCAAACTTGTTGGAATGACTAGACAGGGTCTAGGGGGCCTCAGATGTGTTTGAGATTATTATCTGACTATTTGAAAATGGTTTGGCAGTTCTGGTTCTTGTGCATTGCACTTGCGGAGGATTGATCGTAGGTGTGAAGGCACAAGTGCGAGGGTTGGTCACTATTGCAAATTTGTCTGGTCCTGTGAATGGTTAATTTTGCGAAGAAGGGTTGAAGGTATGAAGTTATACCTGCTAAGTTGTTTTGCGCGCCTACGAAAAGGGGGCAGGCTGAGGAGTTGTGCACCTGCGGATTGTGGTGTCGCACCTACGACTTCGTATATTTGGAAGGTTGGCCTCAGGTGAAAAGGAAGTATGAGTTAGTAATTTTTGCAAATACATGAGTCGTAGAAGCGATATCGCAGATGTGATGGCTTCCACAAATGTGGAATCACCGACAAACCTCTTATATTTTGAGGGTATTGTCTATTTTCATTATTTGGAGTTGTGGAGCTCGGGTAGAGGCAATTTTTGAAGGAATTTTTATCACCACTTTAAGGGTAAGTGTTTTCTACATGGATTTGACTATTTATCTAGAATTCCCATGGATTTATGCACTTTAATCATGAGATTTTGGGGAATATTGCGTTGTTTGACTACAACTAAAGAGGATGAATTTTGGGGATTTGAAGGTCGATTCAGACTTTGTTTTTGAATCTAATAACATATTTGGACTCATGAACTTATGGATACTCATGATCTACTCCTTGACTAAGATTTTCACCATGAGTGCCCGAGTTAACGTTTGTTGACTTTTTGAGAATTTGATAAAGTTTTATTGTTTGAAATTGATTCCTAGAGCTTTATTTGATGTTGTAGAGTTGTTTTTTGGTAGATTCCAACCGTTCAGAGGTCGATTTGTGAGGGAGGACATTTTTGGAGTATTGATTTGACT
The DNA here is from genome assembly GCF_000715075.1 of Nicotiana tabacum. Classification (NCBI taxonomy): domain Eukaryota; kingdom Viridiplantae; phylum Streptophyta; class Magnoliopsida; order Solanales; family Solanaceae; genus Nicotiana; species Nicotiana tabacum. The sequence continues at coordinate 24,209,163 of NC_134082.1, forward strand.
TGTTTGAGGTAAGTTTCTTGCCTAGCCTTGGTTTGAGGCACTAGTTTCTTGAATTGTTAATGATGGCCATGTGTCGAGGGTGACGCACATGCAAGGGATGAGCATGTGTGCGCAAACCGGTTATTATCTTTGTTCGGGATAGTTCTTGTGCTATGTTATTCCTTATATTGAATACTATGCTTCTTGCTATCATGCATCATATGTTTGTACCTCTTCGTGAGCTACTTGAATCATGTTAGAGATAATGTGTTGGTTAATTTTTTAGGCGAACGTGAAATTGTTATTTTGTGGCATATCCTCCTAATCTGAGCAATGGTAGAACATTTCGCATATGAATACATCTTAGCATGTTACTCTAATTAATCCATGAGTACGTTATTTGCTATCTATTATTCGTATACATGTATTCTTGTATATGCTTTCTCTGCAATATGGACTAGATTGGTAGCACGTAAGTTGTCTGTGCGGATTGAGTTGCGATAGCACGTGAATAGTCAATGCGGTTGTTATATTATGGCACGTGAGTTATTAGTGCAATGTGTGGATAAGAATTCTCCCCCATATTATCGTCCTCTCATGTTTTTCTCTTGATGGCGTATACACGGTATGAGGAAAAAACTTATCAATGTTTGGTTTTCATCTCTTCATTTTTTAGAAACACATTGGGTGTATATATGATTTATCGCATATCTTTGCTATATACTAGTTTTGGAATGTACACATGCCTCTTTATGCATATAATCTCTATATGTTGTTTTGACTGGAAAGTGAAGGAACAATACATATCTTCTATATATGTTAATCTATGCACATTGACTTGATTATTTAGGCATGTCACGCCCCGACCTTGGGTAGTGCGACCGGCGCTCAACCGAGCAAACCTGCTAGATTTCTTTCTACGCAACACCTCCATGAATAAAGAGAAGATATATTTTCATTAATTTGACAATGGGGAGATCATGTACAAAATATCAATTTATTACCATTAGTTGCTTCATTTTAAAGTCACAAAATACATGCACTTTCATAGTTAAAGTAAAACAAGTGATTCAAATACAACAAAACTAGTTTGACTTTCCCAACATCAATATACAACCCACATTGTGTCTACGGAGCCTTTAATAGATACGAAATGAGTACTATGATAGTGTCGGCAATAAGCCCCCGGCTACACCTCAAACACAATACACGAGGAACAAAATACAAAAGACCCCAAAATTAAGTGGGGCTCACCAAATCTACTATGAAAAGGGTGTGCTGTTATCACTGATCAATACCACCTGTTGCGAAATCACATGCATCCATTAAAGATACAGCGCCCCCGGGAAAAGAGGATATTAATACATATGAAATAGTACTAGCATGTATGACTAAGAACCTCTCAATAGAATGAGTAATCAAACAAGGAATAATAATCATAGAATCAATGTGAGCCTCATATATTACAAAAACATCAAGTTAGAAACAAGACAAGTTTTCAACTGAATTTTCATATTTTAGGTTGGGAGATCTTTAGTACCGATATACCACCATGTATTTAGCGCGGAGTTCACTCATGACCCAATCGACTAGGCCATCTCACCCAGATACATCAACCACAATCACAATTACTATCACAACCTTGATATTATCTCAATCACAATCTCAAGCATAACCACCACTATGTGTGCGACATGGCGTCCGATCATGACCTAACCGGCTAGGCTGTCTGACCATAATGTCGTGTGGATCGACATCACCCTTTTATAGCAATCATCTCATCCCAATAAAGGGTAATTTTATCACTGTAGCAATCTCATCCAAAATAAGAGGAATAATCACAATTCACTCCTACACCGACACGTGTAGTTTTGGGGTTAGGATATTTCAACGTACCCTTCCCCGGTGACTAATCATACTCCCAAAAATGTTTATTATATAAAGGAATTTAAACTCATTTCAATATCCTTTACACATCTCTTCATTTCATTGGCACTAGTGGCCCCAAATGTAATATCATTCTCAGCATGATGGTTGTATTTCATATTTCATGCTCACTTTTTTTCACTTTCAAACCTCATCACGGATCATCAACAACAAGAATTTCTTGTCAAGACTTTGAGTATACTTGTGAGCAAATAAGATTCTTAAGCACATTTTGATTTTGACACAATTTGGCACAATGGCGTTCATTTGAAACACGACTTGAAGTCATAATATTTAGACACGCAATCCATACTTTGAATACATTTTCAAATGCTAACACAACATGACAAGAGCATTGGAATACATATTGAGCATATATCTTTTGACACAAAGCTGGCTCTGAATAGTCAATTCATTTTGAACAGCTTGGGACTTACAAGGACATCACTGGATTCAATTCTAAGAGAGAAGATCAGATAACATACCTCGCTTTGAGCTTCCTTAAATTACTATAATATTCCAGAAATCTTAGCAACTTCGATCTATTTAGAAATATAACAAAATTGAACACAAATTAGGAGGGAGTTCATGGTTCCAACTCATTTGAGCATTTTATCAAACACTAGGTGGACATTACGATTTCTAGGTTCTCCCATGGTGGATTTATTCATCCCACATCCCAAAGTCTATCCATTTGAGCTCAACAATATCCCCACCAACCTTGATGGTATATGTACGCATAAGTAACAACTCCTACACCCAAGAATTGCTTTCCTCATTACCTATTTTCAGATAAACCCCGAAATTGAGGGCTAGGGAGTAGAATCTTACTTCTAGGATGAAGACCTAGTGAGTTTTTATTTTGAATTCTCCAAATCTTAAGCAAAAATTGATGATTAATTAGTTTAGGAACTCCCCTCTCACTGTAGAGCATTTCCTCAAGGTAAAATATCATATTTTAACCTTACAAATGGTCCTTAACGTCTATATATCGAATTAGGGTCGGGTTATAAAAACAAAAAAATTGACCCTCCGAATATAGCTCTTCGGTCGCAGAGTGGACCGCAGAATGTATATGTAGTCCGCAAAATGGGTCATAGAAGTGATGTAAAGAATTAGGATATTCAGGTCAGGTCTGCGGTAGATATGTGGTCTACAAACTAGTTATGCCGTCGCATAATGTGCCGCAGAATTCCCTTTTAGAAATCATCGTGCTGGATCTACGATGGATTGTGTGGCCCGAGAAAGCATTATGCGGTCGCACATTGGACAGCAAAATGAACCTCCAAAATTGCCTAAAATTGCTTCACTCTACGGCCGATCTGTGGCCCGCAGAGTTATTATGGTCGCATAGTAGACCATAGAAATGCCCTGCTCTGCCAAAATTTTCTTCAACTCTCCAATGCACTGTTCAACCAAAAAGTCCGTACCACGACGATCACATACGCTTACCTTTATACCACGAAACCTTGGGTTTTATGATCATTTTTCCTCGAATCTGGGTAAAAATTTGCCATTAGTACCTAACGTGACTCAACTATAACTTCACACACCAACAGTTCCCAATTTGACCAACTCCTTAAAATTTTAAAACATTTCGGCAGAGTTTCCACTATAACTGGGCCTATTCACCTACCATAGAATCCCATAAACTAATCCTAACAACATATACATAATCCAACGAAGCAACATAACATAAAATTAACACTAAACGTGGCCTCATAGGCAATATATCACTAGAACGGAACACCCTTAGCATAGATGTACAAGTGATACATAATAATAATTCATAAGGGCAGAAACTTTGTAGAAACGATTACATAACTATTCAAACAAATAAGGGTACTTCTTATTCATCTCTTCCTCGGCCTCATAGTTGGCCTCTTCAACCTATTGGTTTCGCCATAGTACTTTCACGGAGGTAATTTTTTTTATTTCTTAGGTTTTGGACATGCCTATCAAGATTGGCAACTGGAATCTCTTTATAAGTCAATTCTTCATTAACCTCTATAGTCTCAACTGGAACAATATGTGATGGATCTCCAACCACCGTCATCAACATGTATACATGAAACACCGGTGTACTAAAGACATTTCTGGAGGCAGTTCTAGCCTGTAAACTACCTGACCAATCTTTTGAATGATTTTGTACGATCTGACATACCTCGGACTCAATTTCCCTTTCTTACCAAACCGTATTAAACGCTTCATAGGGGAGACATTCAACAATACCCAATCATCCTCTTGGAACAACAAATCCTTTTGGCGAACATCCGAATATGACTTCTGACGACTTTGAACAGTTTTGATCTGATCCATCGAAATATATGGTAAGAGATTTACATCACCTTCCATATATAGCCTCAAACAACGCCATCTGAATGCTAGCATGATAATTGTTGTTGTAGGAATATTCTATGAGTGGAAAATCATCATCTCAGCTACCTTTGAAGTCCAGAACACATGCGCACAACATATCCCTAACTGTCTGCATCGTTTGCTCTACCTGCCCGTCGATCTATGTTAGGGAAGCCATACTAAGATTCACCTAAGTACCTAAACCTTGCTGAAATTTCTTCCAAAAATTAGCCGTGAACGGTGCCCCTCGATCTGAGATAATAGAGACTTGAGTGCTATGTAACCTGACTATTTTATTGATATACAACTGTGCATACTATTCTGATGTGTCGGTAGCCTTAACGGGTAAGAAGTGTGCTGATTTCGTGAGTCGGTCCACATTCACCCAAATCAAGTTGAACTTGTAGAGAGTGCAAGGTAATCCTGCCACGAAGTCCATATTGGTCATCTCCCACTTCTACATTGGAATTTCTATGTTTTGTGCCTACCCACTATGTCGTTGATGTTCTCCCCTTACTTGCTGACAATTCGGACATCCTGTCACAAAGTCTGCCTTATTCTTGTTCATATCATTCCACCAGTAGACTTCCTTAAGGTCATGATACATCTTTGTAGAGCCTGGGTGCGTAGAGTACCTAGAAGTGTGGGTGTCGGTCATGATTCTTTCCCAGAGACCATCTAAATTTGGAATACATAATCACCCTTGGTACCTTAGTGTACCATCACCCATGCTAAGAGAAAAAGCCATGGTCTCATGTTTATGAATCCCCTCCTTCAACTGTCTGGACAATGGATCGTTGTATTGCTTCTCCTTGACCTCCACCACAAGTGATGATTCATCCCTATTTTGCACAATCACCCCTCCTTCACTAGAGTCCGCAAGACGAACTCCCAAACTAGCCAACCGATGAACCTCCTTGGCCAATGGCCATTGATATGCCTCCATGTGAGCCAAGATGCCCATAGAGTTCCGGCTAAGAATATCCACCACAACATTACCCACCCCGGATTATATAGAATATCGATGTCGTAATCCTTGAGTAACTCAAGCCATCTTCTCTACCTCAGATTCAACTCCTTCTGTTTGATAATATGTTAAAGACTCTTATGGTCCGTGAATATATCCACATGGACCCCATATAAATAATGATGCCAAATCTTTAATGAAAAAATCACCGCTGCAAGTTCTAAGTCGTGTGTTAGATAGTTCTTTTCATGATTCTTGAGTTTTCTAGAAGCATAATCTATCAACTTTCCATGTTGCATTAATACACACCCAAGTCCGATCCTTGAAGCATCACAATATACCACAAACCCATCTGTACCCTCTGGTAGGGTCAACACCGGCGCCATAGTCGGTCTTGATTTCAACTTTTGGAAGCTCCTTTTACAAGCATATGACCATTGGAACTTAATCGCCTTCTGCATCAGTTTAGTCAACAGAGAGGCAAAAGTACAAAACCCCTCTATAAATTTTCACTAATACCTAGCTAGGCTCAAGAAATTGCGAATCTCTATTGGAGTTATAGGTCTAGAAAATTTCTTCAAAGTTGCAATCTTTTGAGGATCAACCTTAATTCCTTCTTTGGAGACGACATGACCCAAAAATGTGACCGATTCAAGCCAAAATTCACATTTTGAAAACTTCGCATACAACTTCTACTGATATAGAGTGTACAAAAGTGTCCTGAGATGATCGACAAGGTACTCTCAACTTCACGAATATACACGAATATCATTAACGTACATTATTACAAAGGAGTTGAGGAAAGTATTGAAGACTCGATTCATTAGATCCATAAAGGCTGTCGACGCATTGGTTAGCCCAAAAGACATCACCTGAAATTCAAAGTGCCCATACCAAGTTCTGAAAACTATTTTCAGAATATCCTGCTCCCTGATCTTCGATTGATGATACCCGGATCTTAAATCAATTTTATAGAAGTACTAGCACCCTGCAATTAATTAAGCAAGTCATCTATCTTTTAAAGTAGATACTTATTCTTGATTGTGACCTTGTTGAGCAGCTGATAGCCAATACACATTCTTAGTGTCCCATCTTTCTTCCTTCAATTATGCTAGTGCCATTTTGTATGGTGGAATATATATATAGGTTGTATGCCCAGCATCACATCAGTCCTAAAATCAATCTCCCTATCTGGTGGAATCCCAGGGAAATCATCAGGAAAGACATCCAGATATTCATTCTCAACTAGCACATACTCAAGTGTAGGTGCCTCAGCATTGGTGTCCATAACCCAAATCAAATGGTAAATACACCCATTTTTATCATCTTTGTTGCTTTAAGGTAAGAAATAAACCTACCCTTCGGCACCACATCATCCCCCTTCCATTCAATCATTGACTCATTTGGAAATTCAAATCTAACGGTTCTGGTTCGACAATCAAGCTTGGCAAAACATGAATAAAGACAGTCCATCCCTATTATTACATCAAAATCAACCATCTCCAATTCATTAAGATCGACCATAGTGTCCCAACCACGCAAATAACACAATCCCTATAAACCCATACAGCCACAATAGACTCACCAACCGGAGTAGATACAATGAACGACTCATAAAGTTGTTCCGGTTCTATCCCAAATTCCATAGCAACATAGGGATTGACATAGAACAAAGTGGAACCGGGATCAATAAGAGCATGTACATCATGAGATTAGACAATCAATATACATGTGACAAAATCTGGAGAAGCCTCTGAACTCTGGCGACCCTTCATAGCATAGAAACGACTGAGTTTTCCCGAACTCTGTGTACCACCCCTAGCTGCACCACACCTTGCGGGTGTTGGAGTGTCTCGAGATGGAAGAGGTTCTACAGATGTAGTAGCTGCAGAACTAGCTGGTTGTGTCGTACCCCTACCCGCACCCTGGCAGAACACAACGACAATCCCCCTAAATGTGACCTATCAATCTGCACCCGTAGAATATGGGTATGTCCATGTAGGAGATTCCCAAGTGCATCTTTCCACGCGTAGGGCATGGGGGCCTTCGATGCTACTGGAATCTCCCACCAGGAAAACCCTACCGGTAGGATCCCTTATTGCCTGACCAGGCTTGAAACTGCTCCACTACTGCTAACTGGGCTCTAACAGCTGTGCATTGACCGAAGACTGAGCAAAGGATGGGAATGGACCTGATGACCCTCCCCTGAATGCTGACCTACAACCACCACCACAAAATGGATCACCAAAGTTGCCCGCTGATCGGGCCTTGCTGCTACCCTTTCACTCTATTTTATTCTTCAATTTAAAGTTCTTTGTAGCTTGAGCAAATGCCATCATCTTTCCATAGTTCATGTTAGCTGTATCGGCCTTACTAAAAACCTAGGGGCTAAGGCCTTGCACAAATCGGTGTACTCTAGCCTCAATAGTGAGAAACATGTAGAAAACATGCATGGACAAGTGCATGAATATCATATATTACTCCCACACACCAGGCTACCTTGCATTAAACTCTCAAACTGAGTGACACAGGTAGCCTTTCTCTTGGTAGGTAAGAAATGATCAATGAGAGCATCACTAAACTCACTCCACCTCGTTGAAGGGCTCCTCTCCTCCCTAGCCTCCCTCCGTAGCTCAAACAAAGAATATGCCACCTCATTCAGGTGGTAGGAAGCCAACTCCATTGCCTCTGTATCAGTACCATGCATAACTCGAAGAGTCTTGTACATCTCATCAATGATGTCCTAGGGTCCTCCTTGGGATTAGTACCCGTGAACACTAGAGGATTTAACTAAAGAAACTTGTTCACCCTGGAACTAGCAGATTCCCCTAGCTGACAGGAAGAAGTAGGCGCAACATTTGATATCTAGGCCTGAGAAGCCACCATATGAGCCAACATCTATATGGCTCCCCTAAGATCCTCCTTAGAAACATCGAGACCGGAAGCCAGGGCCGATGGTGGAACTGGAATATCAGTTGGAGGAATTAATACACCCTTAATAGGTGTAGGAATTGGTGCAATGTGATCAGGAGTAGTAGAATCATACATCGTAGTAGTTGGGGGAATATTTCACCCCTCGGGTGTGCATCCGCATCATTAAGCAAAGAATTAACTGCCAGTCCTGAGATGGCATTGGCTCTTTGGCTAGTTCTCGCCTTATTCTTAGGTGCCATGTACTGAAAATTAGAGCAATGCACGAGTTAAAGGAGGAACAATCTTACAATTAGCTTTATCGCACGATCTAGAACATCAAATAAGGGTATTATTCCTAAATGCCCAAGTAGCCTCCTAATTATAGATGTGATCAACAACTCACCGATAAGAAGGAAACTACTAGACACGTCTCCGAGACATCCTAGGACACCTTAAAACCATATGTTCTGATACCAAGTTTGTCACACTCCGACCTTGGGGAGCGCGACTGGCACTCAACCGAGATAACCTGGTCGAGCAAGCCTGCAAGATTGCCTTGTACCCAACACCCCCATGAAAAAAAATATAATATATTTTCGTTAATAAGACAACTAGGAGATCATATACGCAGTATCAATTCATTACCATTAGTTGCTTCATTTTAATAACTCAAAATACATGCACTTTCATAGTTGAAGTAAAACAAGTTATTCAAATACAACAAAACTAGTTTGACTTCTCCAACATCAATATACAACCCGCACTATGTCTACAAAGCCTCTAATAGATACGAAGGAGTATTATGATAATGCCGTCAACAAGGACCCGATATACCTCAAACACAATACATGAGGAACAAAAGATAGAAAACCCCAAAATGAAGTGAGGCTCACCAAATCTGTTGGGAAGAGGGTGTACTGCTATCACTGATGAATGTCACTTGCTGCGGAACCACCTGCATCCATTAAAGATGTAGTGCCCCCGGGAAAAGGGAACATTAGTCCCTTTGGAATAATACTAGCATGTATGACTAAACACCCTCTCAAATGAACAAGTAATAATACTAGGAAGAACAATCATAGAATCAATGGGAGCCTCATACAATACCAAAACATCAAGTGAGGAACTAGACACGTTTTCAAGTAAATTTCCATATTTTAGGTTGAGAGATCTTTAGTACCGATATACCGCCGTATATTTTGCAAGGAGTCTGATCACGGCCCAATCGTCTAGGCCATCTCACGCATAGACATCAACCATAATCACCCTCGCTATCATAACCTCAGTCATTATCTCAATAACAATCTCAAGCATAATCACCACCATGTATGCGATATGGCATCCAATCATGGCCCGACCGGCTAGGCTGTCTCTCCACAATGCCGTGTGGATTGACATCACCCTTTTCTATCAATCATCTCACCCAAATAAAGGGGATATTCTCATCACATCAATCTCATCCCAATTATGGGGAATAATCACAATTCACTCCTTCACCGACATGTAAAGTTTTGGGGTTAGGTTATTTCAACCTACGCTTCCTCAGTAACTAAAGATACTCCTAAAATTGTTTATTATATAAAGGACATTCAACACATTTCAATATCTTTTGCACATCTCTTCATTTAATTGGCACTAGTGACCCTAAATGTAGTATTATTCTCATCACGTTGGCGTATTTCATATTTCATGCTCACCTTTTTTTCCAGTTACAAACATCATCACGAATCATCAACAACAAACATTTCTATTCAACACATTAAGTATACATGTGAGCAAATAAGAGTCTTAAACACATTGAGATTTCTACACAATTTGGCATAATAGCTTTCATTTGAAACACCGACTTGAAGTCACAACATTTAGACATGCAATCCATACTTTGAACACATTCTCAAATGGAAACACAACATGACAAGAGCATTTGGAAAACATATTAAACATATATCTTTTGACACAAAGCTTGCTCGGAATAGTCAATTCATAATGAACAACTAGGGACTTACAATGACATCGTGGGATTCAATTCTGAGAAAGAAGTTTAGCCAACATACCTTGCTTTGAGTTTTCTTAAATTACTACAATGTTCCTAAAATCTTAGCAACTTCGATCTATTTAGAAACATAACAAAATTGAACAAAAATTAGGAGGGAGTTCATGGTTCCTGCTCATTTGAGCATTTTATCAAACACTAGGTCGCCATTATAATTTCTAGGCTCTCCTATGGTGGATTTCTTCATCCCACAATCCAAAGTCTACCCATTTGAGCTCAACAATCTCCCACTAACCTTGATGATAAAATCCATGCATAAGGAACAACTCCCACACCTAAGAATTGCTTTCCTCATTACTTAGTTTTAGTTAAATCCTGAATTAGAGGCTAGGGACTAGAATCTTACCTTTCGGATGAAGACCTAGTGAGTTTTCCTTGCGAATTCTCCAAGCCTTAAGCAAGAATTGATGATTAACTAGTTTAGGAACTCCCTTCTCACTCTAGAGCATTTTCTCACTCTAAAACATCATATTTTAACCTTACAAATGGTCTTTAGCGTCTATATATCAAAATAGGGCGGGGTTATAAAAATAAGAAAAATTACCCTCTGAACACAGTTCTGCAGTCACAGAGTGTACCGTAGAATGGATATGCGGTCTACAAAATGGTCCTCATAAGTGATGTCAAGAACTAGGTTGTTCGGGCCAGGTCTGCAGCAGGTGTGCAGTCAACGGACCAATTCTGCGGTCTTATAATGTGCCTTAGAATTCCCCTCTCAAAATCTTTGTGCTGGATCTGCGATGGATTGTGCGGCTCGAGAAAGCGTTATGCGATCTCATATTGACCGCAAATTGATCCTCCAACATTGTCCATTTTTCAGTCACTCTACGACTGATTTGCGGCACGCAGAGTGATTCTGCGGCCGCATAGTGGACCGTAGAAATGCTCTGCTTTGCAAAAATTTTCTTTAACTCTTCCATGCATTGTTCAGTTACTGATATTGTCTCCTTTTGTTTTTTTTTTCTTCTTGAGCCGATGATCTTTCGAAAACAACCTCTCTACTCCTTCGGGGTAGGGGTAAGGTCTGCGTACATACTACCCTCCCCAGACCCCACCAGTGGGATTTCACTGGGTTGTTGTTGTTGTTGTTGTTGTTGTTCAAGGCATTGTTCAACCCAAAATGTCAATACCACGGAGAACAAACACATAATCTTACCTCAGAACCACGAAAAATCAGGTTTTAAGTGAATGTTTGTAGGGCCTTACATCCTCCGCCACATAAGATCATTCGTCCTCGAATGAGGTCCAAAATCTACCATTAGTACCCAATGTGACTCAAACTTAATTTCACATACCAACAATTCTAAATTTGACCAACTCCTTAAATTTTCAAACATTTCAGCAGAGTTTTCCATGTATTTGGGCCTATCCACCTGCCATAGAATCTCAGAAACTAATCCTAACAACATATACATAATCCAACGATGCAACATAACACAAAATTAACACCAACCGTGGCCTCATGGGCAATATATTACCCGAAAGGAACACCCTTAGCATAAATGTACAAGTGATACATAATAATAGTTCATACGGGGGAAACTTCATAGAAACAATTACATAACCATTCAAACAAATGAGGGTACTTCTTCTTCATCTTTTCCTCGGCCTCCGATGTGGCCTCTTTAACCTGTTGGTTTCGCCATAGTACTTTCACGGAGGCACTTTTTTTTTTATTTCTTAGCTTTCGGACTTGCCTATTGTATATGGTGGAAATCGGGGCTACCCAATTTCGTTCTTCATTAAAAAAAAGTGATACCACACCGAAAGACAAGGACATCGAGCTCGGGGTCGATGTTCCTCTCCAAGGTTGAGGTCGTAAGACTTATCGAGGTCAGAAGAAAGTATGCTTCGAGATGTTGCTTGTGAGCACGTGATTTTTGTTGTCGCGACAATCACTCCAAAAAGAAACGAAAATAATAGCAATTGGTCTTGCTGTACAATTTCTAGATTTTTACGTGGCACTTTGTTAATTATTTATGATTTTGGCCCATTTTTATTTTTATTAAAACAAAATACAAAAAATGTGTGTCATGCGTAGTTTGAACCGTAATTCGGTTATTAAATGGAAAATCATAAATATGCATCTTTGTCCATGATTGTTTGCTTTGTTTGATTTTACCTACTTTAAATATTTTAATATATGTGTGTAAATAATTGTATTAAGTGTTTAATTAATGAATTTTAATTTGGTTTACTTAGGTTTTGTTTTAAAATAAAAAAGATAATAAAAAAAGAGAGTGCAGAATTGGGTTGAAATCAGTTTGGGCCTGTTTTCATTTTAATCTGAGGCCCAAAATCAAGCCCAGAACGTGTGTTTGCCCGGGTCCAGACCAGCTGACTTCAAGAGCTTCCAAACGACATCGTTTTGCTATGGTCTGATCTGGGCCGTTGATCTCAGAATGATCAACGACCAAGATCACACACCCCGTACCCACGAACAGATCCGACCCGTCTTACCCGAACCAACCCAAACCCTGGCATTTGAAACGACACCGTTTCCCCATCAGTTGAAAGATCCTGGCCTTCCATCTCGCCTCATCCAACGGCTGAGATCAATCCACCCATTCCATATATAAACTTTCCTACCATACCCTGCCCCCTATCCAAGACCCCCGCCTTCGTCCTCATCCCCTTCCCCCACGAAACCCTAGCCGCCCCCTTTTCCTTCACCATTAATCCCGGCGGCCTGGATGCCAGTGACTCCCACCTTAACACCGTAGGACCACCTCACCGCCCTGAACATGGATCTGTTAACCGCTTAGCTCGAATCCCATCCCACCTTCTCGAATATTCATTTGAAGATTCGAGTCAAAACTCGATCTACACCGATCTGCCCTAGACTCGTACCAGACAGTCCCCGGACCTCCCTCGTGACCAAACCATGCTTGGTTTGGTCCGAATCTAACCATGGAAACCCAAATCCCAAATCTACCATCTATGAACCCTAGAAACCCCAAGCCTGGCCTGTGTCCGTTTGAGCTAAAGTGATTAGGGTCTAATGGACCTTAATCAAAGTGTTTTCAGCTGAGAACACTTCGATTAAAGTCCGTCCAACCCTAAGAAGGGTCCGTTCAAACATGAGCTGATTTTTCTGATTTTTTCTTTCAAAGTTTTAAGGTAAGTTTGTTTGCTTTTCTTTATTTCATTTCGTGTGTTTGTTAAAGGTCTGTTCGTGTGACCAAACGTTTTGTTTAATTTGTGTTTTGAATTTTACCAACTGTCCTGCCCACCTTGCCCGGGCCTCTGTACATGGTCAAGTTCTTTTTTATTCACTGATGATGTGTGTGTTTTGTAAACTGCATATTCGGTTTGAATTTGTAGTTGGTCATTTAATTAGTTCCCAAGGTCATTTCTGTATTGACATTGCAATCTGAACCCCTTGTTGATACTGTTTGGATTTCTGATCTTTGGCTACCATTGTACATATTATGATTAGTATAGTCGAGTCGACATATGTCGTCAATTAATTTCAGTAGTTCGAATATTAACAATTGAATCTGTTGCCTGCTGGAACTTTGTTTGAATCAAAGTAAGAATCAATTATGGCTACTTATAGTTGCTGTATTTGAATCTGAAAATAAAAAAGTTGGATTGTTAGCTGCAATCTGAATTGGAGGGCATGTGCATTGGTGCACAACATGTGCATAAAATCCCTTTTGATTAAAATAGTTTGACAGCATGTGTTGTCAGATTATATTCTTGCTGCCCCTGTCTGCTTTTTAGTTTAATAAATGTTAAAGGGTACTGTCAGGAATCTCATGGGGGGTTTTCATATTTTGAACATTGAGTGGAAAGAAAACAGACCACATGGGAGGGGTTCTTATTTGCCTAACAGGCTGTTAAAGGGCTGAGTTTTAGGCTTATAAGAGGGGGAACTTCCATTAGAGAGAGGGGGAATATTGAGAACTGAGGGTTGAAAAACAGAAAACTAAAAAGGCATCTGTAGGTTTTTCGAGACTGAAAATTGACACTGGATTTTAAGAAGAGAGGAGGGGATTTTTGAGAAAACATAGATACAAACATACACACACAGACACAGATACACACACACATACAAAAGAGAAGCTGAAACCAGACAGAAACAGCTTCTGAGTTAGAAAGAGATTTTTTTTTTTTTTAGAAATCAGGAAGGGAGATTAGAAAAGAAATTCTTGTTCGTCTGGAACCAAAAACACTACCTTTCCTCATCCTTGCGTGTCTGAAATCCAGCACTCAGTTTGTTTTGCTTCTATCAGGTTTTAGGATTTTCCCTTGAGTATTTGAAAATATCGACATTGAGTACTGTATCATTGGTTTACTGTTTTGGTCTGCTTTGTTTGGGATTGTCATTGCTGCTGTGTCACTTTGTTGTTACTGCCATTCTTGTTGCTGCTGCTGCTGACTCTTCTGCTTCCACTTCTTCTTTGCATTTCAGTATCCAGGTACACATTTCGAGTCCCATATTGGTGTAACTGTAACAGTTTGAAAGCATGAAATGAAAGAAGTTGAAGAAGTTTAAATATCTGTTGTAATACTCATGGTATATTGATTTCTTTTTGTATAATTGATTAGTTTGTAATTCAATAGCATGAAGATATTAGTTAATTGATACTTAACTGAGTTTTAGTCTCTTTCGTCTTAGTTTATAGTTGTTTGTTGGTACGAGGTACATAATTGTACAGTATACAGAATGTACGGATAATTGACATAGTGACTGACCAGATTCCTGTTTAGCTATAATGATATGCATAAGATAGAATACTTCCACTTTACACAATGTTGTTCTGTTTTATTTTAGTTCTTTTATCAGGTCCCGTTAGGCAGTATATAGGATCGCGTTCGAATCCCCATTAGTAATAATGCCTAGTAGTTAATTCCCTTAATCTAGCCTAAATAAGTTTATTCAATTCAAGAAATGTTTGGATGTAAGTGTAGCATTTCATCAGCTTGTATGTAAATTTCTATCAAATCAAAAGCAGGTTCCACGAGGTATGTCATTCTTCATCCTGTAAACAACTAATCGGATGATTAACAGGAAATACGGATTTGGCTAAAAGCGTGCAATTGAATTAGCACGTACCTTTTCCTCTCTATTTTAGAAACAAATGTAATAGAAATGTAGCCACTTTAGGATATATTTTTTTTTTAAAAATAACGAGACGAGCCTCGACAAACAAAAATGCACAAGTTGCAGGGCCCTCTAAATGTATATATTAAATACTTAGAATTCGGGACATGCCGTTTAGCGAATTTTACGGCCTTCCCAAAATAACAATAAGCTAGTTGCTTTAGGCGCACCTTTAATAATTTATCCTTCCTAAACACGGGTTCACATTGATGTGACCCAAATCCAAATCTCAACGGAGTCAAAATGTGTTGACGATCACGGGTGCATTGATTGTGACGTGGTTCGAGATGCATTTTCACGACGTTGCAATTCTATAAAAAATAAAAAAAAATAATAAAAGCGATTTAAACTTAATAAAAGCACATAAGTCATAACATGTATTTAAATCAGATATTTAGCCATTATAACAATTTAAGCGACCGTGCTAGAACCACGGGATTCGAGGGTGCCTAACACCTTCCCTCGGGTCAACAGAATTCCTTACTTAGAATTTTTGGTTCGCAGACTTCATTTGGAAAAGTCGAAAATTTCCTCGATTTGGGATTCAAGATAAACCGGTGACTTGGGACACCAAAAACCAAACCTTTCCCAAGTGGCGACTCTGAATTAAATAAATAATCTCATTTCGAATATTGTCACTTAAATTGGAAAAACTCCCTCGCGCATTTTTTACCCTTCGGGGCGGGCGCGCAAAAAGGAGGTGTGACAGCTCTGGCGACTCTGCTGGGGAGACAAAACCCAGAACCTCCGGTTCAGGGTTAAAGAATTCGAGCTTAGAATAATTGTTATATTTGGCTTTATTATCTGATATTTATTACATGTTTTGACAGAATGTGTTGCAATGTTTTTTTTTTACTGCTTTGATATTATTTGAAATGTATATAAACTGTGCCGAACCCTTCTATCTTCACCTCCGGGGAGAAGCTCACTGGTCGAAGCTCCCTATTCTGTTAGTGTCGATACCTGAAATAAGAAAGAGGATGGACAAGTTACAAAGCCGGACGATCTCGCCGGTCCCCGGTACGTAGCCCCCTCCTCGATTCGAGTTGTCCGCTCGGGTACACAGTCTATAACAAATGCCCAGGTTATAAACCTAGTATAACGAAACTTCATGCCGGATCCCTAGTAGGAACGCTTATTTGCATCATGTTGCATTTGACTTAGGGGACTCAACACAGGGGTTGGGTCTGTCTAGGACAGGCAACCTGAAATGAAAAGACCATCCTGCTGTATCCTATTTATTTTGCGCATTTATTTGCTTCGGTTTCGCATGCTGACCGGTTTCTAAAAAAAAAGGGGAAAAATAGCAGCGAAGGGAGATAATTACTTATTTTGGAAAAATAAAACCAATGTCCAAGTAGTGTCAAAACCTCGCCGGAATTTTTCTAAAAAAAAAAAAGAATGAAAACAAATTTGTCTTCTAGTTTGATTTATTAAAAAAAAAACATATAAATTTTTTTTCTTTTTTCATCACTTTCAAAATCAAAAAAGGAGTATTTATTTAAAAGTAAAAAAGAAACGGAAAATTCATAATTTAAAAAAAAAATGTTGTTTCTTTTGTAGTACCTCATTTATAAATTCAGACTAATAGTCCAAATATTTCCTTAAAAAATAAATATTTTCTTTAGTCTTTATCTCTTTTCAAAAGAAAATAATAAAAAAATATATTCTTGCTTTCTGGGTTTAATTGATTTTCTCTATTCACGATGTACCGAACTACGCCGGTTTGATTCTCACCGGATGTGAGATACGTAGGCAACCCCCATCGGGTTCAACCCCACCTTTTAAAAAAAAGAAAACGAACAAATGTAATAATAATAATAATAAAAAATCTGTCAAAATTTTGATTCTGTCACGAATAAATCAGGTGATGTTGGTGTGTCATAAATAGCCGAATGTTCCCGAAAGGGACGCCAAAAGGCTGACTTTGCATAAATAACCACCTTCGGGTCATTTTTTAGGATTTTCATCCAATTGACCCACACAGCCTCAAAATCTTCATCCCCGAAGTGCTGAAAGGCCGTGTTCGAAAACTTGATCCTCCTTGTAAAATATTTTGAGTCATGTTATTTGTTTAAGAACGCCTTAATAAATATGCAGGTTGAGCACAATGCAAAATGAACATTTTTCAATAAAGACCAAAATCCCTGTCAAGTTACGGCTATGGTGGAATGATCTAGGTGCTGAAGGACAAGATGAGGTCAAGAAATATCTGAAAGGTCTCGTGGGTTTGTTGGAAATCCAGCCTCGGGGAGATATCATAAGAGCTTTGGTTACCTACTGGGACCCGGCGCACAATGTTTTCCATTTCTCTGATTTTGAACTCACCCCGACTTTGGAAGAAATGGCTGGGTACATCGGAAATGCTGAACTTCCGTTAAGGCAGAAATACTTGGTCGCCCCAAGAGCTGTCACGGTACATCGGTTCCTAGATTCACTGAAGATACACAGAACGGTCCACAACCCGGATCTGGCTGCCGGTTTTTGTACTCCATGCTTCATATATGATAGGTACGGTCATGAAGAGGGATTCAATAATCCAATCAACAAACTGTGCAGCAAAGGTATTCGTCAGAAGTGGGACAAACACAGGCGGGTAGCCTTCATGATGATGTTCCTGGGCCTTCTGGTATTTCCAAGGAAAGACGGAAACATTGATTTGAAGATATCCGGGGTCGTCAGAACCTTACTCACACAAAGTGGCAGTACTCTCGTGCCTATGGTGGTATCTGACATATTTCAAGCTCTTACAGCTTGTAAAGCTGGGGGAAATTTCTTCGAAGGTTGTAACTTGCTCCTACAAATGTGGATGACCGAGCACCTCTGCCATCATTCCGAGATTTTGAGCCATGGTTCCCCGGAAAAGACTTGCATAGAAGAATTTTACACGAGAACCAAAGAGATCAGTTTGCCCAAAGGAGTCATGGCATGGACCTCGTTCTTTCAAGCTCTTACTGCCAGCCAAATACAGTGGACACTGGGATGGTTGCTTGTTGATGAGGTCATATATATGCCAGCAGCTAGAACTCATTTCTTACTGATGGGGCTTAAGAGCATTCAACCTTACGCGCCCTGCCGAGTTTTGAGACAGCTCGGAAGATGTCAGACAGTACCGCATGAGGAAGATCTTAGCGCTCAAACAGTTGAGATAAGTCCTAACGGACAGTTTCCAGAAGCAAAAATTCGCCAAATCAGGAGTGAGTGTTAATATTTGAAATCAGATACTTGCGTGCGGGATCGAGCCAAAGGTGAGACGGCACCAGGTTACCTTGCATGGTATAGAAGGGAACTTGAGCATGAAAGGCCGGCTAAGAGACCCCACATCCTGAATTTCGCCGAATCGTCGCGAAAGCAGTGGGATTGGTTAGCAAAAGAAAGAGGCTATTGTGCCGAAATCAGCAGGTTGAAGTAACAAGTGGAAAGCTTGAAATATGAGCACAACGTGCAAGTCGCTACCGATCTGGGAGAGCAGAACAGGTTAATTCAGGAAAACGAAATGCTCAGAGCGCAGATCAAACAGATAAGGATGGGTGCGGATAAACAACCAAGGCATCGATCAAACGAGCAGTTGATAAAAAGGCTAAAAAGTGAAGTCAGGGAATGGCAAGAGGGTTTAGAGAAATCTGAAAACGTCATAGCAGAGCTCAGGGCACAGTGGGATACATGAGCAGATAAGCATCGCCGATACTTGAATCAATTGAAAGGGGACCACGAGAAAACTGTTGCTAAAATGAAGAGAGAGATGGCTACACTTGAGATCAAAGCAGCTAATCAGGCCAAGGATTTCCAAATTGAGAGCAGATACTGGTACGACTTGTTGGCCCAGATGAAGTTAGAAGTACGGCGACTGAAGCATCAGCATATACAGGATGCTCAGGTATTCAAGATGTGTAGCAATCATATAAAACACCTACTCATAGAGAAAAAGCAAACCAGAGATAGGATCAAGGCCATTGCCCATGCCATCACCAGGCGATGTCTACGATGTGAGAACATGACCAGCGTTACCGTTCTCTCGACAGTAATGGGTTATGTCAAGCAGACCATGCATGAGCTGGAGCAACTTGAGAGGGATCTCACACCTAGGACCGTGGCGAGGCCGAACGATGCCCCGCGGGCACCAATTTTCAAGACCATAATGTACTCATAAGTCAAGTCTGTATCTTAGCATCTTCTGCCTGTTTTTCCCATCAGGGTGATTTTTAGTCTATTTTGAGTCTAGGTTTATCTTTAAAGTTTGCTCTTTCTTTCGCAAAATGTAGTTTGTAATAGACCGTTTCAATAATAAAAATGTTGCTTCTTTTACGCTCATTCGTGTTTTTGAACTACGTAATGATCTGATTCACGTGGCGTCGTGATACGTATGCAATCCTCATTGGATCCGGTCGCATTTTTACCGCAAAATAAAAACATAAAAGAAAAACAAAAAGAGAAGAAAAATGATAAGAAAAGGGGGAAATAATAAAAGCCTAAAAGAATGCCGGAATGACACATGCTTTCGTCACAAACATGTAGGAATCCATTTAACTGTATAGGTGCATCATGCCCCAACGTGAGGTTGCTTATCTGTTATTTGATTCGAATTAACCGTTCGTTTGTCATTGAGTTTATTCCAGGTTTTTGGAAAAGGTGGTTGGTTTGGTGAAAGTCTGGCCTCGCACTCATACTTCACGAGGTCGAAGGGGAGTGTTCAATTAGCTATTGTTAAGACAAGAGGCAGTGCTCACACTTACTTCACAAGGTCAAAAGGAAGTGTAGAAATGTCTTCAGAGATTCCGTTGCCAACAATTCCTGTTTTCGAGGAAAGTTCTATCTCGGCTGTCCTCGCACCCGAGTCCGCAACTGCGGAGGAAAATAAGATCCTACGGCTCCGCATGTTGGAAATGCTGGACGACTGGAATAATGGGAAAGAGCCGCCAAGTGTCGTCCCCGGATTCCCTGAGTTATTCTCCAGGTCAAGCGGGACTTCTAATGTCCCCATAAATTATCCTGCTACCCCATTCGGGTACCCAGCCACTTCAGCCTTCTCTGCTGGATCGCCTTCTGAGCCTCATCCATGAATGTCAGCCACCGATGCAAGCACAAACATCTTTACTGCACTGCCCTGCCCGATTACGGCACAGCCTGCTACGTACAAGCCAAGCTTTGACTCATCCTCCTTTACATTCCAAGCACCCTTCTTCTCAAGGGAACCAACTAGGTTCGCTACCAGCACTAATCCTCAACTGCCTCAGTGCGAGCTTGCACCCGGGCAGGATCAGAACCCCAGAATTGCAGAACAAAATGAGATGGCCAAAAGAATGAGAAGCCTTGAACAGAGTTTGAAGAATATGCAAGGTTTGAGCGGACAGAAGAGCGTCTCTTACGCCGACCTATGCATATTCCCTCACGTACACCTACCAGTGGGTTTCAAGACCCCAAAGTTTGAGAAGTACGACGGGCACGGTGACCCCATTGCTCGCCTAAAGAAATATTGCAACCAATTAAGGGGAGCCGGCGGAAAAGAGCAATTGCTAATGGCATATTTCGGGGAAAGTCTGATAGGAATAGCCTCGGAATGGTACATGGACCAGGACATGTCCCGATGGCATGTCTGGGATGATCTCGCTAGAGATTTTGTGAGACAATTCCAGTATAACATCGACATCGCACCAGACCGAAATTCTCTGTCGAACTTGAAAAAGAAACCTTCAGAAAGCTTCAGAGAGTATGCTATTAAGTGGCGCGAGCAGGCGTCGAGGGTGAAGCCTCCCATGGATGAAGCGGAAATGGTCACTACCTTTATCCAGGCTCAAGAGTCTGACTATTTCCAAAACATGATATCAGCCATGGAAGCCGTTTGCAGAAGCAATTAAGATTGGAGAGATGGTGGAGAATGGTCTGAAAACGGGTAGGATTTTGAGTCAAGCAGCCATAAGGGCGACCTCCCAAGCCGTCCAAAGCGGGTCTGGAGGAATGGCAAGAGGGAAGAAGAAGGAAGAAACGACCATGGCAGCTTCGGGAACAAGGTAATATCGTAATCTCCGACCCCGTTTTCAGGAAAGAACACCACAACACTACTACCCCCACTCAAATCTGGCATATGCTCATCAACCCAATATGGTCATGAATGCCCAGCCTTATGTCCATCCGCCGCAACAAGCCAACCGAGGCCAAGCTCCACTTCCCAGAAATTAGCCTCCTTACCGCAACCACTATAACCCACAACCTCCGTAGAATAACTTCCTTCCTCAGGAGCCACCTAGAAGGCGGACTTTCACGCCCATCGATAAACCATACTCTACTTTGTTGACATTTCATGCCCTCAGGGGTTCAGGTGTTGACATTTTCCCGCTCTCCACGATACAAAGAATGGAAATTGGCACCGGAAGAATCCGACCCAATAATGTCTCCGTAAAGGCTTTCGACGGAATCAAGAGAGATACCATGGGGGAAATAGACCTGTTGTTGGTCATAGGACCAGTCGAGTTTGAAGTAACCTTCCAGGTGCTCGACATGGATACATCCTACAATTTTCTCCTCGGCAAGCCTTGGATCCATGCGGCAGGAGTTGTGCCTTCCACTCTTCACCAGATGGTGATGTTTGAGTACGAAGACCGAGAGATCGTGGTCCATGGAGAAGACGAGCATGCTATTTATCGGGACCCATCCATCCCATATTTTGAACCAAGAGAAGGGAGCGAACATACGATCTATCAAGCTTTTGAGATTGTACTAGCAGAGCAGCATGAAGAGGGAATACCTTGCCCCCAACCTTTCTTGTCTAACGCCTCGGTTATGGTGGCCAAAGAGATGATCCGGTACGGATTTAGGCCAGGGAAAGGGCTTGGACGAACCCTGCAAGGAATAACAGAACCCATCACCTTGCCAACCACCAAGAAACCTTTCGGACTAGGTTTCAAACCCACTCCAGGAGATGAAGAGTGGGCAAAGAGAAGGAAAAATGAGGGTTGGAAGTTACCTCGACCATTGCCGGATTTATATGAAACTTTCATCAGGCCAAGGTACACCGAAGAAGAAGACGATGAGGTCTTCACGGCTGAGGAAATCGAAGAGATATGTGGGGCAATGAGAGAAATGCTCTACGAGACTCACATGGTTCAACCAGGTGAAGGCACAAGCACTGCTGAGATGCTGTACGTGGGGCCGAACGCCAAACTTCGAAACTGGGAGGCCACGCCATTCCCGACTAGACGGAAGTCCAGGTAGACCTGTCCTGCCACCTTTCCTATGTCACAAGTTATCTCCAGGACATAACTTGAACGTTTTCTTCCTTTCAATTGTTGTTTTCCTACATTGTAAACATCGTTGTCTTCCAACTTCCCAAAGAAATTAAAAAAAAATCGTCATTGCTTTCCCATTTTTTCTGTTGTTCTGATTTTTGTTATTTTCCTTTTATCTTTCCTTTCAGTTATAATAATGCGGCTTTAAATATGACATGCTTGCGGACTTCATGCCCAGATCACAACGAGCTATTTAACTGTGAATTAATGAACCCAGAACCAGAATATGATGAAGAAGAAGTTTTAGGGAAATAAACCGAGAGTTAGAACATTTTGAGAATAAACCTAAGCCAAATCTGAATGACACCGAACCGGTTAATTTAGGAACTCCTGAAGAAATCCGGGAGACCAAAATAAGCATTCACACGGACAAGAAAACGCGAGATGCGATAATTCAACTTCTTTTTGAATTTAAAGACGTGTTTGCTTGGTCATACGATGACATGCCGGGACTAGGTGTTGATCTAGTGGTTCATAAATTGCCAATTCATCCTGATTGTCCTCCAGTTCAACAAAAGCAACGAAAGTTCAAAACTGAGGTC
Source organism: Nicotiana tabacum (assembly GCF_000715075.1). Classification (NCBI taxonomy): domain Eukaryota; kingdom Viridiplantae; phylum Streptophyta; class Magnoliopsida; order Solanales; family Solanaceae; genus Nicotiana; species Nicotiana tabacum. Next base: position 24,232,294 of record NC_134082.1, read on the forward strand.
AGTGACAAGATTAAAGAGGAGATCACCAAACAACTGAAAACGGGAGTGATTTGGGTAGTCCAGTATACAACGTGGTTGGCAAATGTGGTTCCAGTACCGAAAAAGGACGGGAAAACTCGGGTATGTGTAGATTACCGAGATCTGAATAGAGCAAGTCCCAAAGATAATTTCCCACTGCCCAACATCCACATCCTCGTTGATAATTGCGCCAAACACGAGATACAGTCTTTCGTAGATTGTTACGCTGGGTATCGTCAGGTATTGATGGATGAAGAGGACGCCGAGAAAACTGCCTTCACCACGCCTTGGGGCACCTACTGTTATCGGGTCATGCCATTTGGTCTGAAGAATGCTGGGGCTACTTACATGAGGGCCATGACTGCCATTTTTCATGACATGATGCATCAGGAAATAGAGGTGTACGTGGACGACGTGATAGTCAAGTCCAGGACGCAGGATAATCACATCCAAGACTTGAGAAAGTTCTTCGAGAGACTAAGGAAGTATGACTTGAAGCTGAACCCAGCCAAATGTGCTTTCGGAGTTCCATCGGGAAAGCTTTTGGGCTTTATAGTGAGCAGGAGAGGTATCGAATTAGATCCAACTAAGATAAAATCTATCAGAGATCTACCTCCCCCGAGAACAAGGAAAGACGCGGTGAGTTTGTTGGGCAGATTGAACTACATCAGTCGATTTATTGCCCAGCTGACAAGCACGTGTGAGCCCATATTCAAGCTGTTAAGGAAAGATGCGGCAATCAAATGGACAGCTGAGTGTCAAGAAGCCTTTGATAAAGTCAAAGAATACCTTTCAAATCCCCCAGTTTTGGTCCCGCCAAAGCCAGGAAGACCACTGTTCTTGTATCTGACAGTCTTGGAGAACTCTTTCGGTTGCGTCCTCGGGCAACATGACATAACCGGAAAGAAAGAACAAGCGATCTACTACTTGAGCAAGAAATTCACCGGCTACGAGGCCAAGTATACTCTGCTGGAAAGAACATGTTGCGCTCTGACATGGGTTGCTCAAAAGCTGAGACATTATCTTCAAACTCACATGTTTGGAAGATGTTCTTTGATGGGGCTGTAAACGCCAAAGGTGTAGGGATTGGGGCAATTTTGATTTCGCCTTCTGGTCAACATTATCCCGCCATAGCTAGACTGCATTTCTTTTGCACAAACAATACAGCTGAGTATGAAGCCTGCATTATGGGCATGCATATGGCGATCGATCAGGATGTCGAAGACTTACTGATTATGGGAGATTCTGACTTGATTATCCGGCAAGCCCAAGGTGAAAGGGAAACTCGGGATGTCAAACTTATCCCTTAGCGACAGCACGTGGAGGACCTCGGCAAGCGTTTTAAAACAATAGAGTTCAGGTATATCCCGAGGTGTCATAATGAACTAGTGGATGTACTTGCTACTCTGGCTTCAATGCTACCCTACCCGGGCAACGCCCACGTCGATCCTTTGGAAATCCAAATCAGGGAAAGACACGGTTACTGCAATGTAATCGAGGCGGGATCAAATATGCGGCCTTGGTACCATGACATCAAGAGGTTCCTGAAGACGCAAGAATACCCCGAGCATGCTACTGGAGATCAAAAGAGAACCATTAGGCGGCATGCAAGTGGTTTCTTTCTGAGCGGTGAATTGTTGTTCAAGAGGACCCCGGACCTCAATCTACTAAGATGTGTCGACGCCGAGGAGGCGAGAAAGATCATGCACGAAGTACACGCAGGTGTGTGCGGACCTCACATGAACGGGTATGTCTTAGCGAAGAAAATCCTTCGAGCAGGTTATTACTGGATGACCATGGAAAAGGACTGCTTTAGCTTCGTTCGGAAGTGTCATCAGTGTTAGGTGCACGGTGATTTGATTCATGCACCTCCCACGGAACTGCATCCCATGTCTGCACCTTGGCCATTTATTGCCATGGGGCATGGACGTCATTGGACCAATCGAGCCAAAGGCTTCAAATGGACACAGATTTATATTGGTTGCCATCGACTACTTCACAAAATGGGTAGAGGCTGTCACTCTCAAGTCGGTCACTAAAAAAGCTATAGTGGATTTTGTACACTCAAATCTTATCTGTCGTTTCGGTATTCCTGCGACTATCATTACAGATAACGCAACAAACTTAAACAGTCACTTGATGGGAGATGTATGCGAGCAATTCAAAATAGCGCATAGGAATTCTACTCCTTATCGGCCGAAGGCCAATGGTGCTGTGGAAGCGGCGAACAAAAACATCAAGAAGATTTTGAGGAAAACGATCCAAAGTTCCCGACAGTGGCACGAGTAGTTACCATTTGCATTGTTGGGATATTGTACTACGGTACGCACGTCAGTAGGAGCAACTCCTTATCTTTTGGTTTATGGGACCGAGGCTGTGATACCAGCAGAAGTAGAAATTCGCTTCGAACCATTGTTGAAGCAGAAATCGAAGACAGCGAGTGGGTCAAGACTCGATTAGAGTAATTGACTTTGATTGATGAAAAGCGAATGGCCGCGGTTTGTCACGTACAATTGTACCAATGAAGAATGGCCCGTGCTTACAACAAGAAAGTCCGACCCAGGAATTTCGAAGTAGGTCAGCTGGTACTGAGGCGTATTCTGCCACATCACCAGGAAGCAAAAGGGAAATTTGCTCCAAATTGGAAAGGCCCATACATCATCAGGAAAATATTGCCGAGAGGAGCATTGTATCTAGGTGATATCGAAGGAAATGACCCCGAAACAGCAGTAAATGCAGATGCAGTCAAGAGATACTACGTCTGAGTGACGCCTCGGCGATCCTGACACATTTGAAATGCTGAAGGTTTTTATTCCTACTACCAACTCTCTCTACAAGCCTTTGAGTCGCTTACAAAAAAAAAACAAAAGAAAACATTGATTGAGGCCTGAACTACGTTTGACTTGATTCCGAAAGGATACGTAGGCAGCCTCTCTCTGAGGTTCGGTCACACCAACAATAAAATCCCATTTACCCTGAAATTGAAATCGGGGCACGTCAAGCGGTTTAGGAATTAGATCATCTACCTTTCTTTGCCAAGCACAAGCTTTTCAGATCAATCACCAAGGTAACGGGTATCCAAAAACGTCACAAATAGAGACCGTTACACTGTAAATTGAGAGAAATAAAATGAGAGAGTTTCGTCGGTGAAAACCTTCGGGCACCGCGAGGCGACGGGAGTAGAGAAACCAAAATGAGAGAGCTTGTTTAGTAAAAAACTCGCAAAGAGTGCTATCAAGCGATGACAGGAAGAGAAATGAGAGAGGCCAGCCAGCGAAAACCCGCAAAGGGCGCTGTTGGCCGAAAGAATGACTCCACCCAAGGAGGTCTCGGCAAAGTTCCACTGGTTTGGAATCACAAATCCGTTTTGGTTCAGGGAAACGCAAGTTCATTGAAGGTCAGGCGTCCAGTCTAAAGAGCATGTCATGTCCATTTAAAGCCAGCATTGTCTTCCTCAGATAAGTCTTTCTCGTCCCGAAAGGGACACTCCTTTTCTGAAATTTGCTTTCTCCTTTCTTTGTTTTTCTTCGAATCCCTTTCATGTTTAACCCCAAGTTCCATATATACCGGAAAGGACAGGCGGCAGGTTTGGTTTCACGGAATTCCATTTCATGAAGGAAAGCACCTCGTTTCGTTGGTACATTTGTCCAAACCTGATGAATCATGATGATTGACTGTGTTCGAAGTAAAGACGAAAGAGAGAAATTTCCCCAGCAAGTCCGCCTCGTACAAATCCCCACAGGGCTTCCCTTTGTACAAATCCTCACAAAGAATCCACTGCGTAAATGTTCCCCAAAGAGTCTGCCCCAGCGAAATCCACACAGATTTTCTCTCTTGTACAGATCCCCACAAGGTCTTCCCTTTGTTAATACTAATAAAAAAAAGAAGGATTTCCCCAGCAAATCCCCAGCGAGTCCCTTTGTAAAAATTCCCCAGCGAGCTTACCCCAACAAATCCTGGAAAGTCCGCTTTGAAACAAATCCCTAAGCATGTCCCCGTTGTACAAAAATCCACACAAAGAATCCACTTTGTAAATATTCCCCCACAGAGCTTCCCTTTGTACAAGTCCCCACGGAATACCTCCAATAAAATCCCCGTTGAGAATCTTCAAGCAAAACGGGACACAAAAAAAAGAGCCTTACGAGGCAAATCATCACAGAATCTGGAAATACAAGCCTGAGCAGTCTAAAGGGTTTCGCCATTTGAATCCAATCAATGGCAGGACTTCGCAACAGAAATAAGGACGCAACAAAGCAACTGGAACGATCAAGGTCACCGAACCAACCGTCATTTCCGAACTAACAATTGTTCTTTGTCTGAAAAGTTGAAACAGGTATAATCCAAGACAACCGTGCAAGAAGCAGGTGTCACCCAAAGAAGAAGGTACATGGGTACAAGAAATATTTTGGCAATAAGGAATTCACTCGAAAGGTAAGTTTCCACGAGACTCCCTTTTATCTTCTACTAAAACAAGAAAATTCAAAAAAAGAGGTCAGTTAGTATTCTCGAACTTTGTCCCCAGCCAGTCAGCATTAGGGTTTTAAACCCTAAACTGATCTTTTCCTTTAGTCAGCATTAGGGTTTTAAACCCTAAACTGAACTCTTTCCTTCAGTCAGCATTAGGGTTTTAAACCCTAAACTGAACTCTTTCCTTCAGTCAGCATTAGGGTTTTAAACCCTAAACTGAACTCTTTCCTTCAGTCAGCATTAGGGTTTTAAACCCTAAACTGAACTTTTTCCTTTGGTCAGCATTAGGGTTTTAAACCCTAAACTGAACTTTTCCATTCAGTCAGCATTAGGGTTTTAAACCCTAAACTGAACTTTTTCCTTTAGTCAGCATTAGGGTTTTAAACCCTAAACTGAACTTTTTCCATTCAGTCAGCATTAGGGTTTTAAACCCTAAACTGAACTTTTTCCTTTAGTCAGCATTAGGGTTTTAAACCCTAAACTGAACTTTTCCTTTAGTCAGCATTAGGGTTTTAAACCCTAAACTGAACTCTTTCCTTTAGTCAGCATTAGGGTTTTAAACCCTAAACTGAACTCTTTCCTTTAGTCAGCATTAGGGTTTTAAACCCTAAACTGAACTTTTTCCTTTAGTCAGCATTAGGGTTTTAAACCCTAAACTGAACTTTTTCCATTCAGTCAGCATTAGGGTTTTAAACCTTAAGCTGAACTTTTTCCATTCAGTCAGCATTAGGGTTTTAAACTCTAAACTGAACTTATTCCTTTAGTCAGCATTAGGGTTTTAAATCATAAACTGAACTCTTTCCTTTAGTCAGCATTAGGGTTTTAAACCCTAAACTGAACTTTTTCCATTCAGTCAGCATTAGGGTTTTAAACCCTAAACTGAACTTTTCCATTCAGTCAGCATTAGGGTTTTAAACCCTAAACTGAACTTTTTCGATTCAGTCAGTATTAGGGTTTTAAACCCTAACCGAAATTTTCAATTCAGTCAGCATTAGGGTTTTAAACCCTAAACTGAACTTTTTCTATTCAGTCAACATTAGGGTTTTAAACCTTAAACTGAACTTTTCCATTCAGTCAGCATTAGGGTTTTAAACCCTAAACTGAACTTTTTTGATTCAGTCAGCATTAGGGTTTTAAACCCTAAACTGAACTTTTTCCTTTAATCAACATTAGGGTTTTAAACCCTAAACTGAACTCTTTCCTTTAGTCGGCATTAGGGTTTTAAACTCTAAACTGAACTTTTTCCATTCAGTCAGCATTAGGGTTTTAAACCCTAAACTGAACTTTTTCCATTCAGTCAGCATTAGGGTTTTAAACCCTAAACTGAACTTTTTCCATTCAGTCAGTATTAGGGTTTTAAACCCTAAACTGAACTTTTTCCATTCAGTCAGCATTAGGGTTTTAAACCCTAAACTGAACTTTTTCCTTTAATCAGCATTAGGGTTTTAAACCCTAAACTGAATTTTTCCATTCAGTCAGCATTAGGGTTTTAAACCCTAAACTGAACTTTTTCCATTCAGTCAGCATTAGGGTTTTAAACCCTAAACTGAATTTTTCCATTCAGTCAGCATTAGGGTTTTAAACCCTAAACTGAACTTTTTCCTTTAATCAGCATTAGGGTTTTAAACCCTAAACTGAACTTTTCCATTCAGTCAGCATTAGGGTTTTAAACCCTAAACTGAACTTTTCCCCAGTTGGTCAGCATTGGAGTTTCAACTCTAAACTGAACTTCTCCCTAGCTAGTCGGTATTAGGGCTCCAACCCTGAACTGAGCATTCATATTCTCTTTCATCAATTTTATGAACTTCCTGGCGAATAATTCACGAAATTTTCCTAGTGAAACTGGGGCAGAAAATTTTGTTCATTTGTTTTTCCCCGCAGGTCTAACCTCGAGCCACACGGATCGAAACGACCCACGAGATGAGTATCAGAATCAAAGAAGAAAAAGACAAAAAGAAGATGTCCCGAGATACCGGAGAAAATGGAAGGCGGATCGCTCCAAGATTTGATTAAGGTCCCGAACTCTGCCAGTTGCGTCTCACTCAGTATCCCAGAGATTAAACAAGCACCTACAACTCGCAAGCATCAAGATTCGGATCGAAGTCTCCAAGCAAAATCAGCTAAGACCCAAGATCAATTCGCAAAAGAATCATAGATAGGAATCTTGTAACTAGCAGTTGACATGCATATAAGTATTTAGTTCAGTTCCAATTTTTCTTTGGTTGTAATAAGGCGGTCAGTAAAGCAATGGTGGCAACAGCAACAGCAGTAACAGCAAGCATTGCAATCCTATGGTAGTCCCAGCTATCAAGAATTTCCCGAACTACATTTGACCTGATTCCTGTTTAGCACAGGATATGTAGGAAATCTCCGAAGCAAGATTCGGTCAGATCTTTCAAAACACGCTTCACACGGAGTATCCAATAGGCAAAATTCGCTCATATCCGCTCACTTTATCTTTGCACGAAAACTCTTCATGTTTTCGAACAAAGAGGGGCAGCTGTGAGCACGTGATTTTTGTTGTCGCGACAATCACTCCAAAAAGAAACGAAAATAATAGCAATTGGTCTTGCTGTACAATTTCTGGATTTTTACGTGGCACTTTGTTAATTATTTATGATTTTGGCCCATTTTTATTTTTATTAAAACAAAATACAAAAAATGTGTGTCATGCGTAGTTTGAACCGTAATCCGGTTATTAAATGGAAAATCATAAATATGCATCTTTGTCCGTGATTGTTTGCTTTGTTTGATTTTACCTACTTTAAATATTTTAATATATGTGTGTAAATAATTGTATTAAGTGTTTAATTAATGAATTTTAATTTGGTTTACTTAGGTTTTGTTTTGAAATAAAAAAGATAATAAAAAAAGAGAGTGCAGAATTGGGTTGAAATCAGTTTGGGCCTGTTTTCATTTTAATCTGAGGCCCAAAATCAAGCCCAGAACGTGTGTTTGCCCGGGTCCAGACCAGCTGACTTCAAGAGCTTCCAAACGACATCGTTTTGCTATGGTCTGATCTGGGCCGTTGATCTCAGAATGATCAACGGCCAAGATCACACACCCCGTACCCACGAACAGATCCGACCCGTCTTACCCGAACCAACCCAAACCCTGGCATTTGAAACGACACCGTTTCCCCATCAGTTGAAAGATCCTGGCCTTCCATCTCGCCTCATCCAACGGCTGAGATCAATCCACCAATTCCATATATAAGCTTTCCTACCATACCCTGCCCCCTATCCAAGACCCCCGCCTTCGTCCTCATCCCCTTCCCCCACGAAACCCTAGCCGCCCCCTTTTCCTTCACCATTAATCCCGGCGGCCAGGACGCCGGTGACTCCCACCTTAACACCGTAGCACCACCTCACCCCACTGAACATGGATCTGTTAACCGCTTAGCTCGAATCCCATCCCACCTTCTCGAATCTTCATTTGAAGATTCGAGTCAAAACTCGATCTATACCGATCTGCCCTAGACTCGTACAAGACAGTCCCCGGACCTCCCTCGTGACCAAACCATGCTTGGTTTGGTCCGAATCTAACCATGGAAACCCAAATCCCAAATCTACCATCTATGAACCCTAGAAACCCCAAGCCTGGCCTGTGTCCGTTTGAGCTAAAGTGATTAGGGTCTAATGGACCTTAATCGAAGTGTTCTCAGCTGAGAACACTTCGATTAAAGTCCGTTCAACCCTAAGAAGGGTCCGTTCAAACACGAGCTGATTTTTCTGATTTTTTCTTTCAAAGATTTTAAGGTAAGTTTGTTTGCTTTTCTTTATTTCATTTCGTGTGTTTGTTAAAGGTCTGTTCGTATGACCAAACGTTTTGTTTAATTTGTGTTTTGAATTTTACCAACTGTCCTGCCCACCTTGCCCGGGCCTCTGTACATTGTCAAGTTCTTTTTTATTCACTGATGATGTGTGTGTTTTGTAAACTGCATATTCGGTTTGAATTTGTAGTTGGTCATTTAATTAGTTCCCAAGGTCATTTCTGTATTGACATTGCAATCTGAACCCCTTGTTGATACTGTTTGGATTTCTGATCTTTGGCTACCATTGTACATATTATGATTAGTATAGTCGAGTCGACATATGTCGTCAATTATTTTCAGTAGTTCGAATATTAACAATTGAATCTGTTGCTTGCTGGAACTTTGTTTGAATCAAAGTAAGAATCAAGTATGGCTACTTATAGTTGCTGTATTTGAATCTGAAAATAAAAATGCTGGATTGTTAGCTGCAATCTGAATTGGAGGGCATGTGCATTGGTGCACAACATGTGCATAAAAGCCCTTTTGATTAAAATAGTTTGACAGCATGTGTTGTCAGATTATATTCTTGCTGCCCCTGTCTGCTTTTTAGTTTAATAAATGTTAAAGGGTATTGTCAGGAATCTCATGGGGGGTTTTCATATTTTAAACATTGAGTGGAAAGAAAACAGACCACATGGGAGGGGTTCTGATTTGCCTAACAGACTGTTAAAGGGCTGAGTTTTAGGCTTATAATAGGGGGAACTTCCATTAGAGAGAGGGGGAACATTGAGAACTGAGGGTTGAAAAACAGAAAACTGAAAAGGCATCAGTAGGTTTTTCGAGACTGAAAATTGACACTGGATTTTAAGAAGAGAGGAGGGTATTTTTTAGAAAACATAGATACAAACATACACACACAGACACAGATACACACACACATACAAAAGAGAAGCTGAAACCAGACAGAAACAGCTTCTGAGTTAGAAAGAGAGTTTTTTTTTTTAGAAATCAGGAAGGGAGATTAGAAAAGAAATTCTTGTTCGTCTGGAACTAAAAACACTACCTTTCCTCATCCTTTCGTGTCTGAAATCCAGCACTCAGTTTGTTTTGCTTCTATCAGGTTTTAGGATTTTCCCTTAAGTATTTGAAAAGATCGACATTGAGTACTGTACCATTGGTTTACTGCTTTGGTCTGTTTGTCTGGGATTGTCATTGCTGCTGTGTCGCTTTGTTGTTACTGCCATTCTTGTTGTTGCTGCTGCTGACTCTTCTGCTTCCACTTCTTCTTTGCATTTCAGTATCCAGGTACACATTTCGAGTCCCATATTGGTGTAACTGTAACAGTTTGAAAGCATGAAATGAAAGAAGTTGAAGAAGTGTAAATATCTGTTGTAATACTCATGGTATATTGATTTCTTTTTGTATAATTGATTAGTTTGTAATTCAATAGAATGAAGAGATTAGTTAATTGATACTTAACTGAGTTTTAGTCTCTTGCGTCTTAGTTTATAGTTGTTTGTTGGTACGAGGTACGTAATTGTACAATATACAGAATGTACGGATAATTGACATAGTGACTGACCAGATTCCTGTTTAGCTATAATGATATGCATAAGATAGAATACTTCCACTTTACACAATGCTGTTCTGTTTTATTTCAGTTCTTTTATCAGGTCCCGTTAGGCAGTATATAGGATCGCGTTCGAATCCCCATTAGTAATAATGCCTAGTAGTTAATTCCCTTAATCTAGCCTAAATAAGTTTATTCAATTCAAGAAATGTTTGGATGTAAGTGTAGCATTTCATCAGCTTGTATGTAAATTTCTATCAAATCAAAAGCAGGTTCCACGAGGTATGTCATTCTTCATCCTGTAAACAACTAATCGGATGATTAACAGGAAGTACGGATTTGGCTAAAAGCGTGCAATTGAATTAGCACGTACCTTTTCCTCTCTATTTTAGAAACAAACGTAATAGAAATGTAGCCACTTTAGGATATCTTTTTTTTTAAAAAAATAACGAGACGAGCCTCGACAAACAAAAATGCACAAGCTGCGGGGCCCTCTAAATGTATATATTAAATACTTAGAATTCGGGACAGGCCGTTTAGCGAATTTTATGGCCTTCCCAAAATAACAATACGCTAGTTGCTTTAGGCGCACCTTTAATAATTTAACCTTCCTAAACACGGGTGTACACTGATGTGACCCAAATCCAAATCTCAACGGAGTCAAAATGTGTTGACGATCACGGGTGCATTGATTGTGACGTGGTTCGAGATGCATTTTCACGACGTTGCAATTCTATAAAAAATAAAAAAAATAATAATAAAAGCGGTTTAAACTTAATAAAAGCACGTATGTCATAACATGTATTTAAATCAGATATTTAGCCATTATAACTATTTAAGCGACTGTGCTAGAACCACGGGATTCGAGGGTGCCTAACACCTTCCTCGGGTCAACAAAATTCCTTACTTAGAATTTCTGGTTCGCAGACTTCATTTGGAAAAGTCGAAAATTTCCTCGATTTGGGATTCAAGATAAACCGGTGACTTGGGACACCAAAAACAAAACCTTTCCCAAGTGGCGACTCTGAATTAAATAAATAATCCCATTTCGAATATTGTCACTTAAATTGGAAAAACTCCCTCGCGCATTTTTTACCCTTCGGGGCGGGCGCGCAAAAAGGAGGTGTGACATTGCTGATATGATTCCGTAACAAAAAGAGCAAGATACCCTCAACGGCCCGGGGATCACAGTGTAAATTTCGGAATGGATTGGTCTTCGGAGGTTAAATAGTTGTGAAATATGATTTCCTACTAAAGTTAGAAGTATAACTTTTTTAGGATTCCCCTATTATATAAAAGGGAATCCCATTCATTTTTAAGAGGAATTATTCATTGATATGAAAACATACGCAAATTACTCTCTTGCTATTTCATTTACTGTTCATCGGAGGTTCTTTGTAATTTGCTATTCCTATTATCACATCTCGAAACTATCGCAGGTCGAAGTCGAGATTTGTCCTACAAACTTGTTTGGTTTACTTTGTTCTCTAATTTATCTATTTAATCCCTTGTTTATCAATTGGCACTAAATTAAATTACATATCCTTAAAACCACAATACAAGTTTAATTGTTACTCGAAATTTAGGGTAAACACTTTGGCGCCCACCGTGGGGCTAAAGATAGTGATTGTTTCAATGTTGATTCTAATAACACACGTTATTTCACACTTGTTCTTGTCAAGTATTTTTGCTCTTGGGTTAAAATATGTCGAACTCTCAAAACGCATCCGTACATAGTGATGATGGTCTAGGATTTCATGGGGAAAATGACAATGTAACTTCTCCAGGAACTTGGGTACCACCGGCTAAGCTCGGAGGAGCATCGGTTGCCGATCCAGTCAATATTAGTTCACAAGTTGCTTTAAATGTGGATCTAGGCGTGGACCCCTAAAAAAGTGTACGCAGGAAAGGCCGATCTGGCGGTTAAGGTATGCATGAAAGAGGAGACGAAGGAGTTAGTCTCCAAGTGATATTCTAGATGCTACAGGCTCCGTAGGCTGCTATTGATGAGTTGCAAAATCAACACAAGACTCCGAGTAGGGTCGAGCCAGAAATCACTCGTCGTACCAAGCCAATGCTAGAAAGGTTAAATGGTAACGAATTAGGGACTGATCCTGCAATAATGAAAATGCTTGAGGATCTTACCAAAAGAATTAATTAGGCAGAGAAAAAGATCGAAGATAATGATAAAAAAAGTAGAAACATACAACTCCCGAGTTGATTAGATACTGGGGGCACCACCGATCCTAAAGGGTTTGGACTTGAAAACATTCGTGCAGAAGCCTTTTCCTCAAAGTGCGGCTCCGAAGCCCATTCCTAAGAAGTTCCGTATGGCGGATATACCTACATACAATGGGATCATCGATCCCAATGAACACATCACTTCGTACATATGCAGGATAAAGGTAAATGACATATATGTGATGAGATCGAGTCTGTTTTGTTGAAAATATTTGGGAAAACTTTATCAAAGGGAGTAATGATTTGGTATCATAACCTGCCACCAATTTCAACGGTTCATTTGCCATGTTAGTAGATTCTTTCGTAAAGGCACACGCCGGGGACATAAAAGTCTCAACAAGAAAATCATATGTTTTCAAGATAAGACAAAGGGATAACGAAATGCTGAGGGACTTTTATACTGATTTCAAATGGAACGCATGGAGTTGCCACCGGTCACAGATGATTGGGCCGTTCAAGCTTTTACCCAAGGGTTGAATGAGCAGAGTTCGATAGCATCACGACAGCTGAAACAAAATTTGGTCGAGTATCCAGCTGTAACTTGAGCAGATATGCACAATCGATATCAATTATACATCAGGGTCGAGGACGACCAATTAGGAGCCCCTTCCAGTTCAGTACATCCAAACAGGTTGGCAGTTAATACCCCGAGGGACGTCGACAGGGAGCCAAGATCAACAGAGAACGATATCAACAATATACCGCAAATCAAAGGAACAATGGTTCAGGATGCAATTCCGCCCGAAAAGAACTAAGAAGTGATTGAATATAGAATTCTTGGGAACTTATGAGCAAAAGTGATTTTGAAAAGAATGTCGATCCCATAGAGGAACCTAGGTTATCAGAATATAACTTTAGTATTGACGCATTGGGCATTGTATCATGTTATATCTCGCGTTTTCGTACGTTAAAATTTCGTTTTCAGTTAATCCACGTAGACTCGAGGATGAGATCATCTTGATGTTAACGTACTTACGATATTTATAACAAGTGATAAATAAGTGTTATGAAGGATAAAGGGGTAAACAGATTAAAAAAACGAGTTTTCTTGGAAGTGGCCAATTGGGAATAAAATATGGGTCGAGCGATAATACCCGATAATTATGAACTAGTACCATGCAAGGTACCATATGACCACAGTAGTATAATATATAAAGTATAAATGAAGTATTTTAAAAATAAATAGAATTTTAAGTAATTTGTGATAATTTTTAAATTATGCGGGTAATTGATTAATTACCGAGTAACAAGACATTACCCAGTTAACTAATAAGTGGATAAAAAAATTAAATAAATTAATATCCCACCCCCACCCCACGTGGCAAGAAGCCAAAACAATTGAAAATCACTAAGTAGTCACTTTGCCAAATGGCTAATATGTGATAACTTAAGTCTTTGTCTTGATAAGATTTTATCCATGACATTTAATCTTGTAAAGGCTTCAGAAAACACAATCTTCCTTTGGGCTTAAAGGCCAAAGACATTCCATTGAATCAGAAACATTTCTTTCATTATAAATCAAAGAACATTTGCATTCTTTGGTTTTAAAAAACCAAAACGTGAAGATGCAGAACCATTTCGTTCTAACTTTCAATGCATCCTTGGCAAACAAATTTCATCCCTGAATTTCTAAGAAGCAGGGGAAAATTTTGCTCAATCAACAAAGGTTTTCCAACGGAGTATTATACGGAGTTTTTCCTACTCCAGGTATGTTAAGGCTTTCCCTTCTTTCTTTAGGCATGATCCAAATTATATAGAAGAAACGAGCAAATGCACGGTTTCTATAAATTACTCTATTCATAGAAATATTAGGGGTATCTATATTCTTGATTCTCCATGTGAATTATTATTATTACCTTTTGTTCATGTGTTCCAGAAAAATATGTATTTGATAATGTTTATTCGAAAGGCATATTAATTCTTATGGCATTCCAAGAAAATTTTATTAACGCATTTCTTATGAATTTCATGAATTTATACATGTATATTGACCCATGACCAGATGGCATTATATACGCGTATATATGTATATTATATTTATATGGGTTATGGGAAAAGGTTACGGCGTTATATACACACCACCACCTGATCAGCTGGTATATATTGATGATGTTGCCCACAGTGGCCGAGACGATATGATGGGATGCCCTCAGTGGCTTGATGATATAATGTACACCCATACCTATGCATGGCATGATATTTATATGTTTGTGCATGACGTTATAAATGTTTTAGAATTTACAAAGTTATTCACATTTAAAGGCTTGTTTCTATATTTCATATTTCATCTATGTCTGTTACGTACTAATTTTCATGCCTTACATACTCAATACGTTTTTCGTACTGACGCCCTATTTTCGTGACCTGCATTCCATTCCCGCAGGTGCAGGTAGGCAAGCTGACGGTCCCCCTTCTTAGGATCCCTGACCAGTGAGAGTTGGCGTGCTCCATTTGATCCGGAGCTGCTTTTGATTATGGTACGATACATTTATATATATATATATGGGTATGACGTAGCTCAGTCCCATCTTTGTACAGTTATGTTTCTATTAGAGGTCTGTGGATAGTATGTCTAGTTGGGTTGTATATGGCCTTGTCGGCTTTCAGTTTTGGATGTATAGTTGTCTAGCAGCCTTACCGGCTCGCCCATTGTATTTTGCATGTAAACGTACATATGCCTTGATGGCAGGTTTACTTCACGTATGCCAATTTTGTAATGCAGTAAACATTATACATGTTCATATCCTAGACGCATGTTCAGTGGTGTTTGACAGGTAGGACTCAGGCTCCCGTCGCGGCCCATCGGTTTGGGTTGTGATAAAAGTGGTATCAGAGCAGTTCTATCCTAGGGTTGTCTACAGACTGTGTCTAGTAGAGTCTTGTTTATGGGTGTGTTGTGCACCACACTTATAGACAGGAGTCTACAGGACATATAGCATGTTATCCTCTCTTTTTATCTTAGATCGTGTGATATAAGCATTCATGTTCCTAACGATGTGTTATATTTTTAGTGACGCCTCCAAAGACAACAACAACTAGCATGGGTCAGAAGGCTACGAAGGTGTTAGAAAGAGAGATAAGTTATACTATGGATTCAGACCCATCGGAGATCATGGGTTCTATTGAGGAGGATCCATCTGAGGATCCATATGACTCATTCGTTCGAGTTGTTTCGATCATTCCGGCAGTAGATGGGGTGAGAGGAGTTTCAACCTCACCAAGGCCCTTAGTTTCACAGCTCGTGTATCAGAGTATAAGGGTAGTAGTACATGGATTGGCAAAGCCAGGATTCCCTCAGGCTCTAAACTATGTCAAGGTATTTGAGGACACCAGTTTTTCTGAGGTTCCGGATAATCCACAATCTTGGGAGTCCGTCAATCAAGGTTCATCAATATATGTTATTCGATACAAAGAGGAAGAAGATAGTAGTCGGGCCAAGAGGAGGAAGGTAACGGATAAGGACATGAAGATTCCGCTTTAAAGTGTGTCCGATCAAGGTTCTTATATAGGACGAGGCAAAGACTCTCTACTATAGACTTCCTCCAAGTGTCAGTTTTTGGTTAGTGAGTTTCACCTCTTCTTGGAATATTACCAAGTCAAGGTTTTAAACGTGTTTGGTTGTTTTATGACAATGTAGGGAGCCCTGTCCCGACTTGTATATATTATGGTTATGCCTACTTAGAGGTTTTGCAGACAGTATCCTCTATATATTTTTGGGTATGGTATGTCTACGGCTTAGTTGACCCCTATGTATATAAACCTTTTTCTAAATTAGTTATGCGAGTTATGTCTTAATATTGTTGCTTATATATATGGATGTTGCCGTAATTGACCGTGATAGATTTGATAATAAACAAGGATAAGGTACATGGTGTTCGATTGGGTAGAACTTGATATTATAATGGGTATGGATTGGTTGGCCTTTTATAATGCTAACATCAAGTGTAGGTTAAGGATGGTTTAGTTTCAGTCCCCAGGAGAGTCTGTTTTATATGGGAAGGTAATACAGCATCACCAAGAGCTAAATTTATTTCCTATCTCAAGGAAAGGAAGATGATCATAAAGGGTTGTATTTATCACTTAGTTCGGGTTCAGGATATGGAAGTGGAGTCACCAACCGTTCAGCCCATCCCTGTGATGAATGAGTTTCCCGATGATTTCCCCGATGAGCTTCCGGGTCTTCCGCCAGAGTGAGAAATTAAGTTTACCATCAACCTTCCACCAGATACTCATCCAATATATATTTCCTCCTATAGAATGGCCCCCGCAGAGCTGAAAGAGTTAAAGGAACAACTAAGGGACTTGTTTGAAAAAGGTTTTATCAGACCTAGTACGTCACTATGGGGGAGCACTTGTTTTGTTTGTAAGAAAGAAAGATGGTTCCTTACGAATGTGTATTGATTATAGGTAGCTGAATTAGGTGACGATCAAGAATAAGTACCCACTCCTGAGAATTGCTGATTTATTTGATCAGTTGCAAGGTGCCAAGTGTTTTTCAAAGATAGACCTAAGGTTCGGGTACCATCATGTAAGGGTTAAGAATATAGATATTCTGAAGACAACATTCAAGACTAGATATGGACGCTTTGAGTTTCGGGTTATGTCGTTCGGTCTGACCAATACCCCTGCAGTATTCATGGACATGATAAACCGTGTGTTCATGCCTTTTTTAGATCCATTCATAATTGTATTTATCAACGATATGTTGGTGTATTCTCGTTCAGAGGCTGATCATGCAGATCACTTGCGTATTGTACCCAGAGTTCTATGAAAGGGGAAGTTGTATGCAAAATTCTCTAAAGGTGAATTCTGGTTGAGCTATGTAGCTTTCCTTGGACATATTATTTCGGGTGAAGGCATCCGGGTGGATTCACAAAAGAGTGAGGCATTGAAGACTTGGCCTAGACCAATAACATCGACGGGGGTTCGTAGCTTCTCCGTTTGGCAGGTTATTACAGGAAACTTGTAATTGTCTCGCTTAATGTTCCAAAAAAACATAAGAAAATCTATGGTGCAAGCAGGTTGGAGAAAGGTTGCGAATAAGTACAAATAGATATGTGTAGGTCACAAGTTAAATTATGGTAGAGCGACAAGGTTCTAGGAAGTCAGGAGGAAGGATAAGAAAAGATGAGTAAAAAGGTAACAAGAATGGATAAGTCCTTGGGAATTAGTTCATAGGAGAGGTGATGGTTTCTCTAAGTTATAGAAGGCTCAGTATAGCCCTAATAAACTCAAAGGAGTCTAAGACTAGTAACGCTTAGAATATATGAAATGTTGCCCTAATAGTGGGATAAAGGCGCAATTGTGAGGGATAAAAGATGAAGTTTGGGCCTCCGAAGAGGGGAATTTCCTGAATTGTACAAGATTAGGATAACCATGTAAGTTAACTCAGAAGGGAACTAGGTTTCAATGGACCGACGCTTGCGAACGGAGTTTTTCAGACCTTAAAGGACAAATTAACTTCAGCATCGGTTCTAAAGCTTCGAGAGGGGACCGATGATTACGTTATCTATTGTGACGCTTCAGGCGTTGGGTTGGGTTTTGTGCTGATGTAGCATGGTAAGGTTGTGGCTTATGCTTCTAGACAACTAAGAAAGCATGAGAAGAGCTACCTGACCCATGATTTAGAGTTAGCCACGGTGATTCATGCACTAAAGATGTGGAGACACTACTTTTATGGCATTCATGTTAATATCTATACGGATCATAAGAGCCTCCCATACATCTTCAAGCAAAAGGAATTGAATCTATGTCAAAGGAGATGGTTGGAGATACTTAAAGACTATAACGTTGATATTTTATACCATCCAGGGAAGGCGAACGTAGTAGAAGACGCCCTCAACCGTAGATCTATGGGTAACCTGTCGTATTTGTAGCCAGAAAAGAGAGGAATAGCCCATGAGGTTTATCAACTAGCTAGTCTTGGAGTTCGGTTACTGAACTCAGGTGGCATTGGAATTACTCTTCAGGATACGACAACATCCTCATTAGTAACTGAAGTAAAGGAATGCCAGTACGAGGATCCTAAGTTAGTTCATTATAGGGATACCACCCTTCAGAAGGAGAAGACACTGTTTGGAATTACACAAGATGAGCTCCTTAAATATCGAAGACGATTATGTGTGCCTAATGTTGCAGGGCTGCGTCGGTAGGTTATGGGAGGAACTCACTATTCTTGTTACTCTATCCATCTAGGAGCGACAAAGATGTATCATGACATCAGGGAAGTATATTGGTGGGATGGAATGAAAAAGGATATAGCAGAATTTGTTGCTCAATGTCCTAACTATCAGCATGTTAAGATTGAGCATCAAAAACTCGGCAGATTATTGCAAGCTATAGAGATTCTGACTCAGAAATGGGAAATAATCAATATGGACTTCATCGTAGGCTTACCTCGTACCCAACATAAGTTCGATTCGATATGGGTGATTGTTTATAGGCTTACAAAGTCAGCCCATTTTCTGCTCGTTAGGACTACATATTCCTCAGAGGATTATGCAAGGCTTTATATTAAGAAATAGTACAACTACATGGTGTCCCTGTATCTACTGTCTCAGATAGAGGAGCTCAATTTACACCTAACTTCTGGAGGTCCTTCCAAAAGGGATTGGGGACTCAAGTAAGTCTTAGTACAACATTTCATCCCCAAACAGACAGATAGGTTGAGCATACTATTCAAACACTGGAGGATATTCTACGAGCTTGTGCAATAGACTTCAAATGTAGCCAGGATGATCATTTGCCTCTTATTGAGTTCGCGTATAATAATAGCTACAATTTCAGCATTCAGATGGCTCCTTACTAAGCTCTTTATGGATGAAAGTGTAGGTCGCCTATAGGGTGGTTTGATGTTAGAAAATCTAAATTACATGGGCCAGACCTGGTTCAGCAAGCCATAGGTAAAGTAAAGCTTATTCGGGATCGATTATTGATAGCTCAGAGTCGTCAAAAGTCATATTCTGACGTGCGGCGACGAGATTTAGAGTTCGGGGTTGATGACTGGGTATTCTTAAAGGTGTCACCTATGAAGGGTGTGATGAGGTTCGGAAAGAAAGGAAAACTTAGCCCTTGGTACATGGGACCATAAAGGATCATATGCAAAGTAATCCATGTAGTATATGAATTAGACTTGCCTTTGGACTTGGAGTCTGTACATCCAGTCTTTCATGTGTATATGCTCCATAAATGTATCAGAGACCCTTCCAGAATTGTGTTAGTTGACGATGTTTAGGTCACAAGGCAGCTATCATATAAAGAAACTCCCATTGCTTTATTAGACGGACAGATTCGGAGATCGAGAACTAAAGATATAGCTTCGGTGAAAGTACTTTGAAGAAGCAAAAATGTGGAAGAAGTAACTTAGGAGGCCGATGGAGACATGAAGTCTAGATATTCCTATTTATTTCCCCCTCAAGAGAAGGATTCAACTGGGACATCATAACCTTAAGGTACGTGTATGGATTCCAGTGATAGTTATTGTCATTGGTCATGTGAGGCCATCGTCATTATTGATGGTCGTGGTCCTATGTGGCGTTGAATTATTAAGTTTCTACAGGGAGAGTTGGTTGTAGTATTATTACCAAGGGCGACTCTACCAAGGTTATATAGATCCCGGAAGGTTAAACATTCGAGGATGAATATTTCTAAGGGGGGGAAGAGTGTTACATCTCGCACTTTCGTATGTTAAAATTTCATTTTTAGTAAACCGACATAGACTCAAAGATGAGATCATCTTGACGTTAATGTACTTACGCTATTTATAACAGGCGATAAATAAGTGTTATGAAGGATAAAGGGTACACGGATTAACGAAAACGAGTTTCGTTGGAAGTGGCCAATTGGGAATAAAATATGGGTCGAGGGATAATACCCGATAATTATGAACTAGTACCATGCAAGGTACCATATGACCACGGTAGTATAATATAAAAAATATATATGAAGTATTTTAAAAATAAATAGAATTTCAAATAATTTGTGGTAATTTTTAAATTATGCGGTTAATTGATTAATTACTGAGTAACAGGACATTACCCAGTTAATTAATAAGTGGATAAAAAAAATTAAATTAATTAATATCCCACCCCCACCCCATGTGGTAAGAATCCACAACATTTAGTCTTTTAAAGGATTCAGAAAACACAATCTGCCTTTGGGCTTAAAGGCCAAGGACTTTCCATTGAATCAGAAACATTTCCTTCATTACAAATCAAACAACATTTGCATTCTTTGATTTTAAAAAACCAAAAATGTGAAGATGCAGAACCATTTCGTTCCAACTTTCAGCGCATCCTATTCAAAGAAATTTCGTCCGTGAATTTTTAAGAAGTAGGGGAAAATTTCGCTCAATCAATGAAGGTTTTCCAACGGAGTATTATATGGAGTTTTTCCTACTCCAGGTATATTAAGGTCATCCCCTCTTTCTTTTGTCATGGTCCAAATTATACAGAAGAAATGAGCAGATGCACGGTTTACATAAATTACTCTATTCATAGAAATATTAAGGATATCTATATTCTTGATTCCCCATGAGAATTATTATTATTATCTTATGTTCATGGGTTCCAGAAAAATACATATTTGATCATGTTTATCCGTAAGGCATATTGATTCTTATGGCATTCCAAGAAAATTTTATTAACGCATTTCTTATGCATTTCATGCATTTATACATGTATATTGACCCATGAACAGATGACATTAGATACGCATATATATATGTATATTATATTTATATGGGATATGAAAAAAGGTTACGGTATTATATATGCACCACCACCCGATCAGCTGGTATATGTTTATGATGTTGCCCATAGTGGCCGAGACGATATGATGGGAGACCCTCAGTGGCTTGATGATATTATGTACCCCCATACCTATAGATGACACGGTATTTATATGCATGTGCATGACATTATAAATGCTTTAGAATTTACAAAGTTATTCAGATTTAAAGACATGTTTCTATATTCCATGCTTCATCTATGTTTGTTACGTACTAATTTTCATGCCTTACATACTCAGTACATTTTTCATACTGACGCCCTATTTCACGTGGCCTGCATTTCATGCCCGCAGGTGCAGGTAGGCAAGCTGACGGTTCCCCTTCTTAGGATCCCTGTCCAGCGAGAGTTGGCGTGGTCCATTTGATCCGGAGCTACTTTTGATTTTGGTACGATACGTTTGTATATATATGTATATGTATATGGGTATGACATTGCTCAGTCCCGTCTTTGTACAGTTATGTTTCTATTAGAGGTCAATGGACAGTATGTGTAGTTGGGTTGTATGTGGCATTGCCTGCCTTTCAGTTATGGATGTATAGTTGTTTATAATAGCCTTGCTAGCTCGCCCACTGTATTCTGCATGTATATGTACATATGTCTTGATGGCAGGTTTCCTTCGTGTATGTCAGTTTCGTAATGCAATAGACATTATACAAGTTCATATCCTAGACGCATGTTTAGGGGTGTTTGATAGGTAGGACTCAGGTACCTGTCGCGGCCCATCGGTTTGGGTCGTGACATATCGGCAATTGGAAAGATCAAACATACTAGGTAGTCGAGACCCATACAGACCGATCCTTCCCAAAGAAACCCAAATTTGATGTGCAAGTATCATGGCAAGCATGGTCACAAGACTGATGATTGCAGGCAGGTGAGGGATGAGGTAGCCCGTCTATTCAATGAGGGCCACCTTCAAGAGTTCCTCAGTGATCGAGCCAAGAATCATTTTAGAGAATGGGACGCCAACAAGAAAAATGAACAGGAGGAACCCCAGCATGTCATTTATATGATCATCGATGGGGTCGACATTTCTCAAGGACCCATATTCAAACACACTAAGGTATAAATCATTAGGGAAAAACGAACCCGAGATTATGTGCCCGAAGGCTCCTTACCTTTCAACAATGAAGAAGTAGAAGGCATTTTTCAGCCACACAATGACGCTCTGGTAATTTCTATCTTATTAAATAGAGTTTAAGTTAAGCGTGTTTTAGTAGATCCAGGTATCTCGGTGAACATAATATGATCGAGGGTCGTGGAGAAACTCGGACTACAAGATCAAATCGTGCCGGCAGCTCAGGCATTAAACGACTTCAACATGGCCGGTGAAACAACTAAAGGGGAGATTATTTTACCGGTGAACGTGGATGGAACCACTCAAGATACAAAATTCCACTTGATAGAGGGCGACATGAGGTATAATGCCCCTACTCGGGAGGCCCTGGATCCACAACATGAGGGCAGTCCCCAAGACTCTCCACTAAATGATGAAATTTCCGATGACGGATGGTGTAAAAATAGTGTACGGGAAATAACATGCCGCAAAGGAAATATTTGTGGTCAATGAGGTAACACTGATTTCAATGCTATCAACCTCGGCAAGATCAAGCATCAAAGGTAAATAGGAATCCAAATAGCAATCACAGCCACCGGCCTCGACCGAATCAGGAAAGCAAAGGATAGAAGAAGAAGATGAAGAAGACTTTCTAACTCCTCGAACTTTTATTGTTCCCGAAGATTCTGACGCCACCAAATCTACGGTCGAAGAGCTAGAACAGGTTATATTGATCGAGTAACTTCCCAAGCGAAAGGTATAGTTGGGAATGGGGTTAACCCCCAGACTCAGGAAAAAGCTTATTCAATTTCTTATTGATAACATAAATTGTTTTACTTGGTTCCATTTAGGAATGATATGGATCCCATAGGAGATAACAGTGCATCAGCTGAGCCTTGACCCTAGGTTTGAACCGGTGAAGCAAAAGAGAAGGCCCCATTCTGAGGTAAAGCACGCATTCATAAAGGATGAGGTAACTAAACTCCTCAAAATAGTGTCCATTCGGGAGGTGAAATATCCCGAATGGTTTGCCAATGTAGTAGTAGTCCCTAAAAAAAGGAACAAACTTAGAATGTGTGTAAATTATAAGGATTTAAAGAAGGCATTCCCCAAAGATTCTTTTCAACTGCCTAACATCGATCGCATGATCGACGCCACGGTTGGCCACGAGATCCTTACCTTTCTCGACGCCTACTCCGGGTACAATAATAATTTAAATGAACCCGGAAGACCAAGAAAACACTTTGTTTATCACCAAGAATGGAATATATTGTTAAAACGTAACGCCGTTCGGGCTAAAAAATGCCGGAGCTACTTACCAACGCCTAGTAAGTAAAATATTTAAAGAATAAATAGGTAAGTCAATGGAGGTTTATATCGATGACATGTTAGTTAAGTCCCTGCGCGCAGAGGACCATTTGGCTCGTTTACAGGAAACATTCAAGTTTTTGTGGAAATATAAATTTAAGCTCAACCCCGAGAAATGTGCTTCCTGGGTCAGTTCAAGCAAATTCCTGGGCTTCATGGTATCAAATCAGGGGATCAAGATCAACCTCGATAAAATCAAGGCCATCGAGGACATCACCATCGTGGACGGTGTAAAATCCATGCAGAGGCTAACTATACGGATAGTAGTTTTAGGCCGATTCATCTCGAGGTCGTCGGATTAAAGCCACAGATTGTTCTTTCTATTTAAAAAGAAGAACGATTTACCTTGGACCCCAAAATGCCAACAAGCATTAGAGTAATTAAAGCGATACCTATCGAGCCCACTACTGCTTCACACTCTAATGGAAGATGAGAATTTACTTGTACTTGGCAGTATAAAAAATCGCGGTAAGTGGTGTCCTAGTTCGAGAAGACCAAGGTATGCAATTTCCCATTTATTATGTAAGTTGAACCCTAGGAGAAGCAGAAATTAGCTATACACACTTAGAGAAATTGGCACTTGCAATGATAAGCACCTTTAGAAAGTCAAAACCGTACTTTCAATGTCACCACATATGCATATTAACAACTTATCCATTTCGTAATATTTTGTACAAGCCCGAACTATCAGGCTGATTGGCCAAATGGGTCGTCAAACTCAATGGGTACGATATTTAATATCAACCCCGAACGGCCATCAAGTCTCAAATTTTGGCGGACTTCGTGTCCAATTTCGCGCTAACCCTTGTACCCGAAGTTGAAAAAGAACTTTTGTTAAAATTAGGTACCTCATCAGGGTTCTAGGACTTTTTTACCGATGGTGCCTCGAACGTGAAGGGGTCTGGGTAGGCATCATTTTGAAGCTGCCTACGGGTAGCACTATTAGGAATATTAAAACTTCTAGGTTGACTAACAATGAGGCCGAGTATAAGGCCATGATTGCAGGTCTCGAGCTAGATAAAAGCTTGGGAGTAGAAGTCATTGAAGCCAAGTGTGACTCTTTATTGGTGGTGAACCAAGTAAACACAACCTTTGAAGTTTGAAAGGATAGAATGTAATGGTATTTGGACAAGATGCAGGTAACTTTGCACCGTTTCAAGGAATGGACTTTGGAGCATGTACCTCGAGAACAAAATAGTGAGGTCGATGCACTTGCAAATTTGGGTTCGTTGGTCGAGGAAGACGAGATTAGCTTGGGGACTGTCATTCAACTCTCGAGATATGTGATCGAGGAAGGTCATGCCGAGATAAACTCTACAAGCTTGACCTGTTGGAGGAATAAGTATAATGGATACTTGAATAACGGAAAGCTCCCACCGGACCCTAAAGAGTTGAAGGGCCTACGAACCAAAGTTGCTCTATTTACATTGGATGAAGATGGAACATTATACAGAAGGACATTCGATGGACCACTAGAAGTATGTTTAGGACCAGGAGACACCGATTATGTTTTAGGAGAGGTTCACAAAGGAACTTGTGGGAACAACTCCGGCGCCGAATCATTGATTCACAAAATCATTAGAGCAGGATACTACTAGTATAGAATGGAAAAATACACTAAGGAGTTTGTTCAAAAATGTGATAAATGTCAAAGGTTTGTACCAATGATCCATCAGCCCAGAGAACAACTTCACTTAGTCTTATCCCCATGGCCATTCATCAAATGGGATGGATATCGTCAGCCCTCTTCCAATGGCCCCAAGTAAAGCTAAAGTCATTTTATTTATAACTAACTATTTCTCTAAATGGGTTGAAGCACAAGCATTAGAGAAAGTAAGAGAGAAAGAGGTTATAGACTTCATATGGGATCACATCGTATGTCGATTCGGGATACCCGCCGAAATAGTGTGTGACAATGTAAAATAATTTATCGACAGCAAGGTAAAACAATTCCTCAAGGACCACAAAATAAAAAGGATATTACCAACAACGTATCATCCTAGTGGGAACGGATAGGCCGAATCGACGAACAAGACTAGGATCCAAAACATAAAGAACAGGTTGAACGACGATAAGGGAAGTGGAGAGAAATATTACCCGAAGTCCTTTGGGCATACCGAACAACATCAAAGTCCAATACGGGGGCAAACCCATTCTCCTTAGTATACGGCTCCGAGGCCTTGATTCTGGTCAAAGTCGGGGAACCTAGCGCTAGATTTCGACATACTACGGAAGAATCAAATCACGAGGCTATGAATACTAACCTCGAGCTATTGGATGAAAAATGAGAAGTTGTGTTCATTCAGATGACTGCGCAAAAGCAAAGAATCGAGAGATATTATAATAGAAGAACCAACCTTCGCCACTTAGAAATTGGGGACTTAGTTCTAAGGAAAGTCACCCTCAACACTCGAGACCTAAACAAAGGGAAACTAGGCCGAAATTGGGAATGACCGTATCGGGTCCTCGGTGTCATCGGAAAAAGATCTTACAAACTTGGCACAATGGAAGGCGAACAATTTCCAAACAATTGGAATGTATCACTCCTCAAACGGTATTATTGCTAAGGTATGACTTTCCCCCCTTCTCCATTTGTATTTGATACTAACTTATTTCAAGTGTTCGATCGAGGACGTTGAGAAACTTTTCAACATGAGGACCTTAGGTTTTAAAGCATGCATTACACTCTTTTTGCCTTAGATCGGTTTTACTCCCAAACGGGTTTTTTCAGGTGAGACGAGGCAATAATCATGTGCTACCTGAGGAAAATTCAACAGTATCTAAGGCTTATTTTCAATAAACCTCAAATATTGGGGAGCATCAGCCTCGGAGGGTATATTTTTGAGGAAAATACTTCATGTCAAAGGATCTCAATAGTGAAACTTTGTAATGGTCCAAACGACCGAATGAACCGTGTCCATATAGATTAGTCAAGCCCCGATGGCAAAAACTTGTATGCATGTATCAATGATTTCAAGAATCATTCTTTCAATATTAAACATTTTGTGCCTCAAAGAAAACTATCTACTATACGAGCTCTGTGCTTATGATTTTGTGAGAAATGGCTTAAGGGCAAAGCACAAATGTACCTCGAACACTCGGGGACTGTCATCGAGGATTGATATGTTTGAATTATCTAAACACAAATGACCCTCTGAACACAGTTATGCGGTCACATAGTGGACCACAGAATTGATATGCAGTCTGCAAAATGGTCTACAGAAGTGATGTCAAGAACTGGGATGTTTGGGCCAGGTCTGCAGCAGGTGTGCAGTCCACAGACCAGTTCTGCAGTTGCATAATGTGCCTCAGAATTCCCCTCTCAAAGTCATCGTGCTGGATTTGTGATGGATTTTGCGGCCCGAGAAAGCGCTATACGGTCGCATATTGAACCGCAAAACGACCCTCCAAAATTGGCCATTTTTAGTAACTCTACGGCCAATTTGCGATGCGCAGAGTGATTTTGTGGCCACATAGTGGACCAAAAAAATTCTCTACTCCGCAAAAATTTTATGCAACTCTCCAATACATTGTTCAACCCAAAAAGTCTGTACCACGACGAACAGACACATAAGCTTACCACAGAACAACGAAACCTCAGGTTTTAGGTGAATGTTTGTTGGGCCTTACATCCTCCCGCGCTTAACATCATTCGTCCTCGAATGAGGGTCCAAATTTTCCAGTAGTACCCAATGTGACTACTTAACTTCACACACCAACAGTTCCAAATTTGACCAACTCCTTAAATTTTCAAACTTTTCAGCAGAGCTTTCCAGGTAATTGGGCCTATCCACCTGCCATATAATCTCATAAACCAATCCTAACAGCATATACATAATCAAAAAACGCAACATAACATGAAATTAACACCAACCGTGTCCTCATGGGAAATATATTACCCGAAAGGAACACCCTTATCACAAATGTATTCCTCGAGCTCGGGGTCGAAGTTACTATATCAAATGTATTCTTCGATGAAAAAAGTGATACCAAGTCGAAAGACCAGGACATCGAGCTCGGGGTCGAAGTTACTCTCCAGGTTAAGTTCAATAACACTTACCGATGTCAGAAGAAAGCATGCTTCGGGATGGTGCCGGTATGATTCAGTAACGGAAAGAGAAAGATACGCGCAACGGGTCGGGGATCATGACGTGAATTTCAGAATGCATTGGTCTTCAGCGATTAAACAGTTGTAAAACATGATTTCCTACTATAATTAGAAGTGAACCTTATTTAGGACATTTCTATTATATAATGGGGGATCCCATTCATTTGTAAGAGGAATTATTCATTGATAAGAAAACATACGCATATTACTCTCTTGCTATTTCACTTACTGTTCATCAGAGTTGCTTTGTAATTTGCTATTCCTATTATCACACCTCGAGACGATCATAGGTCGAGGTCGTGATTTGGCCTACATACTGGTTTGGTTTGCTTTATTTTCTAATTTATCTATTTAATCCCTTGTTTATCAATTTGCATTGAATTAAATTACATATCCTTAAAATCACAATACAAGTTTAATTGTTACTCGAATTTTCGGGTAAACACCTATCATGAATGGCAACTGGAATCTCTTCATAAGTTAGTTCTTCATTAACCTATATAGTCTCAACTAGAACAATAAACGACGGATCTCTAATCACCTTCTTTAACATGGATACATGAAACACCAGATGCATTAAAGACATTTCCGAAGGTAGTTCAAGCCTGTAAGCCACCTGACCAATCCTCTGAATGATTATCTGCGGTCTGCCATACCTCGGCTATAATTTCCCTTTCTTACTAAACCGCATTATACCCTTCACGGGAAAGACCTTCATGAATACCAAATCATCCTATTTGAACTCCAAATCCCTACAACGAATATCCGAATATCACTTCTGACGACTCTGAAAAGTTTTCAACTAATCCTTAATGATCTTAACCTTCTCCATGGCATGATGAACGAGGTTTGGTACTATCAATTCAGCTTCCCAATCTCAAACCACCTAATGGGAGATCTACATCTCCTACAATATAATGCCTCGAACGGCGCCATCTGAATGGTAGTATGATAACTGTTGTTGTAGGAAAATTCTATGAGCAGCAAATGATCATCCCAACTATCTTTGAAGTCCAAGACATATGCGCACAACATATCCTTAAGCGTCTGAATAGTCTGATCTTCCTGCTCATCGGTCTGTGGATAGGAAGTTGTACTAAGATTCACCTAAGTACCTAAAACTTTTTGAAATTTCTTCCAAAAGTTATCTGTGAACTGTGCCCCTCGATCTGAGATAATAAACACTAGAGTATCATGCAACCTGACTATTTTCTTGATATATAACTGAGCATAATGTTCAGCTGTATCGGTAGCCTTAACAGGTAAGAAGTGTACTGATTTTGTGAGTCGGTCCACAATTACCCAAATCAAGTAGTACTTGCGAGGAGTGCGAGGTAGTCCAACCACAAAGTCCATATTCGCCATCTCCTACATCAACATTGGAATTTCTATGTTCTGTGCCAACCCACCGAACCGTTGATGGTTGGCCTTTACTTGATGACAATTTGGACATCCTGCCACAAAGTCCGTTACATTCTTTTTCATATCATTCCACCAGAAGACTTCCTTAAGATCATGATACATCTTTGTAGAGCATGGTGCACATAGTACCTAGAAGTGTGGACCTCGATCATGACTTTTTCCCGGAAACCATCAACATTTTGAACACATAATCGCCCTTGGTACCTTAGTGTACCTTCACCCATGCCAAGATAAAAATCCATGGTCTTATGTTTATGAATCCCCTCCTTCAATTGTACCAACAATGGATCATTGTATTGCTTCTCCTTGACCTCCACCACAAGCGATGATTCGGCTCTATTTTTCACAATCACCCCTCATTCACTAGAGTCTGAAAGACAAACTCCTAAACTAGCCAACCGATGAACCTCCTTGGCCAATTGCCTTTGATATACCTCCAAGTGAGCCAAACTGCCCATAAATTTCGGGCTAAGAGCATCCACCACAATATTAGACTTCCTTGGATGATATAGAATATCGATGTAGTAATCCTTGAGAACCTCAAGCTATCTTCTCTGCCTTGGATTTAATTCCTTCTATTTGAAAATATATTGAAGACTTTTATGGTTCGTGAATATATCCACATGGACCCCATACAAATAATGATGCCAAATCTTCAATGAAAAAATCGCCTCTACATGTTCTAAGTTGACACGACCCACTGATGGGCCGTGATGGGCACCCGGTACCTTACTCAACCGAGTACCAACGTAACGTATCTTTCTTATTACATCATCATAAACACGTGACATACGGGCCTAATAGGCCAACATGATCTTTTATAAAGACGAAACATAGTCCGACAAGGCTGCACAATCTTTCACGTACACGACATATGTCCACAAGCGTCTAAGAGTACATAAATGTCATAAAGGTCGGGACAGAGTCCCGCCATACCATAAAATACACGTCTAAATCATACTAACCAAACAAGTAACTCCGAAGCAATCTTCTGCTGAGCTGATAGCCTACT
Organism: Nicotiana tabacum; assembly: GCF_000715075.1. Classification (NCBI taxonomy): domain Eukaryota; kingdom Viridiplantae; phylum Streptophyta; class Magnoliopsida; order Solanales; family Solanaceae; genus Nicotiana; species Nicotiana tabacum. The sequence continues at coordinate 24,262,097 of NC_134082.1, forward strand.
TGGATGGCTCTCGACCTGTCTATCGGGACTTGCGGGCATAAAATGTAGCATCCCTAGGCAAAAGGGATGTCAGTACGAATAATGTACCGAGTATGTAAGGCACATACATAAATACATATGAGATATGGAAGACATATAGAGTACATGACTCAACCTGTAAGTCTGAATAACTCTATAAATCATAAATTACTTTTAGCATCATGCATAAGCGTATGAATGTCATGTCGTGCATAGGTACATATTTTATAACATCATCAGCCTCTTAGGCATCCCATCATATCATATCGGCCACTATGGGAAAAATCATCATCATATACCAGCTGATCAGGTGGTGATGCGAATATAATGCCATAACTTTCCCATATCCCATATACATATATTTACATACATATATATGCATATATAACGCCGTTTGAATCATATTTCAGCCACTATGGGCAACATCATCATCATATACCAGCTGATCAGGTGGTGGTGCGTATATAACGCCGTAACCTTTTCCCATATCCCATATACATATATTTACATATATACGTGTATATAATGCAATCTGGTCATGGGTCAATGCACATGAATGTAATTCATGAAAAGTACGTTAATAAAATCTTTCGGAATTTCATAAGACCATTTTGTCTTGAGCAATATCATAAAGTAAACTTTTTTTTCTCAACTCTCATATTTTTATGAGACCCATGAATAGATGATAAAATATTATGACACATGAAAATTCAGGAACATAGATATCTCTAATACATGTATGAATATAGTCATTTATGGAAATTTTGCATTTGCACCTCTTGTTCGTATCGTATGGATCATGCAAAAAGAATGAAGGGATAACCTTAACATACTTGAGCATCACCGAATGCAGTTACTATTTTATGATCATCGGTGAAGGGCACGAACTTTGCCCGGAAAATATTGTCCATGTGACCTGATGGATAAGATAGCTTTGACTTTCTCATTTCCCAGTCCCGTAGCATTACCCTTTTATCATCAGAACAAGAGACAAGAACATCACTGGTGGCATTGAAGTTTATTGTCCTTCATGACCAGTTAACTTGCCATATAAATCCGGCCGCTTGACCATGGCCGCAGAAGCAGAGATTCGACAAGAGAAAGACCAATTTCTCTTTTATAAAACTCCATTAAATCATCTCCACCAAAAACCTTATACAGCTTTTCAATGTCACCTTATTCAATTTACTGTGTGAAAATTAAATCCTTTCCTACTATAGAAATTGAAGTTTTTTTTTGGGATTTGGTAGAGAAGAAGAAAGTACTAAAACCATGACATTTTCTTAATAGCTAGGAAATTATCTATATATTTTGCTATTTTTTTAAGGGAAACAGCAAAAGTTGTAACACTTGGATAACTGACACATTGGCACTCTTAAACAGAATGCAAAAGTTTTCTAATAAATAAAAAAAATGGAAAATGAACATATAGAAACTAGCTAGCTGCGTTTGTATTAAAGAATCTTTTTTGAATTGGAGTGTCTCTTAATAATTATTATAGGTTGCCATATAAGGAAAACATACTAAGAGTCATAGTTTTAGAATGTGGCTAGTTTCCACGTTTGGGGGAAAAGGGATTTAATCTTATCCACTTATTAGTTAATCGGGTAATGTCCCGTTACCCGTTAATTAATCAATTACTCAAAAAATTGAGAATTATTCTCACTTACTTAAAATATTACTCACTTTTAACATACCATATACACCTTACTATCATGGCCATGTAGTACCTTGTATGACACTAGTCCATAAATACCGGGTATTTTAGCTCGGGTTGTATTTATCCCAAAATGCCAAACTTTGACAAAATTCATTTTCTTAGACTTGCTCCCCCTTTTACCTTCATGAATTTACTAATCACTTGTGAAAATAACATAATCCTTATAATCCCCAAATAATTTTTTCCTTGGACTGATGTCAATTTCCTTACGACAAATTCAACGTAAAATACTGTAGGGTGCAACATTGTCGTAACTAATTACTGCAAAGCGCAACATCCCCATAATGTTATACTACAGGGTGCAACACTCTCATAACTTATTACTGTGAAGCGTAATATTGACGTAATATTGTGGGGTGTAACATTATTCACCCCTTTGGAGCATTCGTCCTTGAATGTTGACTGATGCTCTTGTCATTTTCGTAACTTATAGCTCTTGTGAATACATTAATACTCTTCTTGTCATTCAAGCAGTTGCTCTGTGAATAAATCCAAAGTCTAGGATATTCCCCCCTTTAGTCGTTTTGCTCATATCATGACATGTGGTCGAAATCTTCCTAATCTTGCAACTTCTGTTACCTCCTGTCATGCAGCCTGTATGACCTTGGCTTTATAGGTGCACTTATGCGATTCATCTTTCCTTTTTCCTTTTATCTTTTAGTCAATCTCTAGGCCTTACTTTGTATATACAAGGCTTAATAGGATACCTCTTTTGTGCCTCTATAGGTATACTAAAGTCCTTTGCTCGATACTTTGTAGAACTTGCGAATATGGCCATATCTTATTTCATAGATCTGGTTACCCATTCACATGACTTTACTGCATTTACATGGTTTATGCTATACAATAATTTTTGCTTCAGTCTACCTTTACTGAGGTATGCTTACCAAGTTCCCAATTACTTTTGTTGCCTACCCTTTAGGTATAAATCTCAGTCCTTCAATGCCCCTTCATTACCGTTCATCTTAAGAATCATGGCCTAGACTCATGTCATACTTTGTAACTTATATTTGACCATTGTTGATTTTCCTCAGTGTTGATCTATAATCCTTTACTTGAAGACTTGAAACTTCTTTACGTAATACATTACCGCTAATGCTTACGTTGTATTGAGGAATATTTGAAGTGATTTCCATAATCATATTTCATAGTGTCTCAATATGATTCGCCTTATGGGGGTATCTTGATTTTGTGCCGCCAGCAACATATTTTTCTCCTTCTCTTCTTCTATTTTCTCTTCTTTTTTTTAAATCATTATTCAAACGAAGGCCCAAACGTCATCTTTTATCTGTCACAATTATCCCCTCATGTTATTACTAGGTCAGCATTTCATTCTTTCTTAATGCTATTAATCTTAGATTCCTTTGAGTTTATTCACGCTATACTGAACTTTCAATAACTTAGAGAAACCATTATCTCCCTTTTTGTCATGGACTTAATCCTGGGGACTTATCCATTCTCGTCGCTTTTTCACTTGCCTTAACTCATTCTTACTCATGTTTTCTTAAATCTTTGTTGCTCTACCATACTTTAGCTTGCGACCTATAAATATCTATTTATAATATTCGCAAATTTCCTTCAACTTGCTTGCACCATAGATTTCCTTAGGTTATTTTGGAATGTCAAGCGATAAATTACATCGTCTCCAACTCTTCTCTATTCTCTTAACTAGATCTCTCAGTACTTAGAAACCATAGGTTGGAAGACATGCCGCTGACGATGCCGCTATCATTCTTGGTTATTGGATACCCATGCTTATAGCCTTCTATCTGAAGTATGGAATATCCTCAACCTTTTGTTTTTGAGTATCTCGTACATTGTTCACCTTTACCTTAATTTCCTTAAAGCCTCACATCACATCTTATATCATTTTCGTACCTCTGATTGTAAGGGAGATCCTGCAATGTTCTCAATCACGATGTTTCTATTTTTCTGGGTCCAATAATCAAACTCCTGATTTACTTGGGTGATGTAACTCTTTAGTTTCCTCCTCCTTCTGATCGGCCTTTATGTCGCTTAAGCTATCTTCCAATCTATGGTTCATGGTATTATTTATTCTGTTTAGCCTTTCATGGGCACTGAAGAATATGCATGACACAATCCTTTAACAAATTAATCCTTCGTTTTTGACCTGGGCTCAATTCTTTCTTTTAACATATACCAGAATCATCTACGGCTGTATATGCTGCATATATAAAACTCCAAACCCTTAAGTGAGTTCTTAACACAACCAACTCTGGATCATTGATCAAGCAATTCCCTTTTTTTCCATCTTAGCTTTCTTTAAACGTAAGCTACTTTTCCTGATCTTTCTTCCCCCTTGTTGCATCCATACATAGCTTATCTTAGTACCCATATCTATTGAAATTCCATACAACTCATATGATCCTGAATATCACTTCTGATTTTACTCCTCATTCATTAGCCACTATAGGTGCTACTTTTTTAGGGGGTGCATACAATGTTGTTTTGAGACTGTTGCCACACGACCATTTCCTCTTTAGGTTGTTGTACTGAGGTTGAATCCTTCTTCCTTATTTCCTCATCTAGTCTTTCGTCGTAGTACTTAGGGAAGACCCTCTGACTCTTGTAAAGATGCGAGCTTATTATACCGTTTTCCCTATAGAATTTTTGATGTTCGTGATCACTTGTAATTATCCTTAGCTACTTACCTCCATACTCATATGCTCATACGGCTGCTTCTGAACTGAAGTTTTGACTGTCTTCCCAGTGGAACTATCTTTTATTTTCGTAACACTCATATGGTACCTTTAACTACCCCAACCGTATTTGAATATTTCTTAAGTATTACAACATCATAACTGTGGGGCTAAATTCACTATATTAGGTTTTACTCTCTTTATATTGCACGACTTGCTGTCTTGTTCTGTATCCTCTTGACGAGCCATAGCTAGGCTCTTTTTAAATCAACTACTAACTACTCGTTGGCCCATCCTCATATCAATATTCTGTAAAACATTTCTTGGGTTATTTCCTTGGTCTTAATTTACGTCTCGCACTGGCTCCTTAATTATCAATAACATCTCGAGCAGGAACCATTACTTCTTCTCTTTGACGTCCCGTTTGCATAATGTTTTGGAATCGTAGCATATCTGTAGCATTTGGATAAGTGAAATCTCATCCCTTTCTCATTTTTATCGCATTCTTCCTTTTATCATTCCATATTCCCTCATTTAGGGGAGTACTAAGAGTTGGAGCTACGACGACCTGCCTATAGATGTTTCACCTTTTCATCTTTGGCATCCTTTCACATCATCGATGACTCTTACTCGCCTTGCAGTAATCCTCTCATACCAAGGATACCAAAATCCCTTACTCACGAGGGTGAAATTTAGTATGACTTGCACATACAATCCCTTAAGCTGAACTTTGCTCACATTGCTTGTTGTAGGGAAGCGTCTTCCTGAATGTTCATTCTTTGAATTTCTCATGAATCTTCTTTTGTCGTCCATTCTATTATTAGCGAAACAAAATTTGAAGTTCTTATGATGGCGACTATCACCAGTCACTCAGTCCCTAATTCATGTTTAGTTTATCTTCTTCACCAATCCATACTGGTTCTATTACTCTGGGGTATAACTTTTCCTCTTGGTAATCATGCTAGAGTTGCGAATTTATTTCTTGAAATGAGGACATGATTGTATGACCTATACTCTTTTGTTATCCTAAGGCCTGTCACTTCTCGTTTCTTCCTTCACTTGACTATAGATTTTGTAATATTGTCATCTTTTGATATACCGTTGCCATCTATGTATCACATCTTACTCATAATGTTTTATTAACTCTTTTCTTATTTCCCACTAACATTTATGCCTATCCCTTTATTCTGAAAACTTGAACAAGACATTCTTTTGCTCTTAGCTTCCCTTTGCTCTATCCAATGGCTCTTCAAGTTGCTTAACGTTCTCGCTTTACTAGGGACACGAGCCATGCTAAGGTAATATTTATCCCTTTAAGGCTTATAGAGCATGTCTTTGTAGTACTCATATCTGGCTGCACTATTTTAGAGTGCACCATCTGGTGTCTCATAAAGAGATCTATTAGCATATTTGCAATATCCTTCGGAAATGTCAACTGACGCAAACAATTCATCTATCATATCTTCTTATACTACTTCTGTTAATTCCCATAGACCATATCTGGAATGGGTGCGATCAATTGTATATACCTCTGTTACTATTGAATATAACTCAAAAAGCTTATGTTCCTCTTCCTCAATTATAAATGTCGTTAGACTTCATTAATTGGGTGCCTCATACCCTTCTTCATCCTGCTTTTTTTGTTTGTTGAAACCTGTATTTATCTTCTTAATATCTCATTGTCTTTTATTATAAAGATGGATAGACATTCTTGCCTTAAGGCTTTTTAATAGGAAGCTTGCACCTTTCAGTACACCCATGATCTACTAAAGACCTCACATTTACTTATCATAGGAATTATACAAAAATCCAATTCCTCTGACTCAGCTCTTCCACAACTATCTCTCTCTCCAATCCTTCTTTCCGGATGTAGGTATTGTCTTATTACGAATAATAAAAAAAAATTGGAATTTGAATTCTTATAAGTGAGCTCTACCACACAATCTAGAGTAAGAAGAAAGAGTGACAATCCTAAATGCCCTGTAGCTTCCTGCTTATAAGTGTGGTGCACGACATACCCATAAACAAGACTCTACTAGACACGGCTTGTAGACATCCCTAGGAAAGAACTGCTCTGATACCACTTTAGTCACGACCCAAATAGATGGGCTGCGATGGGCACCCGGTACCTTACTCAACCGAGTACCAACATAACGTATATTTCTTATTACATCATCATATACAGGTGACATACGAGCCTAATAGGCCAACATGATCTTTTAAAAACACGAAACATAGGCCGACAATGTCGCACAATCTTTCACATACACGACATATGTCTACAAGCCTCTAAGAGTACATAAATGTCATAAAGGTCGGGACAGAGTCCCGTCATACCAAACAATACACATCTAAATTATACTAACCAAACAAGCAACTCCGAAGCAAATGGAGTGCACCAACACCTTCTGCTGAGCTGATAGCCTACTTGGATGGCTCTCAACCTGTCTATCGGGACCTGCGGGTGTGAAATGCAGCGTCCCCAGACAAAAGTGACGTCAGTATGAATAATGTACCGAGTATGTAAGGCACATACATAAATACATATGAGAAATGGAAGATGTATAGAGTACATGACTCAACATGTAAGTCTGAATAACTTTGTAAATCATTAATTACTTTTAGTATCATGCATATGTGTATGAATGTCATGTCATGCATAGGTACATGTTTCATAACATCATCAGCCTCTGAGGGCATCCTATCATATTATATCAGCCACTATAGGCAAAATCATCATTGTATACCAGCTGATCAGGTGGTGGTGCGTATACAACGCCATAACCTTTCTCATATCCCATATACATATATATACATACATATATACACGTATATAACGCCGTTTGAATCATAATTTCAGCCACTATGGGCAACATCATCATCATATACCAGCTGATCAGGTGGTGGTGCGTATATAATGTCGTAACCTTTTCCCATATCCCATATACATATATTTACACATATACGCGTATATAACGCCATCTGGTCATGGGTCAATGCATATGAATGTAATTAATGAAAAGTACGTTAATAAAATCTTTCGAAATTTTATAAGACCATTTTATCTTGAGCAATACCATAAAGTAAACACATCTTTTCAACTTTTGTAATTTTTCTGAGACCCATGAATAGATGATAAAATATTATGACACATGGAAATTCAGGAATATAGATATCTCTAATACTTCTATAAATATAGTCATTTATGAAATTTGTGCATTTTTACGTCTCGTTCATATTGTATGGATCATGTCAAAAGAAAGAAGGGATAGCCTTAACATACCTGAGCATCACCGAATGCAGTTACTATTTTACGATCATCAGTGAAGGGCACGAACTTTTCCCGGAAAATATTGTCCATGTGACCTGATGGATAAGATAGCTTTGAGGTTCTCGTTGCCCAGTCCCATAGCATTACCCTTCTATCATCACAACGAGAGACAAGAACATCGCCGGTGGCATTGAAGTTTATTGTCCTTCATGACCGGTTAACTTGCCATATAAATCCGGCCACTTGACCATGGTCGCAGAAGTAGAGATTCGACGAGAGAAAGCCCAATTTCTCTTTTATAAAACTGCATTAAATCATCTCCACCAAAAACCTGATACAATTTTTCCATGTCTCCTTACTCAATCTGCTGTGCCGAAATTAAATCCTATCCTACTATAGAAATTGAAGTTTTTTGGGGATTTGGTAGAGAAGAAGAAAGTACTAAAACCATGACATTTTCTTAATAGCTAGGAAATTATGTGTATATTTTGCTTTTTTTTTAAGAGAAATAGCAAAAGTTGTAACACTTAGATAACTGACACATTGGCACTCTAAAACAGATTGCAAAAGTTTTGTAATAAATAAAAAAAATGAAAGATGAACATATAGAAACTATCTAGCTGCGTTTGTATTGAAGAATCTTTTTTGAATTGGAGTCTCTTAATAATTATTATAGGTTTCCACCTAAGAAAAACATACTAAGAGTCATAGTTTTAGAATGTGGCTACCACTTTTGGGGGGAAAGGGATTTAATCTTATCCACTTATTAGTTAATCGGGTAATGTCCCGTTACCCGGTAATTTATCAATTACCCAAAAAATTGAGAATTATTCCCACTTATTTAAAATATTACTCACCTTTAACATATCTTGTACACCTGACTATCATGGCCATGTAGTACCTTGTATGGTACTAGTCCACAAATACCGGGTATTTGAGCTCGAGCCGTGTTTATCCAAAATGCCAAACTTTGACAAAATTCATTTTTTTAGACTTCCCCCCCCTTTCACCTTCATGAATTTACTAATCACTTGTGAAAATAACATAATCCTTATAATCATCAAATAATCTTTTTCTTGGACCGATGTCAATTACCTTATGACAAATTCAACGTAAAATACTACAGGGTGCAACACTGTCGTAACTTATTACTGCAAAGCGCAACATTACCGTAATGTAATACTACAGGGTGCAACACTGTCGTAACTTATTACTGCGAAGCATAATATTGATGTAATATTGTGGGATGTAACATAAGTCATGTGTTGGATAGTTCTTTTCATGATTCTTGAGTTGCCTGGAAGCATATGCTATCACCTTTCCATGTTGCATTAATACGCACCTAAGTCCGATCTATGAAGCATCACAATATACCACAAACCCGTATGTACCCTCTAGTAGGGTCAACATCGACACTGTAGTTAGTCTTGATTTCAAAACTCTTGGAAGCTCCTTTCACAAGAATCTGACCATTGGAACTTAACCTCCATTTGCATCAAATTAGTCAACGGAGAGGCAAGAATAGAGTATCCATCCACAAATTTCCCGTGATACCCAACTAGGCCCAATAAATTGTGAATATCTATTGGAGTTGTAGGTCTAGGCCAATTCTTCGCAGTTGCAATCTTTTGAGGATCCACCTTAATTCCTTCTCTTTAGACGACAAGACCCAAGAATGTGACAGATTCAAGCCAAAATTGACACTTCGAAAAATTTGCATAAAACTTGTTCTGATATAGAGTCTATAACACTTCCCTGAGATGATTGGCGTAGACTCCTCGACTTCGCAAATATACAAGAATATCACTAATGAACACTATTACAAACGAGTCGAGTAAAGGCTTGAATACTCGATTCATAAGATCCATGAAAGCTGCCGGGGCATTGATTAGCCTGAAAGACATCACCAGAAAATCAAAGTGCCCTTATCGAGTGCTGAAAGCTATTTTTGGATATCCTGCTCCCTGATCTTCAACTGGTGATACTTGGATCTTAAATCATTTTTGGAGAAGTACTTAGCACCCTACAATTGGTCAAACAAGTCATCTGTCCTTGGCGGTGGGTACCTATTGTTGATCGTGACCTTGTTGACATTACGATACAAATTAGGAGGGTGTTCGTGGTTACAACTCATTTGAGCATTTTATCAAACACTAGGTGGACATAATAATTTCTAGGTTCTCCTATGGTAGATTTCTTCAATCCACAACCCAAAGTCTACCCATTTGGGCTATACAATCTCCCCACCAAACCTTGATGGTGCATGCATGCATAAGGTACAACTCCCACACCCAAGAATTGCTTCACTAATTACCTTTTTTTCAGTTAAATCCCAAAATTGAGCTCTAGGGAGTAGAATCTTACCTCTAGTAGACCTCGGCACTAAAAACTCCTAGGTTTTGTGTAAAAGTTTATGGGGCCTTACAAGGCATATCTTCGATATATGCGAATGTTGTTGATTCGTTGGTGATAATCATATATGTTATCTATATTATGAGCTATGAAACTATTAAAAGGCTTGCGCACATATTCTCTATAAGCACTGCTTGGTTATTCCTATATTCCATGCTTAGTTTGTAACGATACTGCGAACTTTTATATTATGAACTGAGCAAGTTGTTAAGTGAGTATCATTAAAAAAATTTGTCACTACTATCTCACAGAGTGTAATGACCCGGTCATCAGTCTTGAGCACCTTATCCTCCTTTACCATATTTGATGATTTACTTATGTTTAACTGGTTTTATGTAACTTACCGGGGTGGTTGGTTTGGTTGGGGGAGTTTTTGGAGCGAATTGGGACACTTAATCCCAAGGTTGAAAGCCTCGTTTGTAGAGTTGATTCGAGCTTGACTTTTGTGTAGATGACTCGAGAACGGAGTTTTGATTGTTTCAATAGCTTCGTATGGTGATTTTTGATTAACACATATATTGGTTAGATGCCTTTCGGCGAAAGGTAGAAAGTTGAAGGTTTAGAAGGTTTATGGATTTGACCGAGAGTTGATTTTTTATTACGAGTTTGGATTTTTGTTCTAGAAGTTGGAATATGATTGTTTTGTCATTTGGGGCTTGTGTGCAAAATTTGAGGTCATTCCTGTTTGTTTTGATGCTATTCGGCATGAGTTTTGAAACTTGGATAACTTTGTCAGTACTTTCTTATTTGATTCCTCACATGTTGTTAATTCCTCATATGTCTAACACTACTAAGTTGAGTACTGTTAGATATGGTTAATTGATACTTGAGTAGTTTGTGACTAAGCTTAGGCCATAGAGTGGTATTGATATTGAGGTGAGCGTACGCCGGTCTCATATTGGGGTAAGTGTTACTGATTTAGGGCGACGCATGTACCATGCCCCACTATTAGGCTATGTGAATGTTCTTAGCACTTGGGCATGATCCGCTCCTCCGAAGTCTGACATGCTAGTAATGAGCGCATGCACAGTATTATATATACATGCTCTGGTGAGTGGCATTTTGTCAGTCAACCCGTACAATGCTAAGTGTTGATGTGTATGATGGTGAGGGCCTTGCCTAGTAAGAAGTGTTAGGTGTCATCGCGGCTTCGGTGGGAGTTTGTTCGTGAAACGTTGGTACAACAGCACTAGGTTGCTTAGGTCTCACGAGTCATGAGAAAGTTTAGTAATGTTTTGTGGATCGGTACAGAGACGTTTGTACTAGTCATCGAGAGGCTACTGAACTAATAAGAAACTTCACTTTCTTACATTCTTATCGTGCGTATTTATTAATTCTGAAGTCTGAACCTCTATTTATTTATTCTCTCACAGATGGTAAGGACACGATTAGCTGATCAGGCACCATTACCACTAGTTAGAGCCATAAGTTGGGGCTCGCACTGTAGCGAGGGAAGAACATGTGGAGCCACTAGTTGCTCCAATAAAGGAGCAAGTACGGGATATTGTTGAGCCTATTGGACTAGGTAAGAAACCAGTGGTACCTATTATGATACCTGGTCTTTATGGGGATTTGGATAAGAATTTTAGTGTGTGCATGGGTTGGCTCAGCAGTTGCGATGCCAGTTGCACCAACAACTTTATACGCTAGAGGAGAAGCTTAGAATCCCGCCACCCGTACTGTAGAGCACCTAGCTCAGGGTTACCAGACCAGGTGTGTTACCGGTGCAACCAATTATTGTTGCTCGGGCTGAGGCTGGTCCACCTATGACTAATTAAGTGGAGGAGGTTGGAGTGATTTAGCAAGCTTGATCCGCCAGAGTTCAGAGGAGGAGAGTGAGAGGATTTGCTCGGGATTTTATTTTTTGACCGGTGTCATCATATTCTACGGACAATAGGTATTGTGCACATCAGTGGGGTTGTTTTCGCTACCTTTTAGCTGACACGGGCAGCCTACAGATATTGGCAGGCTTATGAGTTGGATAGGCCAGCTGGCACAGCCCCACTTACATGGTATGAGTATTACACCCCATATTTTTGTACTTAAGAGTACGTCGTAAGTTAATTGATGTAAGCTTAGAAATGAAATCATCTTTGAAAATTTATAAAGTAAGTAATCATATTACCGTGGAAGTTAATAATATTTAAGATTATGAATAACAAGTACTAAGATGGTTGGAAGGCTTAGAAGCTAAACAAATTAAAGAAGATATGTTTTGTCGAAAGTCGACAAGTTTGGTGTTACACTCTGTGCGTTCTAAGGTGATGTATAATGAATATGAGACTTGTTAATCAAGATTGAATGAGTGTAAAGTCATAATATTTCTATATATAATGTTTGGACATAAAATATAATGTTTTGGAAAAATTGGATTTAACTTACGGAAAAATTGAGTTAAGATTTGCCTTGTAATGAGCCATTTTGAGAAATTGAATTCGAAAGTTTTATGATGTCATTTTTGGACATTTATTATACCAATATGAAGGTCTTGGTACCTAGTTTCCAATGCTCAAAACTATTTATTCGTACAACATTGGGGTAGAGAAATATGGATTTTTAAAATAAGGGTCACAAAGTCACGTTGCCGCACTTCGGAGAAACTGGCAGGTTTATAGGCCAAGTTGCGACACAATTTTATCCCATTATATTGAGAGTTACATGGAGATATTTATATGGAATTAAATATCTATGTGTCTAGTTTCCAACTCTGCAAACTGTTTGTCAATACAATATCGGAGTACAGAGATACAAGTGTCCGAAGTGGAACATCTCAAGCTGCCAAGCAGGCAGCTTTCCCACCCTCTTGGAGAATTGAGGCGATGGGCTTATAAGTTGTATTTATCCATTATATATCGACAATATCCATAGATCAATTACTACAAAACACTCTCAAACTGTCTAAGAACTTGTACAAGGTTCCAAGAACTAAACTCAAGAGAAATCAACACAAATCCTAATCAAAGGTGTTAAAGACTACAAGAGAATATTTCTATGATGGTGTGGTGTGATTGAGGGCTATTGTGAGATACGTTGGGATGGAGTTTCGAGTTGTAGTTGTTGTCCAAGGTATTTATAATATTTTCTTGATTGTGTCTAAGGTTAATTTTGTGTTGGTTGTGTTGTTTGAGTGAAAACCCATAAGATGAACTTGAAGGAACATGGGATACGATTGTCTTTTTGGCTGGACTATTTTGTGGTTAAAAATATGGTTTGTGGTGTCTGAAAATTGTGATAAATAATTTGATAATGTCGTGGATGCTATTGTTAAGCTTTACTAGGTGTTAATTAAGTTTATTGAAGAAGAAAAGATGAAAAACAAGTGATTGACGATAAAAATTAAGGTGTGAGACGTATGAGGCAGTTTTGGAAGGCATTTTGTGGAGGTTTTAAACTAGAAATAATATGGTACATATAAGTATGTGATGTTATGAAGGTTTTAAAGTAATTTATGGAATAATAGTTGGATTCAGTTTATATCTTGTTATGAGTAAAAAACGAGCTTGTCGCTCAATATGATTATTAAGATAATCAGAGAAACTCATATTAGATTATATTATTGTTGTTGCTAGTGTTGGTTAGATTTGTTGTTGTTGGGATATGATTACTTTTAGTGGTCTTTGGGATGTATTAAAATAGGGGAGTTGCTGCCCGATTTTCCTTAAGTCATGCGACTAGCCAAACGATGGTACGACATTATATGTTAACAACAATATCATTTCACTTGTTGTAGATGCAAGAAGTTGTGTTGGGCTTGGTTGAGTAATACGGAAGAGATCATACAGGTATATTAAGGCTAAGCCCTTCCTTCATTTTCGCATGATCTCGCAATTACACAGTTTGATAACGAGGCATAAAGAGAAATTCATATTCCTGAATTTATGTACATTTTCTAGTCTCATAAGTTATAGTATTCTCCCTTATCATATTCAATTGAGTATTGTATTCTTCCATTCAAGAGAGCAGAGAGCCTATACATATAGTATTACAATATTTTCATTACCATCGAGCTATAATCGATGGGAAGGCCCCTATTAGGAACCCTCTGATCATATGGTAAGTTATATGCCGAGACTACTATGGTCGAGTGCCTATGAGCGAGCCCAGCATGGCCGAGATACAGATCCTAGTATGGCCGAGTGCCTGTGAGAGAGCCTACTAAAGTAGAGTAGTTATATATACCGCGCCTTATAGGGCCGGATATCTATTTTACTTACTATATTGAGAGAGTTGAGTCAGTTTCAGTAGGTAAACATATCTTTAGATTATCTTTGAATCTCAGTTACTTTCATTTATTATATTATCAGTTTAGGTTCAGCTTTCAGTTATTATGTTGCCTTACATACTTAGTACATTATTTTGTAATGATGTCCCATTTGCTGGGGGACACTGTTGTCACGACCCAAACCGAAGGGGCCGCGACGGGCACCCGATGCCTTACTCAACTGAGTACCAACGTAACATATCTTTCTTAACATGTTATCATGAGTAAATGAGCTAGAAAACAAATCATGAGATAACAAGAATAAAACATAAGAGAATACTCCACATATGAAGAACCAACATGATATACAAACTAATATATGTGACATACGGGCCTATAAGGCCGACATGACCATTAGTGAACTCAAAACATAGGCCGACAAGGGCATACAAGTATCTATGCACCTGACATCTATCTACAAGCCTCTAAGAGTACATAAAATCATAAAGGTCGGGACAGGGCCACGCCATACCAATAAATACATATCCAAAGCATACTAACCAACTAGGCAACTCCGGAGCAAGTGGAGTGCACCAACACCTTCGCTGAGCTGATAGCCTACTAGGAGGACTGTCAACCTATCAATCGAGACCTGCGGGCATGAAATGCATCGTCCCCAGGCAAAAGGAACGTCAGTACGAATAAAGTACCGAGTATGTAAGGCAGGAAAGCATAAACAAGAATAGTAATGTAAAGAGAGAGATATAGGGGATACAACCTGTAACATCTGAGTGCCTCTAGGGGCTACTGACATGAAATGCATAATACATATATATACATGAACTTTTTAAAAGCATTCGCCTCTGTGGGCATCATCATCATCATATCGTACCCGGCCTCAAAGAGGACTCGGTAAAAACGTACCCGGCCATCATAAGGCTCGGTAGAATCGTACCCGGCTACGTGGATCTCAGTAAACCCAACTGATCAGTGGCTGCACAATAGGTGTCGTACCCGGCCGACTATAGCGCGGCTCGGTAGAGTAAAATAGATACATATATATAATGCATGCTCAACTCATGGAATCACCTTCTAAACCTTTTGGAGTGACTTAAGAGCACTATGGACATCCATACCCTCAATATGAACCTTAGTAGGATTCAAGGATCTTACACAGGAAAGAACAACATGGACAACCTTAGTTGCTAGGAGTAGATCCGTTATGAAGTAGCGTATTCATTTCACTTTAGATCATGCCAAAAGAAAGAAAAAAGTGCCTTAACATACCTTAAACCTGTTGAGTCCTTAATCACTTCCAAGAAACTCTTCAAACAAGTCAACTCAATCTATCATAGTATAAGGAGATTCAAAATCAGTGCTGAGCATAGGCTAAGTCTATAACTTAAGCTAGTAGCTCGTTTACGTAAATTTGGGCAGCATATACCTTGTAACAAGGGCCTCCTCCAATACCATATACCGACAACAATGACCAGAGCAATTCATCAATACATAATTATCAATATCAAGACACCATATAAAATCAACAAGTCACAACTACATTACGACGAGCGGCAAGCTCCGATTGGAATCCGTATACCCCTTATCAATCCTTATAGACTTATTACTTAAACACTAAAGTATCATTAACATGATAATGAAGTCATTAATCAATGATTCCAGCCTTAAACCATATATTTATAACAACAAAAATAATCCACAACTTCAACTATCCTCAATTAGCAACTTTATTCACTAGTTCATGTCTAGCCCATCCATTTAACTTAATCAACATCAATATTAACTTAGGAAAAAGAAAGATAACAATATACATACCTTATACAGTAACGTCAAGTCAAAATCCAAGTTATATTCAGTTTACAACAACCCTTAATAGCAATACAACACCATAGAAGTGACTTAAGCTAATCCAAGTATTATCTTGTAGTTTATCATCCTAACAACTTAACCAACATACAATCAAGATTAAGCACAATTAGTAGGATTTTATACTCACCTTATACAGCAGCAACAACTTGGAATTTCATCCAAATACAACCCACAACAATCCTCAATGACAACACAACCTCAAAGAGGTGTTGTTCTTCACTAGTACTAAGTTTTGATGTTGAAATATGGTGTAATCACTTTGGAATCACTTCAAACCCTTGTTGTATATGTTTGGGAGGGTTAGGAGGAGTTTGGAGACGAAGTTTAGTTGAAAAATGAGCAAAAATAGACGTCCAAATCGTTTATAAATTGAAGTAGGTCAACCACCGCCTAAGTGGGTCCCATTGGGAGCTGCTTGCGCGGTCTCGCGAAAATGCGAATATCTCTCTACTCAATGTCGTATTGACGAACGATTTAATGCATTAGAAACTAGACTCGTAGATCTTTAATTTGGTAGGTAGAACACCCCATTTTTCCAAGTATATTTGGATACATTCTCAGATACATTTGACCTAAAGTTTAGCAAATTTAAGAATGTAACTTGTGATGACCTTTGCCAACTCTTGTTCCACAAATTGCTTGCCTTCAAAATGTAGAAAATGAATATCATACGACTAAAATAACTCATATACTAACCTCCTTATCATGTTAATAACCCTAGTCTCACCCCAAAGTACATGTTATAACATTCGAAACTTGTCGACTTTCGACGAAACTTATTTTCTTCAATTGGTTTAGCTTCTAAGATTTCCAACCCTCTTGGTACTCATTATTCATGATCTTAAATATTTGTAATCTCCAAGGTAACATGATTAACCTACTTTATTTGCTTCCAAATAGAATCTCATTTCCGAGCTTACATCAATGACTTACAACGTACTCTCACGTATGAAAACTTGGGGTGTAACATCATTCCCCCCTTTGGAGCATTCGTCCTCGAATGTTGACTGATACGCTTATCAATTTCATAAACTATGGCTCTTACGAATACTTTAATGCTCATCTTTCCATCTAAGCAACAGTTTTGTGAATAAATCCAAACGCTTGGGCATTCCCCCCTTTTAGGCCTCTTTGTCACACCATGACATGTGGTTGGAATTCTTCCAACATCATAACATTTGATACCTTATGTCATGCAGTATGTACGACTGTGTCCTTGTATGAGCGCCTAGCGACTCGTATTCTCTTTTTCCTCCATCTTTTAGCCAATCTCTAAGCCTCACCTTATGAACATATACAGAATTATGACAAGCTGTCCCTCTAGGCATCTATAGGTGTACTGATGTCTTTCGCTTGGTAATTTATCGAACTTAAGACTATTTCTATCTCTTGTTTCATAGCCTTGTATATCTATCCTTATGGATTTACTACATCTAGGTAGGTTATACTATACCATAAAACTTACTTCGGTTTAGTATTACCGAGGTTTGCTACCCAACTCCATGTTACTCTCTCGCTGCTTATCCTATATGTATAAATCTAAGTCCTTTAGTGCGTCCTCATTATTATTCATCTAAGAATAACAAACAAATATCATCTCGAACTTTGGAACTTGTACCCATCTATTGTTTATTCACCTTAATGTTGATCTATAATCTATCACTGATAACTTGCAACCTCTTACGTAATACAGTGTCACTAGGGCTCATATCTTATCGGGGAACATATGAAGTGATTTTCCTGATCTACCTAGGGATAATACTATACTTCAATAACCGTATTTCATTGCATCCCAACGCGATTCATCTTATGGGGGTATTCTAATCCCGTGCAATTAATGAAATCCCTTTCTCGTTAAATCATTACTCAATCAAAGGCCTAAGAATCATCCTCTTATCTATCACAATTACACCCTTATTCTACTGCCAGGGAAGCATTCCATCTCTTCTAAATGCACCTAGTCTCAGACTCCTCTGTGTTCATTCAGGCTGTACCGAGCTTTTTATTACATATGGAAATCATCAGCTCCCTTGTTTTGATGGGTTTAATCCCGAGGACATACATATTCTCATCACCTTCTCACTCACCTTTTCATATCCTTACTCCTATCTACCTAAAACCTTGTTGCTCTACAATACTTTACCTTAGGACCTACACCGATCTATTTATACTACTCCCAACCTTCCTTTAACTTGATATCACCATAAATTTCCTTTTGTGCCTTCTCAGTTGTCCTTAAATGTAAGCAATTACTTTTGCAGGTTGTTCTATCACTTGTTGCATGAATACTTAGCTTGTCTTTTTGCCCATGAATACTATAATTTCCTGTACCTCATATGATCTCAAACATCATCTTTGATGGCTTTTTTTTACCATTAATTAGCCATGATAGGTGCCACTTTCTTATGGAGTATATACAATATTGTAGTGAGACTGTTGTTACAGGATAATTTACTCTTTAGCTCACTATGCTTAGGTGGAAACCTTCTTCCTTATTTTCTCAGCTAGTCTTTCATTGTTGTACTTAGGGAGACCTTCTAGCTCTTGTAAAGTTGCGAGCTTGATATATCGTACACCCGAAGGTAATTTTCGTTATTCTTACTCGCCCATAATAATCCTTAGTTACATAAATTTATGCCTTTATGCTCGTAGGGTTACTTCTAAGCTCAAATTTTTATTGTCTCCTTAGTGGCACTCTCTCTTATTTTTATTTTTATAAACCTTAAAAATGGTACCTTTAATTGCCTCAACTCCTATCTGAAATTTTTTCAAATGATTGCAATCTCGTATCTGCGAGACTGAATTCACTATGCTGCGGTTCACTACATTTATCTTGCATGATCTATTGATTTGTCCGTGACCTCTTGTCTAGCCATAACTGGGCTCTTCCTGAATCAACTACTAATTACTCGCTACTAATTACTCGTTGGTCCATCTCATATATATATATATATATATTCTGCATAATCCCTCTTGGGATATATCCTTTGTCTTAACTTATCTCTCGCCACTAGCTCCTAATGTATCAAGTGTCCATTCACACTTATTTATCAATAACATCCTGGCCGGAAACTTTTACTGCCTCTCCCCGGTGTCGTGCTTGTATAATGTTCTGGAGTCGCAACATATCTGCAGGAACTGAATAAATGCAACATCATCCCTTTCTCCTTTTTACCACATTCTTCCTTTACCATTCCATAGTTAACTGAACCGCTTAACTCCGACTTAATATCATATCACACCATATTCCCCCCTTCAGGGGAGTACTAAGATTTAGTACTACGACTATCTACCTATAGTTGTTTTACCTCTTCATCTTTGGCGTCTTTTCACATTATCAATGAACCTTAATCACCTTATGGTAACCTTCTGTACCAGGGATAACTAAATTTCTTACGCACGAAGGTGACACCTATGGTAACTGGCACACTTAGTCCCTTAAGATTAACTCTGCTCAGAGTGCTTGCTTTAGGTAAACGACTTCCTAAATAACCTTTAAAGGTTATTCGTCTGTTGTTTATTCTATTATTGTTGGAGCACGATCTTTGAAATTCTCACGATGTCGACCATTATCAAATCCTCCGGTCCCTAATTCATGTTCGGTTTTATCTTGTTCACCAGCCCATACTGATTTTTATTACTCTGGGGTCTAACCTTTCCTCCTGGTAATCACGTTGAAGTCACCATCTCATTTCTCGAAATAAGAATATGACTTTATGGCTTATACTCTTTTATTGCCTTAAGGCTTGTCACCTCTTGTATTTTCCTTCACTTGACTATAGACTCTGTCATCGTGTCATATTTTGATTTACTGTTATCACCCATATATCACATCTTACTCATGATGCTTCATTTATTTTCTTCTTATTCTTCGGATAATATTTCTTTTGTTTATCACTTTATTCCGAAAACTTCAACAAAAAGTTCTTTCCCTATAAGCTCCCCTAGCTTCATCTCACTGTCTCTTGGGAATGCCTAACATTCTTTTTTTTACTCGGGCTAGAGTCATACTAAGGTAAATATTTGTCCCTTCTAGGATCCCACTGCCTATCTTCTGAAATTTTTGAATATTCCAGTATTCGTATCTGATTGTACTACTCTAGAGTTCACCATCTGGGTGTCTTAGATGGAGATCTATTACCACATTTGCACCATCTTTCGGAAACGTTAGTTAATGATAACAACCTATCCACAATTTTTGGGTTACTCTAACTCCAACTGGATCCTGATATCCCATCATTCTCTTAAATAATATCTGTTAGCTCCCATAGAACATAACTGAGATGGGTGTGGCCAATTGTACTTACCTCTATCATTGACGAAGGTACCAAAATGCTTATATTTCTCTACCTGATTTGAAAATATTGATAATCTTCATTATCTGGGTGCCTCGTACCCCTCTTCACCTTACTTTTTTTACTTGTTAACACTTGTATCTAGCTTCTGAATTCTTCATAGATTTTCACCAAATTCGTGAATAGATATCTGTGCCTTAAGGCTCCTTATTAAGAAGCATACACATCTTAGTACACACATGATCTGTTGAAGACCTCACATTTACTCATCATAAGAATTATGTGAAATCGAGTCCCTCTGACTCAACTCTTCCACATCCACATGCAATCTCTTACCAACTGTCGTTGTGGATGTAGGTATCATTATATTACGACTAAAGTCAAATTTAGGAGTTTGAATTCTTACAACTGAGCTCTACTGCACGATCTAGAGTAAGAAGAAAGAGTGATAGACCTAAATTCCCTGTAGCCTCCTGCTTATAAGCGTGGTGCACAACACACCCATAAACAAGACTCTACTAGACACGGCTTGCAGACTCCCTAGGATAGAACTGCTCTGATACCACTTCTATCATGACCCAAACCGAAGGGGCCGCGACGGGCACCCGGTGCCTTACTCAACCGAGTACCAATGTAACATATCTTTCTTAACATGTTATCATGAGTAAATGAGCCAGAAAAGCTGTCATGAGATAACAAGAATAAAACATAAGGGAATACTCAACATATGAAGACCCAACATGATATACAAACTAATATATGTGACATACGGGCCTGTAAGGCCGACATGACCATTAGTAAACTCGAATATAGGCCGACAAGGCCATACAAGCATCTGACATCTGTCTACAAGCCTCTAAGAGTACATAAAATCATAAAGGTCGGGACAGGACCCCGCCATACCAATCAATACATATCCAAAGCATACTGACCAACTAGGCAACTCCGGAGCAAGTGGAGTGCACCAACACCTTCGCTGAGTTGATAGCCTACTAGGAGGACTGTCAACCTATCAATCGAGACCTGCGGGCATGAAATGCAGCGTCCCCAGGAACAAGGGACGTCAGTACGAATAAAGTACCGAGTATGTAAGGCAGGAAAGCATAAACAAGAACAGTAATGTAAAGAGAGAGATAGAGGGGATACAACCTGTAACATCTGAGTGCCTCTGGGGGCTACTGACATGAAATGCATAATACATATATATACATGAACTTTTTAAAAACATTCGCCTCTGTGGGCATCATCATCATCATATTGTACCCGGCCTCAAAGAGGACTCGGTAAAAACGTACCCGGTCATCATAAGGCTCGGTAGAATCATACTCAGCCACGTGGAGCTCGGTAAACCCAACTGATCAGTGGTTGCACAATAGGCGTCGTACCCGGCCGACTATAGTGCGGCTCGGTAGAGTAAAATAGATACATATATATAATGCATGCTCAACTCATAGAATCACCTTCTAAACCTTTTGGAGTGACTTAAGAGCACTATGGACATCCATACCCTCAATATGATCCTTAGTAGGATTCAAGGATCATACACACTTGCTTAGAATAATTTTATAAGGAAAGAACAACATGGACAATCTTAGTTGCTAGGAGTAGATCCGTTATGAAGTAGCGTATTCATTTCACTTTAGATCATGTCAAAAGAAAGAAGAAAGTGCCTTAACATACCTTAAACCTGTTAAGTCCTTAATCACTTCCAAGCAACTCTTCAAACAAGTCAACTCAATCTATCATAGTATAAGGAGATTCAAAATCAGTGCTGAGCACAGGCTAAGTCTATAACTTAAGCTAGTAGCTCGTTTACGTAAATTTGGGCAGCATCTCCCTTGTAACAAGGGACTCCTCCAATACCATATACCAACAACAATGACCAGAGCAATCCATCAATACATAATTATCAATATCAAGACACCATATAACAACAACAAGTCACAACTACATTACGACGAGCGGCAAGCTCCGATTGGAATCCGTATACCCCTTATCAATCCTTATAGACTTCTTACTTCAACATAAAAGTATCATTAACATGATAATAAAGTCATTAATCAATGATTCCAGCCTTAAATCATATATTTATAACAACGAAAATAATCCACAACTTCAACTATCCTCAATTAGCAACTTTATTCACTAGTTCATGTCTAGCCCATCCATTTAACTTAATCAACATCAAGATAACCTTAGGCACAAGCAAGATCACAATATACATACCTTATATAGTAACTTCAAGTCAAAATCCAAGTTATATTCAGTTTACAACAAACCTTAATAGCAATACAACACCATAGAAGTGACTTAAGCTAATCCAAGTATTATTTTGTAGTTTATCATCCTAACAACTTAATCAACATACAAGAAAGATTAAGCACAATTAGTAGGCTGTTATACTCACCTTAGACAGCAGCAACAACTTGGAATTTCATCCAAATACAGCCCACAACAATCCTCAATGACAACACAACCTCAAAGAGGTGTTGTTCTTCACTAGAACTAAGTTTTGATGTTGAAATATGGTGTAACCACTTTGGAATCACTTCAAACCCTTGTGGTATGTGTTTAGGAGGGTTAGGAGAAGTTTGGAGACGAAGTTTAGTAGAAAAATGAGCAAAAATAGGCATCCAAATCGTTTAAAAATTGAAGTAGGTCAATCACCGCCTAAGTGGGTCCCATTGGGAGCTGCTTACGCGGTCTCGCAAAAACGCGAATATCTATCTACTCCGATATCGTATTGACAAACGGTTTAATGTGTTAGAAACTATACTCGTATATCTTTAATTTGGTAGGTAGAACACCCCATGATTCCAAGTATATTTGGAGAAATTCTCAGATACATTTGACCTAAATTTCAGCAAATTTATGAATGTAACTTGTGATGACCTTTGCCAACTCTTGTTCCACAACTTGCTTGCCTTCAAAATGTAGAAAATGAATATCATACGACTAAAATAACTCATATAATAACCTCCTTATCATGTTAATAACCCTAGTCTCACCCCAAAGTACATGTTATAACATTCGAAACTTGTCGACTTTCGACGAAACTTATTTTCTTCAATTGGTTTAGCTTCTAAGATTTCCAACCCTCTTGGTACTCATTATTCATGATATTAAATATTTGTAACCTCCAAGATAACATGATTAACTTACTTTATTTTCTTCCAAATAGAATCTCATTTTCGAGCTTATATCAATGACTTACGACGTACTCTCACGTATGAAAACTTGGGGTGTAACAACTGTATTTCATGCCTGCAGGTCCTGATAGACAGCTGGATAGATCTTCCCAGTAGATAGAGTCAAACATCAGCTTGGTTGGTACGGTCCACTTTCTTGGAGTTACCAGGTCTATACCTTGGAGAGTATTTTATATATACAGGTTTGATGGGTAGGTCGAGGCCCTATCCCAATCATGATACAGTTCAGTTATCTATAGAGGCTTGTAGATGAGTCCCGTATATTTTGGTCTATCAGTAGATGTTCATGGCGGCCTCATCAGCCTACATAATTTTTTTTTATATATATACATGAGCTTTTGGGTTTGTTTACCCCTCAGATAAGAGAGATGACATTTTAAGATGATCCAGAGTATGGCCTCATCAGCCTAAGTTAAGGGTTACCCCTCCAGAGTTCATAGTTACAGAGTAGTATGCTCAGGCCGAGTATGGCATAGGGTGCTCATCGCAACCCCTCGGTTTGGGTCATGACAATGAGTTCTCAGTTCTCTTCGTAGAGAAGTTTGTTCCCTAGACTCGTAGAGAGAAGCTACATAGAGATATTGAGCAGCTACGCTAGGGGAGATATGATTGTGACTTAATACGAGATAAGGTTTGCATATTTGGCCCGTTATGCCATATGGTTGGTTTCCACCGAGTGAGAGAGAGAGAGAGTGTTTGTGTGTGTGGATCAAGAGGTCCATTGATGGCCTCAACTATGGTCTACATTACAGTTTGGCTCAAAAGGCCGAGACAGATGCTAGGCTTGATCAGGTGGTCGAGATTGCTAGGAGCTTGGTGCAAGTTTGAAGGCTTGAGAGTGAGGAGCGGGTGGGAAAGAAGCCCCATTGGTTAGGTGGTTTTAGTAGTGCCTCATACGGAGGCTAGTCACATCACAGTAGAGGTTGTCCTTTTAGGCCCGCTTATATGGCTTGTCAGGTTCTTCGTGGTTCATCAACTAGCCACAGTTCATACAACACTCGTCTAGTTCATTCCTCTTTCAGTGAACTCATAGCTCAAAGCTCATACCATACTCCATCAAGTTAGGGTTCGTTAGTACCAGGTTATAATAGTGGTTATTATAGCTCTCCGGGTCTAATTCAGGCTTCATAATAATTCCTATCTCGAGATTGCTGCGTTGTGGATAATTGGGGCATGGGAGAAAGTATTTCCCACGTCATTATAGAGGACCAACGCAGAAAGAAGGCCATACAATGACTCCTACACCAGTTGCTACACCACCTGCTCAGCTAGCTGGGGGTGGAGGTCGTTAAAGTCGAGGCCGCCCTAGAGGGGGTGGGCAGTCAAGCGTAGGACAAGCTCGATACTATTCTTTTCCGCCAAGCTAGAGGCATTTGTTTCCGATGTAGTGATCATATTTATCAATTTAGTGTGCCACAAGGATTCTTCAGTATCAGTTGATCTTGTTTCCTCTTGTTTATATGTGTCATAATACTTTTCTTGTTATTTGGATATGTGTCGTGATTCATTAGTTAAACCTCTATTCATGTATCTACACGGGTGGGTGATTCTATTATTGTGGACTGAGTATATCAGTCGTGTCTGTGTTATTATTTTTTGGGGTACATGGGATCGGTTTATGCCATTAACAAAGTTTGCCTAAAACAATAGCTATCAGTCAAGTATTCAGATAGCCTTTATGAGGCCTTGTATGAGAGGAAATTTCGCTATCTTGTTGGTTGGTTTGTCCCTGGGGAGGTCATGCTGTTGGCAACTGATTTGGTACATGATGCTTTGGATAAGGTAAAATTGATCCAGGAGCGTCTTCGTACTACACAGTCCAGGCAGAAACGTTATTCTGATAGGATGGTTCGTGATGTTGCATATATGATGGGTGAGAAGGTTCTACACAGAGTTTCACTCGAGAAGAAGGGCAAGTTGAGCCTTAGGTACATTGGTCCTTTTAAGGTGCTTGAGAGAGTTGGAGAGTTGTCCTACAGACTTTCCTTGCCAC
The DNA here is from genome assembly GCF_000715075.1 of Nicotiana tabacum. Taxonomy (NCBI): domain Eukaryota; kingdom Viridiplantae; phylum Streptophyta; class Magnoliopsida; order Solanales; family Solanaceae; genus Nicotiana; species Nicotiana tabacum. Next base: position 24,287,763 of record NC_134082.1, read on the forward strand.
CCAATCTATTGGGAGTTCACCCAATGTTTCATATATCTATGCTACAGAAATATTATAGTGATCTAACACATGTTTTGGACTTCAGTACAGTACATTTTGATGATGATTTGACTTATGATGTTGAGTCCGTGGCCATTTTGGATCGGCAAGTTCGAAAGTTGAGGTCAAAGAATATTGCATTTGTGAAGGTTCATTGGAGAGGTACCTGACCGGTCATTTTGAGTATTTTAGGCCTCTATTCGATGCTTTACATGTGTGTAATTGTGGTTTTAGACTTGTCAGAGTGGTTGGTTTGATTTTGGGGAGGCTTTAGAGTGACTTGAGACACTTAGCCCCAAGGTTGAAAGCCTTATTTGTAAGTGTTAGCCGGAGTTTGACTTCTGTGCAGACGACTCCAGAATGGAGTTTTTTATGGTTTCAATAGTATCCTTTGGCGATTTTAGACACAGGCGTATGTCCGAATTTTGATTTGGAGGTTCTTATGTTTATTTGTTGCTTTTAGGCAAAAGTTAAAAAGTTTAAGGTTTGAAAGGTTGATATTTTTAACCTAGTGTTGACTTTGTTAATATCAGGTTCTGATCATGGTTTCGTGAGTTGGAATAGGACCATTGTGTTATTTTAGACTTATATGACAATATTGAGGTCATTCCGTGTTGGTCATTCCGTGTTGGTTAGACACAGGCATATGTCCGAATTTTGATTTGGAGGTTTTTATGTTTATTTGTTGCTTTTAGGCAAAAGTTAAAAAGTTTAAGGTTTGAAAGGTTGATATTTTTAACCTAGAGTTGACTTTGTTGATATCAGGTTCTGATCATGGTTTCGTGAGTTGGAATAGGATCGTTGTGTTATTTTAGTCTTATATGACAATATTGAGGTCATTCCGTGTTGGTTTGATGTGATTCGGCAAGAAAGTTAGCAGTTGGAAGTTCAATAGTTCCTTGGGCTTGAATCATGGCAATTCATGGTTTTAATGCTGTTTTATGTTATTTGAGGCTTCGAGTATGTTAGTTTAATGTTTTGAGACTTGTTGGTATATTTTGATGGGGTCCCGGGGGCCTCGGATATGTTTCGACTTGTTAAGATTTGTGTTGCATGGCTGAAAGGCTGTTGAAGCTGGTGCATTCGCACCTGCGGAGGAGCTATTGTAGGTGCGGGTCCACAAATAGGGGAAATGATTCGAATAAGTAGCAAAGATAGAGTTTGGGAAGAGCGCATGTGTGAGGGTATTGCCTCATCTATGAGACCACATATGCAGACGAGTGGGTAGCAGACTTGGTTGGAGGCCTCGGAGTTTGCAGATGCGAAAGGTTTTTCGTAGAAGCGGTCCCATAGGTGCGGAGGAGGGACCTCACTGCCGAAGGTCAGAGGTTTGGGGGAAATCATAGACGCGTCATTTTTGTCTGCAAATGTAGAACCACATATGTAGTTTAAGTGACCGCAGATGCGGAATCGCTGACAGAGCTTATATTCAAAGGGTTTGATTGTTTTTATCATTTTGGCAGTTGTGGATCTCGGCTAAGGGTTACTTTTTAAAAGACTTTTTGCTGCAATTCAACAGGTAAGTGAAGTTTAATCACTTTTGATAATAGATATTGATTACCCATTGATTATTATACATAGTTTATGTGAATTTAAGGTGAAATTTGGGGATTTTAGGGTATATTATTGGAGTGTACGATTTGATGATTTGAGGGTCGATTTGTGGTTGGCATTAGATGAAATTGGAATGGTTGAACTCATATTTGAATGGGTGTTCGGAATGTGTGAATTTTATCGGATTCTAGGTTGCGAGCTCGGGGTTGACTTTTTCGGAATGACTTTTCATATTTGATTCAAGACCTTAGCTTTATCATTTGGAAATATTTTCAATGGCTTTTATTGATGATATTAAGTTTCTTTGGTTAGATTTGAGTTGCTCAAAAGCCAATTCGTGTGGCAATTTTTGGTGTATTGATCTTCATATTTTGAGATAAGTAACATATCTTAACTTGGATTTCAGGGTAATTAACTATGGGAACTATGTTATATGAGATGTATTGGGGTGACGCACGCGCTTGGTGACAGGCGTGTATGGGTGCATCAGAGTATTCATGATTTGGTTGGCTTTTAGACTATTGGGGGATTTGTTTTTCTATCATGCCTCTAGATATCCGAGCTTTCTTAACCTATATGATTATTTGAGTAATGATTCATGTTAGAAATCATGTCTAGGCTATACGCTGTTTGTTCGAGACATGACAAGCAATTCTTGTTGTTTCCTAGCTATTTTCCTTAATTCTACACACTCTCAATCATGATGCTATATCAGTTTATGATATCTCTGTCTCAGTACTTTCTTATTTGATTCCTCACATGTTTTTGATGCCTCATATGTGTAACATTATTGAAGTGAGTACTATGAGATGTGGTTAACTGAGTCTTGAGTAGTTGATGACTTAGCTTGGGCCATAGAGCCAATTTAGTATTGATTTTGAGGTGACGCGTATGCCAAGCTCATATTGGGCTAAGTGTTACTGATTTGGGGCGATGCCTGCACCAGGCCCCACTATTAAGCTTTGTGATTATGATTAGTGCTTGGGCAAGATCTGCCCCTCCGAAGTTTGACATGCTAATAGTGAGCATAAGCATAGTGTTATATATACGTGCTTTGGTGAGGGGCATTTATGTGTGATGATCAGGGCCTTCTGTCATGCACCATGAGTGTGATAAGTGTGGTTATTCTTGAGGGTTTTATTGTGATGATATTGGGATGTCATGTATATTTGACATATTGGCAAAGAGATGTACTTTCCTCAAGCTAGCTAATAACTAAAATGTTTTATCGTGTTGGGCTTTAACTGTTATACTTGGAAAGCAAGTCTAAATTCCTGAAATGAGAACGACCTGAACATGATATCATTAAGTTATTTACTTTTATTGTTTTTCTTTCTATCCTGAGCTGTTATTGGTTATTACAATTGGTATATGACAGTTTTTTCGGAGCTCGTCATTGCTTTCAGCCCAAGGTTAGGTTTGTTACTTATTGAGTACATGGGTTAAGTTGTACGCATACTGCACTTAGCACTTCGTGTGCAGATCCTGGTACTTTCGGACGTGGTGATTGCTATAGTTATGTTGGTTACAGCCTTTGAGAGACTATGTTGTAGCTTCTATGTCGTCGGCAGACCTTGAAGTTCTTTCACATCTATTTCTGTTATTACTGTTCTATTTTTGAGACAGTTGTATTAAGGACTTGACCTTATATTTTGATATTCAGTAGTGGTCATGTACTCGTTGACACCAAATCATTTGGATTGTTGTAGAAGTATTATTGTTGTTTCACAGTTATTTCATGATATCTCAGTTGTTGAGTTTATTACAATTCTATTTATTGAATTTACTGTTATTATGGAACTGCTGGCTTGCCTATCAAGGAGTATTAAGCGCCATCGTGACTCCAGTGAGAGTTAGTTCGTGACACCGAGGTTGGTTATGATACTTACAGAGTACATGGGCTCGTTTGTACTTATAGTATATTCTGCACTTAATTGTGAAGATACAAAAGTCTAACCATGGTGAGCTTTGTGGGCTGAGCTGATCGTTGTGCCGTTGAGAACGAGATATAGATGTTTTCTGATCGCAGTCCAATGTATCTTTACCAATGTTTCACAGTTGTTATTGTTGTTATTGTTTAATATAGTATTTCTGTATTTCAGATTTATATTCTTATTGTAGAGCCAGTTTTCTGGGGAGTTGTATCATGATTTGATATTAGCTATGGTTAATTGTCTTTCAGACTTATCTTTTTTGCAATCCGTTATCATGTTTCGCTATTATTTCATGACAAGCTTGCCTAGTAAGTAAGTCAGGTGCCATTACAATCGGTGATGGTTTTGGGCCGTAACAGGGAATTGAGTAATCATTCTCAGATGGAATACGATATAGGAAATCGGTGCTTTAAATAGTTATCACATTCGTAAATGTTTATCTCATTTATTGCCTACCCGTTATAATTATTGATTATATATATTGTCTGTTACACCATTGACGCGTAACTGATTGCGCAATCAATGAAAAATTCTGCTTTGTTCGGAAATATTTAAAAGCTAAACTAAACTAGAAGGGAGGAGGGGGCTTGATTTTAGGTAAAGTAGGAAGCAAAAATGATTTTTATTCCGGGTGTATTCGGTATGAAGGAAAATATTTTTCAGAAAATGTTTTCTAGTTTTTCCTTCCTTGGTTGGCATAAATATTTTGGAAAATATTTTTCTCATCAACTCATTTTCCTCCATTTGGAGGAAAATAATTTTCCTATCAAGAGAAGAGAAAATATTTTACAAAACTCTTTTTTAATTTTCCCTACCCAATTTCGCATTCCCACCAACCAACCCCCAACCCACCCCCACCCACCACCCATCAACCCTACCGACCCCAAACCCCCACTTCCACCCCTGCCATAAATAAAAATACTATTAATGTTACTTTCTTAATATGTTATAGATTGAGTACTTTTTCATTTCGACAAATGAGTATTTTTCTTTTCTTGATATAAGAAAAGTATTTTTTTTCATTTTAACAAAAAAAGTACTTTAGTATCATGATGTCAAACATATATTTTCTTTTATGTCAACAAAATGATATAGTAAAAAGTATTTTTTTTATGATGTAGAAAAATATTTTCTTTCATTTCAACAGAATAAGTACTTTATTTTTATGTTGTAGAAAGACTTTCTTTTATAACCAAAACAAAAAAGAGTACTTTATTTTCAATTATGAAGCATAAATTTCACAATTATTTTTGCATAAAAAAGTAATGCAGCACATTAGTGCCTTTGGGTTTGTGTGAATTTTTAGAAGAATAATTAAATTCTTGAAAAAAATAGACTTCTAAAAATGTTGGGGATTTGTGTGTGGGTGGGGAGGGGGGAGGGGGGAGCATGGGAAACATGGTGACTTGGGGGAAGATGGTGAGGGAGGAGAGTCGCATAAAAAAATTCTTAAAAGTTTTTTTCTACTCTCTAACCAAACACTAGAAAATATTTTTCAAAAAATTATTTCTATTTACCAACCAAACAAGGAAATATAAGTTATAAAACCGCTCATTTTCCATGAAAATATTTTTCTTCATACCATACACACCCTCCATCTTAAATATGCCTGCCGTACAAACGCTTGATTTTAAGCAAAGTAGGAAGCGATAATGAGTTTCGTCTCATCTTAAATACTTCTGGTGTACAAGCAATTTCAATGATCCAAAGCACTTGATGTATTACACTAACACCTAGCAGGACCATGCGGTACACAACACATGTCAATGACCGTTAGAATTTTTTATAACAATGTCTCTCTCTATCTTTCTCTTGAATCTTCTCTTTTAGTGCTGATCTCCGTGTTTTTGGTGGGTATTGGACTGTAAGTTAAAAAATATTTTAAGTTCCTTTATAGTAATATTAAGTTCGATCAACATTTCCGTTTCTACGTCAAATAGTTTCCATTTGAATAGGGTCGTTTCCATAAACTCTTGAATGAAAAGGAAGATAGGGGCATTGTGGTGGGGGTGTTGGATTATTTGGAACGGCAGCAAGATTTTGGGTACTGTACACGCATACGAGTGGGGAAGATTGTAGGGGCTATGCGCAGGATGAGTAGGGGTAGAGTGACTGGACCGGACGAGATCCCAATGAAATTATGAAAGAGCGCGGGTAAGGAGGGTTTGGAATGGCTTGCTAAGTTGTTCAACGTCATTTTTAAGACGAAGAATATGCCCGAAGAGTGGAAGCGGAGTACGATGATTTCATTGTACAAGAACAACGGGGATGTCAAAAACTACAACAACTATATGGGTATAAAGTTGTTAAGCCATACAATGAATGTTTGAGAGAGGGTGATTGAAGGGAGGTTGAGGAGGTGCATTTCCGAGAACCATTTGGTTTCATGCCAGGACGGTTGACTACTGAGGGCATTCACATTATGAGGCGATTGGTAGAACAGTATAGGCCGGTTAAAAAAGATTTGCATATGGTATTCATTGACCTGGTAAAAGCCTATGACAATGTCCCGAGAGAGGTTCTATGGAGATATTTAGAGGCTAGAGGGGTGCTTATAGCGTATATTAGAGTGATTCAGGACATGTATGATGGGGCTAAGACACGGTTTAGGACAGCAGAAGGAGACTCTAACTACTTTTCGGTTGAGAAGGGGTTGCATCAAGGATCAACACTTATCCATTTTTGTTTTCCTTATCGATGGATTCTTTGACGCGTCACATTCAAGGGGAGGTGCCTTGGTGCTTGTTATTTGCGGATGACATAGTCCTGATTAATGAGATGCGAGGTGGCATTAATGAGAGGCTGGAAGTCTGGAGACATACTCTAGATATCACACCTCCTTTTTCTACCCCAGAAGGGGGTATAGTGGAGTTTTTCCAATTAAAGTGATAATAATCGAAACGAGATTATTTATTCAAATTCAGAGTCGCCACTTGGGATAATTAATGTTGTCCCAAGTCACCGGTTTAAAATTCTGAATTGAGAAAAGTTGACTCTATTTATGGTTTACGAACACAGAAATCCGGGTAAGGAATTTTGTTAACCCCGAAGAAGGTGTTAGGCATTCCCGGGTTCTGTGGTTTTAGCACGGTCGCTCAACTATTATAATTGGCCTAATTATCTGATTAATTACACATTTTAAACCTACGTACATTTTTAACCTTTGATTGCTTTTAATTATTTCTGGAATTATTCTGGAACAAGTTACGATTGTCGTAAACTTGTTTGTTTGGTACACACTGCGAATCGTATCACGGGAACCGTACCCACGATCTACAACATGTTTAATTTATTAACATTATTAAAAATTGTGGCCGGCTCACATAAATGTGCACCTGGATTTTAGAAATTACGTATCACAACTACGTCACGGAACCGTACTCGTAGCTATGATCATTTACTATTGATCGCTCCTAAAGCAAAATACAATATTTATAAATATTAACTGCCTAATCATGTTCTTAGCGGTAAAATAATTAGTAAAACAGTTAAAACCTTTTGTCATGCGAGGTCCATCCATGGTCAAAGTCTGATTCCAATCTAAATATCACTACCCTATGGTTTTTAACAAAACTAATGTCCCATGCATTCCATTTTAGCATGGATCAGGCCTAAGGATTCATCGAGAATACAACACCAGATACTTAAAACCAACAGAACCATAATGAACAATTAATTTCAGTCAAGTCCCAGCAAGACAATATCATAATAACACAGTAAATATCACCACATAAGAAATAATAAAGAGCTCAGAGTGGACCTTTTGAAGCTACTGAAAATCTCTTTAGAAAATCAACCAAACGCATTGAACCTCGTGGCAAACAAAATAGAACTGGCAGACGGAAATTCGGATCGGCACCGGATAGCTCAAACAAAAACAACGAAGTGACTTCGACCAGCCTCACCTCGGTGAACTCGGACCAACGAAACTCAAACAAGTTCCATCTAGAATTTAACTCATCTCCATTTAAATCATAAGACACAAATACATCGAAATTCAAACGACCTCTATAACAAACTAGAAAAATCGAAATCGAAGAGAAAGGAAATACTGAGACATATATTTTCCTTGAAGAGGCCAAAAACAAATGGTATTAATAACAAAAGAGGAAAAAACAAAGAGTTATATGCCTGTTGTTGTGTGCGTTCGTCGGTTTCAATGATGGTCGACGGAAAGTCACTTCTCATCAAAACAGGAGCTGCTAGTTCGCTAACTTCCGGCGAGTTTCATCGCAACAACGAGAGGAGTGAAAGAGACAGCAAGGTGAGGGAGAGAGAAACCGAAACTAGGTGAGGACAAAAGTCGCTGGTGGAGCTGGTTGAGAGTGACGTTGGATGCTGCTGCTGGTTGTAGTCGCCGGACTCTGGTAGCGGCTATGGGTTTTGGATCTGTGAGGATAAGATCTGGGTGTTCTCCTAGTCTAGGGTTCTTTTAAGAAGATGAAGAAGAGAGGGTCAGATAGAGGTTTTTGTTTCAATGAAGAAAAGAAGCTTCTCCTTCATAGAGAACGGCTGGAGCTTGTCTTCAGGTTTCAGCTACTTAGTGTTTTTGGTGCTCAAGAAGATGAAAGGAACTGAAGGTTTTTTTGGGGTCCCTCCCTCATTCTCAATAATGGCTGCTCCTCTTCTCTTTAGGTTAAAGGTCTTTTAAGTGTCTTTCTAAGATTTTAGGTGTATTGAGATTGAGTTATTATGAGCTAGATCCCAATTGGGCCAAATTTGGCCAAATATACCTTTAAAATTGGCCATTTAATTCTACTAGACAAAGAAATATTAATTGCTAAAATAACAACTACAAAATTATGAAATCATTTCTAGCTTCTCCCTCGTGGAGAACGACTGGAGCTTGTTTTTAGGTTTCAGCTACTTGGGTGTTTTTGGTGCTCAAGAAGATGAAAGGAACTGAAGGCTTTTTGGGGTCCCTCATTCTCAATAACGGCTCATCCTCCTCTCTTTAGGTGAGAGGTCTTTTAAGTGTCTTTCTAAGGTTTTAGGAGTATTGAGCTTGGGTTATTATGGGCTAGATCTGAATTGGGTCAAATTTGACCAAATATATCTTTAAAATTGGCTCTTTAACTCTACTAGACTAAAAAATATTAATTCCTACAATAACAACTACAAAATTATGAAATAATTTCTAATTAATTAAAGTAAAATTAAAAATTAAAGGTGAAACTATTTTATATCAATTAGCTAAATAAAAGAAAATATTTTTAAATTTTTTTTTTGTGACAAAATAAAGTAAAAGAGTTAAAACTAATTGAAATAGTAATATTAGGCTTAAACTAAATATTTAAATGCTAAAATATGTAAAATCTTGAGGAGGGTCAAAAATCACATGTCTACAGCTGCCCCTCATTGACTGAAAATGTAAAGAGTGTTTAGACAAAGAACGACGAGACAGGTTTTTTAACCCGACTCTTAATTAGAGAGACCAAAAACTAAGAGAAAGGAGAATGTGACCGAGCCCTGGTATCTGAACTACCTACATATCATTGGCTATAAAGGAATCAGGCCACGTGTAGTTCAGAAGTAGGGATAGTGATGGAGTATACCGAGGTTGAGAGCCGATTGAGGTGTCGTTCCATCGAGGTTCCGGTCTGCGGTCCTGTTATTACATCAAAATCAAAAAATGAAAAAGACTAACTAAGCCTGTCAACTATGAGCTACAATATTCCTATCTATAAATCTTCTGAAGCTTTTATCTTGAGTCTTGAATGGTTCTTCATGCAGACTTTAGATGTGAACCTTGACGCTTGCTAGCTGGAGGTGCTAGTTCGTTCTTCTTCAGCTTTTTCGGATCAAGATTGGACACGCAGTGCTCGTGACTTCAGCTATGTCTTGAGCAGCTCATATCTTTCATCTGCTTCTGCATTTGGATTCACTTCCCACTTTTTTCCTTTTTTTTCTTTTTTCTTGGATTGGGACTTCTTCTTAGGTCATCTCAAACCCCCGTGCCTCGAGATAAAAACCTTATTCTTCAAGCAACTCGTGCTACCTCCAATTTGAAACTTGAAATGAATTCTAAAATGACTTCCCCTATTCTCTAGGTGGGTGCCTGCTACTAACTAAAACTTTGAGATGAATTCCCTTATTTTCCAGGTGGGCGCCAGTAAGTTAGACGTGAAATGAATTCCCTTATTTTTCAGCTGGGCGCCTGCAACTTAAACTTTGAGATGAATTCTCTTGTTTTCCAGGTGGGCGCTTGATGCCAAAACATGAAATGAATTCCCTTGTTTTCTAGGCGGGTGCCTGATGCTTAAACCTTGAAGTGAATTCCCTTGTTTTCTAGGTGGGCGCCTAATGCCAAAACTTGAAATGAATTCCCTTGATTTCCAGGTGGGCGCCTGATGCAAAAACTTGATATCTATTCCCTTGTTATCCAGGTGGGCGCCTGATGCCAACACGTGAAATGTATACCCTTGTTTTCCAAGTGGGCTCCTAATGCAAAAACTTGAAGTGTATTCCCTTGTTTTCCAGGTGGGCGCCTGATGCAAAAGCTTAAAATGTATTCCCTCCTTATCCAGGTGGGTGCCTGATGCAAAAACTCGAAATGTATTCCCATGTTTTCCAGGTGGGCGCGTAATGCAAAAACTTAAAATGTATTCTTGTTATCCAGGCGAGCGTCAGATACCAATATTTTAAATGTATTCCCTTGTTATCCAGGTGGGCGCCTGATGCAAAAACTTGAAATGTATTCCCTTGTTATTCAGGTGGGCACCTGATGCAAAACTCGAAATTTATTCCCTTATTATCTAGGTGACGCCTGATACCAAGATTTGAATGTATTCTCTTGTTATGCAGGTGGGCGCCTGATGCTGAAATTTGAAATGTATTCCCTTATCCAGGTGGGTGCCTGATGTCAAACTTGAAATGTATTCCCTTGTTATCCAGGTGGGCGCCTGATGCCAAAACTTGAAATGTATTCCTTTGTTATCCAGGTTGGCGCCTGATGCTGAAAACTGAAAATAAATTCCCTTGTTACCCAGATGAGCGCCTGATGTTGATGTTGAAAATGAATTTCCTTATTATCCAAGTGGGCACCTGATGCTGAAAGCTGAAAATGAATTCCCTTATTTTCCAAGTGGGCGCTTGATGCTGAAAACTGAAAATGAATTCCTTTGTTTTCCAAGTGGGCGCCTGTAACTACAACAAAACAGAAAAAACAAAAGAAACTTTTCTGCCCCAGTTTGATACTGGGAACATCTGTGAGTGTTAATCGAATCATGTTATCCAAAAAACTATAGGAATTTAAGAGCTAAATCCCATTATCCAGGATGGCCCTGAAAATTTAAAATTAAATCTCATCTTAAGAGTGAAAGCTTGAAAGCTAAATTCTACTTCCTAAAGGTAAAACCTACGCTAAATCTCATTATCTATGAAGGTCTTGAAACTAAATCCCATTATCCAGGAGGGTCCTGGAAATTTTAAATTAAATCCCATTATCTAGGAGGGTCCTGAAATATTGAAATTCAATCCCATTATCCAGGAGGGTCCTGAAAACTTGAAATTAAATCCTATTATCCAGGAGGGTCCTGAAAACTTGAAACTAAATCCCATTATCCATGAGGGTCCTAAAAAGCCGAGAATGAACTTACCTGAGCCATGCTCTCTTCCTGGAGGATCTCTGCAGAACGAACAAAATTCCTTGCCCCTGAACCATGCTTTCTTCATGGAGGGTTCCTATAGATCGAACAAATTTCCTTTCCCCTTCTCAAACCGCCTTTGTGCTGACAAACTTTGGGCACAACACTTGAAAATTTCAAGCTTACAAGCTTTAATTTGGACATAGTCTTTGTCCCTGTTTGAAACAAAGAAAACTTGTGAGTTTAAACATGGTGTTTGGTTTGTGGCCTTGACTTTGAGGATGATTGCTCCTTCACTTCCCATTATAACTTTGATTTCAACTCGAAAGACCCTACTTGTTTATTGACTAACCACTTTCTCTGTCACCCTTATCACAGAAAATACCTCTGATCCGTTCAAAACCAAGCCCTCTATTTATTGTATTGTGCTCATAAATTGACATAAACTGAACCTTTGTATTTCACATGAATCCCAAAGCACGTCAATTGCCACCCACTCAGTGCGCATACTATTCTTTCCTGACTTATGCTGCTTTGATGTGCTAGCCAGATTTCGTTTTGTGCAATTGGAAGGCTGGTAGCAAATTTAGAAGTCATTTCTCACTTGTTCTGACCAAACAGACTCAAGAAGGAGTAAACAAAAAAAGGGAACCGAATAAGGGACAATGGAAAGAGATGGTATCTAAGAAGAAAAGTACAAAGTATAAACTTATCATATGCGGATACCAACTCTAATAACCATGACATGCACCTTTGGATTAAATGGCCTAATCTGTCAAGCAAGTCTAATGTTCAACTCTTGTTGTATCTCTGAATCGTGAAACTGGGCTTCCATGCTCCGATTATCCTATTTGATTCACGGTCCTTATTCGACTTGTAGTGCCCGAAGGGTTTTCACCATCAAGCCTCTCTCATTTCGTTCATTCTCTCAACTTACCGTCACCTTATGGTGCCTGTGAATATTTTTACAAATAAGACTCTCTCATTTTTTTTTCTTTTTTTTTTCCTGATTCTGCATATGACAAGGTATTATCCACGATAGAAATATCATATGCTCCTGGAATGTCTGACTCGACACTCTCAAAGATTATCTGGGAGGTCTTTTATGGACTGTAATATAGCTTTTGGACAAGGTTAGAAAGAAAGGATATCATAAAGGCTCAAAATAACTAAGATAACAGGGTTAATTTATTTATACTCTTGGAATCCGTTATAAAAACTTCGCCCCAATTTCTAAAACAAGGGAATTTGATTCTTATTTTCTTTTTGAGATGGAATTTCTAAGAAAGACTGCCCCACTCTCAACTTTGTGGGATTATGAAATATTTTATTTGGTAAAACCGAACAGTAAGGTTGCCTACGTATCTTGTGGTGACAAGAATCAGGTCGAACATAGTTTAAAAGGATGCTTTCTTTTCGTTGCTATTCTTTTTTCTTTTCCTTTTTTTTCTTTTTCTTCTTTTTCTATTTTCTCTTTTGATTTTTTTTCCTTTTTGACTTTATTTTAGAATGAACTTTCTAAAACAAACCTATGGGGACATGAATATTTTTCTTTTCTTTTTATGACTCTGACTTGATTCCAAAAGAGGGGAGGTCAAGAAAATTAGCTCAGGCTCAAAAGGGGTACCGAATGGTATAAAGTGTTTGGGTAGCCGAAAGAGGGCCTCCCAATCTCTAAAAATGCCAAGTACAACATATGCAACTTGAGAATGAAGAAGGAAGATCACACACAACATTTCTTTTGCAGCTTCGGCATTGATATCACTGATATGTCTTCTACTTTTTTAGTGCCTTGTCAAGTACAGAACCTTCGTTGGATGATTCCCTCTTCACAATGGATATCCTCCGTCAATTCGGAGAAAAGTTTCTTGACTTTATCTTGTAACTTGAGATGCACTTGAACTCAAAGTTGCTTGATTCAAATTGTCCAGGATGCACTCTCCTTTAACAAACTCTTGTCATCCTATTAACTTCCCAAATTTTTTGCCCCAGTTTCACATAGTTCGGGCTTTAAATGATCTCAAAATGTCCAAATCTGTACTTATTTCCTCAAATGTCCCTATCATCTTTAAAATTATTTCATTGCTTCATGATTAAAATAACTATTAAAACCAGGCCTAGAATTATGCGTGAATGTAATGTCACTAGAGTCAGCAGAAAAAGTACTATAAAAAGGAAAGAGAACTAAATAAAAATGACTAGAAATAATAGAAAACAGAAAATTGCATTAGACAAACGGTAAAAGAGTTTGAACAACAAAACAAGCAAAATAAACTGGGGTTACAACCCTGGAACAAACCTAGATAACACTAAATGAGTCACTACGACTAAAGGAACTATGCTTAATAAATGTATAGAAGGGTTTGAGTCACAAGACAATATCCGGTTTACAACTCTAAAATAACCCGGACAACAGAAATGACAACAAAATGAACCACCAAGACTCCCCTCGCTAGCCAAAAAAAGAGCATCTTTCCAATTACCAAGCTTGACATCTTAGCCACTGAGTTCCACATCAATATCACTGGGACCTTTACCAACTTCAATCACATTGTCTTCACCAAGTGGCTCATTGACTCCTTTGACCAACCCTTCGTCAGTGCAAACCATCCCAACAATTTGTGTGTTGTCATGTACCTGTAGAGGATTATGTGTGACACTTAGGGTATTACTGCATTGGACCACAATTATTCCTTCTTGAATCATTCTTTCTATTTCCCTTTTCAAAGTACGACAATCTTCAACATTGTGCCCATGGGCATTAGAATGGTATTCACACCTTTTAGCAAGGTCAAAGCTTCTCGCCAGTGGGTCTATATAATTTAGAGGAATAGGTGCAATCATATCGTAATGCTTTAATTTCTCAAACAATCTTGCATAGGACTCTCCTATTGGTGTGAAATTATCTTTCAGCCTTTGTTCTCTTCTACACCCTTGGCTTGAATGTGGGTTATAGGGTACTTGAAAATTTTGTGGAGGCTGGTGGGGATTCTGCGGTACTCGTGCTCACCTTTTGAAGTGACCCAGTGGTTGGACAAATGGCCGGACATTGTTCAAAGGATAATACTGGGGTAGATTATGTGGAGCTAGGGGATATTCATGGGGTTGGTATTGAAGCTGAAAGCATTTAGCAAGAATGCTCACTGGATCCTATCATTGGTGGGGCTCAACAACATCATTTCTATCAATTGGGTGACTGAACCGAGTAACTTGTTCGTTCCATCTGAGCCAAAACTCCCTAAAGCTTCCCTCTGGTTTCTTTTCTATTTGAGATAGGAAGGAGCGGTCTGGGATAATATCTCCATTGTACTGATAGTGCCGAACAAAATCTTGAGCCATGTCACCCAATGCATGCCACTTACTGATATCTTGACGAGTACATCACTCCAAGGCTTCCCCACTCAAACTTTGACTGAAATACGACATCAATAATTTTTCCTTCCTACTGGCGCCTCTCATCTTACTACAATAGCCTCTCAAATGGGCCACGGGATCTCCATGTCTGTCATACAAATCAAACTTTGGCATCTTAAACCCAGCAGGCAGTTGGATGTCAGGAAAGAAGCACAAGTCTTTGTAAGGCACGCTCACCTGGCTCTCTATCCCTTGCATGTTTCTTAAAGAGTGCTATAAGATTTTCACCTTCCTGGATATCTCATCTTGCTCCACTGTCTTAGAAGGCTTTTCAGTTTCACCGAGAGGCTGAAAATGAGGAGCGTGAGAGTATGGATCCGAGACCATGAAAGTTGGTTCTGGAGCACAATGTTGGGCATCGGGGATTTTGAACACAGTCCTGCTAGAGGATTGAGGAAAGGTAGCTGGTGGATGAGCTACAAAAACATGAGTGGTCAAAGGAGCGGGATATGAGGTGGTTTTGGCGGGTGGAGGGTGAAAAGGTTGTGGGGAGATATCAACAGCAATGGGAATCTAGATTTGTGACAATGGCGGAACAGTGACAACGCTTTCAGCGTAGTTAGTGGGAAATAATAGTGGAGGACGCCCACTAATCCAGGCTTAGTATATCTCGGCCATCTGTCCTTTCAACCTTAAGACCTTTTCTTCAACTCAGATTCTGACCCAACAATCTCCTTAGACGGATCAACAACACCCATGTCCAAGTCTTTGCTAGTCATGGATACCTTGCTCTTTGACCTTGTGTTGTATGGATGAGTTACTTAAGAACCACAAACCAACCACCCTTCTGCTCAATGAAGATAACAAAAGTAACAAAATGGGGTCATCCTATTAGCATTAGGGCATTTAACAGCTAAAAATATCACATTGCGTGCAATGCACCTAGAAACAATTAACGTTTCTAGAATGACTTCGATGGTCACAAGGTCACTTGGCATCATCCCAATTTTGTTCATTTCAATCTTCTCTTTTCTTTCTTTTCTGGCACTTTTTGGCTTGCTTATTCTCCTTCCTCTTTTTCTTCTAATTATCACTCTTTTCTTTCCTCTTATTTCTCACATCCCATTATTTAACTTTTCTTTTTTTTTTCTTTTAATTTTAATTTTTAAAAAATGATTCGATCGAATCCTATGTTGGTTGCCTTCGTATTATGTTTCACATGAATCAAACCAAGCGTAGCTCTAGAAAAGTAATGGATAAATTAAACTAAAAAAATCTTTTTGCATTATTCATTACAACCCTTTTTTTTCAAATACAAAATATGAAATATGATAACGAGAGACTCAACCCAACTATACTACGACAAACTCTGACACCAACTAAAAGAATCATTACTACTGGACATGATTATAAAGTACAAGACAACATAAAAAGAAATAGTCTCAAAACATAAAAAAAATCTCCTTAAGCAACTCCTGAATGAGCGATCCTGACTAGATGGTCCTGGGCTTTGTCATGCCCAAACATCATCTCGATTATGTTTTTCTGCTCATAGGAGTAGCGATATGGCTGCTGATTGACTGGTTTAGAGCCTAGTAACAAATTGATGGCATGATCACAATTCCTTGGAGGTGGAAGTCCATTTGGCGCTTGGAATAATGTGAAATATTGGACTGTATTGAGTGGGTAACTTTTTCCTCCTCTATTGATTTGTTTTCCAGCAATAATTGGGCTGACAACATGCATTGCCCCATTTTGAGTAACTTTTCATTCTTTTTCATATCTTTGGACTCAATTGGGCCTGTTTCTTCATAATTCACTAATGTAAGTAGTTTATTTCCCTTAAAGAATGAGATGTTATGTGGACGAGTGTGTAACACATATGGTGATACAATGTTCACCCAATCCATACCCAAAATAATATCACTTCTACCAGCACTAAGCAAGCCGAAATTGAAACTGAAAACTTCCTTTCCCATGGTCCAAGTAAAACCATGATAGATGCGAGAGCATGGCATAATTTTTCCATTGGATACTCTAACTCTCATGAGCCTACGATAGGGTTGCCCTTTTAAATTGAGTTGTTTGATGACTTGTGGGTAGATGCACTATCAATCAAAACAAAATCTCATTGTTTCTTGGCCCAACCAGCAACTCTGATAGTGTTGGGAGAGTGACTAAGGCCCATCACTACATTTAATGATACCTCACCTTGTGCCTCCTGTATAATAGCTTCTGCTTCATTTTTTAATTCCCCATCGGAGGCTTCCACAAAATTCTCCTCTCCCTCCAATGCATTTAAGGCCATGTTTTTGCACTGGTAACCAAGCCTGTACTTCTCATGACAATAGAAGCATATGTTTCTTTCTCTTATAGCCTCAATGGTTGGATTTTTAGGGAGTGGTGGTTTTGTATTTAAAGTGGTACAATATTTCTTTTGGTCGAAGAGGGATAGTACGGGCTTTGTGATTAGGATAAGGAAATGGACTGGGTCTATTGAGTTGTACGTATGTTGCTTAGCAGCATTTTGAGATTGCTCATAGAGTTTGGCCATATTATAAGCTACGACTAATGTTTGTGGATTGGTTACTTTGACCATTGGGCCTATTTATTCTCTAAGCCTACCAATGAAATACTGCACGATATAGAGATCATCAAGGTAGGGACAAACTTCTTGGGCTCTACAGAGTAATTCCTCAAACCTCTTCTGATAACTTAAGACATCGGCCCATTATTGTAATAGATTGAACGTTATGACCACATCCAAGAGGGCAGTACCATAACACCCTTCACAAAGGACTATATAGAATTATCTCCAAGTGGTCCACCTATCATGGTCCATGATGTATGAGTCAAACCATTTGCCCAAATCATCCTTATCCGTTGCTGCTACACACAATATTTTTTCTTCTTCAGCAACCTCACAATAATGGAAGTATTATTCACACCGCCTTATCCAACCCCTTACATTTGCTCTATATACTCCAGGGAAAGGCAATTTGTCTTTTAAATGATGAGGGTTATTTGGTAGGTTTGGTGATAGTGAGAAAAAGATGGGTAAGAAATGGTAGTGCAGGAAGGTAATTGTGTTATCATTGTAGGGCTTTGCGGGCTATCGATGGGTATTTGGGCAGTGGTATGAGGGAAATGTGGTAGTGGTCCTGCTGAGAGCAAATTTTTGTTTGAAAAAATGGCATTTGGGACGGGTATCGTGGCATATGAGATGAGTTATTGATTATTAGTGGAAGGCCTAGTTTTGTCATTGGCGTATCTGCTACGGGGTTGGAAACATATGTACCAAAAGATAAAGGGCTCATCGTTGATGGGTGTGTGAAGGTGTGAAAGGACTACTGTAGGCAGATAGTAAAGAAAAAGGTTTGGTCAAGCTGATGGAAGTGGGTATGGTGGAGCTCAACATAGAGCTATAAGTATGGGAAAAAATGGGGGTTCATAGGAAGTAAGGCTATGGTTTTTCTCAGCGAAGGTCCAGATCCATAACGAGGTGCATTGAGGTGAGAGGGAGCTAAGGGTCCTCCTTGATTGGTATTGAAAAATATAGGAGTTAGTGCTGACGACGTGGAGTAAATTGGGGTTGTGTGTGCGGATGTCGGTCAGTATCTACCACGCACTTATGGTTGGCCAGTTTCAGAATAGCCGCTCCCTTGAGCCATGACTAGGCGTGTATCTTCTTTCTGCTGCAAATCCAGCATCCAGCCTTCCATGCATTGATTTGCTTCCAAATGGCGCCTCTGTAGTTCTTCCATCTGTTCCATGCATTTAACCGAGTTTTCCATGAATGTTTGTATTTGGAGCTCAAGGTTGGAGGAGTCGTCTCCATGGTCACCTCCGTCACTGATACGTGGGGGATCCCCCATTGATGCCTAGAGAAATGCTCTAATACCAGATTATGGTGGCTGCTACAATGTCCAAAAACGTAAAGAAAGAAAAGATAAAAATTAAACGGAAGAAGAGATAAATTTCATTTTAAATAGATACTCCACTACACTGAGCCTACTATTTATACTACGTTGTACAAATATCATCCCAGAATATTGTCTAACAACTCCATATAGGGGATTACACGTGTCCAATTAACTATACAGCCCCCAAATTTACTAGACTAACATAAAGAGCTATATATGATCAAACAAATACCCCAACTGACCCATTTACCATTCAGACACTTCAAGTGTTTATTAAGTGTATCAAGTAAACACTCGAGTGCTGAAGACTCTATGCGTGAGCTACACTTTCCAATGACGTGTCAAATGAGCAAATTTAAAAAAGACACGTGTAAATTGGAATAAAAAATTGACACATAATTAAAATAAAGAAAATAAACTAAAGATGAAACAGAAACCATCTTCCTTTACTTTTTCCATGATCCTAAACCCGGACCCGGTCGTGATGGTACCTATCGTGAAATAAGGCCAGCTGACATAAACCTACAATACTAATTAACAGTTATTCAATTCATAATTAATCCATTAATAAGTGATAAATCCCAAAATAGAATGAAATAGAACAACTGCGGAAACGAACACAGCCGACATCAGGGTGTCACCAGTTATGACCATCTAAACACCTGTCTAAGAGTATAAAAGAGACTACGCAGTCTATTACAGAACTAATACAAAGGAACGTAAGATAAGAGGGATAAATACTGGGTTGCGAATGCCGAACAACTACCTAGTGAACTCCGAACAGCCTGCTGGAAGCAATCAACCCTCGCTAGCGGGACCTAAGGCTCCTGAATATGCACATAGGGTGTTGGGAATAATGTGAGTACACCAACTCAGTGAGTAATAAAAGTAAAGGCAACTGAGTGATAAGAAAACACATAAAATACAGCAAAATGCTACAACGAGGCAGTGTAAAACCAGAACAAGGCAATAATTAGTACAAACTCATAGAAACATCTTAGTTCAATAAAAACCTCTTTAAAACAACTTTTAGCAGTTAAACGAGTGAATGAAAAGTAGTGAGAAAAGATAGCCACATAAAATCAGCCCCTCGAGCAAAATACCAGCAGAATTAGCCCCTCGACTATCTCACAATCACTCGTATCAGCCCCTCGGGCAATAACATAGAACAACATCAGCCCCTGGGGCTATATCACATCTCACACTGGGTACTCGCCATCTCCGGAAGTGGCCCCTTACGACCCAAGCGCAATATCAAGTCATCTCGTGACATAATCAAATAGGCTCCTGGCCTTATATCAAGCAACCTTGTGACATCACAAATTGACCCTCGGCCTCATAATCATGAATCAATACAATACCGCTGCGGCGTGTAGCCCGATCCCATAGTAACCTCACAACACAGACCCTCGGCCCTACTCAGTCAAAAACTTCTAAAAGCCACTAGGGCACAGTAAAAAATATGATGCTCAGCCCCGAATATCATTTAAGATGTCAAAACAGAGTAAATGTGGCTTGTCACACTTCCTTTTTCCTACACCCGGAAGGGTATAAGGGAGTTTTTTCCAACTTAAAGTGACAATCGAAACGGGACTATTTATTTAAATATTTAGAGTCGCCACTTGGTATAATTTAGGATGTCCCAAGTCACCAGTTCAAAATCCCGAATCGAGGAAAGATTGACTCTGTATTATAGTCCGCAAACCAAAAATCCGGGTAAGGAATTCTGTTAACCCGGGAGAAGGTAGGCATTCCCAAGTTCCGTGGTTCTAGTACGGTCGCTCAACTATTATAATCGGCTCAATTACCTCATTTTAAAACACTTTTGAACCTATGTGCCTTTTAACTTTAAACCGCTTTTAATTCATTTTAGGAAAGATTTCAACGTTATACAAAATACGTCTTTGGATCACGCCATATGAAATGCACCCGCGATCCGTGACATATTTTTTTTAACGTTGTTAGGATTTGGATTTGGGTCACATGAAATGCACACCCGAGTTTAAGGAAATTAATTATTAAAATAACGCGTCTAAAGCAACTACGCATTTTCAATTTGTCGAGGGCCATGGAAATTTAACTAAATGGCACGCCTCGATTCCAAGGATAAACAAAATTAATCAAGCGAGGGCCATACAGTTAAAGATTCTATTTGGCATGGCTCACCTCAATTCTAATTTAAAAGGGATTTCAAATTACATGTGGAGGTCCATAAACTATTTATGTTATCTAGTATAGCACGCCCCCACTAATTAATTAAGGAAAGCTAAATGGGTTCTAATTATTTTGAGCTAAAGATTTTACCTTGCGAGATGACTTAAAAAGCAGCGTATTAGAGATCCACAAGCCCAAAGAAAATTACTTCAAAACAAATAGTTGGGTGGACCCTCTTAAGAAGTCGTCGAGCTTTGGGCTCAAAAGAACCGAATTCATGATGAGGAAAGGGTCTGAATCTGATTATATCCTCATCTGGACCTCCGCTAGGCCCGATCTCATACCCCAAATTACTTGTTGATCAAAGAGTGCTAACTAACTAATACCAGCATGGAACAGGGAATCAAATTAAACAAACGCTTATTTCGAGCTGAAGAAAACAGAGCGCATGACATAAAAACTTAGTTTCCAGGATCACTTTTCATGCATTTTTTGAACTAATCATGCTATGAAGATGAAGCAATCTTATTAGACTAGCTATTTGCCTAAAGGGCAAACCCAAGCAATCATTATTGTCTAAAAAACATACTGAACATGGAATAATAATAAGAATTCAACACCAATTACGAACAAGCTCAAACATCAACATATTACATGAAATTCAAATCCTAATTAAACAAGTTTTGCGACTTGTTGACCATAAATCCATTGTTTGAATCATAATTGTTCAAGAACACAAATACCTCACTTGAATTCCACAAGACAATGCACTAGAAGACTATGATACAAGACTCAGATCCTGAAAGTAGAACTAAGCTAAACATAAAACCAATTTAAACTAGATCACACCTTGATCCTTGCTATAGGAAAGCAGATATTTAGTAATATTGAGACTCACTACACAGATCAAACTCAGAAGTTATAGCACTGAACTATCCATTCAACTTGCATGCAAGGTTCAAATCCATACCATAGTATCCTTGGAAACCTTACTTAGTACATATTTAAAAGGAATCTCGAATCAATTGCATTTAAACAAGTCCAAATACTGACCTTAAACAAATAAGTAATACAAATGACTATATTTTTAAAGGTTAGACTAAGATGGACATCAATTGAACTACCATATCATATGATATTCAGAGCTCAGTCCTTGATCACATATCCATAGTTTGAAGGGCAGTAAGCTAGATTAAAAAAACAAAGTGAACAAGTAAGCTAATCTATGAACCAACTAATGGTGAATAAGACTCAAAGCTCCAGATTTACATTTTTGATTCCAAATCAAGCCTTACATTTAGGGGGAATGCAGAAATGTATACCTAAATATCAGCAAAAGACCAGAAATTAGCTTCAAACTTAAGAGGAAGTAGCAGTAACAGATCAATAGCAACAGAAACAAGCCCCAACTCCCAATTCGAACCACATTACAACCCATATGAATCAGATTAGCCTTCAGAAACCAAAAAAACTTCAAGAATTGTAGAAGATTTTAATGGAACAGTAATTTTATTCAATATTTTCTAGCCGTTTTTTGTTTTTTTTTTATTTTTCTATCTCTGAATTTCTGCCTTGAATAATAAGGTAGAGTGCCTTTATAGGCAAGGAAGTAGGGCATCACTTAGGAATTAGTTTTTACACTTTAGCCCTTTTTGAATTTTCATTATAGCCTAGATATCCCTATTCAACTATCAGATTTTCCTATTAAGTCCCTACCCCAGCTTCTAGGAAACTTTCATTTCAGTTACACCAAGATTCCCTTAAGCGGCCTACCCAAATTATCCCTCAAACCCGTGAATATTACTCTTAAAACTAACCCGGGTCAAGTCGACCCAGGACCCAAACCCTGGCCTACCAATTGGGCTAACCCTTCTTCTTTGGGCCTCTGAACTTTCAGAACCCAATTAAATTAATGATAAGCAAACAAAGGAAATATTTGCGATTTCAAAACTCAGAACTGAACTAACAAATGATGGTTTTTCCTTAAGCTAAAGTACCAAATTGAAAGTAACACTAAGTTACCAGTTTATTAACAATATAATCCTAAATATTTATCAGAGAAATTAGCATAAAATCAAGAAGAAAACAGAGGACATTGGCTAAGATTTTGAAAAGAAGAACTGGAGAAATGGGAACAAATACACAAACACACACGAAACAAACTGTCCCGAAAGGGGAACTAGACTCAACACTGATTTCACTCAAAGCATGCTAGAGAAAGAAGAAAAGAAAAGGCAGGGCAGAAAGGCAAACAAAAAGCGAAGAAAGAAAGAAAAGACTTACCGATTTAGACTCGAAAACATCAGATACTTCTGATTTAACCCCAAAATGGTGTAACTCGCATTTTCTTTGGTGAGAACACATGAATAATATCATTTTTAGATCAACCAAACTCTGAACACTGAGAGAAACATGGAGGGATGATCTTGCATGGCC
The DNA here is from genome assembly GCF_000715075.1 of Nicotiana tabacum. Classification (NCBI taxonomy): domain Eukaryota; kingdom Viridiplantae; phylum Streptophyta; class Magnoliopsida; order Solanales; family Solanaceae; genus Nicotiana; species Nicotiana tabacum. Next base: position 24,310,743 of record NC_134082.1, read on the forward strand.
GAAGTTGACTTTGAACTCTAAGGCTCGAACCCTAGATTCTAAGTTTCGAGAGGTTCTAACCCTATTCGAGGGGAATGGAGTGAGGATTTAGAAAGAGGGGAGTAAGGGGGTTTTGGGGTGTGATTTTGATGGCGAAAAGGGGTGGCGCCGCCGGGTTTGGGGGTGGTGAGAATCAAGGCGGATATTAGGGTTTGGGGAGGTTGGTCTTTGAAAGAGGGAGACGGGAATGGGGAAGATGGAATGGGGGGGGGGGGGGCTCAACTCAGACACTCTTATACTAACCCCCACCCTATTTCCTAACTGTCGGATAAGGGGAGGTCAACGGTTAAGATGCACTCAACGCAAAACGTGACCGTTTGGATTGTAAGGGGCACCGGGTAGTTTGGGAATGGGTTTTGGGTCGGGTTTGGTCGGGTTCTAGGAAGGGAAATCATTTTGGCTGAGTAGAATTAGAGAGGGCCCAAACAGGTTTTACTCTTCTTTCTTTTCTCTTTTTATTTCTTTTATTTTTCTAATTTCCTTTTTGTTTTCTTCTTTTTTCTTTTTGTTTTTTTTTTCAAAAATTGAAACTAAAATCCTAAATTAAATTATAAAACCAAATTAGCTTATCAAAAATACTAATTAATTCTAAAAAATTATTATTAAAATTAATTTAGATCTAAATTAAAAGGGAAAACTACCAATATTCCAAAATTAAAATTAAAAAGTGCAACTATTTTTCATGATTTTTCCATTTTTAAAACAACTAATTAATTAATTAATCCTAAAATGTGGGATTCAATCCTAAATGCAAAAATTCAATACATTTTTTTGTATTTTTCATTAATTAAACAAAATAAACATGCACAGACAAATGCAAACAATTAACAGAAAATGCCACAAAAATCCACAAAATTACAAATAATGGAAAAAATTATTTTGTTTTGAATTTGTGGGAGTGATTCATATAGGGAAAAAATCACGTGCTCACAGCTGCCCCTCTTTGCTCGGAAACACGCACCTGACTGCCGAACTTGAACTATATTCTTGTGCTCTCCAAGTGGGCGCCTGACTGCTGAACTTGAACCGTATTCCCGTGCTCTCCAGGTGGGCGCCTGACTGCTAAATTGAACTGTATTCTCATGCTCTCCAGGTGGGCACCTGACTGCCGAACATGAATTGTATTTCCGTGCTCTCCAGATGGGCGCCTGAGTGCCGAACTTGAACTGTATTCCCGTGCTCTTCAGGTGGGCGCCTGACTGCCGAACTTGAATTGTATTCCCGTGCTCTCCAGGTGGGCGCCTGACTGCTGAACTTTAATTGTACTCCCATGCTCTCCAGGTGGGTGCCTGACTGCTGAACTTGAATTGTATTCCCGTTCTCTCCAGGTGGGCGCCTGATTGCTGAACTTGAATTGTATTTTCGTGCTCTTCAGGTGGGCGCCTGATTACTGAACTCGAATTGCTTCTCCCTATTCTCCAATTGGGTGCCTGATTTCAACAAAAATAGACAAAACAAATAAAATTTTCTACCACAGTTTGGTAGCTGTGCACATATGTGAGTGTTAAACTGAATCATGTTACCAAACATTATCAAGAATTTGAAAGTTAGATCCCGTTATCCAGGAGGGTCCTGACAACTCCTATTTAAATGACAATTTTACAGCTAAATTATATCTTCTGAAGGTATGTCTTATGTTAAGTCTTGTTATCCAAGCAAGTTTTAAAACCACATCCCATTATCCAGGAGGGTCCTAAGAATTTACGATCAAACCTGTCTGGTGCTTGCCTGTACTTACGGAGGGTTTCTCCGCAACAAACGAAATTTTCTGCCCCTGTTTCAATCAAAGGAAAATTTTGTCAGTTTAAAAATATGGTGGTTGGTTTGTGGCCTTGACTTTTAGGGCGATTGCTCCTTCACTTCCCATGATAACTTTGATTTCCACTTGAAGACCTTGCTTGTTTATTGACTAACCACTTTTTTTGTCAATTTTATCATAGAAAATACCTTTGATCCGTTCACCTAACACCCTCCATCTGTTTCATTGTTCATGAATTGATATATACCAAACCTTTGTATTTCACATGGATCCCAAAGCATGTTGATTGTTACCAACTTAGTGCGCTTGTTGTTCTTTCTTGACTTATGACACTTTGATGTGCTAGCCAGATCCCGGTTTGTGCAATTGGAAAGCTGGTGGCTTTGAAGTCATTTTTCACTTGTTCTGACCAAACAGACTCAAGAAGAGGAAGTAAATAAGATAAAAGGAATAGAGTAAAGGACAATGGAAAGAGATGATTCCTAACAAGAAACTACAAAGTAGAAACCTATCAGATGTGGATACCATCTCTAATAACCATGACATGCACCTATGGATATTATGTCAAGCAAGTCTGATGTTCAACTCCTGTTATACCCCCTAAACCGTGAAATTGGTCTTCAATGGTCTGATTATCCAATCTGATTCACAATCCATATTCGACTTGTAGTGCCCAAAGGGTTTTCACCATCAAGCCTCTCTCATTTTGTTCTTTATCTCAACTTACAGTCGCCTCAAGGTGCTTGTGAAGGTTCTCACCAATAAGACTCTCATTTTTGATTTCTCTCAGCTTTCATCGCCTTACGGTGCTCGTGAGGGTTTTCACCAATAAGACTCTCTAATTTTTCATTTTTCTCGCTTGGACCGGAATGTTGCCCCTGATATGATTCACCTCTACTTGCTCGCCTCGGCATCTCTCGAAGACTGATCGGAAGGTCTTTCTATGGATCGTAATGTGGTATTTTGGATGGGGTTATAAAGAAAGGGTATCAAAAGGCTCAAAACAAACTCAACTGAGTTCAAAATTACAACTTTTGGAACCAGATTTTCTCACAACAACCGCAACTTCTGCCCCAATTTCTTTGCTTGGGGACTTTTGGATTTTTATTTTGATGGGACTGAATTGTGAGGCTGCCTACATATCCTTAAAAGGAATCAGGTCGAATGTAGTTCATGTCATCGGAATTACTTTGTTTGTTGTGATTTTTCTTTTCTTTTTCTTTCTCTTCTTTTTGTTGTTTTTTCCTCTCTTTTTTTTTCTTTTTCTTTTCATTCTTGTCTTTATTTTCTTTATCTTTTTCTCTTTGTCCTTTACTTGCGTTTCTGAACTTTACTACTGATTCCAAAAGAGGGGTATGAAAAAGAAATAAATAAGGCTCAAAAAGAGTAACAAAGGATAAAGTGTTTAGATAGCAGAACAAAATGCCTTCGTCATTCCAATCTTCAAAACATGCCAAGTACAAACAAACACAACTTAACCAAAGAAATCATACATAATATCTTCTGACCGCATCAGAATTGATAGCCATTTTTACACATTTTTCTTCTACATCTGTTAAAGACAAAGCACCATTGGACAACACTCTCACTCTTATTACCACAAACGGCCCCCTACAAATTTGGGGTGAACTTGCCTTTAGCTTCAACCCAATGTGGCAGGATGCATTTCAATATGGTTTTTTTATGTTCTATCTGCCTCAGTTTCACACATTTCAGGTTTGAAGTGATCTCAAAATGCCTTTGCTTATTTCCCCTCGCATGTCCCTACATCTTCAAAATTGCTTCATTGCTTCATGACTATATTAACTTTTAAAACCAGGCTGAGAATTATGCGTGCATGCCATGTCACTAGAGTCAACAGGAAAAGAACTATAAAAGAAAAGAGAACTAAACAAAAATGACTAGCAATTACAGAAAATAGAAAATTGCATTAGACAGCTGGTGAAAGGATTTGAACAACAAAACAAGCAAACTAAACTGGGGTTACAAACCTAGAATAAACCTAGACAACACTAAATGAGCTGCTACGACTAAACAACTAGGCAAAATAAAAGGATAGAATGGTTTGAGTCACAAGAAAATATCCGGATTACAACCCTGAAATAACCCGGACAACAAAAATGACAACAAAATAAACCACCAAGACTCCTCTCTGGCTAGCCAAGAAAGGAGCATCTTTCCAATCACCAGGCTCAACATCTTAGCCACTGAGTTCCGCATCAACATTACTAGGGCATTCACAAGTCTTCATCACATTGAGTTTAGCAAATTGCATTTGGGTTCCCTTTGCCTGCTCGTTCTTAGGATCAACCTCTGATAGCGCTGAAAGCTTCATAGCATGTGGACCTCCGAGGATCTCAGAAGAATTCTCATATTCCTTTTCAAAATAAATCATACCCACCATATGCGTCTCATTATGCACAGGCGATGAACTTTGGCTAGTGTCTGCTGCATCTGGATTTTGCACGACAATGTCACCTGCATCAATAAGATTCTGAATTGCTTTTTTTCAGGTGCCAACACTTTTCTGTACTGTGACCCGGGGCATCGGAGCAATATGCGCACCTTTGAGAAAAATCAAATTTCTTTGACAGAGGGTTTGGCATTTTTATCTGAATCGACTTCAACATATCCAACTGCCTCAACCTTTGGAACAAACTGGCATATGATTCTCTAATAGGGGTGAAAGCCTTTTCTTTTTTTAGTAGTCTTTTTAGTTTATATTCTGGCCACTGTTGGAACCTTTTGTGGGCAGGTGAATGATATTTTGAGGGGGCGGGTAAGACATTTGGGTAAGTCGTATGGGCCATTGCGGGCCTCGTGGGTGTGGAGCATATGGTGGTGCATTGTGGACAGGGTACTGGGAAAGTGATGTACGACTTTGGGATTTCTATGGAGAGAAGTAGCACTGGGGAGGGTCATCTGGTGCACAAGGATATCCATGGGGCCGATGTCGAAGCTGAACGTGTTGAGCAGGAATGCCCAGCGGATCATCTTTTCTATTTCTCTTTTCTCCACCCAAACTTACTGGGATGTCTGAATGTCTTTCGTAGTATATTTCAATGCCAAGCAACTCATGATTTTTCATGACTTGATTCCCTCTTCAACCATCTCCCCCATTTTTAACACATCATTGAAAGGCTTTCCCAAGTCCGGGATCAAATGACTGAAGTAGTGGGCCCCTAGGCTTGTAGGAAAAGCTCAACAATTTCTTCTTCACCAATCGAGGTACTGACTCGAGCAGCTTGCTCCCTCCATCTGAGCCCAAACACCCTAAAGCTTTACTCCGGCTTCTTTTCCATTTTATATAGGGAGGAGCGGTCTGGGGTAACGCTTGATCTGTATTGAAAGTATCGAACAAAATCTTGAGCCATGTCACCAAATGTAGGCCACTTACCGACATCTTGACGATTATGCCATTCCAAAGTTTCCCTAGTCAAGCTCTCACTGAAATACGCCATCAACAAATCATCTTTCTTGCAAACACTTCTCATTTTACTGCAATAATCCCTAAAATGGACTACCAGATCTCTACACCCATCATACAAGTTAAACTTTGCCACTTTAAACCCCGCAGGCAGACGAACGTCAGGGAGCATACACAACTCTTTGTAAGACATGTTAACCTGGTCTTCCATCCCTTGCATGTTCTTTAAGGATTGTTCTATGCTTTTCAGCTTCCTGGATATCTCTTCTCGCCCTTCTTTTCATGTGACTTTTTCATGTTCAGCATGAAGCTCATCCCGAGGGCTCTTCTTGTATGAGTCAGGAACCTTGTGGGCAACCTCTACGGGGTAGTATTGGTCATCATGAGCTTTGAGTGGATATTCATTGTTGGGAATAGTGGATATGACAGGAGGGCAATTTTGGGGAGAGGTAATTGGAGGAAGAGTGATGAAGCTACTAGGGTGGTTGGGAAAGCTGTGATAAAGGGGTGGATCTGGAGAGTATGGGGGATCATCCGGCACTATGACCGGAGTTTGGGTAAGGGAAGCATCTAAGAAGCTAGGTAGTGGTGGGGGTGGTGCCTTCCCAATAATTCAGGCCTGATACATGTCCGTCATGTATTGTCTCAACATCCTTACCTCATCAGCCAAACTAGTGTCCTATTTAACCAACTACTTTCGGGCACAAGTATCAACCAACCCGATTTTGTTGTTGTCCGCCATTGCCTTTTGACTTTATGTTGTGAAGAGGAGGTAATACTTTGAGAACCACAAACCAACCACCTTTCTGCTATGATATCAAAAGTAACAAAATGGGGGCATCCCGTTAGCATTAGGGCTTTCAACAGATAGGGAACTGCACATTGGGGATGCAATGCACCTAAGCAGTTAGCCATTTCTATTATGCATTTGATCGGTTTCTTGCGTCATCCCGACTTTCCTTACTTTCCATTTGCAACTTCTTCTTATTTCTTTTTCACTCATGCCTTTCTCTGCTTGATTTCTCTTCGTTTTTATTCTCTCATTTCTCCCTTTTGTTTTGCCATTGTTTCCTCCCCACGGTTTCTTATTTTCTCTCTCTTTTATTTTCTTCTTTTTTTTCTTTTGTTTTTCCTCTCTTTTTTCTTTTCCTTTATCTTTTTTTTTTCTTTTCTTTCTTTTGGTTATGGTCGAATCCTATGGAGATTGCCTACATATCATGACCCCGCATGAATCAGACCGATCGTAGTTCTGGGAGATAAGTGTAAAATAAATAGTAAAAACATTTTGGGATTTTCAAAATTTTCATAAAATAAAACTATTTTGATTACAACAACTCATCCTATAACAAAACTAACAGACTCGAAAGGGAAACTAAAAGAATCCAACAGAAAGATGAAAACACAAACTCGAAAATAGACTAACAGACTCCAACAGAAAGAAAATACATACTCGAGTAAAATCATGAATACATCAATGCCTCAAATGCTCCTAAGGCCCGTGGGACATCATTCGGTCTCGCCACGGGCCTATGTGCGAGATCCCCTTGAAGCCTCTCCAAATCACTCATTATCTGGCAGACAAATGTCATCACTGCCGCGAAGAAAGTGGTACGAGTCATGTCCTCACATGCTTGGCATTTTACGACAATGTAGTCGGCAATGGCTTTGACCCTCTCTCAGATTCTACCCTTTTCCTGAGGCAAATGCCCGACCTGCTGATTTCGGGCTTCCAACACCTGAGTGTCGTGATGGTTTTGATTTTGCAACTATTGTATTTCTTCCTCCATCTGAGCCATCAAATCATAACAATATTCCCTGTCAGCTTTAAAGTCCTTAGCCCGTTTGGCTACCTCATTCTCAAGGGTAGTTACTTTTCTCTTCAGATTGGTGATTGTCCCTTCATAATTCCTCTTCATTTGTTGCACAAACCGTGCCCGCCCTTCAGCATTTTTTGCCAATTGAGCCCGGACTTTCGCTAGACTGGCCTCAAACTTTTCTGAGTCATTTTGACACTCAGGGGATTTCTTTCTCAGGCCTCTTATAAGCCTTTCATCCGCTCGGCTTCTTTCCGGGTTTCTAGTAGCTATTCTCAAATTTTGGATTTGTGCTTTGAGGGCTTCATTTCCTGAGTTAGCCTTTTCTTTTCACCTTCATCTGCGGCCACCTGGATACTGTTGCCAAACTTGAGGTCCCTGATTTGTCCTTCTAACTTACTTATTTTAGGCCTATAGCTTTCTTCTTTTGCTAACCAGCCCCACTGTTCTTGCGAGTCGTTGGTGAATTATTGGATATGAGCTCTCTTAGCAGGTCTCTCAGGAATCTGAAACCTTTTGCCGAACCAAATAACGTACTTGGGGTCTACCTCAACTCTGGCTAAATCCCGAACCATGGTCTTAGGTTCAAGAAATCTGCATTGATTCAACACCTGGCGAACCCTTCCTTATGGAAATGCGGCCTTTGGGCCCAATTCTATGACATGTCTACTCAAATCCTCATTATTGGGAATGGTTTGAAATCTGCCCAGTTGGCGCAACACCTTGTGAGAAGCATACGACTGGATGCTCCGGATGCCCATAAGGAGAAGATAACACACTTCAGCTGACATGTACACTGCTTTGGTAACAGGAAGCCATCCGAACACGCACTCAATTTTATCGGCAGTCAAAGAACTCAAGAGTGTAAACCAAGCCTCAGTACCCTCAAGAAAGGCAATACCCACCATTCGGCTTTCAAATTCTTCAATGCATTTCAAACCGGTCATACCGTGGTTCATATATCCGATGCGGTGGTAGAGATGCTCCTGTATCCACAATTATAGTAGCAAGTTGCAGCCTTGGAAAAATTTTCCCCCTTCCCGACAAATGGTCAAAGCTCGGTAAATCTCAGATAGAATCAGGGGAACCAAGGTACCATTAGCTCTCTTAATTGCAATATCAACCATTCCCACGAGGCCCAGTCCTATGTTGTCGTCGTCTCGTGGACAGGTTACAGTACCCAAGAATTCCACTATAAAAACTAAACCTCGCCTTGCCTCCCACTTATCTTTATTTTCGGCATGAGTCAAACCAGTTTTCGGTGCTTCGAAGACTTTGGGGTTACCATAGCGATGATACAAGAACTGGAAAATGCAATACCCTTCAGACAAACTCCCATCCTGAATGTCCTGGCTAATACTCAACATGTCGAGAAATTTGTGTGGAGATACCGGTCTTGGTGATACAGGGTAAAGACTTCTAAGGTTTCCACTGAGGCCGGCGTAACCCGCAATTTCCTCTAGAGTGGGTGTGAGCTCGAAGTCAGAAAAACGGAACACATTGCGAGTCGGATCCCAAAAAGGTATCAGGGCTTCAATCACGTCCAATCTTGGCTTGATTTTCAAAAGTCCGGTGCGGCCACTCAAAACTTTAACCCCAACTCTATTGTCTTCCCTAAATCATTCCACCATATGTTGAGCTATAAGGGGATATCTTTAAGAGCTAAAAAGGGTTCATTTTCATCTGTGCTCATCCCACATATTTATTAGGATGATTAAGCAAGATCATGACTCATTTGACTCAAGAAAAGTTAATTTTTTCAAATTGTCATTTCGAAAATAAAACCCGGCTTTGCAAATACGGCCTTTCAGCACTTCGAGGAGAAGATTTTAAGGTTGTGTGTGCTAGCCGGCCAAAAACTTGAAAAAGAGACCAAAGGTGGTTGTTCTTGCAAAAACAGCCTTCCGATGTCTTTTTAGGGACATTCAGCTAATTTTGACAAGAATGTCATCGCCTTACTTATTCACCACTAAGATAATAAAATTTGGTTCTTTTTGGGCTATTTTTGCAAAAAGGGAAGTTGGACCCGATGGAGGTTTCCTACATATCCAACATCCGGTGAGAATCAAACTAGTGTAGTTCAGGCAATTTTGACAAACCAGCCTTTTCCTTTTTTAAAAAAAAAAACAAAACAAAAATTTCTCTTTTTTTTTTCAAAATTTCGGTAGTGTTTCAGTATATTCTTTGGACACTGAAAAAACAGACAATTATCTCTCTCAGCCCTCACATTGACTTTCCTTCTCTCAACCTTTTCCCTATAAGCCGGTCAACATGCAAATCCGAAGCAAATGAATGCACAAGTAGCAAGTAGGTTGCATCAGGATGGTATTTTTCATTTCGGGTACACCTGTCCTAGACAGACCCAACCCCTGTGTTGAGTCTCCAATGTCAAATGTACATGATGCAGATAAGCGTTCCTACTAGGGATCCGGCATGAGGCTTTGTTATACTAGGTTGAAAACCTAGGTTTATTGTTCTAGACCTGGCTTACCCGAGCGGACAACTCGAGCCGGGGGGAGGGGGGCAGCGTACCGGGAATACAAAAGCTTCACCGACTTTGCAACTTGTCCGAACCTCGTTCTAAAATGGGATAAGACTCTAGACAGAAGAGAAGTCACATGAATTGCACCCTTTTCCATGATTTAGAAAACTCGAAAAGAAGAAGGGTTTCGTAGTAGTTTATATACAGTTCACAGAATATCAAAGCGGTAAAAGCAACACTTAGGAACGTTATACAAAACACTTTTGAACCTATGTGCCTTTTAACTTTAAACCGCTTTTAATTCATTTTAGGAAAGACTTCAACGTTATACAAAACACGTCTTTGGATCACGCTATATGAAATGCACCCGCGATCCGTGATATATTTTATTTAACGTTGTTAGGATTTGGATTTGGGTCACATGAAATGCACACACGGGTTTAAAGAAATTAATTATTAAAATAACGCGCCTAAAGCAACTACGCATTTTCAATTTGGCGAGGGCCATGGAAAGTTAACTAAATGGCATGCCTCGTTTCTAAGGATAAACAAGATTAATCAAGCGAGGGTCATACAGTTAAAGATTCTATTTGGCATGGCGCACCTCAATTCTAATTTAAAAGGGATTTCAAATTATATGTGGAGGTCCATAAACTATTTATGTTATCTAGTATAGCACGCCCCCACTAATTAATTAAGGAAAGCTAAATGGGTTCTAATTATTTTGAGCTGAAGATTTTACCTTGCGAGATGACTTAAAAAGCAGCGTATTAGAGATCCACAAGCCCAAAGAAAATTACTTCAAAACAAATAGCTGGGTGGACCCTCTTAAGAAGTCGTCGAGCTTTGGGCTCAAAAGAACCCAATTCATGGTGAGGAAAGGGTCTAAATCTGATTACATCCTCATCTGGGCCTACGCTAGGCCCAATCTCGTACCCTAAATTACTTGTTGATCAAAGAGTGCTAACTAACTAATACCAGCATGTAACAGAGAATCAAATTAAACAAACGCTTATTTTGAGTTGAAAAAAACAGAGCACATGACTTAAAAACTTAGTTTCCAGGATCACTTTTCATGCAATTTTTGAACTAATCCTGCCATGACGAGGAAACAATCTTTTTTGACTAGCTATTTGCCTAAAGGGCAACCCCAAGCAATCGTTATTGTCTAAAAAACACACTGAACATGGAATAATAATAAGAATTCAACCCCAATTTCGAACAAGCTAAATCATCAACATATGCCATGAAATTCAAATCCTAATTGTGATCTTGTCAATGCCAATGAAAACCCCACATAATTAAACAAGTTTTGCGACTTGTTGAACCATAAATCCATTGTTTGAATCATAATTCTTCAAGAACACAAATACCTCACTTGAATTCCACAAGACAATGCACTAGAAGACTGTGATACAAGACTCAGATCCTGAAAGCAGAACTAAGCTAAACATAAAACCAATTTAAACTAGATCACACCTTGATCCTTGCTATAGGAAAGCAGATATTTAGTAATATTAAGACTCACTACACGGATCAAACTCAGAAGTTATAGCACTAAACTATCCATTCAACTTGCATGTAAGGTTCTAATCCATACCATAGTATCCTTGGAAACCTTACTTAGTACATATTTAAAAGGAATATCGAATCAACTACATTTAAACAAGTCCAAATACTGACCTTAAAACAAATAAGTAATACAAATGACTATATTTTAAAAGGTTACACTAAGATGGACATCAACCGAACTACCATATTATATGATATTCAGAGCTCAGTCCTTGATCACATATCCATAGTTTGAAGGACATTAAGCTAGATTAAAAAAAACAAAGTGTACAAGCAAGCTAATGTATGAACAAACTAATGGTGAATACGACTCAAAGCTCCAGATTTCGATTTTTGATTCCAAATCAAGCCTTACATTTAGGGGGAATGCAGAAATGTATACCTGAATATCAGCAAAAGACCAGAAATTAGCTTGAAACTTAAGAGGAAGCAGCAGTAAGATATCAATAGCAACAGAAACAAGCCCCAACTCCCAATTCGAACCACATTCCAACCCGGATGAATCAGACTAGCCTTCAAAAACCGAAAATTTCAAGAATTGTAGAAGATTTTAATGGAATAGTAGTTTTTTCAGTATTTTCTAGCCATTTTTGTTTTTTTTCTGATTTTTCTAGCTCTGAATTTTCACCTTGAATAACAAGGTATAGTGCCTTTATAGGCAAGGAAGTAGGGTAGCAATAGGAATTAGTTTTTGCACTTTAGCCCTTTTTGAATTTTCATTATAGCCTAGATATCCCTATTCAACTATTAGATTTTCCTATTAAGTCCCTACCCCAGCTTCTAGGAAACTTCCATTTCAGTTACACCAAGATTCCCCTAAGCAGACTACCCAAATTACCCTCAAGCCCCTGAATATTACTCATAAAACCAACCCGGGTCAAGTTGACCCAGGACCCAAACCCCGGCCTGCCAATTGGGCTAACCCTTCTTCTTTGGGCCTCTAAACTTTCAGAACCCAAACAAATTAATGATAAGCAAACAAAGGAAATATTTGCGATTTCAAAACTCAGAACTGAACTAACAAATGATGGTTTCTCCTTAAGCTAAAATACCAAATTGAAAGTAACACTAATTTACCAGTTTATTAACAATCTAATCCTAAACTATTTATCAGAGAAATTAGCATAAAATCAAGAAGAAAAGAGAAGACATTGGCTAAGATTTTGAAAAGAAGAACTGGAGAAATGGGAACAAATAGGCAAACACACACACGAAACAAACTGTCCCCAAAGGGGAACTAGACTCGACACTGATTTCACTCAAAGCATGCTAGATAAAGAAGAAAAGAAAAGGCGGGGCAGAAAGACAAACAAAAAGCGAAGAAAGAAAGAAAAGACTTACCGATTTAGACTCGAAAACATCGGATACTTCTGATTTAACCCAAAAATGGTGTAACTCGCATATTCTTTGGCGAGAACACACGAATAATATCATTTTGAGATCAACTAGACTCTAAACACTCAGAGAAACATGGAGGGATGATCTTGCATGGCCGATGTTGACTTTGAACTCTAAGGCTCGAACCCTAGATTCTAAGATTCAAGAGGTTCTAAACCTATTCGAGCGGAGTGGAGTGAGGATTTAGAAAGAGGGGAGTAAGGGGTTTTGGGGTGTGATTTTGATGGTGAAAAGGGGGGTGCCGCCGGGTTTGGGGGTGCCGCCGGGTTTGGGCGGATATTAGGGTTTGGGGGGGTTGGTCTTTGAAAGAGGGAGACGGAATGTGGAAGATGGAATGGGGGAGGGGGGGCTCAATTCAGACACTCTTATACTAACCCCCATCCTAGTTCCCGACCGTCGGATGAGGGGAGGTCAACAGTTGAGATGCACTCAACACAAAACGGGGCCGTTTGGATTGTAAGGGGGACCAGGTAGTTTGGGAACGAGTTTTGGGCCGGGTTTGGTCAGGTTTTGGGAAGGGAAATCATTTGGGCTGAGTAGAATTAGAGAGGACCCAAACATATTTTACTCTTCTTTCTTTTCTCTTTTACTTTCTTTCGTTTTTCTAATTTCCTTTTTGTTTTCTTCTTTTTTCTTTTTGTTTTTTTTTCAAAAATTGAAACTAAAATCCTAAATTAAATTATAAAACCAAATTAACTTATCAAAAATACTAATTAATTGTAAACAATTATTATCACAATTAATTGAGATCTAAATTAAAAGGGAAAACTACCAATATTTCAAAATTTAAATTAAACAGTGCAACTATTTTTCATTATTTTTACATTTTTAAAACAACTAATTAATTAATTAATCCTAAAATGTGGGATTAAATCCTAAATGCAATACATTTTTTGTATTTGTCACTAATTAAACAAAATAAACATGCATAGACAAATGCAAATAATTAACAGAAAATGCCACAAAAATCCACAAAATTGCAAATAATGGAAAAAATTATTTTGTTTTGAATTTGTGGGAGTGATTCATATAGGGAAAAAATCACGTGCTCACAGGCTAAGTTATAAAAAATAGTAGAATACAACATGATTGAGTACAAATATGAAGTAAAATTAGTGAAGAATAGTAGTAAAAATCCCCTTATGGTCCAAAACAGTTGGCACGAGGCCTAAATATGGCATTCAGCCCAAAGCATGATGATAGAAAACAATTTTCAATCAAATACGATGTTAAACAGTCTTACCGGACGGACCAAATCTCAATCCCCGACGGTGCACGACCCCACGCTCGTCATCTAGCATGTGCGTCACCTCAAAGTAGCACAACAATGTGAAATCCGGGGGTTCATACCCTCAGGAAAACATTTACAACCATTACTCACCTCTATCTGATCCAAACTCTAGCTCGCGATACCTTTGCCTCTCGAATCGGCATTCGAATGCTCCAAATCTTACCAAAATCAGTACATAACCATCAAAATATGCTAAGGGAACAAAGCCCACTCGAAAGAAATCAAATTACAATACCAATCTCGAAATTAACCAAACCCGACCCCCGTGCCCACGCCTCGAAATTCGATAAAAATTAAACCAATAAACTCCTTATCCTCCCACGAGTTCATCCATATCAAAGGTACCAAAATCCGACCACAAATGACCCCTCAAATCCTTAATCAAAGGTCTCCAATCTCAAGCCCTAATTCTCTCAATATTTACCCACAAATTTCCATAAATTTGAAGCCTAATCTATGAAATAACACCATAGGGACGAGTTTTAGGATCAAAAATCTTACCTCAATGAAGTTCCCTATGATTCCCTCTTCAAAATCCCCCCAAAAGCTCCAAAGTCAATTTAAAATGGTGAACAAAGGCTGAAAATCGCGAAGGATGAAATATATACCTTCTGACCCAGGGATTCCGCACCTGCGGTCCTTTTTCCGCTTCTGCGTTCCCACTTCTGCGGCTAAAGAACCGCATCTGCGATTTTCACTTAAAAGCCCAGTTCTGCATCTGCGGTGGAACACTCGCACCTGTGCTATCACAGGTGCGCTCACCCAGCCGCTTCTGCAGTTCCAGCTCCCCAAGGCCAATCCACATCTGCAACCCCCTGGGTGCTTCTGCGAGCCTTCACCTGCGGTCCCCTAGCCGCAGGTGCGGTTATGACAGCAATAGGAAATCTTCAGCTGCCAAAACCCAACTCAAAATCTTCCGACAACCATCCGAAATCACCCTGAGGCCCCCGGGACCTCAACCAACAGCACAAACAAGTCATATACTACTATCCAAACTTATACCAATCTTCAAAACACCTCGAATATCATCGAATCAACCAAATAGCATCGGATTCAAGCCTAAGGTTCAAAAAATCTTTCGAATTCCACTTTTGATCAAAAAGTCTATCAAACCATGTCCGAATGACCTAAATTTTGCACATACATCCCAAATGACACAACAGACCTACTACAACTCCCGGAATTCCATTCCGACCCCTATAACAAATTCTCACCTATCAACCGAAAAATGCCAAAATTCCTATTTCGCCAATTCAAGCCAAAACCTACTACGGACCTCCAAAACACGTTCCAATCACACTCCTAAGTCCCAAATCATCTCCCGAAGCTATCCGAACCATCAGAATTCACATCCGAGTCCTTTTTCACGTAAGTCAATATTTGGTTGACTTTTCCTACTTAAGCTTACTCAAAAGAGACTAAGTGTCTCAAACCTTACCAAAAACTTTCTCAACCCGAGCCAACCAACCCGATAACACATAATACCACTGAAAAAGACAATAAGAAGCAAAAATGGGGAAAATGGAGCCGTAACACATGAAACGACCGGCTGGGTCGTTATATTCTCGCCCTCTTAGATAAACGTTCGTCCTCGAACGGGTCAAGAAACATACCTGAAGCCTCAAATAGGTGAGGATATCTGCTCTGCATCTCCCGCTCGGTCTCCCAGGTAGCCTTCTATACGGGCCAACTTCTCCACTGCACTTTCACTGAAATTATATCCTTTGACCTTAACTTTCGAACCTGACACTCCAAAATAGCTACTGGCTCTACATCATAAGTCAAATCATCATCTAACTGAACTGTGCTGATATCCAAAACATGAGACGGATCGCCTATATACTTCCGGATTATAGAAGCATGAAATACTGGATGCACACTCGACAAGCTGGGTAGCAAAGCTAGCTCATAAGCCACCTCTCCAATCCTCCAAAGTACCTCAAAAGGACCAATGAACCGAGGACTAAATTTACCCTTCTTCTCAAATCTCATAACACCCTTCATGGGTGAAACTTTTAACAGAACCTTCTCACCAACCATGTAGGACACATCCGAACCTTCCTGTCGGCATAACTCTTTTGTCTCGACTGCGCTGTACGAAGCCTCTCCTGAATCACCTTCACCTTGTCTAAAGAATACTACACCAAATCTGTACCAAATAGCCTAGCCTCACCCAACTAAAACCAAACAATTGGAGATCTACACCGCCTCCCGTACAAAGCCTCATATGGAACCATCTGAATACTCGACTGGTAACTATTGTTATAAGCAAACTCTGCGAGCGATAGAAATTGATCCCATGAAAATCAATCACACAAGCACGCAACATATCCTCCAATATCTAAATAGTGCACTCGGACTGCCCGTCCGTCTGAGGGTGAAAAGCTTTGCTCAACTCAACCTGAGTACCCAACTCTCGCTACACAGACCTCCAAAACTGTAAAGTGAACTGAGTGCCCCTACTTGAAATGATGGAAACTAGTCCACCATGCAAGCGAACAATTTCCCTAATATATATCCCTCCCAACCGCTCTGAAGAATAGGTAGTACACACAGGAATGAAGTGCGCGAACTTGGTCAGTCGATCCACAATCTCCCAAATAGCATCGAACTTCTACAATGTCCGTGGGAGCCTAAAGACAAAGTCCATGGTGATACGCTCCCACTTCCACTCTAGAATATCCATCTGCTGAAGCAAGCCACCTGGTCTCTGATGCTCA
Organism: Nicotiana tabacum; assembly: GCF_000715075.1. NCBI lineage: Eukaryota > Viridiplantae > Streptophyta > Magnoliopsida > Solanales > Solanaceae > Nicotiana > Nicotiana tabacum. The sequence continues at coordinate 24,327,245 of NC_134082.1, forward strand.
TATTTTACCTACTGACAATTGAGACACCGAGCTACAAATCCCACAATGTCCTTCATCATTCTCCTCTACTAATAATGTTGTCTTAGATCTTGATAAATCTTCGCGTCACTCGAATTAATGGAATACTGCGAGCTATGGGCCTCCTCCAGAATCAACTCGCGAAGACCATCCACATTGGTCACACATATCCGGCCCTACATCCTCAACACCCTATCATCCCTAATGGTCACATCTCTGGCATAATCATGCTGAACGTTGTCCTTAAGGACAAGAAAATGAGGATCATCATACTAACGCTCTCTGATGCAATCAAATAAGGAAGATCGAGAAATCACACAAGCCAATACCCGATTGGGCTCCAAAATATTTAACCTCACGAACTGATTGGCCAAGGCCTGAACATCAACTAGAAGAGGTCTTTCCCCAACTAAAGTATATGCCAAACTCCCCATACTCACCGCTTTCCTACTCAAGGAATCATCCACCACATTGGCCTTCCCCAGATGGTATAAAATAGTAATATCATAATCCTTTAGCAACTCCAACCATCTCCGCTTCCTCAAATTGATATTCTTCTACTTGAACAAGTGCTGGAGGCTACGATGATCAGTAAATACCTCACAAGACACACCATACAAATAGTGCCTCCAAATCTTCAATGCGTGAACAATGGCAGCCAACTCTAAATCATGAATAGGGTAGTTCTTCTCATGGGGCTTCAACTGACGAGAAGCATAAGCAATAATTCTACCCTTCTGCATCAACACAAACCCAATACCTACTCTCGAAACATCACAATACATGGTATATCAACCTGAATCTGATGGCAAAACTAACACTGGAGTTGTGGTCAAGTCAGTCTTGAGCTTCTTAAAGCTCTCTCACATTCATCCGACCACCTGAATGGAGCGCCCTTTTGAGTCAACTTGGTCAAGAGTGATGCGATAGATGAAAATCCCTAAACAAACTGGCGGTAATAACCCGCCAAACCAGGGAAGCTGGGAATCTCTGTGGCTGAGGACATTCTAGGCCAACTCTGAAATGCCTCTATCTTCTTCGGATCAACCTAAATACCCTCACTGGACACCACGTGCCCCAAGAAAGCCACTGAACTGAGCCAAAACTCACACTTGGAGAACTTTGCATAAAGCTTCTCCTCCCTTAATCTCTGCAACACAACTCTCAAGTGCTCCGCGTGCTCCTCCTGACTACGTGAGTACATTAGAATATCATCAATGAAAACTATGACAAATGAGTCGAGATAAGGCCAAAACACGTTGTTCATCAAATGCATGAACGCTGATGGGGCATTGGTCAGCCCAAAGGATATCACCAAGAACTCATAATGACCATATCTAGTCCTGAAAGCTGTCTTAAGAATATCTGAATCCATGATCTTTAACTCGTGATAACCAGAACGGAGATCAATCTTGGAGAACATTCTTGCTCCCTGAAGCTGGTCAAACAAATTAATCATCGATACGAGGCAAATGATACTTATTCTTGATTGTTACTTTGGTCAACTGCCTAAAGTCAATGCACATCCTCATCGTGCCATCCTTCTTCTTCACAAACAGGACAGGCACACCCCAAGGCGACACACTAGGCCGAATAAACCCCTTATCAAGGAGTTCTTGAAGTTGTTCCTTCAACTCCTTTAATTTCGCTAGTGCCATACGATATATTGAAATAGAAATGGCTGAGTGCCCGGTACTAGATCAATACCAAAATCAATATACATGTCCAGCAGCATGCCCGACAGCTCTGCAGGAAACACATCGAGAAAATCCCTCACAACAGGAATAGAATCAATACTAGGAGTCTCTACACTAACATTCCTCATAAAGGTTCTATATGAAAGACAACCCTTCCCAACCATACGTTGGGCCATCAAGAATGAAATTACCCTACTGGGAACATAATCAGTCGAACCTCGCCACTCAATCCGTGGCACACTCGGCATAGCCAATGTCACTGTATTAGCATGACTGTCCTAAATAGCACGACACGGAGATAGCCAATCTATACCCAATATAACATCAAAGTCTACCATACATAACAAAAAAAGATCCACTCGTGTCTCCAAACCCCCAATAGTCACCATGCATGACCGGTACACACGGTCTACAACAAAAATATCGCCCACCGGAGTAGATACACGAACAGATGAAATAAGAGACTCACGGGGCATATCCAAATAACAAGCAAATTATAATGACACATAAGAATAAGTGGAACCGTTATCAAATAATATAGAGGCATCTTTATGGTAGACTAAGACAATACCTCTGATCACAGCATCTGAAGCAATAACATCGGGTCTACCTAGGAGTGCATAGAAACGGCCCTGACTGCCACATGATCGACCTCCCCCTCTAGTGCGACCCCTAGCTGGCTGGCTGGGTAGTGGTGAAGTAATTGGTATTGAAGTCGATGGCTAACTCCTCTGCTTAGATGAACCCCCAAGACGACGAGGACACTGCCTCCACATATGACCCAACTCTCCACACTCATAGCAACTCCCTGGTGCTAGAGATAGGGACTGAATGGAACCCCTAGCACCGAAATGACTAGCAGATGCTCCTAGCATAGAAGAGCTCTGAACTAACGGAGCATGGGACGAACTTTGGACTAGAAGGGCATAGACTGATGGCTGGAGCTGATGATAACTGCGAGAACCATGACCCGATGACGACCACGATAACCTGGGCGAGCTGACTAAGCATGCCTGAATGGATGGCCTCTGTCGTGCTAAAACTGACCCATCGAAGGAGCACCACCATAACTACCCGATCCCCAAGGCCTCTTGGCCTCCCTTTCATCTCACTCTTGGCGACGAACTAACTCAATCTCGCGAGCAATGTCTACAACCTCCTCAAAAGTAGCACCAGACACCCTCACCCTGGTTATGAGAATATGAAGCTGATATGTGAGGCCATCAACGAACCTCTTAATCCTCTCTCTCTCTCTGTAGGAACTAAACAAACAACATGACGAGATAGGTTCGAGAACCTCATCTCATACTGCGTCACAGTCATCTCTCCCTAACGCAACCACTCGAACTGCGTGCGCAGCTCCTCTCTGCAAGACTATGGCCCATACTTCTCCAAAAAGAGAACGAAGAACTGCTACCAGGTAAGAAGTGCTGCACCAATAGGCCTACGCCTCTAATAAGGCTCCCACCCAGTGAAGGTAGCTCCAGAAAACTAAAAAGTAGTGAAAGCGACCTCACTGGTCTCCAGAATACCCGTTGTACGAAGAATCCTCTAACACTTTTCCAAGAAACCCTAGGCATCCTCGCCCTCTACACCACTGAAATTCGGAGGCTGGAGTCTACCAAACCTCTCCAACCTACGTTACTCGTACTCTGGCATAACAGGAGCTACATAGTCCTGAACAGATGTAACTGGTTGGGCTGGAGGTGCCCCTGGTGTCTGAAGTCCCAGAATCACAATGGGCACAACTGGTTTTTGAGCTGGTGCTGCTGGAGCGTCCACAGCTAGGACCTGATCCTGAACTAGGGCGGTTGGTGGATCTACGGGTGCTACCCTAGCTGCTATGCGAGATACACACTTGCCCCTACCACGACCTCGGCCTTTAGTGGTCCCAACTGGTGGTACTGGCAGTAGTCCATCCTGACTGGATGCTTGTGTCCTTACCATCTGTAATAGAATAGAATCACATAAGTTTAGTACTCGGATCAACAGATTCACACGACAAGAATTTCAAGAATATAATTTTTTTTTCCTAAAGGTTTTGTAGCCTCTCGAGGATAAATACAGACGTGTCCATACCGATTCGCGAGACTTTACTAAACCTACTCATAAATCGTGAGACGTATGTAACCTAGGCTCTAATACCAACTTATCACGATCCTAAACCCGGACTCGGTCGTGATGGCGCCTATCATGAAACAAGGCCAGCTGACATAAACCCCCAATACAAATTAACAGTTATTTAATTCATAATTAAACCATTAATAAGTGATAAATCCCAAAATAGAGTGAAATAGAACAAATGCGAAAATGAACACATGCCGACATCAGGGTGTCACCAGTCATAATCATCTAAACACCTGTATAAGAGTATGAAAGAGAATACGCAGTCTATTACAGAACTAATAAAAGGAACGTAAGATAAGAGGAAGAAGCACTGGGCTGCGAACGCCGAACAACTACCTAGTGAACTCCAAACACCTTGCTAGAAGCAATCAGCCCTTGCTAACGGAACTCGAGGCTTCTAAATCTGCACACAGGGTGTAGGGAGTAATGTGAGAATGCCAACTCAATGAGTAATAAAAGTAAAGGCAGTTGAGCGATAAGAAAACACATAAAACACAACAAAATGCTACAAAGAGGCAGTGTAAAATTAGAACAAGGCAATAATCAGTATAAACTCATAGAAACAACTTAGTTCAATAAAAACCTCTTTAAAACAACTTTTAGCAGTTAAACAAGTGAATGAAAATTAGTGACAAAAAATAACCACATAAAATCAGCCCCTCGGGGAAAATACCAAACGAATCAGCCCCTCAGCTATCTCACAATCACTCTTATCAGCCCCTTGTGCAATAACATAGAACAACATCAGCCCCTCGGGCTATATCACATCTCACACTGGGTACCCGCACTCACTAGGGGTGCACTGACTCCGAGAGGGGCCCCTTACGGCCCAAGCGCAATATCAAGCCAACTCGTGGCATAATCAAATAGGCTCTCTGCATCATATCAAGCCACCTTGTGGCATAACCAATCGGCCCTCGACCTCATAATCATGAATCAACACAATACCGCTGCGGCGCAGCCCGATCCCATAGTAACATCACAACACAGGCCCTCGGCTCTACTCAGTCAGAAATCTCTAAAAGCCACTCGGGCATAGTAAAATATATGATGCTCAGCCCAAAATATCATTTAAGGTGTCAAAATAGAGTAAATATGGATGAGTTATGAAAATAGTAGAATACAACATGATTGAGTACAAATATGAAGTCAAATTAGTGAGGAATAGTAGTAAAAATCCCCTAAGGGTCCAAAACAGTTGGCACGAGGCCCAAATATAACATTCAACCCAAAGCATGTTGATAGCAAATAGTTTTTACTCAAATACACAGTTAAACAGTCATACGAGACGGATCAAGTCACAATCCCCAACGGTGCACGACCCTACGCTCATCATCTAGCATGTGTTTTACCTCAAAGTAGCACAACGATGTGAAATCTGGGGTTTCATACCCTCAGGACAACATTTACAATCATTACTCACCTCTATCTGGTCCAAACCTTGTCTCGCGATGCCTTTGCCTCTCGAATCGGCCTCCAGATGCTTCAAATCTATCAAAAATCAGTACATAACCATCAATATATGCTAAGGGAAGAAAGCCCACTCGAAAGAAATCAAATTACAACACAAATCACAAAATTAACCAAACCCGACCCCCGGACCTACGTCTCGGAATTCGATAAAACATACATCAATAAACTCTTTATCCTCCCACGAGTTCATCCATATCAAAAGTACCGAAATTTGAGCAGAAATGACCCCTCAAATTCTTAATCAAAGGTTTCCAATCTCAAGCCCTAGTTCCTATAATATTTACCCACAAGTTTCCCTAAATTTCAAGCCTAATCCATGAAATAACACCATAGGGACGAGTTTTAGGATAAAAAATCTTACCTCAATGAAGTTCCCTATGATTCCCTCTTCAAATTCCCCAAAAAGCTCCAAAGTCGATTTATAATGGTGAAGAAAGGTTGAAAATCGCGAAGGATGAAATATATACCTTCTGACTTAGGGATTCCGCACCTGCGGTCCTTTTCCCGCTTCTGCGGCCAAAGCACCTAACTGCGGTTTTCACTTAAAAGCCCAGTTCTGCATCTGCGATGGAACACTCGCACCTATGCTATCACAGGTCCGCTCACCCAGCCGCTTCTGCGGTTCCAGCTCCCCAAGGCCAATCCGCATCTGCGACCCTCAGGGCGCTTCTGCGAGCCTGCACTTGCGGTCCCCTAGCCGCAGGTGCGGTTATGACAGCAATAGGAAATCTTCAGTTGCCAAAACCCAGCTCAAAATCTTCCGTCAACCATCCGAAATGACCCAGAGGCTCTCGGGACCTCAACCAATAGCACAAACAAGTCATATACCACTATCAAAACTTATACCAATCTTCAAAACACCTCGAACAACATCGAATCAACCAAATAGCATTGGATTCAAGCCTAAGGTTCCAAAAATTTTCCGAATTCCACTTTTGATCAAAAAGTCTATCAAACCACGTCCGAATGACCTGAAATTTTGCGCACACATCCCAAATGATGCAACGGACCGACTGCAACTCCTGGAATTCCATTCCGACCCCTATATCAAAATCTCACCTACCAATCGGAAAATGCCAATCCTATTTTTCCAATTCAAGCCTAAACCTACTACGGACCTCCAAAACACGTTCCGATCACACTCCTAAGTCCCAAATCATCTCCCGAAGCTATCCGAACCGTCAGAATTCACATCCGATTCCTTTTTCACATAAGTCAACATTCGGTTAACTTTTCCAACTTAAGCTTACTCAAAAGAGACTAAGTGTCTCAAACCTTACCAAAATCTTTCCGAACCCAAGCCAACCAATCCGATAACACATAATACCGCTGAAAAAGATAATAAGAAGCAAAAATGGGAAAAATGAAGCAGTAACACATAAAACGACCGGTCGGGTCGTTACACTTTTGTAAAGACCAGCACTACCCCTCCCCCTCCGCTTTTCGCCCTCCCCCTTTCGCCTTTCCCTTTCATCTTCTTCTTTGCATCAGTCATGTCCTCCATCCCCTTTTTTTAAATCCCTTCCTCCCCCCAACAAATTAATATTCAAACCAATATGAAATAACAGAGAATAGCCAAATAGAGAACCCACCAAGGGATCATTAATTGACCTCGCCGGAAAAGCTCATCATGCGACCTCCATTGTCGAAAATTTGTTCTCCAAGCAAAGCTAGAAAACGATTCTAAGGGAAGGGAATTGAAGAAGGTGATGCAAACAAGGAAACAATTGGTGAGGTATAAATGACTACTTTGAACAGAGAGCTAGTAGTACGTGAGAATTACAGAATAAGCTACTACAAAATTACCTATTTGCTAGTGACAACACAGTCATGGGAACAGACAAGGGGACAACATCTCTGCCTTTTTTGGTAAACTCAATCAAGCAGATCAGATGTGAAAAATATGATTTCCTTACCTCTATGGTGGTTTCATGGTAGGTTGAGGCGGTTTTGTTAAGAAGAAAGGAAGAAGAGAGACTAAGTTCTTGGTTTTTTTTTTTCAAAGAAAAACAATTAGGCTGAAAAATTGATTTCACGCTTCCAAGACTTTGTTAGCAAACATGCATTTGCCACATAAGAACCATGTGTTTGCTTGATACACTTAATAAATACTTGAAGTGTCTAAACGGTAAATGGGTCAGTTGGGCTGTGTGTTTGATCGTTAAGGACAACTTGAAGGGGCCGTTTATGTATTTCGCCAAACGACTATGAGCCCGTTTTGATGGGCTTGTTTTAAGTAACTTTTAAACCAAAATAACTTTTAAGCCATAAGTTAGGAATTGTAACTTTTGCCTTTTGGCTTATTTTTGTTATTTTAGCTTAAAAACAAGTGCTTAAAAGCACTTTTTTACTTTATCCAAACACTACAAAATGACTTAAAAGCAATTTTGGCTCAAAAGCACTTAAAACAAGCCAATTCAAATTTTATCTATGACTAAAATACTAGTATTAGCTAAATAATGTCTTGCCCAATAAGGTATTAACCACTCCGGCCCAAAAGGATACGAATGCAATTCGTAACACTAAGCAAATATTTATAATTCAATGCTTTAGTAGTATAAAAAATTGTTACTATTTTAATGATACACAAATTATGATTGTGCAGATACAAAGAATAAATTACAGTTTCACGCGTGACGTTAAATCAACGATCAATTTTAATTACAAAACTGAAAGACAACAAGAATCAAAATTAGGTGCCAAAGGTTCGTCATGTTGCAGACACTTATACCCATTTAGAATGCATTTTTCGCCAAACATTGAATACAATATAAATGCAAATGTTAATCTTATAATATTCTCAGGAAGTTCGGCATGACATGTAAAAATTTGGTATATTAAGAGAAAAGGCATTAATTTGCGTTTACTTAATGAATAAAGAATAGCAATTGAAGTTTGAAGTCAAGGAGGGTACGGTGATTACGGTTCCGTACATTTTCAAAAGATGTTAGCCTAAGGACAAAGACACCTTTCATGACAACAAGTTTGGTGGGCCTGTCTCTTTGCTCACGTTTGTTTTAGCGTCCATTATTGACTTTCTATTTACAAGCTCGTATTTGTTATAAATATATTATATTGTGGATGTTTATTTAGTATTACTTTGTAAATAAATATTCTGAAGAAGTTTATCCATATGAGATTATGCCGTAAATATGTTTATCTATTTGGTACTCTATTGAAAATAAGTCTCCTGAAGAAGCTTATCACTTCGATACTCCGTTATAAATAAATATTATCCCCGGTAGAAAATCAACCATACATGGTACAATAAGCTTATCCTTTCGGTACATCGTTACAGATAAACATTACCCCCGGTAGAAAATTATCCATACATGGTATCATAAGCTTATCATTTCAATACTCCGTTATGAATAAATATTACTTCTGGTGGAAGATTATCCATACCTTGTACAATAAGCATATCCTTTTGGTACTCCGTTATGGATAAATATTGCCCCCGGTAGAAGAATATCTATATCCGGTACAACAACAGCTTACACAACAACTTCTTTTCGTCTATAAATAAAGGAGATTTCAGCCCATTATGTACATCAGTTTGAAGTTGAATAACATATCAGTTTCTCTTTATACTTGTCTTTACTTTACAATATTTTTTTTATAACACATTATCATTACGAGACTCTGCCATCTCGGGCAAATACTTTAAAAGTATCAAAGGTAAGACATTTCTTTTATAAATAAGGTCAAATCTTTCTAAACTTGAACTTGTAGCCCTGGATATATCGAGCAAAAGTTACATGTCTTGGTTGCTTGATGTGACGGGTCAGGCAGACACCATTAAGGACAAAAATCAAGAATCAAACCAAGATCGTGCCAAAATAATTATATTCCTATGCCATCGCCTTTATGAAGGCTTGAAAATGGAATATTTCACTATTAAAGATCCAATCATACTGTGAAATAATTTGAAAGATAGATATGACTACTTAAAGATGGTCCTTTTTCCAACGACATGTTATGATTGGACTCATCTAAGGCTACAAAATTTTAAATCTATTAGCGAGTATAATTCTGCTATGTTCAGAATTATTTCCCAATTGAAAGTATGTGGTGATAATATTACTGATCATGATGTGTTCGAGAAATCTTTCACCACTTTTCATGCCTTGAATACGCTACTGCATCAGCAATAATGAGAGATGGGATTCAAGAGATATTCTAAACTTATCTCACATGTTCTTATAGCCGAGCAACATAATGGGTTATTAATGAAAAATCATGAAAGCCGACCTACTGGTTCTTATCCATTCCCTCAAGTGAATGAGACGAACTTTCGCCAAGCTAAACGTGGAAGAGGTCGTGGCCCCAGTCGTCGTCATTGCCGTGGTCGGGGAAGAAACTATAATCATGGTAATAATAATGTACTAAAGAACCCTCCTGACCGCCAGTAGTGGCAAAGGAAGGAACAAAATCATGAAGCGGTGCAATCAACAAATGCAGAAAATGCATGCTATACTTGTGGAGGAAAAGGGCACTTATCGCGTACTTGTCGTACGCCAAAGTACCAGGTTGAGCTTTATTAAGCCTCCCTAAATAAGACAGAGAAAAATGTTGAAGCAAATTTTGTTTCTGAAGATAATTTAGACATCATGTATCTGGATGTAGCTAATTACTTTGCACTCCCCGAAGGAGAAATAAGTCATGTGATTGGTGATGAATCTGTAAAAATATAAATATTTTTAATTTTGTTGCTTGTAGAATATAATATGGTTATATAATTGATGTACATAAATAAAACTTGTACTTTGATAATAATATTTGCTATCATATTTATTTTGTTTATGTTATTTTGAAGAATATGAATAATCCTCAAATTATGTTTGGATCAAAGACCAATCATGAATATATTTTTGTAATTGATAGTGGAACAACTCATGTCATATTCAAAATCAGAAATACTTTTCTTATTTGCATAAGGAAAAAGTATATATTTCAACAATTTCTGGTAATATAAGTTTGATTGAAGGCTCTAGAAGAGCCACTATATTTCTGTCTAAGGGAACAAAACATATTATAGACAATGCATTATTCTCCTTCAAGTCCAAAAAAACATGTTGAGTTTTATAAATATCCACTGAAATGGGTATCATGTTGAGACGATAGATGAAATGAGTATGGAATATCTTTGTATTAAGAAGAATGTTTCTTGCTAGAAGCGCATTGTAGAAAAATTACCAACTTTTGTTTTCTGGCTTATATTATTCAAAGATTAGTATAGTTGAAGTACACTCTATCGTAAACAAGAAGTTTACTGATTCAAATATTTTTTGTGCTTTGGCATGGCCGTTTGGGCCATCCTGGATCAATAATGATGAGATGAATTACTAAAAATTCAAGTCGACATCCATTAAAGAACCTGAAGATTCTTACAAATAATGAATTTTATGATGATGCTTGTTATGAAGGAAAAATGATCACTAGACCATCACCAATGAAGGATGGCATTGAATCATCTGCCTTTTTAGAAATAATACATGGGGATATATGTGGACCTATTCACCCACCAAGTGGGCTGTTTAGATATTTTATGGTCCTAATACATGCATCTTCAAGATGGTCTGATCTGTACATACTATCATCTCACAACCTGACATTTGCAAATCTATTATCCCAAATAATTAGATTAAGGACACAATTCCCAGATTATCCTTTAAAGGCTATTCGCCTTGATAATGATGGGGAATTCTCATCTAAAACTTTTGATGATTACTGTCTATCAGTAGGGATAAAAGTAGAACATCCTGTAGCTTATGTTCATACTCAAAATGGTCGTGCATAGTCATTTATTAAACGCCTGCAATTGATAGCAAGACCACTATTTATTAAAATAAAATTGCCCACTACTATTTGGGCCATGCGATCTAGCATGCAACATCACTTATCCGTCTCAAACTGACACATTATAATAAATACTCCTCGTCATATTTAATTTTTGGCCATGAATCAAATATTGCTCATCTACAAAGTTTTGGATGTGCTGTATATGTGCTAGTAGCACCACCACAGTGAAGTAAGATGCGCCCACTAAGAAGGATGGGAATATATGTTGGTTTTGAATTACCCTATATTATTTTCTATCTTGAACCATTGACAAGACATTTATTTACTGCTCGCTTTGCAGATTGTTGATTTGATGAAACAAATTTCTCACAATTAGGGGGAGAGAAAAAGGAAATCAAAAGAGAAATTGTGTGAAAAGTTTCATCATTATCTCATTTTGATCCACGTACCCCTATATGTAATTAGGAGGTCTAGAAGATAATCTGTTTAGAAAATATAGCAAATCAAATGCCAGACGCATTTAGTGATTTGAAAAAGATAACTAAGTCACATATCCCCGTAGAGAATGTGCCTATCCGAATTGATGTCCCGGCAGGACCATCTAATAGCATGAGAGCTAGTGAATCTAAAGAACGCCCGAAGCATAATAGGCCTTTGGGTTCTAAGGATCGAAATCCTCGAAAAAGAAAATCAACTAATGATCAAAACAATACTATAAAGGGATCTCCTGAAGAGACCCAAGATATGATTAGTTCTGAGATTCCTTAAGAAATCGATCAACCCGAGGCTCAAGTAAGTGAGGAACTTTTAATAAGTTCTACCGGTGATGAGATTAATTTAAATCAATCCTGAAATAGTGGTGGATAATATTTTTACATATAATGTTGCACTTAATATTATGCAAGTATTGAGGATTTTGAAACTCGATTTGTTGAAGAATGTCGACAAAGATCTGATTGGCCAAAATGACAAGAGGCAATATAGTCAGAATTGAACGCAGTTGCTAAAAGAGAGGTCTTTGGACCTGTATTCCAAACACCTATTGGTAAAAAAACCAGTTTGTCATAAATGAGTTTTTCTGCGATAAAGGGATGATGTAATGAAACTGAAGAATACAAAGCTCGCCGCTCACAAGGATTCTCACAACGACCTAGAGTCAATTTTGATGAAACATATTCAATATTGATGGATGTGATAACATTTCGATATCTCATCAGTTTAGCACTATATGAAAAAACTTGAAATATATCTAATGGATGTAATTACAGCTTCTTTGTACGGTTCACTTGACAATGAAATTTATATGATAATACCTGAAGTATTTAAAATGCTGAAGAAAATTCAAAATATCGGGAGATGTATTCAACCAGATTACAAAGAACATTGTACGGTTTAAAGCAATCTGGGCGCATGTGTTATAATCCTCTCATTGAATATTTGCTGAAAGAAGGTTACACAAATGATGTTTTTTGTCCATATATCTTTATGAAGAAAATGGCATCAGAATTTATTACACTTGTTGTTTATATTTATGACATAAATCTTGTTGGAACTCCTGAAGAGCTCCAAAAGGCAATTGAACATCTTATGAAAGAATTTGAGATAAAAAATCTTGGAAAGACAAAAGTCTTGGTCTGCAAATTGAACATTTAGCAGACAGGATCTTTTTCCATCAATCTGCATATACAAAAAAGGGTCTTAAAATGCATTTACATGGACAAAACGCACCCATTAAGTACACCAATGGTTCTTCTATCACTTGAAGTGCATAAGAATTTGTTCAAACCTCCATAAGAGGATGAGGAGCTCCTTGTTCCTGAAACACGCTATCTTAGTGAAATTGGTGTACTTATGTATCTTGATAATGCTACAAGACCTGAATGGGATATAGCTCTTCTGTTAATTTACTATCAAGATATAGCTCTTCTCCTCCACGGAGACATTGGAATGGGATTAGGCATATATTGCGGTATTTAAAGGAAACTCTTGATATGACTTTGTTTTATGATAACAAAGGTATTACATGTCTTTTTGGTTATGTAGATGTATGTTATTTATCTGATCCACCTAAAGCTCGATCTCTAATCGGATCATGTTTACATATGGAGGTATTGTCAATTGTAACACCCCGTAAATTTTTATTAGTTATGGATGCATCAAATGAGTATTAATGTGATGGTTATCAATTGGTTATGATAACAAGTGTACGAGGCATATCATAAGTAATTTGGGGTCCAAGGAGAGACCTAAGTCTAAGCCAAGTTGGAAAATTACATGATAAACTAAAATTCCAAATGAGTACACACAAGACCACACTGTGGACGAGCATACCTACTGATATATAAGGTGTTATGTGATTTAAAACCTATCAAATGAAATATCTTTGAGTCTAGTTTCTAACCCTTTAAACCATTCGTCATTTGAACACTCCTACTAGACGTTGTGACCAAATTATCAAAAGCTGGCAGGATTTTGTACTACCGTGCTGCCCCATGCGGCGCAGTTGTGGAGATTTTCATAACACTTCCAAATTTCATTTATAGACATATTTTTCATTACCGCGCTACCCAATGTGGCGCCAAATGTGCCATGGCTGTGCAAATCTCATTTTTTTCAACCCTACCCTATTCTGATATAAGACCTTCGGGGGTTATTTTTTCCCACTCGTTTGGCGGATTTTGGAGCTTTTCTCCACTCTCTAAAGGCCTCCAACCCCTACCATATTCAAGGTAAGAAATCCCCATTATGGTGGCGTGATTTACATTATTTATACACTAGTATTGATGAAATCTACACATAAAATACTTAGAGCTTCAAAAGATTTCTTCAAGAATTCAAAGGAGGTCTTTGCAAGATTTCTTCCAAAAAGGTAATCCTACACCCTTAGACATACATGTATGAATTTATTAAGGGAATATGAGTATGAATAAATATTGAAACTCTTGGTATGGTTGTTGGAAACCATAAGTTCCCAATATAATTACACAACTATTATAGAGATTGAAAGATGTTTATTTAATTGACCTTTATTGGTTGGGTATGGATAAATGGTCATATATATGATGTTGGAAGTTATAAATTGGTTAATCATGATGATGGGATAAATTTTTGATGAATGGTGGTAGTTAGATGAAATAATTATATGGTGATGAGATGTAGAGATTTATGCATACAAGGTATTTGATAATATGCCTAAATGGCTTAAGCTATGGAATTTGTTAGTAATATTGGGTTCCATTGGATGTTGCTATTGTAGATTCAAGGTGTGAGCACGTGATTTTTGCCCTATATGAATTACTCCCATAAATTCAAACAAAATAAATTTTTCCCATTGTTTACAATTTCGTTGATTTTTGTAGCATTTTTTGTTAATTGTTTGCATTTGTCTGTGCACATCTATTTTATTTAATTCATGAAAAGTACAAAAAAAATACCATGCATTTGCATTAGGATTTATATTTTGCATTTTTAGTTTAATTAGCAAATTAGTTATTTTATAACAATGAAAAATCACAAAAATGACTCATTTTTGTATTTTTAGCTTTTTAATATTAAATTGGTAATTTCTTCTTTTAATTTAGAAGTAATTAACTGTCATAAATATCTTAGTAGATAATTAACTTCATTTCATAGATTAGTTTAATTTAAGAGTCTAATTTAGTTTTTTTTTTAGAAAAGAAGGGAAAGGGGAAAATATAACAAAAAAGAAAGGAAAAGGAATGTGTTCTTAAAAAAAACCATCTGGGCCAAGACCAACAAAAAAAAATCCCAAGCCCAACCCCTTCTTCTCATTAACCCACCCCAACCCACCTAACCAGCGGTACGACCCAACCCGCCCCATTTATAACACAAAACAAACAAAAGAAACCCTAAATCCAAAGACCTCAAACAATGGAACACTGTTCTTCTTCTCCAAACAACCGAATCCATTCCCAAAAATCGCCAAAATTCAGGCGAGTGAAAACCAAACTCGCATCACGCGTCTCTCCCTTCTCTCCTCCTGCCATAGTTGTAATGGTTTCTAACACAAAATATTCCCCCCCCCTCACTAGCTCGAATTTGAGATATAGCACACGATTGGAAGGTTCTGAGAATGATTCGTTGGATGAGTGTGAGGCGTTGGATTGATTTCACTCAATCCGAGCCCCACATTCATCAGAGGCTCATTTTCAAAAGGGACCTCATCCGATTTTGAGGGAGGGGAGATTTCAGAGAATTCTCGGGTAAACAATTAGAGGAAGAAAAAATGGAGGTTTGGTTCTGAGTTTTCTTAGGTTTTATTCATTCTGTTTTCTTTTCGATTTTTGAAAGAGAATGGGAAAATTTTCGAGTTCTTTTCTTTTGCTAGTTCTTAGTTTGCTTCCAAAACTCTGAAAATTCGAAAAAAAAAATTCCATTTCCTTCCATGATTTCCGTTCAAGTGAAGTTGATTTAAGCGAGCTCATCGCTGTTGAGAGCTGCTGGTCGAGTTCCCTCTGTGGCTGCTAAGTCTTGTTTCTCTGCTGTTGCTTTGTTCTTTTGGATTTCCACTACCGAACCTTTTTGTATTTTTCTCTTGGAAGTAGTTGAAGTTTTGCGCATTCAGGTACATTTCCTCTCCTGTACTACTTTGTTAGATGGTTTAAAACATGGTTAAGAAGTTCAGTCTTGATTAAGGTAAAATTTATGCATTGTGGATGTGAAAAGTTACATTTTGAGGAAACCTGTGGTTGCTAGCAGAGCACGAATCTGTGATGCTTTTACTTTGGAATTCTTGCTGTTTGTTTCATTAGTTTGCTTTGTTTGGTTGAAGCTTGGGTAGTTGTGAAAATGTTAGCCAAATCTCATTCTACCGACGTGTTATGTTGTGATTTTTATGAACATTTAAGTACATTCTTCCCAGTTGGAGCCCGAAAGAGTGCTGGAAACAAGTGTTGTTTTCTGCCTATTGATAATCCAGTGTACTTGTTGCTGTTCCTTGTTCTGATAAGTCCCTATGACAACTGATAGCCCTATTTATTCGGGAAACAATTGGTGTTGGAATTCATGTGTCAAAAGCTAGAGTGACTGAGAACATTAACCGTTTGGTGTAGATCCTATGAGCTTGAGTTGATAATTCTATTAGACCTAAAAGTTTAAGTTTCAAGTTATACAATTGATGAGGAAGTGATATTAGCTAAGTCCATGTCTTGTGTTCTTTGATTGTGAGCTTAATACCACGGTCTGAGCTTAACTCATGTTAAACCTCTTTCTAATGATTAAAGTTGTTTAAAGTTATGTTCCTCATATATAACATAGAATTGATACTATGAACATTTGTCTGAACAATGTCGTGGTCCAGTACTAGGTATATCTGAGTTGAATGGCCCTTAAATGAAATTGAATGAGGTTTCAATGAAGGTTTAATTCTGAAACAAGAGGCAAAACCTCATTTTTCCTTCTTGTTTTGAGTTTCTTATAGTTAGTGCTTATGTGAACTACAAGGTACGCAGCAAAACGATGTTTATGAGTCATAATTGTTAGAAGATTTTCAGTCTAGTATATTTGTTCTATATCTGTTACCATTGATCGTATGGGTTCCATTTGATATTCTAAATTTATAAGGGCATGAGCATTGGTCCGTTTCTCTGTGATAAATTGGAAGGAAAGGTCTTGACTGCTTGATTCTAGTGATTTCTGTTTGGGACTTCCGAAGGATTCTATTGATATGCATGTTGGCTAACATTTAGCTTCATCTAAATAAACTCTGTTCATGTTCTAGAGTTAGCATCCTGATGCATCTGTTAAGGCTTCATTAGTTTTAAATGGTGTTTGTTTCACTCCCATCCCTAGTATAGATGTACAGAACCTCAAAACATGGTTTGTATTTCATTAGGCATTAATCTCAGCTTGTTAAGGTTTGTTGAGTGATTGTTTCCCCCCTTTTCTCCTCCATCATCACTCTTCCCCTTCATTTTCTGATAACTTGATAGGCGGCACCTTGATTTGAATTGGAGCTTTATTTCCTTTTGTTTCTTAAATAACAGTAACATTGGTGTGAGGATAGGATAAAAGATTGCAAGCTGAATGATAGTAATAGATAGTAAGGCTTTGTTCAAAAATGACATTTGTTATTGGATAATTAGTGAAAAGCATGCCAACTGTTGATGGACTCATGAATACTCAATTGAGCTTTGGAAATTACTTTAAATGCTAATGCTATTCCTTTCGTGGTAGATTAATGTATTGGTATGCGAAATCTATCATGTATTAAGGGAATTCCTAGTAACATTAATTAATATCTGGTTTTGTGTTGTCTTGTTGGAGTATGTAGTGATCGATCGAACCTCTGCTTTTGTGTTTTGTTGCTTGTTATTTTTTTATTTTTTATTTTTCGCAAAAATAAATGAGCTAGTTGAATCGCCTCCCTAATAATAATTGTCGCTACGGGTACGGTTCCCGTGACGTGGTCGTGATGCTTAATTTCTGAAATCCGGGGGTACATTTATGTGACCCAGCCATAATTTAATTTTTTGTTAATTAAATAAACATGTTATAGATCGTGGGTACGGTTCCCTTGACATGATCCGCGATATGTAACACTAATTTATTAAATGCTGTTTGAAAGGAATAAAATGCACATAGGTTTCAAAGATGTTTTAAAATCAAATAAATAGGCCAATAATAACTGTTGAGCGACCGTGCTAAAACCACGGAACCCGGGAATGCCTAACACCTTCTCTCGGGTTAACAAAATTCGTTACCCGGATTTCTGTGTTCGCGGACTGTAAAACAGAGTCGAAATTCCTTGATTCGGGATTTAAATCGGTGAATTGGGACACCATAAATTATCCCAAGTGGCGACTCTGATTTTAATATAAATAATCTCGTTTTGATTGTCACTTAAATTGGAAAAACTCCCTTATACCCTTGCGGGGTGGTAAAAAGGAGGTGTGACAACTCTGGTGACTCTGCTGAGGACAAGATCCTAGAATCTCTGGTTCAGGGTTTAAGAACTCGAGCTTAGAATAATTGTTACATTTGTCTTTTATTTATTATCTAGTTTTATTACATGTTTGGGCCTAATGTGCTAAATGCTGCTTTTTACTGATTTGATACTATTTGTACTGTATATAAACTGCTACGAAACACTTCTCTTCTCAGCTTCGGGGATGTGCACGCTGGCGTGACACCTTTTCTGTTTGTATCATACCTTAAATTAGGAAGAGGCTCGGACAAGTTACAAAGCCGGATGGCTTTTTGGTTCCCGGTACGTAGCCCCCCTCGGCTCGAGTTGTCCACTCGGGTGCACAAGTCTAGAACAACATACCCAGGTTTTGAACTTAGAATAACTCATCCTCATGCCGGATCCCTAGTAGGAACACTTGGAGACTCAACACAAGGGTTGGGTCCGTCAAGGACAGGCGTACCCGTAAACAACAGACCAACCTGATGCATGTTTATGTGCTACCTGTGCATTTGATTTGTTTCGGACTGCATGTTGACCGGCTTCTAGATTAAGTTAGAAAAACCAGAATTTGTTAGAGAAAAGAAAAAAAAAGACCAAGTGCGGAGAATGAGAGAAAATTTCATCTGTTGCCCAAAGGTATCCAAAACATCCCGAAACTCTGCCGAATTTTTTTTTAAAAAAAAGAGAAGAAAAAGGATTCCTTGAAAAAAAAGGTTTCTTGAAAAGAGAAGAATTAGTCCAAAATAATTTTTGTTTTTTTCCTTTTCATGTCAAAACTGGCCGAACTACGCGGGTTTGATTCTCACCGGATGCGGGATACGTAGGCAACCCTTATCGGGTCCAGCCCCGCTTTTTGGAAAACTTTGAAAAAATATATGAAGTGTCATCGTTTTGTCATAAATAAAGTGGGTAATGCCGTTCTTGTCTAAAATAGCCGAATGTCCCAACGGGACGCCGGAGGGCTGTTTTTGCAAGAATAGCCGCTGACTGTGTTTTGTCAAATTTTGGCCACTTAGCTCGCACAACCCTAAAAGCTTCCATTTCAAAGTGTTGAAGGGCCGTATTCGCAAAAGTAGCCCTGACTTCTTGATTTTTGCAAAAAATAACCCCTTTTTTGTTAGTTTTTCAAATGAGATTCTCTTTGTGTGTAAACCAATCACCCTAATCTAAATATGCAGAATGATCACGAGTAAAAATTTACCAATGAAGGCTAGGTCCAAGATTATGTTGGATCTACTCATGTGGTGGGAAGATTGGGTGAATTAGGACAAGATGTGGTCAACCAGTACTTGGGGGGTCTCACCGGGTTATTGAAGATCAGGCCTAGAGGAGACATAATAAAAGCATTGGTTATATTTTTGGATCCAGCACACAACGTGTTTCATTTCTTGGACTTTTAACTCATACCCACGTTAGAAGAGATAGTCGATTATGTTGGGAGTACCGAAGCTTTGAGACATAAATATCTGGTTGCCCCGAGAGCCGCCACCTCTCACAAGTTTCTAGATTTGCTAAAAATAAGCAGGGGGGTCGAATATGCAGATTTGGCGGTTGGGTTTTCTACTCCATAGTTCATATATCAGCGGTATGGACACATAGGGGGATTCGAAAACCTGGAGAGCAAAATTTGCAGCAAGGGGAATCGACTAAAATGGGAAGAGCATAGATGCTTCGCTTTCATGGTAGTATTTCTGGGTCTTTTAGTGTTTCCTAGGAGGGACAAAAATATCGATGTACGTGTAGCTGGAGTTGTCAACACTTTGCTTACCCAGGACAAAAGCACCCTCGCACCCATGATAGTATCCGAAATATTTCGAGCTCTCACAGCTACAAGGCCGGGGCAGACTTTTTCGAAGGGTGTAACTTGTTGCTACAAATATGGATGACTGAGCATCTGTGTCATCGTCCCCAGTACATGAACCATGGGTAAACGGGAGAAAGCTGCATAGAGAAGTTTTATACAAGGGTTGACAGGTATAACATGCCAGAAGGGGTCGCAGAATGGATATCTCGCCTACGCGCCGTCACGGACGATCAAATAGAATGGAAGTTGGGTTGGCTTCCTGCTGATGAAATCATATACATGCCTGCTACCGGTCCCCACTTCTTCTTGATGGGTCTCAGAAGAATATAGCCTTATGCCCCGTACCGGGTTTTGAGACAGCTGGGGAGGTGTCAAATAGTTCCAAAGGATGAAGACCTTAGTACTTAGGTAGTCGAGATCAGTTCTAATGGCCAGTTTCACGAAACAGCAGTTAGCCAGATATAGAATGAGTGTCAGTACTTGACAGCAAGCACCCAAGTGCGTGATCTATCCAAGGGTGAAGTCTCGCCTGGTTACCTCACATGGTACAAAAGAAGTGTTGAGTTTGGAAGACCAGCCAAAAGGCCCCATATTCATGAATTTGTCGAGGCATCACAAGAACATTGGGACTGGTTGGCCAAAGAAAATGAGTATAGGGCCACCATAAGCAAGTTGGAAAAGCAAGTTAGAGATCTTCAATTTGAGAATAATTTGCAAGCCGCTGTGGATGAGGGTGAAAATAAAAAGCTAGCCAATGAAAATGATGCCCTAAGAGCCCAAATTCAGGAAATGAAAATAGCAGCCGAAAACCCCGCTAGAAGTGCAAAAGAGGAAAAGCTTATAAGTAACTTTAGGCTGAAAGTGGGTGAATATGGTTTTGATCTGAATAAGGCCGAAGGAGAACTGACAAGAGCTTGAACAAAATTGGCCAAAAATGCAGAGGAATGAGCATGCTTGGTCAAACAGTTAAAAGAGAAATACGACAATGGAATCGTGGGGTTGAAGAAAAAGATCACCATCCTTGAGAATGAAATGACCAAGCAGGCAAAAGATTTCAAAGCCGAGAGAGAACAGTGCTACGCTTTGATGGAACAATTACAGGGAGACCTACAGCACTTGCAAGAGCAGAATCATACCGCCACCTAGATCTTAGAGGCTAAATCCTAGTAGATTGGGCGTTTGTTGCAAGAAAATGGCATCATAAGGGAAAGGGTCAGAAGTATCGCCAACTACATCACAATGAAATGCAGTAAGTGTGAGGACATGACCAGATCTATATTTTTTGCCACTGTAATGACCTTTTCCACTAGATAATGGAAGATCTCTATCATATCCAAGGGGATTTGGCACGTAGGCCCGTGGCGAGACCGACTGATGTCCCCCGGGCCCCCGGAGGAGTTGAGGCATTGATGTATTCATGATATTTATTCGAGTCTGTATTTTCATCTTTCTGTTAGAGTTTGTTAGTCTAATTTTCGAGTCTGTATTTTCGTTTTTCTGTTGGAGTCTGTTAGTTCCCCTTTTTCGAGTATGTTAGTTTTTATGATTAAAATCGGTAGGATGAGTCATTGTAATCAAAACGTTTTTGTTTCATGAAAAATTTGAAAATCCCCAAAATGTTTTTGTTATTTATTGTTTACACTTATCCCCCAGAACTACACTTGGTCTGATTCATGCGGGGTCATGATACGTAGGCAATCTCTATAGGATTCGATCATAACCAAAAAGAAAAAAAAAAGAAAAAAGGAGAGAGAGAAAACAAGAAACTGTGGGAAGGAAACAATGGCAAAACAAGAGAGAAAATGAGAGAATAAAGAATAACGAGAAATCAAGCAAAGAAAGAGAGGAGTGACAAAGAGAGAAGTTGCAAAATGGACATTAGGGAAAGCCGGGATGACGCAAACAACCGATCAGATGCATAATAGAAATGGTTAACTACTTAGGTGCATTGCATCCTCAACGTGCGGTTGCCTATCTATTACGCTCTAATCGCTAACAAGTTTGTTGTTGAATTCAGTACAGGCAGGTGGTTAGTTTGATTGGCATTCTAGCAACTCATCCGTACAACACCAGGTCCAAAGACAAGTTGATCATGGCTAACCAAGAACTGGATGCAAGTGTTATTGATCCATCAAGAGAGGGGAAGAGTCTGATGTTAATCTGAAAGAGGAAGTGTATAAGCTGAAACAACAGATGGCAGAGATGTACCAGGCATGGGTGAAAGGGCATCCACCACCATCCTACCCCGCCAACCCTGCTTTCGTCCCACCGTTGGCTCAATCCCAGGAATCTCCCACTATTGATTTATCTCCAGGCTCTCTCATTCACCACAACTACCAAGGCACCACCTCCAAAACACCACAAGCTCCACCACCCAAACCAGTTCCATACCCTCCTCCACCAGCCACCCCTATTTTCGTGGCAACCCCACCCGCTACACTCCACTGATCCTCTAGTGATCCTTTATTTCAGACCCAAGATAACCAATAAAATACCCCGGAGCCTACTTTCAAGTCCCCAAAATCTTACTCTTACACTCCTCGTTTCGACCTCCTTGTTGAGACTAAGAAACCACCTAAAAATCCAGAACAGGAGGAGATGTTCAGGAAGGTTAAAATCCCGGAACAGTCATTCAGAAACATGCAGGGATTGGGAGGCCAGGTGAGCGTGGCCTACAAAGATCTGTGTCTATTTCCCGATGTTCAACTACATGTAGGATTTAAGATGCCCAAATTCGATCTATATGACGGGCAAGGAGACTCGGTGGCCCATTTGAGGGGATTATGCAGTAAAATGAGATGAGCCGGTAGGAAAGAAGAGTTGTTGATGGCATACTTTAGTTTGAGTCTGAGCGGCACGACATTGGAGTGGTACACTCGTCAGGATCACAACAGATGGTATACATGGGATGATTTGGCCCAAGTATTCGCTTGTCATTTCCAATACAACCTCGAGATCATTCTAGATCATTTGTCTCTAACTAAGATTGAGAAAAAGCCTAGTGAAAGTTTCAGGGAGTACGGTTTTTGTTGGAGAGAACAAGCGGCAAGGGTTGACCCACCAATGAAAGAAAGCAAAATGGTGGATTATTTTCTGCAGGCCCTAGAGCCCACTTACTACGACCATCTGGTATTGGCCATAGGCAAGTCCTTCAACAAGGTAGTGAAGATGGGTGGCATGGTGGAAGAATGGCTTAAGTCAAACAAAATCCAGAGTTACTCGGCTATTAAGGCAACTACCCAAGCTATTCAAAAAGGTACTAGGGGAGTAATCGGAAAGAAGAAAGAAGATGTGGCAACAATTGATTCAGGATCATAGTTTGGAGCTAGGGGCCCGTCACACCATTATACTCAGCCTCGACCCCACCACCAAACCTACACTCAAACCCCATATAATCCACCCCAACATTACTTCCCATCACCAGACCCTCATTTTTCGTCTACCATGCCCAAACATACACTCAACCTCCTGCCCACGCAAAATGGCGTGCGCCAGCCCCACAAAACACTTACCCAGCTCCACAAAATGCTTACACACCCCCACAAGCCTACCGAAACCTTGTCAGCCCAAGTTTTAGGCCAAATCAAGCCTTTAAAAATGAGAGGTTGCAGCGGAAGAAAACTTTCACCCCGTTGGAGAGTCCTATACTAGCTTGTTCCGTAGATTGAGGCAATTGGATATGCTGAGGCCAATTGAGTCAAAATTGCCAAAACCTCCTCCAAAGAATATTGTTTACTCTGTAAGCTGTGAATACTGTTCTGGTACTCCGGGGCATGATATAGAGAAATGCCGGCACTCAAAAAATGCCATCCAGGAGCTCATTGACACTAACCGGATTGAAGTCCAAACTCTAAAGGCACCCAACATCAACCAGAACCCACTACTAACTCATCAGGAGACAAACATGATCGAGATAGTACATAAGGGAGGGGAGCCCAAGAAGCCTTCACAGACCATCATGATGATTCGGTCCAGTGAGGTCAAGCCAGTTAAAAAACCAACAGTTGAGGGATCAGTGAATAAGTTGAGCGGGACAAACCGTGAACCATTTGTGGTAGCCAAGAAAGGGTCCCCAAGTGATGTTGCAGTAAAACAAGAAAAGTCAAACATGGTTGTGCCAGGAGTGGCAAACAAGCCTATCATAATTGTAGAGGGTGCCCGTACGGATCCTGTCATCATCAAGCCTGTAACCCAATTGCTGATAGTCAACAACAAGGCTATCCCGTGGAACTATGAACGGGTGATAGTGACCTAAAAGGGAAATGAAGTGAAAGAAGAAGGCAATGAGGCCCATGAACTAACTCGTTCGGAGAGATGCTTTGCCCCGGAAGAGTTAAGGAAAGCTAAAACCTCCAAAGATAACCTAGTTCTAGTGAAGAAAGCGGTAACTGAAGAAGAGGCGGAGGAGTTTCTGAGAATAATGAAGGTACAAGAGTATTCCATTGTGGAGCAGTTAAGAAAGACGCCTGCTCAGATTTCACTGTTGTCATTGTTAATCCACTCAGACGAGCATCATCGGGCCCTGATGAAAATTCTGAACGAGGCTCACGTTCCTGACAAAATTTTAGTGAACCATTTGGAAATGATTGCCAACAAAATATTTGAGGTGAACAGAGTCACCTTCTCTGATGATGAGTTGCTTGTAGAGGG
Source organism: Nicotiana tabacum (assembly GCF_000715075.1). Lineage (NCBI taxonomy): Eukaryota > Viridiplantae > Streptophyta > Magnoliopsida > Solanales > Solanaceae > Nicotiana > Nicotiana tabacum. The sequence goes on from NC_134082.1 coordinate 24,351,744, forward strand.
TACTGAACACAATAGAGCTCTCTATCTTATGGTAAAATGTGAAGATTCGGTGGTTACCATGGTATTAGTTGACAATGGTTCCAGTGCAAACATCTGCCCCCTCTCTACTCTGAACAAGTTGAAGCTGGATGATGAGAGGATTCACAAGAACAACATCTGCGTTCGGGGATTTGATGGTGGAGGGAAAGATTCAGTTGGTGATATAGTGCTTGAGTTGACAATAGGGCCGGTTGAATTCACCATTGAGTTCCAGGTACTGGAGGTAGCCATCTCCTACAATCTGCTATTAGGTCGACCTTGGATTCATGCCGCCAAAGCAGTTCCGTCCACTCTGCACTAGGTGGTCAAGTTCTAATGGTATAGACAAGAGATCGCCGTGCATGGTGAGGATAATTTGTGCACTCACAGTGATGCCGTTGTCCCGTTCATTGAAGTTGAAGATGACAAAGGGCCTTGGGTCTATGAGGTTTTTGAAACAGCATCGGTCGAGAAAATCCCAGAAGGGAAGTGCATTCCAATTCCAAAGGTAATCGCCGCATCAGTCATGGTGGCCTTCGAAATGCTGAGAAATGGCTTTGTACTTGGTAAGGGTCTGGGTTCATCTCTACAGGGTATCATATAGCCGGTGTCTCTCCCTAAAAACTTGGGTACATTCGGCCTGGGATTCAAACCCATAGCCGCATATGTGAAAAGGGCTAGAAAGTTGAAACAGAGGGCGTGGGCACTTCCAAAGCCAATCCTGCTTCTCTACAGGTTGTTTTTCAAGTCCGGTGCTAGGAAACTCCCAGTGACAACAGTTCCCAGTTCTGTGGTTGACATTGATGAAGAGTTAATTGAAAGGTTTGAGAGGTTGTTCGACGATGTGAACATGGTGGAAGTCGGAGAAGGTTCTTGTAAAGCAGATGTGCAGTTTGTTGGGCTGAGTGCAAAGCTTAACAATTAGGAAGCTACTCCTCTCCCTACCTGGAAGGAGTTTTGGTAGTTTTCTTAGATTTTCTTTCAGTTTTTCTGGATTATTCCAGGGTTGTAATTCAGATTCTATGTTCTGTCCGTTTGGATGTATAAACTTTGTTATCTTTATTTTCAATGAAATGCAATTTTCCTTTTCCATCATTCTTGATAGTTTTGTTTTTGTTTTTCTTTTCTTCTCCATACAATTCTTTTTATGCTGGTTTCAATGACATGACATGCATGAGGAATCTTCGACCCAGTCTTAAAAGTCAATCTCATTCTGAAATAATAATCCAAAAAATAGAGTGTGATGATGAATCAGAATATGATGAGGATGAGGCCTTTGAAGACATTAGTAAAGATATAAGCCCTTTCGAAGATAAACCCAAGCCTAACCTGAATGATACATAAGCAATCAACTTAGAGGACCCAAATAATATCAGAGAAACTAAGATAAGTGTCCATCTTGAATCGAAAATTAAGGAAGAGATAATTAAAGCATTGTTTGAATACAAAGCTATTTTTACATGGTTATATGACGACATGCCGGGTCTAAGCACCGACTTGGTGGTTCACAAATTGCCCACTGACTCAGCATGCCCTCCCGTGAAGCAGAAGTTGAGAAAGTTCAAAACTAACATGAGTGTGAATATTAAAGAAGAGGTCACAAAGCAGTTCGCTGCAAAAGTCATTTGAGTCACCCGGTATCCCACTTAGTTAGCCAATGTTGTACTTGTGCCAAAGAAGGATGGTAAGACCAGAGTGTGTGTTGATTACCGTGATCTCAACAAGGCAAGTCCAAAGGACAACTTCCCACTGCCAAATATCCACATTTTGATTGATAATTGTGCCAAGCAAGAGATTGGATCTTTTGTGGATTGCTATGCGGGCTAACATCAGATCTTAATGGATGTGGAAGACACAGAAAAGACGGCATTCATCACGCCATGTGGAACATATTCCTATCGGGTCATGCCATTCGATTTGAAAAATGCTGGGGCAACTTACATAAGGGCAATGATGACCATATTCCATGACATGATACACAAGGAGATCGAGGTCTACGTTGATGATGTGATCATAATGTCCAGGAAGCAGTCTGACCATGTCAGAGATTTGAGGAAATTTTTCCAGAGGCTTCGCAGGTACAATCTTAAGCTAAACCCCACCAAATACGCATTTGTTGTTCCATCTAGAAAACTGCTGGGATTCATAGTCAACCGTCGAGGTATTGAAATTGATCCATCAAAGATCAAGGCTATCCAGGAATTGCCGCCTCCAAGGAACAAGACTGAGGTGATGAGTCTGTTAGGGAGGCTAAACTGCATAAGCATGTTTATTGCTCAGTTTACGACAACTTGTGAGCCTATCTTCAAGCTGTTGAAGAAGGATGTTGTGGTCAACTGGACAGATGAGTGTCAAGAATCATTTGATAAGATAAAGGGGTACTTGTCGAACCCACCTGTGTTGGTCCTGCCAGAACCGAGAAGACCTTTGATTCTGTATTTGACAGTCTTGGATAATTCATTTGGTTGTGTGTTGGGTTAGCATGACATTACTGGTAGGAATGAGCAAGCCATCTACTATCTCAGCAAGAAGTTCACATCTTATAAGGTTAAGTACACTCACCTTGAAAGTACATGTTGTGCCCTAACTTGGGTAGCATAGAAGTTGAAGCATTATTTGTCATCTTACACAACGTACCTCATCTCTTGTCTTGATCCTTTAAAGTATATCTTTTAGAAGCCCATGACCAAAGGAAGGCTCGCAAAGTGGCAGATCTTGCTTACAACATTTGACATTATCTATGTGACCCGGACCACGATGAAGGCCCAAGCATTGGCCGATCATTTGGCCGAGAATCCGATCGATGAAGAGTATGAACCATTCAGAACGTATTTTCCCCATGAAGAGGTAATGCACATTGACGAGTTGGAATAGGTTGGAGAGCCAGGTTGGAAACTGTTCTTTGATGGAGCTACTAACATGAAAGGCGTTGGGATAGGAGTTGTACTTATTTCTGAAATAGGGCATCACTACCCTGTTACGGCTTAGCTTTTTATATTGTACCAATAACATGGCTGAGTATGAGGCATGCATTTTGGGTTTGAGGTTAGCTGTAGACATGGGTGTCCAGGAAGTCTTGGTATTGGGTAGACTCGGACCTTCTGGTGCACCAGATTCAAGGAGAATAGGAAACGCAGGATTTAAAACTCATACCGTACCGACAATGTTTGCATGATTTTTGTCAACGATTCTGATCAGTAGAGTTCAGGCATATTCCAAGGATCTATAATGAGGTTGACGATGCTTTGGCTACTCTGGCGTCAATGTTACATCATCCAGATAAGGATTATGTTGACCCTTTGCATATTCAGGTCCGCGATCAACATGCTTACTGTAACATAGTGGAAGAAGAACTTGATGGTGAGCCGTGGTTCCATGACATCAGGGAGTATATCAGGATAGGGGTATATCCAGTATAGGCCACAACTGATCAAAAGAGAACAATGCATCGTTTGGCAAGAGGATTTTTCTTTAGTGGAGGAGTTTTGTACAAAAGAACTCCAGATCTTGGATTGTTAAGATGTATAGATGCTAGACAAGCCATGGCTATCATGACCGAAGTACATTCCGGAGTCTGCAGACCGCATATGAGTAGGTATGTTCTGGCAAAGAAAATTCTTCGACCGGGTTATTACTGGCTCACCATGGAGCGAGATTGCATCAATTTTGTGCGCAAGTGTCATCAATGTCAAGTGCATAGAGATTTGATTCATTCTATGCCATCTAAATTGCACACAATGTCTGCACCATGGACCTTTGTTGCTTGGGTTATAGATGTCATCGGACCAATTGAGCCGACAGCATCCAATGGCCACAGGTTCATTCTGGTAGCAATTGATTATTTCACCTAGTGGGTTGAAGCTAAAACTTTCAAGTCTGTGACCAAGAAAGCAGTGTTCGATTTTGTTCACTCAAATATCATTTGTCGGTTCGAGATCCCAAAGGTGAACATAACAGATAATGGTGCTAATCTTAATAGTCATTTGATGAAAGAGGTATGTCAACAGTTTAAGATTATGCATTGCAATTCCACCCCATACCACCCCAAGGTGAATGGAGCAGTCGAGGCAGCCAACAAGAACATAAAGAAGATACTTCAGAAAATGGTAGAAGGTTCTAGGCAATGGCATAAGAAGTTTCCCTTTGATTTACTAGGTTACTGCACTACTGTTTGCACTTTAGTAGGTGCAACTCCTTATTTGTTGGTATATGACACTGAGGGGGTGATACCCGCAGAAGTTGAAATTCCATCCCTTCGAATTGTTGTTGAAGCCGAGATTGATGATGATGAGTACGTCAAAACCCGCCTGGAGAAATTGAGTTTGACGGATGAGAAAAGATTGGCAACAGTATGCCATGGCCAGTTGTATCAAAAGAGAATGGCAAGAGCATACAACAAGAAGGTGCGCCCCCGAAAATTTGAAGTGGGTCAACAAGTGTTGAAACACATCCTTCCACATCAGGCTGAGGCAAAAGGCAAGTTTGCCCCAAATTGGCAGGGGTCGTTCATCGTAACCAGAGTGTTGTCCAATGGTGCATTGTATTTAACCGATATAGAAGACAAATGTGTAGATATGGCTATCAATTCTGATGCAGTCAAAAGATATTATGTATGATTTCTTTGGTTAAATTGTGTTTGTTTGTACTTTACATGTTTTGAAGATTGGAATGACGAAGGCATTTTATTCTGCTATCTAAATACTTTATCCTTTGTTACCCCTTTGAGCCTTATTTATTTCTTTTCATATCCCTCTTTTGGAATCAATAACAAAATTCAGAAACATGAACACACAAGATAAGTATGAAAAAGAGTGAAAAAAAGAAAGAAAAAAACAAGAAAAAGAAATAAAAGAAAAAAGAAAAGAAAGAAAAAGAAAAGAAAAGAAAAGAAAAAAGGATAAGAAAAGAGGAAAATCACAACAACAAGGTAATTCCTACGACATGAATTACATTCGACATGATTCCTTTTAAGGATACGTAAGCAGCCTCACGGTTCGGTCCCATCAAAATAAAATTCAAAAGCCCCAAGCAAAGAAACTGGGGCAGAAGTTGTGGTTGTTGTAAGAAATCTGATTCCAAAAGTTGTAATTTTGAACCCATTTGAATTGTTTTGAGCCTTTTGGTATCCTTTCTTTCTAACTCTATCCAAAAGCCCACATTATGGTCCAAAGAAAGACCTTCTGATCAATCTTTTAGATATGCCGAGTCGAGCAAGTGTAGGTGATTCATATCAGGGGCAACACTCCGGTACAAGCAGGAAAAATGAAAATGAGAGAGTCTTATTGGTAAAAACCCACCCGGGCACCGTAAGGCGACGAAAGTTAAGAGAAACTAAAATGAGAGAGTCTTATTGGTGAAAACCCTCACGGGTACCGTAAGGTGACAGTGAGTTGAGAGATGAACAAATGAGAGAGGTTTGTTGGTGAAAACCCTTTAGGGCACAACAGGCTTGTTGGTGAAAACCCTTTAGGGCACCACAGGCCGAGCTGGGTCAGTGATTTGGTAAAGAACTAGGGTTTTGAAGGTCTCGAGGCATAGAGTATGACAACTGAAAGTTGATTGGTTGGATAGACTGGGCTGATTAATCCGAATTGCATGTCATGATCATCGGTACCAGATGCTCTACTCAGATAAGTCTCTTTTCTTTTTATCCTTCAAACAGTCATCCGATTTTGGATTTCTCTTCCTTATTCCTAATTCGCAAACTCATTGCATTTCATTTCTTTTAGGTTTATTTCTCTAAGATGTTTCCAATGCCGTTTTTTTTAAGCAAATAAGAAAAGATTTCAAAGCTCACTACCAACTTCCAAAATTGCTCAAAGCACAGTGTGGCCAAAGCATGCCAGAGATAGTATGATGTAAAGTGGGACATAAAGTGTCGGTGAAAGTTTCATCGGTGGAATAGTTTAGTAATTTCGTGGGAGATGTAGAGGTTCAGGTGGAAAGTCCAGAAATGTGAAAAAACGGTTTGGGTGTAGAACACTCGGGTCATCCAAGGTCCTGTAGATGAAATTCAGTCAAAAAGTCAAGCGATTCTTGGCCAGTTCGGGGAAACCAGTCAAAGCAAAGCACGGCAGCGGAGAGGCCACCTTCAGCAAGAATGCCACAAACTAACCACCACATTTTAAACTGACAAGAGTTTTCTTTGATTTGAAACAGGGGCAGAAAATCTTGTTTGTTTCGGAGAACCCTCCTCAAGGAAAAGCAAGCACCCGACAGGTTTGACCGTAAATTCTCAGGACCCTCTTGGACAATAGGACCTAGTTTAAATTCAAACATGCATGAGTAACAAGATCTAGCATAAGTCTTACCCCAAAAGAAATATAAGTTGGCTTTGAAGTTTTAATTCTTAGGATAGGATCTAGATAAGTCTTACCTAGCTTTTAGATTTCCATTAGATAACAAGATTTAGAATAGGTTCTGCTATAGGGAAGTATAATTCAGCCTTAAAAGTTGTCACTCTTATGATAAGACTTGATTTTGATTTTCATGACCTTCCTGGATAATGGAATTTAGTTTTAAGACCTTTATAGATAATGAGATTTAGCGAAAGTCATACCTTTAGGAAACATAATTCAGCTTTAAAACTGTCATTTAACTAAGAGTTTTCAGGACCCTCCTGGATAATGGGATTTAGCTTTTAAATTTTTAGAGCTTTTGGGTACTATGATTCGATTAACACTCACAGATGTTCCTGATATTAAACTAGGGTAGAAAAAATTCTTTTGTTTTGTTTGTTTTGTTGTAATCAGGTTCACAGGTAGCAGTTTCAGAGGAGTCAGTTCAAGTGTTGGAAATCAGGCACCCACCTGGAGAACAGAGGGAAAACAACAAGGTTCATAGGAGTTCAACAATCAGGAGCCCACCTGAAGAACAAAGGGAAGCAGTTCAAGTTTCGAGGCAGCAATCAAATATTAGTAATCAGGAGGCCACCTGAATAACGAAGGGGAGTAGCAATTCAAGTGTTGGTAATCAGGAGCCCACCTGAAGAACAAAGGGAAGCAGCAAGTCAAGTGTTGGTAATCAGGAGCCCACTTAAAGAACGAAGGGAAGCAGCAATTCATGTGTTGGTAATCAGGAGCCCACCTGAAGAACGAAGGGAAGTAGCAATTTAAGGTTTGCAATCAGACGCGCACTCGGAGAACAAGGGAAAACAAATCAAATGCAAAGGAAAAGCAGTTTAAGTGTTGGTAATCAGGAGTCCACCTGAAGAACGAAGGGAGAAGCAATTCAAGTGTTGGTAATCAGGAGCCCACCTGAAGAACAAAGGGGAGCAGTAATTCAAGTGTTGGTAATCAGGAGCCCACCTGAAGAATGAAGGAAGAAGCAGTTCAAGTGTTGGTAATCAGGAGCCCACCTAAAGAACGAAGGGAAGTAGCAGTTTAATTGTTGGTAATGAGGAGCCCACCTGAAGAACGAAGGGAAGCAGCAGTTTAAGTATCGTTAATCAAGAGCCCACCTGAAGAACGAAGGGAAGTAGTTTAAGTGTTGGTAATCGGGAGCCCACCTAAAGAACGAAGGGAAGCATCAGTTTAAGTATCGGTAATCAGGAGCCCACCTGTAGAACGAAGGGAAGCAGTAGTTTAAGTATTGGTAATCAGGAGCCCACCTGAAGAACGAAGGGAAGCAGCAGTTTAATTATTGGTAATCAGGAGCCCACCTGAAGAATGAAGGGAAGTAGCAGTTTAAGTATCGGTAATCGGGAGCCCACCTGAAGAACGAAGGAAAGCAGTTTAAGTGTTGCTAATCAAGATCCCACCTGGAGAACAAAGGGAAGCAGCGATTCAAGCATTGGTAATCAGGCACCCACCGGGAAAAGTAAAGGGAAAGCAACAATGTTCGAAGGAAGACGGTTCAAGTTCAGCAATCAGGCACCCACTTGGAGAAAAGGGAAGGCATCTCAGACTGCAATTCAAGTCAGCAACAAAGGAATGTCATCTGGAGAGTACGAGTCAACAGAGCAATAGTAACTACAAGATCAAGTTTGAAGATATAGATAGGATTCTTGTAACGCATAGTTCGTAGTTTAGTTTAGTTTCTTTCATTTTGTCTTGGTGTAATAAGGAGTTCAGTAAGCAGTAGTAATAGCAACAACAACCGTGAAATCATAGTTTCCTGGAAGTCCCAGCTGCCGAAACTTCCCGAACTACACTGACCTGATTCCTTTATAGCCAATGAGATGTAGGCAACCTCGGAAGCAGGGTGCGGTCAAATCTTCAAAAGTGTTTTCCAAGGAGTATTCAAACGGGCAAAAATCGCTCGTATCTGCTCACTTTATCTTTACACAAAAATTCTCCATATTTCCAAGCAAAGAGGGGCAGCTATGAGCATTTGTTTTTTGCCCTATATGAATTACTCCCATAAATTCAAACAAAATAAATTTTTCCCATTGTTTGCAATTTCGTAGATTTTTGTAGCATTTTTTGTTAATTGCTTGCATTTGTCTGTGCACATCTATTTTATTTAATTCATGAAATATAAAAAAAAATACCATGCATTTGCATTAGGATTTATTTTTTTACATTTTTAAGTTAATTAGCAAATTAGTTGTTTTATAAAAATGAAAAATCACAAAAAGGCTCATTTTTGCATTTTTATCCTTTAAATATTAAATTCGTAATTTCTTCTTTTAATTTAGAAGTAATTAACTGTCATAAATATATTAGTAGATAATTAACTTAATTTCATAGCTTAGTTTAATTTAAGAGTCTAATTTAGTTTTTTTTATAGAAAAGAAGGGAAAAGGAAAAATAGAACAAAAAAGAAAGGAAAAGGAATGTGTTCTTAAAAAAAACCATCTGGGCCAAGACCAACGAAAAAAAATCCCAAGCCCAACCCCTTCTTCTCATTAACCCACCCCAACCCACCTAACTAGCGGTACGACCCAACCCGCCCCACTTATAACACAAAACAAACAAAAGAAACCTTAAATCCAAAGACCCCAAACAATGGAACACTGTTCTTCTTCTCCAAACAACCGAATCCATTCCCAAAAATCGCCAAAATTCAGGCGAGTGAAAACCAAACTCGCATCACGCGTCTCTCCCTTCTCTCCTCCTGCCATAGTTGTAACGGTTTCTGACACAAAAGATTTCCCTCCCCCTCACTAGCTCGAATTTGAGATATAGCACACGATTGGAAGGTTCTGAGAACGATTCGTTGGATGAGTGTGAGGCGTTGGATTGATTTCACTCAATCCGAGTCCCACATTCATCAGAGGCTCATTTTCAAAAGGGACCTCATCCGATTTTGAGGGAGGGGGGATTTCGGAGAATTCTCGGGTAAAAAATTAGAGGAAGAAAAAATGGAGGTTTGGTTCTGAGTTTTCTTAGGCTTTATTCATTCTGTTTTCTTTTCGATTTCTGAAAGAGAACGGGAAAATTTTTGAGTTCTTTTCTTTTGCTAGTTCTTAGTTTGCTTCCAAAACTCTGAAAATTCGAAAAAAAAAATTTCCATTTCCTTCCATGATTTCCGTTCAAATGAAGTTGATTTAAGCAAGCTCATCGCTGTTGAGAGCTGCTGGTCGAGTTCCCTCCGTGGCTGCTAAGTCTTGTTTCTCTGCTGTTGCTTTGTTCTTTTGGATTTCCACTACCGAACCTTTTTGTATTTTGCTCTTGGAAGTAGTTGAAGTTTTGCGCATTCAGGTACATTTCCTCTCCTGTACTACTTTGTTTAGATGGTTTAAAACATGGTTAAGAAGTTCAGTCTTGATTAAGGTAAAATTAATGCATTGTGGATGTGAAAAGTTACATTTTGAGGAAACCTGTGGTTGCTAGCAGAGCACGAATCTGTGATGCTTTTACTTTGGAATTCTTGCTGTTTGTTTCATTAGTTTGCTTTGTTTGGTTGAAGCTTGGGTAGTTGTGAAAATGTTAGCCAAATCTCATTCTACCGATGTGTTATGTTGTGATTTTTATGAACATTTAAGTACATTCTTCTCAGTTGGAGCCCGAAGGAGTGCTGGAAACAAGTGCTGTTTTCTGCCTATTGATAATCCAGTCTACTTGTTGTTGTTCCTTGTTCTGCTGAGTCCCCATGTCAACTGATAGCCCTATTTGATTGTGAAACAATTGGTGTTGGAATTCATGTGTAAAAAGCTAGAGTGATTGTGATCATTAACTGTTTGACGTAAATCCTATGTGCTTGAGTTGATATTTCTATTAGACCCGAAATTTTAAGTTTCAAGTTATACAATTGACGAGGAAGTGCAGCTGTCCAGGTCTGGTTGTTTGTTTCTTTTAACTTAAAATGTGCATTTGTGTGACAACTTGTCGTTTGATTAAGCGAGATGTTCCTCATTTGAATGATATTAGCTAAGTCTATATCTTGTGTTCTTTGATTGTGAGCTTAATCCCACGGTCTGAGCTTAACCCATGTTACACCCCTTCCTAATGATTAATGCTTTTTAAAGTTAAGTTCCTCGTATATAGCATAGAATTGATACTATGAACATTTGTCTGAACAATGTTGTGGTCCAGTACTGGGTGTATCTGAGTTGAATGGCCCTTGAAGGAAAGCGAATGTGGCTTCAATGAAGGTTTAATTCTGAAACAAGAGGCAAAACCTCATTTTTCCTTCTTGTTTTGAGTTTCTTACAGTTAGTGCTTGTGTGAACTGCGAGGTACGCAACAAAACGATGTTCATGAGTCATGCTTCTTAGAAGACTTTCAGTCTAGTATATTTGATCTAAATCTGTTACCACTGATCGTATGGGTTCCATTTGATATTCTTAATTTAGAAAGGCATGAGCGTTGGTCCATTTCTCTGTGATAAATTGGAAGGAAAGGTCTTGGCTGCTTGATTCTAGTGATTTCTGTTTGGGACTTCCGAAGGATTCTATTGATATGCATGTTGGCTAACATTTAGCTTCATCTAAATAAACTCTGTTCATGTTCTAGAGTTAGCATCCTGATGCATCTGTTAAGGCTTCATTAGTTTTAAATGGTGTTTGTTTCACTCCCATCCCTAGTATAGATGTACAGAATCTCAAAACATGGTTTATATTTCATTAGGCATTAATCTCAACTTGTTAAGGTTTGTTGTATGGTTTTTTCCCTCATTTTATCCTCCATCATCACTCTTCCCCTTCATTTTCTGATAACTTGATAGGCGGCACCTTGATTGGAATTAGAGATTTATTTCCTTTTGTTTCTTAAATAACAATAACATTGGTGTGAGAATAGGATGAAAGATTGCAAGCTGAATGATAGTAATACATAGTAAGGCTTTGTTGAAAAATGGCATTTGTTACTGGATAATTAGTGAAAGCATGACAACAGTTGATGGACTCATGAATACTCCATTGAGATTTGGCAATTTCTTTAAATGCTGATGCTATTCCTTTCGTGGTAGATTACTTTATTGGTGTGCGAAATATATCCTATATTAAGGGAATTCCTAGTAAGATTAATTAATATCTGGTTTTGTGTTGTCTTGTTGGAGTATGTAGTGATCTATCGAACCTCTGCTTTTGTGTTTTGTTGCTTGTCATGGCTACGGGAACGGTTCCTATGACGTGGTCGTGATGCTTAGTTTATGAAATACGGGGGTACATTTATGTGACCCGACCACAATTTAATCTTTTGTTAATAAAATAAACATGTTGTCGATCGTGGGTACGGTTCCCGTGACATGATCCGCGATATGTAACACTAATTAATTTAAAGCGGTTTGAAAGGAATAAAATACACATAGGTTTCAATGATGTTTTAAAATCAAATAAATAGGCCAATAATAACAGTTGAGCGACCGTGCTAAAACCACGGAACCCGGGAATGCCTAACACATTCTATAGGTTTAACAGAATTCCTTACCCGGATTTCTGTGTTCGTGGACTGTAAAATAGAGTCAAAATTCCTCGATTTGGGATTTTAACTAGTGACTTGGGACACCATAAATTATCCCAAGTGGCGACTCTGATTTTAATATAAATAATCCCGTTTTGATTATCACTTAAATTGGAAAAACTCCCTTATACCCTTGCGGGGTGGTAAAAAGGAGGTGTGACAGAAGGTTCTTAGTATTGTGGATCATTATAGTATCACTAAGGGGCGGAATTTAAGTATGTGAGGCTAACTCTCTTTACGTTTGGGAATGTCTATGATTCTCCCTTTGTCCTATTCATTATGACTATTACTTGTTTCCTCAGAAAGTGATCATGCATTAGTTCCATAAACAGTCGTAGAACTTCTATTCTCTAGCTTCGTATCTCATTTATGACTTTCATTCTAAACGTTGTGAAACCAACTCATAATCAATATAGACTTGGGTTTGTTGATCACGAGTCTCAGTCTAGATTAATCAGCATGTCATAAACAGTTGAAGTTTCAATTTTTATAATAAGTTCATGAATACATGTCTCAGTCTAGCTATATTTAGCATTCAAATACCATGTAACTCAGTATGGTTCAGTATTTTAGCATTATGTATTTCAGTATGATTCTCAGTTCCTGAATGTTGAACACATGTATTTGGGCCTGAGGCTATAGTTTATATTCTTTATGCATACTTGGTCTTGAGGCCGTAGTTTATGCTTTATGCATTTTTGGGCCTGAGGCCATAGTTATGTATACGTATGCTTCGGCCTGAGGCCGTAGATTGTGCACATATTTATTAGGCCCGAGGCCGTAGTTTATTCAGATAAATAGGTTGTTCATCATTCAGAAGAGGGAGTATTCATATCCTTACTTCCTTTGTTCAGTTTAATTATTAGTTATCATTTCAGTTCTCAGTTTATATATCAATTATCAATTATCATTTAGTTTCAATTCCAATAATTATCATTTGAGTTATCAATATCAATTCTCAGTTATTAGCATAGTTTCAGTTTCAGCATTTATAATTCTTTCTTTTAGTTGATTTACATACCGGTACAATTCAAATGTACTGACGTCCTTTTTGTTAGGGCCCTACATCTCACAATGCAGGTAATGATTTACAAGCTGATGATTCAGAGTGCTAGGAGTCTCGTACCAGCTATTTGGTGATCCCCAATTCTTTCGGGGCATTGTCATTACCATACAGTCTTCAGTATTTTTAGACAGTCAGTGTTTTCAGTACTTCATTAGAGGCTTCATAGACTAGAGTAGCAGCTAGATAGAGTCGCAGGCTTTTCATATTAAGCTATGCTGGCTACAAATATGTTTCAAAATCCTATTAATATTTCCGCACTTTGATTTTTATCATTCAGACTTTCAGCATAATAGCATGTGTTGGTTTATCTTCCATATTTAGTATGTTATCATATCATGTATTGATTCAGCCAGCCAGTTAGTTCGCTGTATCATATGTAGTTAGGTACCGAGTGTCGTGTTACGTCCAGGCCCAAGTTCGGGGCATGATAAAGCTTGGTATAGGAGCATTAGGTTCAAGAGTCCTAAGGAGTCTATGAAGCCGTGTCACGTGGAGTTTCCTTTATATGTCCGTATCGGCCACTCATATAAATGGTCAATTACCAAGACATTCAGGATTGTCTCACTTCTTTCTACTCTAGATTGTGCCACAAAGTTTAGAGCAATAGTTAACCTTCTCTTCCCGTCGAATTCCAAACGTATTGGATGCCCAAGCGAAACGCAGGAGAAACCTAATGTTCTAGAGAGGACGATTGCCCATTAGGGTATATTTATGGAGTGTAGGTTGGTAACAATTAAGATTTAAGGGTATGTTCAAAGTGGGATGCAATAGATAGTAGTACATATTGGAGCATAACCTAATTAGAAAGTACAAAAGCAGTTATCATGTTTTATGGTTATCAGTTTATCGTAGTTACCAGGTAGCGGCCTTTCAGCTAGCAAGTTTATGGTTATTCAGTACGCCAGTATTTAGTTATATGTTTACCAAATATCTATTTTTCAGTGTATCAAAATTTCTGGAGACTTGTGAGTATACTGTGATGCATATGGATGCTCATAGAAAATATAAGTAATAGTGATTATACCGAAATCTTCACATGTTTTAGAGATTAAGACCCGAGACTCACCAGATGGTGCATGAAGTGATTTATCATATTTGTATGGTGGTGTATACGTATGTCAGACCCCATGGTGTAACAAGTTAAGAATTCAACCGCAGTTGGCATAGAATTAATCACTATAGTTTTTGATAGAAAAGAGCCTAAGGGAAATATAGCTAAGAATAATATGAGATACAAAATGAGAATCAAGAGTAGGGGACATTAAATTTTAGGGAATGATTTTAAGTTGTTTAGATTTATTTAAATCAGAACTAGAAAGTACCATGTTAGTGAAATTGTATGCGAAGTGGCTATTATTGTGAGATAAAAGATATGACAGTTCCTCTTCACATAATATGACTATGTGTTTAGGCCAGAAGTTTATAGTGTGCCGTGATTTTGACGTGTATAGAAAGTTGGGGTTAGATATTCCAATTTTGTTTAAGACAGATAAAATTTTTCTAAGTGTGATCCATGTGCATAACTCAAAAAGAATGATAGTATACAGCAAAAGAATATGGTCAGATGATGAGGGAAGTTAGGATAAACCTTATGCTTTACTTTAGTTATTCAAAGCAAAGCAAGAAAACATGATGCTAGCAGGTGGTTAGTAAAAGAATAGTAAATAAGTTTTGAGTAAATACAGTGAATTAACAATTTCAGCAGAGCTAGTAGAGGTAAGATTTGATTCACTTATCCAGGTTTACTCTAGTGAGTGGATAAAAGTTTAAAATATCGAACACGTGTTAGAACCCAAATAGTTTAAGTTAAACCCAAAGTACAGTGACAGTGGAAGAAAAATCAGCTAGCAGTGAGAGAGCAAGCTATAGAAGAATAGCCTTTAGGAATTATCGAAATGTGGTTTCTCTAAGACTAACAATGTGAGCAGAGTTAAATTTTAAGATTGTGTATGATAGATGTGAATACATTAGCTTTTCATTATGTGAATAATTTAGTTTTTTCTAGCTCAGAAGTAAGTTGGAAGAGGAGTAGTCATTGACGCAGAGTGCAAAGAATTGCAGAAAATAAGAAAAGTTGTTCAGATCCCAACAAAATAGAATGATCTGCAAGTATAAGATCTATGGTCTAAGAGGTGATGTGAAAATTTCCAGTAAGTCTAGTTAGAGATTTGAAACCCGAATTATTAGCATGGGATATAAAAAAGAAAATCAGTTCGGTAATGAGGGAAATTGTATAATTACCACAAGAATATGTCTAGCATGTGTAAGAAACGCAAAGTGAGTAGAATGATCACCGAGCTTAGTTATTGGTGATAAAGTGATCACATAAAATCAAAAAAATCATGCCCATTTATGTGTTATGGGGGTAATGCCATTGCACGAGGCTCTAAAATTTGGAGTACATGTCAAAGACTTGGTTCACAGAAGTGTTTTCATGAAGTGCTTAAGAAGATAATCAAGTGTGGGTAGTATAATTCATGATTGAGGTAGATGAGAGAACTCTGGTGAAGGAAGTTCACCGCTTAGCCCAACTAGGAGTTCAATTTGCGTACTCAAAAGATAGTAGAGTTGTTGTCTAGAATAGGACCTGTTCCTCCTTAGTAGCCGAAGTGAAGGAAAAACTGTTTGATGATCCCTACTTGTTGTAGCTAAAAGAGGGGATTCACATGCATATGACGATGGCTTTTGAACAAGGGAGAGATAATGGTACTTTGAGGTACCGAGATAGATTGTGTGTTCCAACCATAGATGGATTTAGCGAGGGAGGAAGATGTTAGAAGCCCATAATTCCTGGTATTCTATCCGCCTAGGTTTCCCAAAGACGTATCATGATCTTAAGGAGATTTATTGGTTCATCGTGATGGTGTGATAAATTGTTGATGAATGGTGGTAGTTAGATGAACTAATTATATAGTGATGAGATGTAGAGATTTATGCCTACAAGGTGTTTGATAATATGCTTAAATGGCTTAAGCTATGGAATTTGTTACTAATATTGGGTTCCATTGGATGTTGCTATTGTAGATTCAAGAGTCTTATTATTGTGGATCATTGTAGTATCACTAAGGGGCAAAATTGAGGTATGTGAGGCTAACTCTCTTTACGTTTGGGAATGTCTATGATTCTCCCTACGTCCCATTCATTATGACTATTACTAGTTTCCTCAGAAAGTGATTATGCCTTAGTTCCATGAATAGTCGTAGAACTTCTATTCTCTAGCTTCATAACTGTCACGACCCAAAAACTGACCCGGTCATGATGGCGCCTATCGTTCTACTAGGCCAACCAAATATTACCCATTTACTCCATATTTCATTTAAGGTTCAAGTAAAACAATAATTTTAATAAAAATCCATTAAATATATAAGGTGAAAATCCAAAAAAACAAAAAATAAAAGCCCGACCTCGGGTGTCACTAGTCATAAGCAACATACTACAACGGTTCGAAATAAAACAAGACAAATACAGTATGAGAGTAGCCAACAAATATGCTAAAAAGGAAGATAAGGAACGAGAATGCGAGACTGCGATTACTAGGCAACTACCTCTCAATCTCCAAAGAAAAGTCTCCAACCGATATGATCAGCAACCGCTACCATGACCCGGAATACCTAGATTTACACACAAGGTGCACGGAGTAACGTGAGTACACCAACTCAGTAAGTAATAAGTTCAAACTATAGACGGACAGTAGTGACGAACCAAACCTCAACAGGTAGCAACATTTAATTGTACAGAAAGTAAGCATGCTTGTAGTTCAAGTAAATTCTCAGCAGTAACTTGTAAGCACGTGATTTTTGCCCTATATGAGAATTACTCCCAAAAAATTCAAAAATAAAATGATTTTTCTTTGGTGGGCAATTTTGTGATATTTTGTGATATTTTTGAACAATTATTTGTATTTGCCTGTGCATGTTTATTTGTTAAATTAATAAAAATACAAAAAAATGTCGCATTTTGCATGTAGGATTTAATTCTACAATTTTTAGTAATTAAGTTCGTTTTACAAAAAATAAAAATTACAAAAATAGGCATCGTTTGCATTTTTAGCATTTAATGTCCAAATATACAATTTTATGCTTAATTATTACTTAATTGTGCGTTAATTGTTATTGGGAGTTAATTTGCGCTTTTATAACTTAATTTATTTCTTAATAATAATTTAAGTATTTTTATAATTTAGTTTTAGATAAATAAAAGAAGAAAAGAGAGCAAAAATACAAAAAATTGGAATTGGGCCTTTTCTTCAAATTCAAGCTACAAGCCCAAAAAATACCCAATCTTCCCAAACGACCCAGTCCATTTCGAACTGGGTCGACCCAGTCCATAACCCAACACCCCTATTATCTTACAAACAACACAAAACAAAAAAAAAGAGAAGAAAACCCTAAAAAATATACTAACCAATCCGCCACCCCCCCTCCCTATCTTTTTCTTCTCTAAGTTTCTCCAAAGCTCATCCATGGCTTCCCCCTCAAGCTCAACCATGGCTTACCTTTACCCTCCATTATCACGTCCAAACGACTCCTCGCTTCCTCTTCATTGAGCTAAAGCTTGAGCTCAGGCTGCCATGGCTTCCACCCTCCCCCATCTCGCCATCGCGTCCAGCCCGTCAACCAAACATCGACTATCGACCAGCTGTCCCCCCTCCAGTCAAAAAACTCCATCATCGTCATCGTCGAACCCCAGCCAGCGCGACCATAGTCGCGAGCTCCGACCACAGTCGCGAGAACCAGCGGCGACCAAACGACCTGCCTGCGCCACGCCGCTACTGTCGCGGCTGCTTCTTCTACTCCTTTTGCTGCGTCGACCATGGTTTGGTCCTCCACCTCGTCGCTGCTACTTCCTAGTCGTTGCTGCTACCCGCGTCCAGTTACGACGAGCAACCATGGCTGCTCCAAGCAGCGTTGATGCTTCTGTTTCCCTGCTGCCGCGATACTGCTCATTTTTCTCCTTCCAGTCACGTCGAGGTCGAGCTGCTGCTGTTTTGAGTCGGCACTACTGCTTCACGTTTTAGCTTCTGCTGTTGCTCCTTTCCTCTTTGTTTCGTCAAAGTTCGAAGGTCTTTCGTTGAGTCGAGGCCCGGACAGATTTGTTTGCAATCGAGTCCATCGTTTCATTTCCGGTTAGTTGATTTTTGAATCTCATTTACTGTACGTAATTTTTGCTTGATATTTTTCGGATCCGAAATCATTAAATGTTTGTTTCGTTCATTATTTTTGTGAATTTTTCAGTTTGTTTCATGTTTGTTTCATTGTTCTTATTTATTGTTTAGGTAAATGTTGTTAGTTTAATGTTAGTTAGATACAAATTGAAGTTTAATTAATTGTTTCTTCAATTTGTTTCATGTATTTTATGTATTTTCCAGAAATTGTCAATATTGTTAAGTTCAAGTTTAAATTCATAATTGTTTCTTCTTAGGTTTTGTTTTGTTATTCGCCTAAAAGAATTTAGTTGTAATAGGGAAGTATGTTGGTTTAATCATTTGAATCCGTCATGTTGTTTTTGTTCAAAATAAATTTAATTCATGTCCATACTTTGTTTAATTGTTCTTGAATCCGAAATTTGTATAGTTTGATTTTCTTGTTTATTGTTTATCATTTATGATTATTTCTTGAATTTGTCTCATAATCTTGTTTAAGTTTAATATAGGAATTGTTGGTTGTAATGTTGTTAGAGTTAATTTTAAGTTCAATATTATTGAATTTAGAAATCTAAATATACTTGTTTGTTGTTTCTATTGTTGAATCTGAAAATAGGTTTGTTTGTTGCTAAAAATATTGTTCAATCAAATTTTAGTTGTTCGTTGTTGTTCAATTTGTGTTCATGTGATTTGTTGTTGAAATGTTGAAAAAATCATGTTCATGTGATTTGTTCTTGAAATATTGAAGAAATCATGTTCATGTGATTTGTTGTGTGAATTTGTGTAGAAATTGGTCATATTGGCTATATTTTGGTTGAGTGTGATTAATTGATTTGTTATAGCTGATGGGGTAGTTTGGTAATTTGCAATACGTTCAGGGGTAGTTTGGTAATTTCAGTAAGGTCAGAAGGGTAGTTTAGGATGTGTACATTTTGTAATTTTTTATGTGAAGCATGGGGGACAAAGTGTAATAGGGTGGGTTGTGATATAGTTGTTTAATATAAAGGGGGGACAAGACAAAATTTAGTGGGGAGGAATCTTGTATTTGTTTAGTGAAAGCATGGGGGACAAAATATAATAAGGTGGGGTGATATATTTATTTAATGTAATGGGGGTGAGTGGGAAGATAATGGGTTTGGTAGGGGAAAGTAATTGATTTTAATTGAGTTTGGGAATGTGTTATATATAGAGGTCTTGACAGACACAGACAGAGAATACAGATAAGAGGAACTAATCTGAATATAGAGATGAACAGAGAATAATAAGAGAGAGAATTAAAACACAAACAGAAAAAAAAGAGCTGAATATTTAAGAGAGAGAAAAATTCCGAAAAATATTCAAACTTTCAAAACAATCTTCTGCTTTCTTTCATTGTTTGAAATTTGCATTAATTGTTGTTGTGTCATCAAACCTGGAAGCTTTTGTTTTTTTGGGATTACTGCTCTACTGGTTTGCAAACTCTTTTCCTGGGTTGTTACTGTTGCTGGGCTGTTGTTGCTGTGCTGTACTGTTATTACTGCTGCTGATTCTCATCTTCATTTTCTTTTGCTTCCAATATCAGGTACACAACTGACACGCTGGTTATTGTAATCCGAATATGAAGCATGAATACGAAAAATGAAGAGTTGAAATTCTAAATTTACTTTAATTATATTCTGAATTTTATTTGTATGTATAATTTATTTAGTTTGCAAAAAATCAGAATCGTGTAGCTATTTAATACATATAGTGGAACATCCGACGATAGCTTAATGATTGAATTATCTATATATTGCCTAAAAATAAATAAATGGTGTAGTAACTCCGTCAAGTAAAACGAATAGGCCATCTAGTAGGAACTTGGTAAAAATATTGTTTAGTTAAATAATATTGGTTAATTTCAGCATGTAAATGGTCTAGGATTAAAATTAGATTGCTAAGTTTTTTTTAATTTGACAAACTGAGAGCATGCCTAGTATAATGTAACTAGGTAATAACATGTGAATAAGACGGCCCAGGTCTAGTTTTATGTCATACACGTTGGGCCTGGGCCTGCAGTGGCAACAGACTGTCATGTTTGCATCATTTTCAGATTTTATGAATCATATTCAAAATTCATCTATAATAACTCAAGCATGTAAATAAATTAAGATATTTTCTCTTTTATTTTGTAGAGACAAATTTCAATAGAAAAATGTAGGAATTTTAGGATTGTCCTTTTAAAAATAAAAATGAGACGAGCCTCGCTTAATAAAATGTATAGATTGCGGGGCCCTCATAAAATGTTTACTTAAAATTAATTAGATTTTGGGATGAGCCGTTTAGCAAAATTCCACGGCCTTACCCAGAAATAATAATACGCTAATTGCTTTAGACGCGCATTTTAATAAGCTTACATTCTTAAACACGGGTGCGCATTTATGCGACCCAAATCTAAATCCCAAAACATTGAATAAAAATACGTTCCGGATCGCGGGTGCATTTTATGTGACGCAATCCAAAGACATGTTTTTTAAACGATGTTCACATTTTAAAAAAAAATATATATAATGATAAAAGCGGTAAAAAGATAAAATTTGCACATAAGTTCATATTTTTATAAAATCAGATAATCAAGCCGAATATAACAGTTGAGCGACCGTGCTAGAACCACGGAACTCGGGAATGCCTAACACCTTCTCCCGGGTTAACAGAATTCCTTATCCGAATTTCTGGTTCGCAGATTGTAATACAGAGTCATTCTTTTCCTCGATTCGGGATTAAAATTGGTGACTTGGGACACCCTAAATCTCCCAAGTGGCGACTCTGAAATAAATAAATAAATCCCGTTTCGATTGTCCTTTAATTGGAAAAACTCCCTGCACCCTCGCGTGGGCGGAAGAAGGAGGTGTGACAGCTCTGGCGACTCTGCTGGGGATAAGAAACCCAGAACCACTGGTTCAGGGTTCAAGAATTCAAGCTTAAAATAATTGTTATAGTTGGCTTTATTTATTATCTGATTTTTACATGACATATGCCTAATGTGCTAAATGATGCTTTTACCGCTTTAATATTATCTGAATTGTGTATATACAACTGCTATGAAACCCTTCTTCTTTCTGAGTCTTCTGAACTTATGGTGTACACGTGCGCGTGGCCCACCTTTCTGTTAGAAGTCATACCAAATAAGACGAAGTTGGGACAAGTAACTAGGCCGGGCAGACTTTCGTGCTCCCGGTACGTTGCCCCCACTTCGGCTCAAGCTGTCCACTTGGGTGAGCCAGGGCTAGAACAATATGCCTCAGGTTTTTTTCACTTAGAATAACTCAGCTTCATGCCGGATCCCTAGTAGGAGCGATTGTTTGCATCACGTGCATTTGACTTTGGAGGCTCAACACAGGGGTTGGGTCTGTCTAGGACAGGTGTACCAAAAAACAAAATGAAAATGACCATCCCGATGCATCTTACTTGCTGCTACTTGCGCATTTATTTGATCCGGATTTGTGTGTTGACTGACTTTTGAATATCAGGAATAATATTTTGAAATTGAAAAAAAAAGAGAAATAGCGGTTAGGGAATTGATTGTTTATTTTTGTAAAAAAACCAATGCCCAAATATTGTCAAAACTCTGCCGAAATTTTGAAAAAAAATGTGTCTTATTAGTTTGTTTTATTAAAAGCAAAGAAAAAATAGAAAGAAAAAAAGTCGTTGTTCTGTCTTATTTTTCAAAAAAAATAAAAAAACAAATAGAGAAAATAATAAAAAAGGGAAAATAGTTTGTCTTCCTCTGAAAAATGACAATGAAAAAAAAGGTCTTATTTTTAAAATATTTTTTTTTTCCAAAAATGCCAAAATGAAAATGAAAGAGTCATGCTTGGAAAGTGTTTTTGTTATTTGTTGCTGAAAAAAAAATTTTGTTTTAAAATAGTTCGGTTATTTTGCCCGAACTACGCGGGTTTGATTCTCACCGGATGTGAGATACGTAGGCAACATCATCGGGTCCAACCCCCATTTTTGCTAAAATAGCCAAAAACCAATAAATAAAATAAAAAACGTGTCAAAATTTTAATTTTGTCATAAATAAGTCGGACGGTGTCTAGCCTCCCCTTTTGCTAAAAAATAGCCAAAAAAAAATATGTCAAATTTTAATTTTGTCATAAAGAAGTCGGGTGACGCTGTTTTATTAAGACATAGCCGAATGTTCCCGAAAGGGACGACGGAAGGCTGACTTTGCATAAACAGCCACCTTTGGGTCATTTTTAAGATTTGGTCCAGTTGACCCACACAGCCTTGAAAAATCTTCGTCCCCGAGGCGCTGAAGGGCCGTGTTTGCAACACCAGGTTTTTATTGTAATTTGAAAAGAAAAAAAAAACAAAGAGTCAGCGGTCAGGTGAATACCGTTTGGGCTTTTGGTCAAAATAAGCCGAGTCAGCTTCGGCAGTGTCTTAAACCGTTCTTGCCGAAATAGCCTTAGAGTATCTTTCAATTGTCGAAAGGTTATTTTCGTAAAAGAATGGACAAGTTTGTAAAGTGTCATAAAATAATCCTCCCCGACCTCAAAATTCATGTGAAATTGGGAAGGGGCCACATTTGAAAAATAACCGTTTGGTTGCCTTTGTCAAACGGGGAAAGAAGCTGGCCGTTTGTAAATCTTTTGATTAGAATATGTGGGTTGTTTGATTTTTGAGTTTGTTGGTCATCTTTCAACCTTTGAAACCCAGTTTGTTTTATTATGAAAATTGATAAAGAAAAAAAAATGTTTCATTGTTGTTACCTTTCATGTTGTCCGAACTACGTAAGGTCTGATTCATGCGGGGTCATGATACGTAGGCAATCTCCATAAGATTCGACCACAACAAAAAATGAGAAAAAAAATAGAAAAAAAAAGAAAAGAAAAAATGAAGAAAAAAAAATTGAAAAAAAAGAAAAAAAAAAGAAAAAAGAAAATTAAAAAAAAAGAGGAAAAGATGTTATTAATAATGGGGACCGACGGAGTCCATTCTAATCTGTTTTGCTTTGAATCACAAAGAAAATTAAGGTGGTTGGTTTGTGGTAAGCTAGAAATACAAGACCAAGAAGCACACTTTGCGGGGATCAGACCTGATAACAGAAGCACTCGAATCCTATTGGGACTTGTTGACTAAAGTTGATGATATTGAAGCTGACAATGGTCTGGGCAATACTGATGCGAAGCTCAGTGGCTGAGATGCCAGTTTTGATAAAATGGGAGGACGCTCCGTTCATTGGTTAGCTGGAGAGAAGTTTTTGGTGGCTTATTTTGTTGTCATTTCTGTTGTCCGGATTATTCTTAGGGTTGTAATCCGAATATTGTCTTGTGTCAAACCTTCTTATCTTTCCAGTTTGTCATATCAGTTTGTTTAAGTTTTGTCAAGGCTGTGTTAGGATTTTATTCTGGTTGTTTTGTTTGTTTTATTATTCAAACCATTTCGCCGGTAGTCTAATACAAAAGCCGGTCTTTTATTGTTTCCAGTCATCTTTTTGTTTAGTCCTTTTATCATTTTTGTTCAGCGCCGATTCTCGTGACATGACATGCGCACACAGTTTGGGCCTAATCTTAAAAGTTAATCATAAAACCATCGGAAGGTGATCAAAGCATTTAAAGGAAATAAGAACGGTTTGAGATTATTTGGAGCCCGAGTCATGTGGAACTGGGGCAAGTAAAACATAAAGAAAACCGTTAAATGCAAGATTCGCCAAATTGGCATGAGGGTCGTTCATGAGAGTGAGAGTGTCGCCCAGCAGTGCTTTAGAAATGACAAATGAAAAAGCAAGTGTTTAACATAATTGTCAAGTCCAGCACCATCGGAAGAGACTATAAATCTATGTTCAATTGTGTTGTTTGCACTTGGCATGTTTTGAAGACTGGAATGACGAAGACATTTTGTTCTGCTACCTAAAAACTTTATCCTTCGTTACCCCTTTTGAGCCTTATTTATTTTCTTTCATACCCCTCGTTCGGAATCAATAGCAACGACTAGGAAATAAGAGCCTGGGAGGTAAAAAAAATCAACAAAAAATGAAAAAAGAAGAAGAGAAAAATGATAACAAAAAAACAAAAGAAAGTCAGAAGAAAACAGAGGAATTGGGAACTACGCTCGACCTGATTCCTCAAAGAGGATACGTAGGCGCTTCACGGCTCGGTCATAGGGTGCATAATGGACACAATGGTCACAATGCGCATGGTGTAATAAAAATTTTAAAAAAAAATTATAAATGAATAATCCCCAAGCAAGAAACTGGGGCAAGGGTTGCGCTTATGGTAAGCAAAATTGGTTCCGAAGGTTGTAATTTTAAACCCCAAATTTATTTTGTTTTTGAGCCTTTAATACCCTTTCTTTCTAGCCTATCCAAAAACCCACATTACGGTCCAAAGAAAGACCTTCTGATCAGTCTGCAAAAGATGCCAAGTCAGACAAATGAGAGTCTTACCGGCAAACATAACACTTTGTGCCACAATAGAAAGGACTCTAATCTCCAGCAGAGAGAGTCATACCGGCAACACTCCAAATCCCCAGCTGGAAAGTGATACAAATGAGAGAGTCTTATCGGTGAAAAATCTTCACGGACACCATAAGGCGATGAAAGCTGAGAGAAAAACCAAAGTGAGAGAGACTTGATGATGAAAACCTTTTGGGCACTACAAGTCGAATAAGATTGGGAATCAGATGGGGAATTGCCAATTGAAGGTCTTGAAAAATGATTGACGGCAGAGAATAGGCCACATGTGCATGTCATGACCATTAGAGTCAGTATCTGCGTTTGATAGGTTTTTATTTATAGTTTCTTTTGTTAAAGAGTCATCTTTTTCTTTTGTCATTTATTCTGTTCCTTTTTATCTTTCTCCTTTCATAGAAAATCCCCAGTAGAGTCTGTTTTGGTCAAAACCAGTGGGAAATGACTTCAAAATAAGCCATCAGCTTTCCAATTATGCAAGACGAGATCTGACTAGTTCATCCAAGTGGTATAGTCAGCAAGGAACAAGCACGATGCCAGTGTCAAGAAAGATATCTCCAGCAAAAGGAGATTGACAAAAGGATCAACGAGTGTCAAGAGGGATATCCTTGCCAAAATCAAAGGTTATTAAAACCTCAAGGCCGAGGCCTGTGGACAAAACAAGGAGAGCAATAAGCATGATTTGGGAAATTCATGTGAGACTAAAAGGTCGGGAAAATGCAAGTTTCCGAGACATGCCACGAAAGAAGAGGTATATCCCCAGCAGAAAAGAATTATCCCCAGCAAATAATATCATCCCCAACAAGTTTTGGAACGCAGAGCAGGGAAGGAGAAAGGGAAAAGCCATCCCAGTAGGAGTATCACAACCAACCACCGCGTTTTAAACTAACAAATTTTGTTTGATTTGAAACAGGTAAAGGAAATGGCATTTATAACGGAAATGCATGCCACAAGAACGATTGTCAAACTGGGGCAGAAAATTTTCTTTTCAGTTAGAAAATTTTCTGGAAATCAGGTACCCATTTGGGGAAGAATAAAGATAGCACCAGGGAAGTGGTCTTTGAACCAGGGTTGCCCCCAACATAATAAGTTTCCAATGGAGGAAGTTGTTCCCCAGCAGACAGAACCAAAGAGATGAAACTGGTGTTTAGAAAAGCAAAAGCCATTGTCATCCCCAGCAGCTTCCAGAAGAATGAAGCATCGATATGAAGGGATAAAATTCCCAAAGCAGCGTTATCCTCAACAACGTTATCCCAAGAAGATAACACTTTTATCTCAGCAGTGTTGAGAGAAAAAAAAAATTGAAGGAGGGGAAGAAAGGAGACTCCCTTAGTGGTATTATCCTCAGCAATCAGGCGTCCACCTGGAGAACAAGGAAGAGAAATTGAAGTAGCAGTCAGGCGTCCACCTGGAGAACAAGGAAGAGCAATGGGAGTGTTAGAAGTCAGGCGTCCATCTGGAGAACAAGGACGAGTAATGGAAGTATTAGTAATCAGGCGTCCGCCTGGAGAACAAGGAAGAACAAGGGAAGTATTAGTAGTCTGGCGTCCACCTGGAGAACAAGGAAGAGAAATTGAAGTAGCAGTCAGGCGTCCACCTGGAGAATAAGGAAGAGTAATGGAAGTATTAGCAGTCAGGCGTCCACCTGTAGAACAAGGATGAGGATAGGAAATAGCAGTCAGGCGTCCACCTGGAGAATAAGGAAGAACAAAAGAAGTATTGGCAATCAGGCATCCACCTGGAGAACAAGGAAGAACAATGGAAATGTTAGCAATCAGGAGTCCACCTGCAGAACAAGGATGAAGAATGGAAATGATAGCAATCAGGCGTCCACCTGTAGAACAAGGATGAGGAAAGGAAATAGCAGTCGGGCGTCCACCTGGAGAATAAGGAAGAACAAAAGAAGTATTGGCAATCAGGCGTCCATCTGGAGAACAAGGAAAAACAATGGAAATGTTAGCAATCAGGCGTCCACCTGGAGAACAAGGATGAATAATGGAAATGTTAGCAATCAGGCGTCCACCTGGAGAACAAGGAAGAGCAATGGAAGTATTAGCAGTCAGGCGTCCACCTGGAGAACAAGGAAGAACAGTTGAAGTATCATCAGTCAGGAGCCCCCCTGAAGAATAGAATGGCGATGTATTGGTTGAAGTCAGGAGCCCCCTGAAGAACAGAATGACGATTGATTGGTTAAAGTCAGGAGCCCCCTTGAAGAACATAATGGCGATTTATTGGTTGAAGTCAGGAGCCAACCTAAAGAAAGGAATGGCATTATTAAAGTTGTTGTTGAAGTCAGGAGCCCCCCTGAAGAATAGAATGACGATTTATTGGTGGAAGTCAGGAGCCCCCCTGAAGAATAGAATGGCGATTTATTGGTGGAAGTCAGGAGCCTGCCTGAAGAAAGGAAAGGCATTTTATTTTAAAAGTTGTTGAAATCTCGCCAACCTAAAGAAAGGAATGGCATTTTTAAAGTTGTTGTTGAAGTCAGGAACCCCCCTGAAGAACAGAATGGCGATGTATTGGTTGAAGTCAGGAGCCCCCCTGAAGAACAGAATGGCGATTGATTGGTTGAAGTCAGGAGCCCCCCTGAAGAACAGAATGGCGATTGATTGGTTGAAGTCTGGAGCCCCCCTGAAGAACAGAATAGCGATTTATTGGTTGAAGTCAGGAGCCAACCTAAAGAAAGGAATGACATTTTTAAAGTTGTTGTTGAAGTCAGGAGCCCCCCTGAAGAATAGAATGGCGATTTATTGGTGGAAGTCAGGATCCCCTTGAAGAATAGAATGGCGATTTATTGGTGGAAGTCTGGAGCCCGCCTGAAGAAAGGAAAGGCGTTTTATTTTAAAAGTTGTTAAAATCTCACCAACCTAAAGAAAGGAATGGCATTTTTAAAGTTGTTGTTGAAGTCAGGAGCCCCCCTGAAGAACAGAATGGCGATGTATTGGTTGAAGTCAGGAGCCCCCCTGAAGAACAGAATGACGATTTATTGGTTGAAGTCAGGAGCCCCCCTGAAGAACAGAATGTCGATTGATTGGTTGAAGTCAGGAGCCCCCTGAAGAACAGAATGGCGATTTATTGGTTGAAGTCAGGAGCCAACCTAAAGAAAGGAATGGCATTTTTAAAGTTGTTGTTGAAGTCAGGAGCCCCCCTGAAGAATAGAATGGCGATTTATTGGTTGAAGTCAGGAGCCCCCCTGAAGAACAGAATGGCAATGTATTGGTTGAAGTCAGGATCCCCCCTGAAAAACAGAATGGCGATGTATTGGTTGAAGTCAGGAGCCCCCTTGAAGAATAGAATGGCGATTTATTGGTTGAAGTCAGGAGCCCCCCTGAAGAATAGAATGGCGATTTATTGGTGGAAGTCAGGAGCCCCCCCGAAGAATAGAATGGCGATTTATTGGTGGAAGTCAGGAGCCCGCCTGAAGAAAGGAAAGGCATTTTATTTTAAAAGTTGTTGAAATCTCGCCAACCTAAAGAAAGGAATGGCATTTTTAAAGTTGTTGTTGAAGTCATGAGCCCCCCTGAAGAACAGAATGATGATGTATTGGTTGAAGTCAGGAGCCCCCCTGAAGAATAGAATGGCGATTTATTGGTTGAAGTCAGGAGCCCCCCTGAAGAATAGAATGGCTATTTATTGGTTGAAGTCAGGAGCCCCCTGAAGAATAGAATGGCGATTTATTGGTTGAAGTCAGGAGCCCCCCTGAAGAATAGAATGGCGATTTATTGGTTGAAGTCAGGAGCCCGCCTGAAGAGAGGAATGGCGTTTATTTTTAAAGTTGTGTATTTGAAGTCAGGAGCCCGCCTGAAGAGAGGAAAGGCATTTTACTTTAGAAGTTGTTGTTGAAGTCAGGAGCCCGCCTGAAGAGAGGAATGACGTTTATTTTTAAAGTTGTTGTTGAAGTTGGGAGCCCGCCCATAGAACAGAGGCATACATTTCAGTCTTTACATTTCAAGTGTTGAAGTTGGGAGCCCGCCCATAGAACAGAGGCATACATTTCAGTATTACATTTCAAGTGTTGAAGTTGGGAGCCCGCCCATAGAACAGAGGCATACATTCAGTCTTTTCATTTCAAGCGTTGAAGTTGGGAGCCCGCCCATACAACAGAGGCATACATTTCAAGATCAAGTCAGAGGACAATAAAACAGAGGGTTACAATAGGAATCCCCAGCAGGAAACAATAAAAATCCCCAGCACCGGGAAGCAGAAGGTTGCAACAAGAGGTCCCCCGCACAAACTCAAGTGCACGTGTCAAAAAAAAAGCATCAAAAGAAAAACACCGGAAGAAATGCAAGCAGACAAAAAAGCATGGCAACAAGAACAAATTGCAGTCTAGCCTAGCTTCTTGTTTTCTTTTAAGCACGGTGTAACAAGGAGATCGGTAAGCAGTGGCAATAGCATGCAACAACAGTAACATTGCAGTCCCACGGTAGTCCCAGCTACCAAAACTTCCCGAACTACATTGACCTGATTCCTGTTTAGCCCAGGATATGTAGGAAACCTTTGAAGCAAAGGTTCGGTCAAATCTTTTTCAAAAAAATGCTTCATACGGAGTACTCGGATGGGCAAAAATCGCTCGCTTTATCTTTGCACGAAAACCCTTCGTGTCTTCGGGCAAAGAGGGGCAGCTGTAAGCACGTGATTTTTGCCCTATATGAGAATTACTCCCAAAAAATTCAAAAATAAAATGATTTTTCTTTGGTGTGCAATTTTGTGATATTTTGTGATATTTTTGAATAATTATTTGTATTTGCCTGTGCATGTTTATTTGTTAAATTAATAAAAATACAAAAACAAAATGTCGCATTTTGCATGTAGGATTTAATTCTACAATTGTTAGTAATTATGTTCGTTTTACAAAAAATAAAAATTACAAAAATAGGCATCGTTTGCATTTTTAGCATTTAATGTCCAAATATACAATTTTATGCTTAATTATTACTTAATTGTGCGTTAATTGTTATTGAGAGTTAATTTGCGCTTTTATAACTTAATTTAGTTCTTAATAATAATTTAAGTATTTTTATAATTTAGTTTTAGAAAATAAAAGAAGAAAAGATAATAAAAATACAAAGATAAATCGGATTGGGCCACTTCTTCAAATTTTAACCCCAGGCCCAAACAATTGTCCAATCTTCCCCACGACCTAGTCCACTTCAGAACGGGTCGACCCGGTCCGCCCCATTGACCCATTAACCCAACACCCCTTCTTCATTTTGTCCAACACAAAACAAAACAAAAGAAAAGAAGACAAAGAAAACCCTAAAAAAAAGACCAAAACTCACCCGCCTCCAACCTTACTTTCTCCTTCTCCTTCACCTCTGCAGACCAGCTGCCATGGCTGCCCTTTACCTTCCATTCTCACGTCCAAACGACTCATCTCGTCCTATTCATCGAGCTAAAGCTTGAGCTCAGGCTGCCATGGCTTCCACCCTCCCTCATCTCGCCATCGCGTCCAGCCCTTCAACCAAACATCGACTATCGACCAGCTGTCCCCCCTCCAGTCAAACAACTCCATCATCGTCGTCGTCGAACCCCAGCCAGCGCGACCATAGTCGCGAGCTCTGACCACAGTCGCGAGAACCAGCGGCGACCAAACGACCTGCCTGCGCCACGCCGCTGCTGTCGCGGCTGCTTCTTCTACTCCTTCTGCTGCGTCGACCATGGTTTGGTCCTCCACCTCATCGCTGCTACTTCCTAGTCGTTGCTTCTACCCGCGTCCAGTTACGACGAGCAACCATGGCTGCTCCAAGCAGCGTTGATGCTTCTGTTTCCCTGCTGCCGCGATGCTGCTCATTTTTCTCCTTCCAGTCACGTCGAGGTCGAGCTGCTGCTATTTTGAGTCGGCACTACTGCTTCATGTTTCAGCTTCTGCTGTTGCTCCTTTCCTCTTCGTTTCGTCAAAGTTCGAAGGTCTTTCGTTGAGTCGAGGCCCGGACAGATTTGTTTGCAATCGAGTCCGTCGTTTCATTTCCGGTTAGTTGATTTTTGAATTTCATTTATTGTCCGTAATTTTTGCTTGATATTTTTCGGATCCGAAATCGTTAAATGTTTGTTTCGTTCATTATTTTTGTGAATTTTTCAGTTTGTTTCATGTTTGTTTCATTGTTCTTATTTATTGTTTAGGTAAATGTTGTTAGTTTAATGTTAGTTAGATACAAATTGAAGTTTAATTAATTGTTTCTTCAATTTGTTTCATGTATTTTATGTATTTTCCAGAAATTGCTAATATTGTTAAGTTCAAGTTTAAATTCATAATTGTTTCTTCTTAGGTTTTGTTTTGTTATTCGCCTAAACGAATTTAGTTGTAATAGGGAAGTATGTTGGTTTAATCATTTGAATCCGTCATGTTGTTTTTGTTCAAAAATAAATTTAATTCATGTCCATACTTTGTTTAATTGTTCTTGAATCCGAAATTTGTATAGTTTGATTTTCTTGTTTATTGTTTATCATTTATGATTATTTCTTGAATTTGTCTCATAATCTTGTTTAAGTTTAATATAGGAATTGTTGGTTGTAATGTTGTTAGAGTTAATTTTAAGTTCAATATTATTGAATTTAGAAATCTAAATATACTTGTTTGTTGTTGCTATTGTTGAATATGAAAATAGGTTTGTTTGTTGCTAAAAATATTGTTCAATCAAATTTTAGTTGTTCTTTGTTGTTCAATTTGTGTTCATGTGATTTGTTGTTGAAATGTTGAAGAAATCATGTTCATGTGATTTGTTGTTGAAATATTGAAGAAATCATGTTCATGTGATTTGTTGTGTGAATTTGTGTAGAAATTGGTCATATTGGCTATATTTTGGTTGAGTGTGATTAATTGATTTGTCATAGCTGATGGGGTAGTTTGGTAATTTGCAATACGTTCAGGGGTAGTTTGGTAATTTTAATAAGGTCAGAAGGGTAGTTTAGGAATTGTACATTTTATAATTTTTTATGTGAAGCATGGGGGACAAAGTGTAATGGGGTGGGTTGTGATATAGTTGTTTAATATAAAGGGGGGACAAGACAAAATTTAGTGGGGAGGAATCTTGTATTTGTTTAGTGAAAGCATGGGGGACAAAATATAATGGGGTGGGGTGATATATTTATTTAATGTAATGGGGGTGAGTGGGAAGATAATGGGTTTGGTAGGGGAAAGTGATTGATTTTAATTGAGTTTGGGAATGTGTTATATATAGAGGTCTTGACACACAAAGAAGAGAATACAGATAAGAGGAACTAATCTGAATATAGAGAAGAACAAAGAATAATAAGAGAGAGAATTAAAACACAAACAGAAAAAAAAGAGCTGAATATTTAAGAGATAGAAAAATTCCGAAAAATATTCAAACTTTCAAAAAAATCTTCTGTTTTCTTTCATTGTTTGAAATTAGCATTAATTGTTGTTGTGTCGTCAAAGCTGGAAGCTTTTGTTTTTTTGGGATTACTGCTCTACTGGTTTGCAAACTCTTTTCCTGGGTTGTTACTGTTGCTATGCTGTACTGTTATTACTGCTGCTAATTCTCATCTTCATTTTCTTTTGCTTCCAATATCAGGTACACAACTGACACGCTGGTTATTGTAATCCGAATATGAAGCATGAATACGAAAAATGAAGAGTTGAAATTCTAAATTTACTTTAATTATATTCTGAATTTTATTTGTATGTATAATTTATTTAGTTTGCAAAAAATCAGAATCGTGTAGCTATTTAATACATATAGTGGAACATCCGACGATAGCTTAACGATTGAATTATCTATATATTGCCTAAAAATAAATAAATGGTGTAGTAACTCCGTCAAGTAAAACGAATAGGCCATCTAGTAGGAACTTGGTAAAAATATTGTTTAGTTAAATAATATTGGTTAATTTCAGCATGTAAATGGTCTAGGATTAAAATTAGATTGCTAAGTTTTTTTTAATTTGACAAACTGAGAGCATGCCTAGTATAATGTAACTAGGTAATAACATGTGAATAAGACGACCCAGGTCTAGTTTTATGTCATACACGTTGGGCCTGGGCCTGCAGTGGCAACAGACTGTCATGTTTGCATCATTTTCAGATTTTATGAATCATATTCAAAATTCATCTATAATAACTCAAGCATGTAAATAAATTAAGATATTTTCTCTTTTATTTTGTAGAGACAAATTTCAATAGAAAAATGTAGGCATTTTAGGATTGTCCTTTTAAAAATAAAAATGAGACGAGCCTCGCTTAATAAAATGTATAGATTGCGGGGCCCTCATAAAATGTTTAATTAAAATTAATTAGATTTTGGGATGAGCCGTTTAGCAAAATTCCACGGCCTTACCCAGAAATAATAATACGCTAATTGCTTTAGACGCGCATTTTAATAAGCTTACATTCTTAAACACGGGTGCGCATTTATGTGACCCAAATCCAAATCCCAGAACATTGAATAAAAATACGTTCCGGATCGCGGGTGCATTTTATGTGACGCAATCCAAAGACATATTTTTTAAACGATGTTCACATTTTTTAAAAAAAAAATATAATGATAAAAGCGGTAAAAAGATAAAATTTGCACATAAGTTCATATTTGTATATAATCAGATAATCAAGCCGAATATAACAGTTGAGCGACCGTGCTAGAACCACAGAACTCGGGAATGCCTAACACCTTCTCCCGGGTTAACAGAATTCCTTATCCGGATTTCTGGTTCGCAGATTGTAATACAGAGTCATTCTTTTCCTCGATTCGGGATTAAAATTGGTGACTTGGGACACCCTAAATCTCCCAAGTGGCGACTCTGAAATAAATAAATAAATCCCGTTTCGATTGTCCTTTAATTGGAAAAACTCCCTGCACCCTCGCAGGGGCGGAAGAAGGAGGTGTGACATAACTAAACACAGTATGAACAATACAGAGTATAAGGCTCAGGAACCTCTAAATACTAATGCACAGATAGTATGATCAATGTTACGTATACCTCCACTCACAAGTACTCAACCACTCGGGTACTGTATATGGCCATCTGTTCCAAGGAAGATCTATCCCGGAATATATACACATCACTGACCGTAATCATCCAGTATCGAGGAAGGTCATTCCAGCCTTATGGAGAAGATCCATCTCTAGGTATCAATACTTTGGACAAGATCCACGTCTAGGGAAGATCCATCCATCAATATCATCAATTGCGCTCACTGAGGGTGTAAAGACTCATGAGGGGATTCTCTTAGCCCAAGCGCTATATCAAGCCAACGAAGGCATGATCAATATCTCACTGCAATGTTCAGCCCGATCCCATACTGTCACCCAATATCAGGCTCTCGGCCTCACTCAGCAATTACTCTCCAGTCTCACACACACGGGCTCAAAAATGTCATGATACTTGCCCGAACAATGATATGATATGTCAAATAGCAAAAATCGAGATTGAGGCATGATATAATAAGCATGAACAAGATTGGGTATAGAATAGTAATGAAGCTAATGACATTACAACAAGAAACGACCTCTGGGTCTCAAAAGTATTGGCATGAAGCCTCAACATGATAATTAGCATAATTTGCAGTTCATTAACTTAATCACATAATTACTACACGGATATCAGCATGAAAGAGTCACTAAGCGGTGCCATGAAATGACCCAGGCCGTAATTCTCACGGTGCACGCCCACACGCACGTCACTTGGCATTTGCGTCACTTCAATAGTAATCATAGAACATGTAGTTCGGGGTTTCGAACCCTCAAAACTAAATTTGGAAGCATTACTTACCTCAAGCCAAGCCAAACTTTAGCCTGCGATGCCCTTGCCTCTCGATACGGCCTCGAAATGCCCCGAATCTAACTAAAATTAGTATATAACCATCAATATACGCTAAAGGAGTGAAACCCATACGAATATTATCAATTTAACTCAAAAATCCCGAAATTGGCCAAACTCAACCCCAGGCCCACGTCTCGAATTCCGAAAAAATTCAAAAAAGTAGAATCCTTACATCTCACGAGTTCATACATACCAAATAAACCAAAATCCGACCACAAATGACCCCTCAAATCCCCAAATCAAAGTCTCCAATTCCAAACCCTAAACCCCCAATTTTAGCCACTAATTTCCACAAATCCCATGCCTAATCAGTAAAATATCACCATAGAAACAAGTTTTAGTTCGAAGAATCTTACCTCCACGAAATTTCCTTGAATCCCCTCTTCAAAATGCTCCCACAAGCTCCAACCCGAATGACCAATTTGTGAAATAAGCCAAAAATTTGCGAACACATCTATTTATATGTTCTTCCCAGTGATACCGTGCCTGCAACCTTAATACTCGCACATTTGTTCCCAGGTGCGCACCTACGTAAGTCACTTATCTGCCTAAAATTGCATCTGCGCTCAAATACCCGCACCTGCGCCATCGCAGGTGCGCTCAGCTCCCCCGCATCTGCGGCTCCTGCCCTTCACAACCTTGGCCGCATTTGTGGCCCTGTCCACACTTCTATGGGGCCGCACCTGCGGTCCCCAATCCGCAGGTGCGGTTATGACATGAACTCAGCAGCTTCAGCTGCAAACTCTAACTTCAAACTTCCCGATAACCATCCGAAATCATCCCGAGGCCACCGGGACCTCAACCAAAAGAACGAACAAGTCATATAACACTATTGAAACTTGTACCAACCTTAGGAACACTCAAAACAACATCGAATAATCAAAACACCATCAGATTCAAGCCTAAGGATTCCAAAAACTTCCGAATTCCGCAAACGATCAAAAAGCCTATCAAACCCCCTCCGATTGACCTGAAATTTTGCACACACGTAACAAATGACACAACAGACCTACTCCAATTTATGGAATTCCATTCCGACCCCGATGTCAAAATTTCCACTACCAATCGGAAAGCGCCAAAATTCTAATTTCGCCAATTCAAGCCTAAATCTACCACGGACCTCCAAATTACATTTCGAACATGCCCCTAAGCCCCAAATTACCTCACGAAGATATTCGAATCATAAAAACTAAATTTCGAGACCGTTTATTCACAAGTCAACTTCTA
Organism: Nicotiana tabacum; assembly: GCF_000715075.1. Taxonomy (NCBI): domain Eukaryota; kingdom Viridiplantae; phylum Streptophyta; class Magnoliopsida; order Solanales; family Solanaceae; genus Nicotiana; species Nicotiana tabacum. The sequence goes on from NC_134082.1 coordinate 24,387,260, forward strand.
GTTGACTTTTCCAACTAAATGACCAACTTAAGAGACTAAGTGTCTCATAACACTCCAAAACTATCCCAAACCCGAACCAGCCAACAATGATACAATGAAATGCTGCCGAATAACACATAATAAAGAAGAAATGGGCAAAACGGTGTTGTAACTCACGCAACGACCGGTCGGGTCGTTACATCCCCTCCCCCTCTTAAACAAATGTTTGTCCTCAAATGAGTCAAGAAACATACATGAAGCCTCAAATAGGTGAGGATATCTGCTCCGCATCTCCTGCTTGGTCTCCCAGGTAGCCTCCTCCACGGGCCGAACTTTCCACTACACTTTCACTGAAGCTATATCCTTTGATCTCAACTTTCAAATCTGACGCTCCAAAATAGCCACTGGCTCCACATCATAAGTCAAATCACTGTCCAACTGAACCGTGCTGAATTCCAAACTATGAGACGGATCACCAATATACTTTCGGAGCATAGAAACATGAAATACCAAATGCACACTCGATAAGCTTGGTGGCAAAGTAAGCTCATAAGACACCTCCCCAAACCTCCGAAGCACCTCAAAAGGCCCAATAAATCGAGGACTCAATTTTCCCTTCTTCCCAAATGTCATAACACCTTTCATAGGTGAAACCTTCAGTACAACCTTCTCCCCAACCATGTAAGAAACATCACAGACCTTCCTGTAAGCATAACTCTTTTGTCTGGACTACGCTGTACGAAGCCACTCCTGAATCACCTTCACCTTGTCTAAAGCATCCTGTATTAAGTCTGTACCCAAAAGCCTAGCCTCACCCAGTTTAAATCAACCAACTGGAGATCTATACCGTCTCCCATACAAAGCCTCATATGGAGCCATTTGAATAGTCGACTTATAACAGTTGTTGTAAGCAAAGTTTACGAGCGATAGAAACTGATCCCACAACCCTCCAAAGTCAATGACACAAGTGCGCAATATCTCCTCCAATATCTGAATAGTGCGCTTGGACTGCCCGTCCATCTGAGGGTGAAAAGTTGTGCTCAACTTAACCTGAGTACCCAACTCTCACTACACGGCTCTCCAAAACTATGAAGTAAACTGAGAACTCTATCTGAAATGATGGAAACTCGGACACCATGCAAGCGAACAATCTCTCAGATATAAATCTCTGCTAAACGCGCTGAAGAATAGGAAGTACTCACAGGAATGAAGTGCGCGAACTTGGTCAGCTGATCCACAATCACCCAAATGGCATCGAAGTTCTTCAATGTCTGTGGGAGTCCAACTACAAAGTCCATGGTGATCCGCTCCCTCTTCTACTCTAGAATATCTATCTGCTAAAGCAAGCCACCTGGTCTCTGATGCTCGTATTTCACCTGCTAACAATTGAGACACCAAGCTACAAATCCCACAATATCCTTCTTCATTCTTCTCCACCAATAATGCTGCCTCAAATCCTGATACATCTTCGCGACACCCAGATGGATGGAATACCGCGAGCTATGGGCCTTATCCAGAATCAACTACCGAAGCCCATCTACATTGGGCACACATATCCGGCCCTACATCCTCAATACCCCATTACCATCAATAGTCATATCACTGGCATCGACGTGCTGAACTTTGTCTTTAAGGACAAGTAAAGGAGGATCATCATACTGGCGCTCTTTGATGCGATCAAACAAGGAGGACCGAGAAATCACACAAGCTAAGACCCGACTAGGCTTCGAAATATCCAACCTCACAAAATGATTGGTCAAGGCCTAAAAATCAACTACACGAGGTCTCTCTCGAACAGGAATATATGCCAAACTCCCCATACTCACCGCCTTCCTACTCAAGGCATCGACCACCACATTAGCCTTTCGCGGATGGTACACGATGGTGCTATCATAAACCTTTAGCAGCTCCAACCATCTCCGCTGCCTAAATTGAGATCCTTCTGCTTGAACAAGTTCTTCAGGCTACGATGATCAGTAAACAACTCAGAAGACACATCATAGAGATAAGGCCTCCAAATCTTCAATGCGTGAATAATGGCAGCCAACTCCAAATCATGAACAGGGTAGTTCTTCTCGTGGGGCTTCAACTAACGAGAAGCATACGCAATCACTCTACCCTCCTTCATCAAACCACACCCAATACCAACTCTCAAAGTATCACAATACACCGAATAAGACCCTGAAGCTGATGGCAATACTAACACTGGAGTTGTGGTCAAAGCAGTCTTGAGCTTCTCAAAACATGCCTCACACTCATCCGACCATATGAATGGAGCAACCCTTTGAGTCAATTTGGTTAAGAGTGATGCTATAGATGAAAATCCCTGCACGAACCGGCGGTAATAACCCGCCAAACCAAGAAAGCTTCGAATCTCTATAGATGAGGACAGTTTGGGTCAACTCTGAACCGCCTCTATTTGCTTCGGATCCACCTGAATACCCTCACTGGACACCACGTGCACCAAGAAAGCCATTAAACTAAGCCAAAACTCGCACTTGGAGAGCTTTGCATATAGCTTCTCCTCCCTCAATCTCTGCAACACAACTCTCAAATGCTTCGCGTGCTCCTTCTGACTATGCGAGTACACCAGAATATCATCAATGAACACAATGACAAACGAGTTGAGATAAGGCCGAAACACACTGTTAATCAAATGCATGAACACTACTGGGGCATTGGTTAGCCCAAAAGACATCACAAGGAACTCATAATGACCATATCGGGTCCTGAAAGCTGTCTTAAGAATGTTCGAGTCCCTAATCTTCAGCTGGTGATGCCCTGAACGGAGATCAATCTTGGAGAACACTCTCGCTCTCTAAAGACGGTCAAATAAATCATCAATACGAGGCAAAGGATACTTGTTCTTGATTGTAACTTTGTTCAACTGCCTGTAATCAATGACATCCTTATCATGCCATCCTTCTTCTTCACAAATAGAATAGGTGCACCCCAAGGTGACATACTAGGCCGAATAGCCAATGTTACTGTCTTAGCATAACAGTCCAGAATAGCACGACACAAAGATAACCAATCCATGCCCAATATCATATCAAATTCAACCATACTAAGCAATAGGAGATCCACTCGGGTATCCAAACCCTGAATAGTCACTACACACAACCGATATACATGGTCCACAATAATAGTATCACCCACTGGAGTAGATACATGAACATATGAAACAAGAGGCTCGCGGGGCGTATCCAAATAATGGGCAAAATATGATGACACATAAGAAAAAGTGGAAATGGGATCAAATAATACAGAGGCATCTCCATGCCAGACTGAGATAATACATGTGATCACAACATTTGAAGCAATAACATCTGGTCTGGATGGTAGGGCATTGAAATGGGCCTGACCACCACCTGATCGACCTTCCCCTCTAGGGCGACCCCTAGCTGACTGACCTCCACACCGAGTTGACTGAGCTGGTGGGGAAGTAACTGGTGCTGAAGTCGAAGGCTGACTCTTCTGCTGGGATGAACCTCCTGTAAGACGGGGACAAAACGTCTTGATATGACACGAATCTCCACACTCAAAGCAACCTCTCCCGGCAAATGGCGGTGGGGACTAAAGGTAGCCTCGAGCACCAGGATGTCCAATAGAAGAACCAGGCATAGATGAGCTCTAAACTGATGGTGCCTAAGTCAAACTCTGAGCTGGAAGGGCACTGAGAGACGAGTGACCTTGATGTGAACCGTGAGAACCATGGCTAGATGACCCGCCACGGTGACCCGAACGGGATGGCTGAGCATGTCTGAATGGACGACCTCTGTCGTCCTGAAGCTGACCTCCCAAAGGAACACCACCAAAGCTACCAGATCCCCAAGACCTATTGGCCTCCCTCTCATCTTGCTCATGGTGGTGAACTAACTCTATCTCTCTAGCAATGTCAACCACCTCCTCAAAAGGTTCACCAAATACTCTCTCTCTAGACAAAAAAATTTGTAGCTGATAGTTGAGGCCATCAACAAACCTCCTGATCCTCTCCCTATCCGTAGGAACTAGACATATAGCATAAAGGGCCAACTCGGAGAATCTCAATTCATATTGCGACACGGTCATATCCTCCTGATGTAGCTGCTTCAACTGCCTATGTAGCTCCTCCCTACAGGAATACGGTACATACTTTTCTAGGAAGAGAATGGAGAACTAATGCTAGGTGAGGGGTGGTGCACCCACAAGCCTACGCATCTCATAGCCTCCCACCAAGTAAAGGCATCCCCAGAAAACTTAAAAGTAGTAAATGATACCCCACTAGTTACTAGAATACTCGCTGTAGGCAATATCCTCTGACACATATCCAAGAAACCCTGGGCATTCTCGCCCTATGCGACACTGAAAGTTGGAGGCTGAAGTCTACCAATCCTCTCCAATCGACGTTGCTCGTCATCAAGCATAACTCGAACCACAAAATCATGTGCATGTGCAACTGGCTGGGCTGGTGGTGCCTCCAATATCTGCAGTCCCTAAACAACCTGATCGGGTGTACGGGCAACGGGAGTCTGAGTGACTCCCCTGGCCTGAGAAATAGCTGCGGTAGTAGAACCTGCGACTGCCTGAGCAAGACTGGGGCATACGGTCTGAATCTGAGCCAAGTTCTCCTGGAGACCCGGAATAACAATAGGCACAGTTGGTTCATGAGCTGGTGCTACTGGAGCATCCCCCGCTAGAGCCTGATCATGAACTGGGGTGGTGAGTCGATCTCCAAGTGGTGCCCTATCTTTTGTACGGGCTACATCTATGCCCCTACGACAGCCTCGACCGCGTCCTCGGCCTCTAGTGGCCCCAACTGTTGGTACTGGTGGTCGTTTGTCCTGGCCGGTAGCACGTGTCCTCACCATCTGTGAGAGAATAGAATAACAGAAGTTTAGTTACCAGAGTCAATAGATTTGCACGACAAGAATTCAAGAATGTGAATTTTTTCCTAAAGGTTTTGCAGCCCCCCGAAGATAAGTACAGACATCTCTGTATCGATCCGCGAGACTCTACTAAACGTGCTCATGACCTGTGAGACCTATGTAACCTAGGCTCTGATACCAACATGTCACGACCCAAAAATTGACCCGGTCGTGATGGCACCTATTATGATACTAGGCCAGCCAACCATTACCCACTTACTCCATATTTCATTTAAGGCTCAAGTAAAACAATAATTTTAACAGAAATCCAATAAATATATAAAGTGAAAATCCAAACAAGCAGAAAATACAAGCCCGACCTTGGGTGTCACTAGTCATGAGCAACATACTACAATGGTTCGAAATAAAACAAGACTAATATACTTTGAGAGTAGCCAACAAATTCGCTAAAAAAGAAGATAATGAAGGAGAAGGCAGGACTGCGATCGCCAGGCAGCTACCTCACAGTCTCCAAGGAAAAGTCTCCAACCGATATGGTCAACAACAGCTACCATGACCCAAAATGCCTGGATCTGCACATAAGGTGCAGGGGGTAACGTGTGTACAACAACTCAGTAAGTAACAAGTCCAAACTATGGACTGACAGTACTGACGAACCAAACTTCAAAGGTAGCAACATTTAATTGTACAGAAAATAGACATGCTTTCAGTTCAAGTAAATTCTCAGCAGTAACTAAACACAGCATGAACAATACGGAGTATAAGGCTCATGAACCTCTAAATACTAATGCAGAGATAGTATGATCAATGTTACGTATACCTCCACTCACAAGTGCTTAACCGCTCGGTACTGTATATGGCCATCCGGCCCAGGAAAGATCCAACCTAGAATATATACACATCACTAACCGCAGTCAACCAGTACCGAGGAAGGTCATTCCAGCCCTAGGGAGAAGATCCATCTACAGGCATCAATACTTCGGACATGATCCATGTCCAGGAAAGATCCATCCCTCAATATTATCAACTGCACTCATTGGGGGTGTAAAGACTCTGGAAGGGATTTTCTTAGTCCAAGCGCTATATCAAGACAATGAAGGCATGATCAATATCTCACTGCGGTGTGTAGCCCGAACCTATACTGTCACTCAATATCATGCTCTCGGCCTCACTCAGCCATTACTCTCCAGTCTTACACACGGGCTCAAAAATATCATGATACTAGCCCGAACAATGAAATAATATGTCATATAGCAATAATCGAGACTGACGCATGATATAATATGCATGAACAAGACTGAGTACAGAATAGTACTGAAGCTAATGACATGACAGCAAGAAACAACCTTTCGGGTCTCAACAGTATTGGCATGAAGCCTTAACATGATAATTAGCATGATTCACATGGCATTTTCTTTACCTCAATAGTAATCATAGAACACGTAGTTCGGGGTTTCGAACCCTCAGAATCAAGTTTGGAAGCATTACTTACCTCAAGCCAAGCCAAAGTCTAGCTCGCGACGCCCTTGCCTCTCGATTCGGCCTCCAAATGTCCCGAATCTAACCAAAATCAGTATATAACCATCAATATACGCTAAAGGAGTCAAACCCATATGAAAATTATCAATTTAACTAAAAAATTCCATAATTGGCCAAACCTGACCCCCGGGCCCACATCTCGGATTCTGATAAAATTCACAAAACTAGAATCCTTACACTGTAAGGAGTTCATACATACCAAATACACCAAAATCAGACCACAAACGACTCCTCAAATCTCTAAATAAAAGTCTCCAATTTTAAACCCTAAACCCCCAATTTAAACCACTAATTTCCTCAAATTTCATGCCTAATCACTAAAATATCACCATAGAAACAACTTTTAGTTCCAAGAATCTTACCTCCATGAAATGTTAATGAATCCTCTCTTCAAAATGCTCCCACAAGCTCCAATCCGAATGAGAAATTTGTGAAATAAGCCAAAAATTCGCGAAGGCACCAATTTATATGTTCTGCCCAGCGATACTGCACTTGCGGCCTTAATACTCTCACCTGCAGACCCACACCTACGGTCCTAGGTGCGTACCTGCGGAAGTCACTTCTCCGCTCAAAACCGCATATGCGCTCAAATACTCGCACATGCGCCATTGCAGGTGCGCTCAGCTCCCCCGCATCTGCAGCTCCTGCCCTTCACAACCTTGGCTGCATATGTGGCCCTATGCACGCTTCTGTGGGCCCGCACCTGCGGTCCCCAATCTGCAGGTGCGGTTATGATAGGAACGCAGCAGCTTCAGTTGCAAACTCTAACTTCCAACTTCCCGATAACCATCCGAAATCATCTGGAAGTCCCCGAGACCTAAACTAAAAGTACGAACAAGTCATATGATACGATTCAAACTTTTACCAATCTTCGGAATACTCAAAACAATATCGAATCATCAAAAAACCCTCAAATTTAAGCCTAAGCATTCCAAAAATATCCGAATTTTGCAAACGATCAAAAAGTCTATCAAACCACCTCTGAATGACCTGACATTTTGCACACACATCACAAATGATACAAAGGACCTAGTCAAATATATGGAATTCCATTCCAACCCCGATATCAAAATTTTCACTACCAATCGAAATATGCTAAAATTCCAATTTCGCCAATTCAAGCCTAAATCTACCACGAACCTCCAAAGTTACAATCCGAAAATTCCCCCAAGCACCAAATCACCTCACAAATCTATTTGAAACATAAAAACCAAATTCTGAGATCGTTTACTCACAAGTCAACTTCCGGTTGATTTTTCCAACTAAATGACCAATTTAAGATACTAAGTGTCTCATAACATTCTAAAACTATCCCAAACTTGAACCAACCAATGTGATACAATGAAATGTAGCTGAACAACACATAAGAAAGCAGAAATGAGGAAAACAGAGCGGTAACGCATGCAACGACCAACCAGGTCGTTATAGTAACTCATTCATGACTTTCATTCTAACTAAGCATGTCATAAACAGTTGAAGTTTCAATTTTCATAATCAATTCATGAATACATGTCTTAGTCTAGCTCTATTCAACATTAAAGCATCATGTAACTCAGCAAGGTTTAGTATTTCGGCATAATGTATTTCATTATGATTCTCAGTTCCTGAATATTCATCTATATTTGGGCCTGAGGCATAGTTTATATGCTTTATGCGTACTTGGACCTAAGGTCGTACTTTATGCTTTATGCATTTTTGGGACTGAGGTCATAGTTATGTATACATAGTCTTGGCCGTAGCATGTGCACATATATATTTGGCTCGAGGCCATAACTTATTTAGATAAACAGGTTGTTCACCATTCAAAAGAGGGAGTATTAATATCCTTACTTCCTTTGTTCAGTTCAATTATTAGTTATCATTTCAGTTGTGAGTTTAGTTATCAATTATCAGTTATCTTTCAGTTTCAGTTTCATTAGTTATCATTTTAGTTATCAATTATCAATTCTTAGTTATCAGTTTAGTTTCAGTTTCAACATTTATAATTCTTTCTTTTAGTTGCTTTATATATCAGTGCAATTCGAATGTACTAACGTCCCTTCTGCTCGGGGCTTGCATCTTACGATACAGGTAATGATTTACAGGTTGGCGATTCAGAGCGCTAGGATTCTCGTACCAGCTATTTGGTGATCCCCATTTCTTTTGGGGCATTGTCATTACCTTACAGTCTTCAGTATTTTTAGATAGTCAGTGTTTTCAGTACTTCGTTAGAGGCTTCATAGACTAGAGTAACAGCTAGATAGAGTCGCGAGCTTTTTATATTAAGCTATGTTGGCGACAAATATATTTCAGAATTGCATTAGTATTTTCGAACTTAGATTTTTATCATTCAGACTTTCAGTATACCAGCATTTGGTAGTTTATCTTCCGCATTTAGTATGTTATGATATCACGTATTAATTTAGCCACCCAGTTGGTTCGCTCAGTCATATGTAGTCATGCACGGAGTGTCGTGTTACGTCCAGGCCCAGGATCGAGGCGTGACACATATCATGGAGCTCCATAAGGCAATCTATTGTTGCTACTTCTTCAAATCATGCTGAGATATTAGCTAATCCTGAAGCAATTAGGGAATGCATATGGTTGAGATCAGTAATTAATTTTATCCAAGGAAAATATGATTTGGAATGTGATAAAAGATCCACAATTTTATACGAAGACAATGTTGCATGCATAGCCCAATTAAAGGGAGAATTTATAAAAGGAGATAGAACGAAGCACATTTCATCAAAATTATTCTACACACATGATCTTCAGAAAAATGGTGACATTGATGTGCAACAAATCCGTTCAAGTAACAATCCAGCAGATTTATTCACTAAATCTTTGCCAACTTGAACTTTTGAGAAGTTGGTATACAATATTGGAATGCGGAGACTCAAATATTTGAAGCAAGTTTTTTATTAGGGGAGTAAAATACACTTTATACTCTTTTACTCTTACTAATATTTTTCTCATAGGGTTTTCCTTATAATAGTTTTAATGAGACAACTAGTTATGTGTATAACTGAATATATGTACTCTTTGTCCTTCATTAGAAATTTTTTCCAAGGGGTTTTTCCCAGTAAGGCACATTATCTTTTAATGAACATCCAAGAGGGAGCTTTATAAATACATAATATTATGGACGTTCATTTATTACTCCATTGTAAATAAGCTTCCTAAAGAAGCTTATCCATACGGGACTCCGCTGTAAATATATTTATCTATATAGTACTCTGTTGAAAATAAGCCTCCTGAAGAGGCTTATCACTTCGGCATTCCGTTATAGATAAATATTATCCCTGGTAGAAGATTATTAATACCTAGTACAATAAACCTATACTTTCGGTACTCCGTTATGGATAAACATTATCCCCGGTAAAAGATTATCCATACCTGGTACAATAAGCTTATCCTTTCGGTAGTCCGCTATGGATAAACATAACCCCCAGTAGAAGATTATCCATACTTGGTACAATAAGCTTATCCATTCAGTACTCTATTATTGATAAACATTACCCCCGGTAGAAGATTATCTATATCTCGTACTATAAGCTTATCCTTTCGGTATTCCGTTATGGATAAATATTACCCCCGATAGAAGATTATTTGTATCTGGTACAGTAGCAACTTACACAACAACTTCTTTTTTTCTATAAAAAGAGGAGATTTTATGTCATTATGTACATTAGTTTGAGGTTGAATAACATATCCATTTCTCTCTATACTTGTTGTCAAGACCCAAATTCCATTATAGGTCGTGATGGAGCCTGTGTATGGTGAAATCAGGGGGACAAATTTCTCATTGGTAAAGTACTTCAAGAGATCGCCTCGGAGGCTCGAGACCTCGAGCCAGATACTTCCCTCAAGATCTGTCAACACCCGGACCAGGGATAATTTTGGTCGAGACACCTATGAATATGGGAGGCTTCCGAAGAATGCATCTGGGGCCGGGCAAGTCTACCAGGATAGTCTAACGCTGGTCTACGTCTAAATCACCAAGCTAGTTAGCTGTCCCATCCCACTTCCTTTATCATTTAACGTATCTTGAACTAAGTTTGGACCCCCCCCCCCCTATAAAAGGGGAATCATTGGCACTCTGTAAGAGGTGGCTCCAACTATTCTACATAAGATCAATAATACCTCTCTCTCTCTCTCTTTTTTATCTCTAACTTACACGCTCGAGACTACCTCTCTCATTTATTGCTTTCATACTTGTTCTTCATTCATTGCTTGATATTGGCCATAAAGAGCCTCCTTTAATTATAGCCTAACTGTTAGTCTCTTCCCGATTACTCCTGATACCTCGAGCCCGAGCCCAGTTGTCGACCTCGAGGCCCCTCATCTGTTGGTCCGAGGCCCGGATAACAACCCCCTCGGTTTGATTATAACTCTATTTTAGTTCGCATTTCGTCGTTAAACTTCACATACCTAGCATCCACTTCTCTAACAACTAGCATAAAAATAGATCACATATTTTTAGAGTCTCATAAACAAATTTAATTATTATTATCATTTTCACGGTAAACAGTTTGGCGCCCATCGTGGGGCTAAAATTAATAGTGATTATTTTCTGGCTAGTTTCGTTATACAACACAAGTTATCTTTCACACTTTGTCTTGTCCAAGATCTTCGATTTCAAGTCAAAATGTCTGGCTCGATAAACAGAGTTGAAAACGACAACATTGAAAACCACGGAGAAAACGGTGTGGTTGTTCCAGTCATTGGCACGCCACCGCAGAACCCCGACAATGCACCTGGACAGATTCCAGCGGACGTAGATTCACAAGATGCGCAGCAGGTCGATGAAACCTCACACACCGACAGGAGCATACGACATGGAGACCAACATGAAGCCCAAAAGACCCCAGCTCGGGAAGAACATGAAGTTAGTTTTCATGTTATTTTTGAAATGTTGCAGGCACAACAGTTGGCTATCGCTCAGTTGCAAAGCCACCCCTAGACTCCCAGCACAGCAACACCAAAAACAGCTCCCCCAGCCGAACAGGTAGCCTTGAGATCGAGCAATAACGGATCGACAGCCGACCCTGCCATGGTAAAAATGCTTGAGGATCTCACTAAAAGGATCGAATCGGGAAAGAAAATGATAGCAGCCAATGACAAGAAGGTTGAGACCTACAACTGTAGGATCGACCAGATCCTGGGTGCACCCTCGGTCCTCAAGGGTGTGGATTCGAAGAAGTTCATACGAAGGTCATTCCCTGAAGAAGCGGCCCTAAAACCCATTCCAAAGAAGTTCAGAATGCCGGAACTCCCTATGTACAACGGGACCATAGACCTTAATGAACACGTTACTGTCTACACCTGTGCGTTAAAAGGCAACGATATAAATAATGATGAGATCGAGTCTGCATTGTTGAAACCATTCGGGGAAACACTCTCGAAGGGGGCCATGATGTGGTATCACAACTTGGCTCCTAACTCTATAGATTCATTCGCCATTATAGCAGACTCCTTCGTAAAGGTATATGATGGTGCTGTCAAAGTAGCGACGAGGAGTCCGACGTTTTCAAAATTAAGCAAAGGAAGAACGAGATGTTGCGGGAATTCGTGTCTCGCTTTCAGATAGAACAGATGGACCTACCGCCAGTTTCAGATGACTGGGCAGTGTAGGCCTTCACTCAAGGTCTGAACGAACGAAGCTCGGTGGCTTCAAAATAGCAGAAATAGAACCTGATCGAGTACCCAACTGTGACCTGGTCAGACATCCACAACCGGTACCAGTCAAAGATCCGGGCCAAGGATGACCAATTGGGAGCCCCTTCAGGCTCAGTATACCCGAGTAGGCTCCTGGCAAAGGAACCAAAATCAAACAAAGAAAGGTATGAGTCGTACCTCAAAGATAGGAGGAACGCCCCGAGGCGCAACATACCTCGCATTGATTGGAGAGTGGGCCAAGTACAGGATCCTCGAGGGCTCATCAACTGAGCCAGGTTCGATCGAAACACAGTGCCAACAGGTGTGCCTTACTTATCAGAATACAACTTCAACGTCGATGTGTCGGACATCGTGTTCGCCATTAGTAAAATCAGAGATGCTAAGTGGCCCAAGCCTATACAGTTGGATCCTTCACAAAAGGAATTATAACTTAGTATGCAAATTTCACAACACGCATGGACACAAGACTGAGGATTGTCATCAGCTACAAGAAGAGGCAGCTCGACTGGTTAATAAAGGGCACCTCCGAGAATTCCTCAGTGATCCAGCCAAAAATCAGTTCTGGGAAAGGGATTCAACCAAGAAGAGCAAGGAAAACGAGCCACAACATGTCATCCACATGATCATGGGGGGCGCCGATGCCCCACAGGAACCCGTAATGAGAAGAACGAAAATATCCATCACCAGAGAAAAGCGGACCTGGGGATATATTCCCGAGGATGCCCTCACATTCAGTGAAGAAGACACTGAGACCTTGTATCAACCTAACAATGACGTACTGGTAATCTCCTTCCTTGTAATTTCTTTTCAAATAAAATGTGTACTCGTAGATCTAGGAAGCTCGGCCAATATTGTAAAGTCGAGGGTGATAGAGCTGTTCAAATTTCTCAACCGAATCGTGCCCGCCACTCGGGTCTTCAACTAATTCAACATGGCAAGTGAAACAACGAAAGGAGAAATCATCCTTCCGGTCACCATGGCCTACACAAACCAAGAAGCCAAATTCCATGTCATCGAAGGAGACATGAGGTATAACGCCTTACTCGGACGACCGTGGATACACACCATGAGAGCGGTACCGTCCACCCTTTACCAGATGATGAAATTTCCAACAAAGGACGGAATAAAAACCCTCTACGGGGAACAACATGCGGCAAGGGATATGTTCGCAATACACGAGGTGGTACCAACGCTCGTACCTCCGCTCTCGAATAAACCAAAGGGCGATCGTGCCTCACCCTCGATCAAATAGAAAACAACCAAACAAATATGAACCAACGGGTTAAAAGCAAACAAAACCTCAGAGCCAAGAGTTTGAGTATCTAAAAATTGTCAAGTAAACCTACACATTTAACATGAAACCAATTCATAATAAAATCTAGATTAACATGAAATTAAACCAAACTAAAATCTAATTAACCGATGCATTCATACTTAGCTATGATTAAAAAAAAGATAACTGAAACTACTAATTATTCTATGAGCTAAATTTATCCTGAACTAAACTAAATCAGTAAAACCAAATGAAACTTGAACAAACAAACTAGAGTGATTCCGAAACCAAAATGAACAAACTAATGCACCCTAAAACAAGATTACTAACTAAACACGTCCAAAGAATAATCATATTTACAAACTGAAAATCAATCTAGGAAGAACACTGACTCGACATTTGAAAAAGAAAGAGAGAAAAAAGAAAGGAAAAAAAAGAAATGGATAGGTAAAATGATTGATACCTTACCAGTGGGACTGGAAAAACAAACGAAATAGCTTTGAGGTCCGTCTTCGCCTTGACCAACAGAGGTCTTTTCGTTCAAGGGATCCGGTCTTGCATGGCTTTGACTGGATCTCCTTGAAAGAAAAGACTTCTGGAAGCCTAATTTTCGAAGGAAAAGAAAAGTAAATAGGCTTTGGATTTCAAACAAAATTTAAAGCAGCATCTGGTGCCTTTCTTTGAACTGGACAGACTTTAACATGGATTTGAAATTGCAGAGCTCTGCAGGGTTGTTTGGGAAATTTTGTGAGGTATTGAGGGTGAAGGGAGTGATGGGACAGTCCGGTGAAGTTTTGGGATGATTTGGGGAGACTAGGGTTTTTGGTATCGAAATTTAGATTTAAGATTCGAGGAATTTGAAAGTGATCCGAGGGGAGTGGTTTGGAGATTTGTAAATAGGAGACGAAGGGGAGTCTAGGGTGTTGATTAGGGGTTATTTGGAACGGTTAGGATTTTGGCAATGATTTCGATCCAAAATTCGAACAACTCGACAGTGATTCGAAGGAAAAGGATTGAAGATTTGGAATGAGGAGGTTGTGGGGGTTTCAGGGTGTAAATTTTGGGGGAGATTAGAGCACCGGAACCGCTGTGAGGCGATTCTCGGCGGCGGTTGACGGTGGAGCGGCGAGGGAATAAAGGGGTGGCTAGGGTTTGATCTGTGTATGAGGAAGGAGATGGAAGTGAAAGGGGTTCGATTGGGGGGGGGGGGTCTGTCTTCGGACAGTAATATAGTTAATAAGAGATCAGTTCCAAGCCGTTAGATCTAAGATGATCAACGGCTGGGGTCACAAGGGGTGATACGGGGTCGTTTTAGGAGAGTGGGAATTGGGCCGGGTGTGTTTGGTTTTGGGCTTGGGTTGTAGGTAATTTGGGAATGGATTTGGGCCAGATTGAGGTGTAAAATTAGCCAAATTTCAAAATAAAACCCCTTTTTCAATTCTTTTCCCTATTCCCTTTTCTTTTCTTTTTCTTTTTCTTTAATTAAAAATTCAAAAATTAAAATCCTAGATTATCTAAAAATGTGAAATTGAACTAATTAACTAATTACAAGAATTATAAAATCTACTTAATCCTAAACTAAAAGAGAAAAATCAATAACCTAAAAATAAAAGGGAAAAGTGTAAAAATGAAGCATTTTTTGTGATTTTCATTTTATAAAACAAATAATTACTAATTAATCCTAAAAATATAAAACTAAAACTAAATGCAATGCATGATATATGTTTTTTTTCATGATTTAAATAAAAATTAAAGATGCACAAAAATTCAAACAATTAATAAAATTCTACCAAAATTCCTAAAATGGCAAATAGTTAAGAAAAATCTATTTTCTTGGATTCTGTAGGAATAATTCATATAGGGCAAAAATCACATGCTCACAGCTGCCCCTCTTTGCTCGGCAACAGAAGGGTTTTCGGGCAAAGATAAAATGAGCAATTACGAGGGATTTTTGCCCGTTCGAAAGTCCATGAGAAGCATCTTTTAAAAAGATCTGACCGAACCTTGCTTCAGAGGTTGCCTACATATCCTTGTCTATAAAGGAATCGGGTCAGTGTAGTTCTGGATGTTTTGGTAGCTGGGACTACCGGAAAACTGTAATTTCACAGTTGTTGTTATTGTTTCTGCTTGCTGAGCTCCTTATTACACCAAGATGAAAGATGAAAAGCTAAACTAGCTAAGCCTATTAACTACGAGTTACAAGATTCCTATCTATAAACCTTCTAAAGTTTGATCTTGAGTCTCGGATGGTTCTTACTGCAGACTCTGATCTGAATCTTGATTCTCGTTAGCTGCAACTGCTGGTTCATTCTTCTTTAGCTTCTTGAATCAAGGGTGGACATGAAAAACTTGTAACTCCAATCATATCTTGAGCATTTCGCTTCTTTTCTCCACTTCTATACTTGGAGTTCAACTTCTTTTGTTGTTCCTTCTTTTCTTTTATTTGGGTTGAGACTTCTTCACTAGGAAAATTTCGTGAGTTATTGTAACAAAAATCTAAACTATTTCTTTATTGAAAGCAATTAAAATCGGGATTGGGTATCCTTGAGAAAAACAAATTAGGGAGTGGAGCCTATATCTATGCTAAAATCAACTAGGGAGTGGAGACCCTATGTGGGAAAAATAAATAGGGAGTGGAGACCCTATGTCTAAAATAAAATCAACTAGGGAGTGGAGACCCTATGTTGGGAAAGCAGACTAGGGAGTGGAGACCCTAAGCCTAAAATAAAGTCAACTAGGGAGTGGAGACCCTATGTTGGAAAAGCGACTAGGGAGTGGAGATCCTATGTCTAAAATAAAATCAACTAGGGAGTGGAGACCTTATGTTGGAAAAGCGTAACTAGAGATTGAGGACCCTAGGCTACCATGTTTTTGAAATTTCTTTTTTTTTTCTTATCTTTTTTTTCAGCATGTGTAAATGCGGGAAAGAATTTTGGAAGGGACTTCCCTTTATGGATTGTTGCTGTAAAGCTGTTTCTAGCCCTTGCAGTTTCTCTTTGGTTGTACCTGCTTTTTGTAAGGTTGCTTCCAGATTGCACCTGTTTCCTGTTTTTTTTTTATTTTAACAAAGAACTATTTGTCAGTTTGAAACAGTGGTTGGTTTTGTGGCCTTGAGAGTTTCAATCACTTGATCTCGGCCCGACTTCTTTGATGAAGATCTCAACTGCAACTGCTTGTTCCCTGAGGACCAATTTTATTTAAGTCCTTCTAGAACCTCTGGTTTTCCCAGACTTTGCCATGACGGTTGATCGGTGGAACTCAATCTTATCGACTTTATTTTGCCTTCATAGGCCTTTCCCCATCTTTTTTTTTCTTTTTTTCACGTGGGACTTAGCCTTTTCCAACTTTATTTCTCCTTCATCGGCCTTTCATTTCTGGCTTCTTTCTTCCAACTTCAATTTCAGATCATTTGGGTACCTTAGCTTTTCAAACTTTTGCCGAGATGGTTGGCCACATGGGACTCACCCTTTTAAACTTCATTTGCCTTTATAGGCACTTCAATATGATTTTCTCCTTTGAAGAGTTTTGATTTCGAAGCATCGGCTGCCACAGTCAGTCGAGGCTAACTTATGTTTCCTGACGAGGCTGGGTGCCTTTTTGCATATTAGCTTGTATCAAATGAGAACCCTATATATCAGGCTTACCATCCTTTCTTTGTCTTAGTTTTGGAATAGAGTTAGACCGAATGGGATTCAAAGAAAACACAAAATGGAATGGAGAATGAGTTTAAAACAAGAAGTGTCCTTTTCGAGGAAAGGAAAGAAGGAATTATCTGGAGTACATGTGGACTTCAGTGAATATGACATGCCTTTTGGACTTGATGCCTGATCTGTATAAACCGTCCGACTGTCAAAAATTCATCACACCTTTTGCCTCAAAATCGAGAAATCTAGCCAGGACTCTGTTGATGCCGATGGCTGTGAGAATCCTCTTTTCGATTAGGGGCGCCCTTTGCGGGTTTTCACGAGCTGACCTCTCTCATTTGTCTACTCACAATCACCTTATAGTGTTCTTTGCGAGTTTTCACTAGCAAGACTCTCTCATTTTGATTTTGGTAGCTTACTGTCGCCTCACAGTGCCTGTGTGGGGTTTCACCAATAAGAATCTCTAATTTTATTTCTCTAATTTTGACTGTATCGAATACATGTAATTGTATTCTTCGGTCCTTGAATATTCTCACCGATTGATCGGAAGGACTAGAACAGGGTTTGGGTAAAAAAGGATTTGGATTGAGTTACAACTTTGGAACCTTTTGGGCAGGATCATCGTCGAACAATTATAATATCTGCCCCAATATCTCTTTTTGGAGGACTTTGGATTTTTTTTTTGGTGTGACTACGCCCCAAAGAGAGTTGCCTACGTATCCTTTCGGAATCAAGTCGAACGTAGTTCATGGAACATTGCTTCTATTTTTCTTTTGTTTTTCTATTTTTCTTTTTCCTTTGCTTTTCCTATTTTTTTTTTTCATTTCATTTTCTTTGTTTTTCTTCCTTCTCTTTTTTCATCATTTTTTTTCATTTTTCATTTCATTTTTTCAATTTTTTTTCAATAACACTTTCAAGTTCCAAAGAGGGTAATCAAAGAAAAGTAACCGGCTCAAAGGGTTTGCAAAGGGTTGATAGGGTTTGGGTAGCGAGAATAAAAAAGCCTTATTCATCCCAACCGGAGAACATTTATGCTATATAGAGGGTCCAACGTAGTACCTTTTGACTGCATTTGCATTGATAATTGTTCAGGGACATTTCCTTCGATGTGTCCCAAGTACACCGCACTCTTTTGGCAATACTCTTGTCGCAATATATGGACCTTTCCTATTTGGAACAAAATTTCCTTCAGTTGTTCCAACTGTTTGTTTTATTTCCTTAAGTTTATCTTTATTGCGATCTAATTCTTGGTTCATTATTTCGAAGTCTGACAGTGTTTTAGAATCTGGGCATGAAGTCTGCAAGCATGTCATGTTATTGAAATCTGCATTTAACAGAACTGAAAAGACAATAAGAAAAGTGACAAGATTAAGAAAAGAGATATTCTTGAACAATGAAATATTAATTTCATTTGATTTTTTTCAATAAAGAAAACATCCGGATCACACCCATAGATAATCCGTGCATAGAAAGGATAGCAAGACTAGATACCGAGACTCTCGTCTGATGGGGAACTTTCATGCTTGGCGACCATTTTTTGGCTTTTCTTCTGTCTTGGCAATGGCTGCAATGACCTTCAGTGCCGGATCGAATTCCTCAGCTTCACAAATCATTCCGACCATTGGCCCAATATTGTGGGCAGGCAACAGATTGTTCATAACATTAGGAGCTTCTTCATCCCGAAAAACGATTCTTTCAGCTTCATTCAAATCTTCAACTTCCCTTTTGAGGGTCCAACAGTCCTCTGTACTGTGCCCTACTTCTCCAGAGTGGTATTTACATATAGTATCAGCTCGGTGCGAGGGGGACTCGGGGTTCGGCGGTTCGGGGCCATTGGCTGCAATAGATCTAGCCTGATTAGCTTTTGGAACAAGCTTGAATACGATTCACAATATGGGTGAACTGATTCTTTTTAAAAGGCTCTCTTGGGCAAGGATTGTACTGGGGAACATTTGGTTGGGGATTATATGGAGCTTGGTAAGGATGGTCATTTATAGGAGGTGGAGCTCGGTTCTGTGTATGATGTTGTGGCCGCGTATAAGGTTGCACGTTCATTACCGCATAAGGAGGTGGTGTCACGGCATAAGCAGCATCTTGGAGGGGATAATAGTATGGTGAGACCATAAGAGGCACATATGATTGGCTGAATGACCTGCGGGCCCCCTCGAGCTTGAAACCAACATGGCTCCCTCCTCACTCCCATTTCTGTTCATCAAACCCTCCGAACTATTTTGAACATCTAGTGATGTGGCTTTAAAAGCAGCATGACTCAAGATTCGACCCATTTTTAGACTGTTTTCAACCATTTCCCCAATTTTGATAGCCTCAACATACGACTTACCTACAACAAAAATCATGTTCTTGAAGTAGTTAGCCTTTTGGGCCTGCAGAAAAACCGTGACCATTTCAGTTTCGTCCATTGGAGGCTTTACCCTGGCAGCATGCTTACGCTATTAGACAGCATATTTTCGGAAGCTTTCCGCGGTTTTCGTTTTCAAATTGGATAAGGAGTTTCTGTCGGGAGCTATGTCCACATTATATTGGAACTTGCAGACAAAATCTCGAGCCATATCGTCCCATACATGCGAATGAGTAATTTCTTGATTTGCATACCACTCAAAAGCAATTCCGGTGAGGCTTTCCCCAAAATAGGCCATTAGCAACTCATCTTTTCCACCAGCACCCCTCAACTGGTTACAGTATCATTTGAGATGAGCGACCGGGTCTCCGTACCCGTTGTACTTTTCAAATTTTGGCATCTTGAATCCAGTTGGCAAGTGGACATGGGGAAACATATAGAGGTCAGAGTGTGAGACACTCTTCTGATCACTCAAACCTTGCATGTTTTTCAGGCTTTGTTCCAGGCTCTTCATCTTTCGAGCCATTTTCTCTTGCTCGAGATTTATCACAACCTTGTCTTGCTCCCCCGAGAGATCATATTGCGGAGGTTGAATGAAAGAGTACGGGGTCACATATGTTATTATTGATTGAAGTTGTGGACACTGAAAAGTGAACATTGGAGGCTCAACATACAGCCGTGGTAAAGTTGGTCGTGTTCTGGTGCAGACTGGTGATGTAGAGAACATTATTGGAGGTGCCCAGGAAACTGGAAACTGGGGGCGAACCACAGAAGGCATGCCAGTATCATTGAACGACATTGGAGGGTGCCCGCATGGGATGAGCAGGATGGGCACAAGGGCATTGGTAACCTCACTTGATCTGGAGATCAACTCAGGGAACCTATGGATTACACTTGGCGGTTCCCTACCATTAGACCAGGCGTCCCACATTTCCAATATGCAGAGACGCAACATCTTATTCTCTTCAGCAGTTGCTGATTCTAGCTGCAGAATAGCCGATGTCGGGCTATCCTCAGGACCAATGATTGGTAGATTGCTTGCGGAGGCCATCTGTGCCTTTGGATATTGTGAAGGAAGGGAGGCTAGACTACCAACAAAACCAACCACCAAAACCTGGCTAGTTTGCACACCCATCAACCTTGTTAGTTTTGAGACGCTTAACAGATAGGAAATCACACGTTTGGATGCAATGCACCAAAATAGTTAAACGTTTCTACCATGTGTTTAAACGGTTGCATGTTTCATCCCGGCCTTAGTTAACTCTTTTAGTATGTACCCCTTTTCTTTTTATTCTGCCACTCTTAATCACTCTTGATTTTTTTTCATTTCGTTTTTGTTGCTCTTTTATTTTTTGCCACTCTTTTTTTTTGTTTTGTCACTCTTTTATTTTTGTCACTCTCTTTTTTTCACTCAATTTTTCTTTCTCTTTTTTTCAGTTTATTTTTTTACTCAATTAATTTTATGGCTATGATCGAATCCGATGAGGATTGCCTACGTATCATGACGCCGCATAAATTAGATCTTGCGTAGTTCGGGAAGATTAAAAGTGAAGTAAATAAACTAATTTTTTTTTGTTTGGAATTTTTGAAAGAAATGCTTTAAAAGAAGAAAGAAAATATTTTTTTTGATTTTTTGATGTTGATTTTTGTTTTGTTTTTGAATGAAAGACTTCTAAAAATTTATTTACTTTTGATTTGAACTTTGAGAATTTTAAAAGTAAAAAGAAAATATCTTTGTTTGAATTTTCATTTGTTTTCTCTTTTTCTAGAGAAGAAAGAAAATATTTTTGGATTTTGGATGTTGCCTCTTAATTTTCGAAAGAGGGACTTTTAAGAAAATGTATTGGATTTCTGAGTTTTTATTTATTTACCAATGCCCTTCTAAAGAAAAGCGAAAATATTTTTGGACTTCAATTTTTTCACAATTTTTTTTTTGAAAGAGAGAATTTTAAACAAGGAAAAGATTTTTTTTCTTTTTTTTTTTAAAATTAATTTTTTTAATTTTTGAGAAAAATACTTCAAAATAAAGGAAAGTCGTATTGTGGGTTTTGATTTTTGATTTATTTTTTTATTTTATTTTTTTTCCATATGAAAGACTTCAGAAAGAAGGAAACTATTTTTTTAAAAAAATTTTCTAAGGAATTATTTCTAAGGACGGAATTAAATGTAATTGTTTTTGTATTTTTTTTAAATTGGGGCCAGAACCGATGAGATTTGCCTACATATCTCACGTCCGGTGAGAATCAGACCCGCGTAGTTCGGTCAATTTTGAGATAAAAAAAATGATATTTGACTCACTTTTTTTTTGAAATACAATTTCCTTTTTTTAAAAAATTTTGGCAGAGTTTCGAGGGATTTTCAAATACCGAAGTTTTTAGAACCGGGTAAATTCTCTATCCTAGCTCACTCTTGGTTTTCCTCTTTAATTCCTTTTCCTAGCCTGTCAACATGCAAGCCGAAACAAATAAATATTCACATAGCACGTAAGATGCATCAGGATGGTCTTTATCTTGGGTACACCTATCCTAGACGGACCCAACCCCTGTGTTGAGTCGCCAAGGTCAAATTCACGTGATGCAAATAATCGTTTCTACTAGGGATCCAACATGAGGTTGCGTTATTCTTGGTTTAAACCTGGGGTTGTGTTCTAAACCTAGCTTACCCGAGCGGACAAACTCGAGTCGAGGAGGGGCAGCGTATCGGGAGCACGAAAGTCTACCCGGCCTTGTTGCTTGTCCAGCCCCGTTCTATTTGGTATAACTCTAAAAGAAAAGTGGGACACGCGAACGTGAGTATCGTTTTTTAGAAAACTCAGAAGGGAGAAGTAAGAAGACATTTAAATACAGTTCAAGTAATATCAAAGCGATAAATGGCAATTAGCACATTAAGTCCATAAAATACAGTAATATCAACAATAAATCCAAATAAAATCACATTAACAAGCTCGAATTCTTGAACCATAAACCAGAGATTCTAGGTTCTTGTCCCCAGCAGAGTCGCCAGAGTTGTCACACCTCTTTTTTTACCACTCGAAAGGGTATATGGGAGTTTTTTCAATTTAAGTGACATTATTCGAAATGGGATTATTTTATTTAATTTTTCAGAGTCGCCACTTGGAATAATTTATTTTTGGTGTCCCAAGTCACCAGTTTATTTTTAAATCCCAAATCGAGGAAATATTTGACATTATTTAAAAGTTTGCGAACCAGAAATTCTAGATAAAGAATTCTGTTAACTCGTGAGAAGGTGTTAGGCATTCCTGGGTTCCGTGGTTCTTGCACGGTCGCTTAGAAATTTATACTTGGCTTAAATAAATTGTTTTATTACTGATTATATGACCTATATTTATTTTACCTTTTACCGCTTTTAATTGCTTGATTATTCGTAATTAAAGAATTGAGTTACAAGTACGTATACTCTTTTCCTTTGGCGTGTCAAAAATCATGTCACGCGAACGTGTGCACAATTAATAACGCTTTGTTTATTTATTAAACAAAGCGTTATTAATAAGTGAGAGGCAACTTCGAACTCATGAGTAACTACCTTCGAGCCTAAGCAAACTCGACGACTCAAAGACTGCTGCCAATCGCCATTCACTAAAAAACCCGAGGCCGAGAAAGATCTATTTTACATGACAACAAAAAACTGTAAGACCTCAACATGCATGACAAAACTGTAAGACCTCAACAGGCTTGAAAAAACTGTAAGACCTGAACATGCATGAAAAAACTATAAGATCTCAGCGGCATGACAAAACTGTAAGACCTCAACAATCATGAAAAACTTGTAAGACTGTCACGACCCTGGTTCGCCCTCCGTGAACCATCGTGACAGCACATAGTCTGTATGACTAGGTAAGCTTAAATTGCGGAAGAAAACCAAAATTTGCGGAAGTAAAACAATTTAAACAGCAATAAAGTAATCACAATGTTTAAATGTGCTGCTCAGCTTATACCATATTTAACTCTCAGTACCGAAACATAAATCCAAGACCCCGAAACCCACGAATCACAAGCTAAAAAGTACTAAAAAGCTCTAACTCCGGAATGTCTAACAAGAACAGAAAATATAGAAGGGCTAAGTACTAAAAAGTAGGAATAGAAAGAGACTTCTCGGTCTACGGACACGGCAAATGTACCTCGAAGTCTCTAAAGCAGTCACCTCCCTCAAGGAAGGTAGGCCTAAGTAGCGGTACCTAGATCTGCACACGAAAAACACGCGCAGAAAGGGCATGAGTACACCACAGCGGTACTCAGTAAGTGCTAAGCCTAACCTCGGTCGGGTAGTGACGAGGAAGGTCAAGGCCCTACTGAGATTATATAAATATAAAGATAACCGAATAAGATAAGCAGTACAATTGAGAATCTACAGTAAAAAGCTACACAGGTAATAATAGTATAATAACGGAAACAGGGATAAAGGCAAAGCACAAGGAAGTACTACTCATAACAAGGATGATAACTGGGGATCTCTTGGTATCCTTTATATATACAAAGGGATCTCTTGGTATCCCGAGGATCTCTTGGTATTCTCAATACATGCTAGGGATCTCTTGGTATCCTCAATATACGTGCCAGGGATCTCTTGGTATCCCGCACTTCAGTGTAGATTATAAATACATATAGGGGATCTCCGGGGATGCCGTCCCATAGTCCCAAATTTAAAACACAGAGCAGCAACACAAAAATACTCAATAAATACTAAATTTCATACTAAGTAAATCGATAATTCTAGCCTAACATGTTTCACGTAATGCAATTAAGGCAGTTTAAGTAAATAGGCAATTAAGTCAACTAACACATGCTTTTCTAAACTAACAACAGGCTAAATTCGCAAGTAGAATAAAACAGGAAAAAGGAACTCAATTGAAATACTTAAAGAAAAACCGAATTTTCAACAATTAGCTCAAGTACGCACTCGTCACCTCACGTACAAGGCATTTCAATTCTCAAATATATCATATCCTAAGAGGAAGGTCCCCCACACAAGGTTAGGCAAGCCACTTACCTCGAACTGACTCAAAATCAACCTGAAACCACGCTCTTGCCACGATTACTAGACTCCAAATGGCCCAAATCTATTCAATTCAATTTTATAATGTAAATAACACTTCAAGAAACTGATTCTACAATTAAAGTCTAAGCTAATACGCGAAATGATGCAAAATGACCAAAACACCCTTTGGGCCCACGTCTCGGAATCGGGTAAAATTTATAGTTTTAGAATCCTCACACTCTCACTAGTCTAACCATACAAAAATTATCCAAACCCGATGTCAAATCCCCAATCAAAACTCAATTTCTTGGTCTAAGAACTTTTCCCCAATTTTCATACAAATTTCGTAATTAAAGGATTGATTTAAGTGTAGATTCATGGAAATTAGTCTAAACCGAGTAGGAATCACTTACCCAAATCGTCCAGGTGAAAATCTCTTCAAAAATCACAATCTCTCGAGCTCCCAAGTCCAAAATATGAATTATGGCTCAAACCGTCGATTTTGGGTTTTAAAAATCTGCCCAGGTGTTTCCTTCTTCGCGAACGCGATGCACAAAAGTCTTGTTGGCCAATTTCCTCTTGTGCGAACGCGAGATCCACTCGCGAACGCATAGCTTACACTGGCAGACCATACGCGAACGCCAGGACAATGTTGCGAACGCGAAGACCAATGGGTCCTTACCTACACGAACACGAGACATCATCGCGAATGTGAAGCACATTTTAGCTGTTTCTCCCGGATGCTCTATGCGAACGAGAGACCCCCTCACGAATGCGATGAATGTTTTCTTTGCAACACAACAACAGAAAATCTGCAATTTTTCCAAGTCCAAAATTGGTCCATTGAGCATCCGAAACGCACCCGAGGCGCCCGTGACCTCAACCAAACATGCCAACCAATCGTAAAATATCATTCAAACTTGTTCCAACCTTCGGAACGGTCAAAACAGCATCAAAACACCTATTTTTCATTGGATTGAAGCCTAAGAATTCCAAAAACTCTAAAAACACGCTGTCGATCCAAAAGTCTATCAACCTCGTCTGAATGACCTGAAATTTTGCACACACATCACATTCAACACTACAGAGCTACTCCAACTTCCGGAATTCCATTACGACCGTGGGATCAAAATCTCACTATCGAACCGGAAACTTCAAAAATTTAACTTTCGGCATTTCAAGCCTAAATTATACGGACCTTCAAAACACAATCCGAATACGTCCCTAAGCCCGAAATCACCCAATAGAGCTAATAGAACCATCAGATTTGCATTCCAAGGTCGTCTTTACACTGTCCCGTCTACGACCAACTTTCCAACACTTAAGCTCTCATTTATGGACTAAGTGTCCCAAAACTCTCCGAAACTCAAAATCGAACATCTCAGCAAATCAAAATAGCAGAAATAAATTTGGGAAAAGCAGTTAATAGGGGATCAAAGCATTAATTCTTAAGACGACCGGCAGGGTTGTCACATCCTCCTACACTTAAACATTCGTTCGTCCTTGAGCGAGCATAAAGACATACCTGAAGTAGTGAAAATATGTGGGTAACGGCTGCGCATATCCTGCTCGGTCTCCCAGGTCACCTCCTCGACCGGCTGGCCCAGCCACTAAACCTTTACTGATACAATGTTCTCTGGCCTCAACTTTCTAAGCTGCCTGTCCAATATTGCCACTAGCTCCTCAACGTAAGATAGATCCTTGTCCAACTGGACTGAACTGAAATCCAACATGTTCAACGAATCACCGTGATACCTCCGGATCATCGAAACATGAAATACTGGATGAACTCCTGCCAAGCCGGGAGGTAAGGAAAGCTCATAAGCAACCTTCCTAACATGTCTCAATATCTCAAAAGGGCCAATAAACCTCGGACTCAACTTCCCTTTCTTCCAAAATCTCATAATGCCCTTCATAGGCAATACCCGAAGCAGAACCCGCTCTCCAACCATATAGGAAACATCACTAACCTTCCAATCCGCATAACTCTTCTGTCTGGACTGGACTGTACAGAGACCTTCTACAAAGCATCCTAAACCAAGTCTGTGCCAAATAGTCTAGCCTCACCTGGCTCAAACCAACCCACCGGGGATCTACACCGTCTCCTATATAAAGCCTCACACGGTGCCATCTGAATGCTGGACTAATAGCTGTTGTTGTAAGCAAACTCCGCCAATGGCAAGAACTGATCCCAAGACCCTCCAAACTCGATCACACACGCACGAAGCATATCCTCAAGAATCTGAACACAACACTCGGACTGTCCGTTCGTCTGAGGGTGAAATGCTATACTCAACTTCACCCAAGTACCCAACTCATGCTAACGGCCCTCCAGAACCGTGATGTGAACTTAGTACCTCTATCTGAAATGATGAACACTAGAATACCATGCAGAAGAACAATCCCCCGGATATAAATTTCCACTAACCGCTCCGAGGAATAAGTAGTACACACAGGAATAAAGTGAGCGGACTTGGTCAGCTGATCCACAATCACCCAAATAGCATCGAACTTTCTCAAAATCCGTGGGAGTCTAACTACAAAGTCCATGGTGATCTGCTCACACTTCCACTCTAGAATCTCTATCTGTTGAAGCAAACTACCCGGTCTCTGGTGCTCATACTTCACTTGCTGACAGTTGAGACACCGAGCTACGAATCCAACTATATCTTTCTTCATCCGCCTCCACCAATTGTGCTATATCAAATCATGATACATCTTCACGGCACCCGGATAGATGGAATACCGCGAACTATGGGCCTCTTCTAGAATCAACTCTCGAAGCCCATCAACATTGGGTACACAAATCCGACCCTGCATCCTCAATACCCCATCATCACCAATAGTCACATCTCTGGCATCACTGTGTTGAACCTTGTCCTTGAGGACAAGCAAATGAGGGTCATCATACTGCCACTCCCTGATACGATCAAATAAGGAATACCGAGAAACCACGCAAGCTAGAACCCGATTGGGCTCCGAAAGATCCAATCTCACAAATTGGCTGGCTAAGGCGAGAATATCCATCGCCATAGGCATCTCCGATGCTGGTAAATAAGCCAAATTCCCCAAACTCTCCGCCTGGCGACTCAAATCATCGGCCACCACATTGACCTTACCCGGGTAATACAAAATAGTGATGTCATAGTCCTTCAGCAACTCTAACCACCTCCGCCGCAAATTTAGATCGTTTTGCTTGAACAGGTGCTACAAGCTCCGATGGTTAGTATAAATCTCATAAGGTACACCGTATAAGTAATGTCGCCATATCTTCAGGGCATAAACAATGGCAGCAAACTTAAAGTCGTGAGCAGGGTAGTTCTTCTCATATATCATCAATTGTCTGGACGCGTAGGAAATCACCCCGCCATCCTGCATCAACACCGCTCCGAGGTAAACCCTCGAGGCATCACAATAGACTGTATAAGACCCCAAACCTGAAGGCAATATCAAAACTATGGTTGTGGTCCTGGCTTGAGCTTCGGAAAGCTCGCCTCACACTCCTCCGTCCACTGGAATGGAGCACCCTTCTTGGTCAACCTGGTCATGGGGACTACAATTGATGAAAAACCCTCCACAAAATGATGGTAGTAGCCCACCAAGCCAAGGAAACTACGGATCTCTGTAGCTGAGGATGGTTTGGGCCAACTCTGCACGGTCTCTATTTTGTTCGGATCCACCTGAATACCCTCACTCGATACCATGTGCCCTAAGAACACCACTGAATCCAACCAAAACTCACATTTTGAGAACTTAGCATATAACTTCTTCTCTCTCAAAGTCTGAAGCACCATCCTCAGGTGCTGCTCATGATCTTCCTGAATCCGGCAATACACCAGAATATCATCAAGAAAGACAATGACGAACGAGTCAAGATACGTCCAGAACACACTGTGCATCAAATGCATAAAAGCTGCTGGCCCAAATGAAATAACAAGGAACTCATAATGACCATACTGAGTCCTGAAAGCAATCTTTGGGACATCTGGCTCCCGAATCTTCAGCTGATGGTAACCTGAACGCAAATCAATCTTACAAAACACTTGTGCGCCCTGAAGCTAGTCAAATAGATCATCAATACGAGGCAAAGGATAGAAGTTCTACACTGTAACCTTGTTCAACTAGCGATAATCAATACACATAGGCATAGAACCATCATTTTTCTTCACAAACAAGGTAGGAACACCCCAAGGTGATACACTGGGCCGAATAAAACCCTTATCAAGAAATTCCTGTAACTGATCCTTCAACTCCTTCAACTTAGGAGGAGCCATACGATACGGAGGAATAGAAATGGGCTGAGTACTCGGCAACAGATCAATACCAAAATCAATATCTCTATTAGGCGGCATGCCCAAAAGGTCAGCTGGAAACACATCGGGGAAATCCCATAAGCTAAATACGCGTCACACCCCTTCTCGACCATACACTAAGCTTTAAGAAAAGAAATGACTCTACTGGGAGTGTGATCTAAAGTACCCCTCCACTCAACACATGGTACACTTGGCATAGCCAGCATCACGGTTTTGGAGTGACAATTAAGAATAGCATAATGGGGTGACAACCAGTCCATGCCCAAGATAATATCAAAATAAACCACGCTGAGTAACAATAAATTGGCTCTGGTCTCAAAACTACGAAGAGTAACCAAACACGACCGATAAACGCGGTCTACAATAAGAGAATCTCCCACAAGAGTAAAAACAAAAACATGGGAACTCAAATAATCTTGAGGCACACCCAAATGTGGAGAAAAATAAGAAGACACATAAGAGTAAGTAGAGCCTGGATCGAATAGAACTGATGCATCTCTATGACAAACCAATATAATACATGTGATAACAGAATCAGAGGCAACAACCTCGGTACGTAAAGGAAGGGCATAGTATCTAGCCTAGCCTTCCCCCTAGGGTGAACTCTACCTCTGCGACCTCCACCTCTAGCTGGCTGAGCAGGTGGGGTAGCAACTGGAGCTGTAATCATAGGCTGAGAACTTTGCGGGGCACGCTATGGCTGCAAAGTGTATGGAGGTTCACTCCTCCCAAGTCTAGGGCAATCCCTGACCACGTGGCGTGTGTCACTACACTAAAAACGAGCTCTGAGAGGATTTGGTGGCTATGAATGGCATGGGCCAGGTCTGTTGGACTGACCTCTGAAAGCACCCCGCGTAGGTGGATCGCTAGATACCGGAGGAGCATAATAAGGCTCCTGAGGCCTAGGAGGAGCTGGAGTAGTACTGGCTGCTGGTAGAGCTGAATGAATAGGATGACTCATATAACCCCTACCATGACGACCTGCAGCTGGGGCACGGGCACTAGAGAAGTGGCCCGATTCTCGAGACCTCTTGGCCTCCCTCTCCTCTCTCTCCCTAGCATGCATACCCTCAATCCTCCTAGCAATGCTCATAGCCTGCTAAAAAAAATATCCATCTTAAACTCATGAGCCATGCTAGACCTAATGCTGGGAATAAGTCCTTCAATAAAACGACGAACTCTCTCGCGAATAGTAGAAACCAAGGCTGGTGCATGCATAGCCAAACTAGTGTAACAGACAGCATACTCTTAGACAGTCATAGCACCCTAGCGCAAATTCTCAAACTCTACGTGCCATGCGTCTCTGAGGCTCTGAGGAACATACTCTCTAAAGAACAGATCTGAAAACCGAGTCCAAGTTAGTGAAGCAGCCTCATCCGAACTGTCTAACTCATAGGTGTGCCACCACTCACATGCGGCTCCTCGAAGCTGGAAGGTAGTGAAGGAAACCCAGCTCGATCCTGATATACCCATGGTACATAGAATGCGGTAACTCTCATCTAGAAATCCTAGAGCATCCTCCGATATTAGACCGCTGAATACAAGAGGCTTGTACTTCTTAAACCTCTCAAGCCTCAACTTCTCCTCCTTAGTAGTTGTTGCCCTATCCTCGGGTTGAACTGGCACTGCAGGCGGTACAGGAATAATCTCGGGGACCTGCTCAACATGCACTTGCTGCTCAGGAGTGCGGGCGACAGGAGTCTATGCTGCTTCCCCAGGGTGAGATGTGGTTGTAGCAAGGGGAAGCAACCCTGCCTGAGCTAGAGTGGTGTATATGCTCATGAACTGTGCCAAAGTCTCCTGAAGGGCTGGAGTAGTGGTTCATAGGAGTATATTACAGTTCATGACTCTAATAAACTGGCTTGTGATCCATGACTCCTATGAACCTAGAGCTCTGATACCAACTTGTCACGACCTCGGTTCGCCCTTCGTGAACCATCGTGACGGCACCTAATCTCTACGACTAGGTAAGCCTAAATTATGGAAGAAAACCAAATTTTACGAAAGTAAAACAATTTAACATAGTAATATTGTGATAACACTGTTTAAATGTGCCACACGGCTTACACCATATTTAACTCTCAATACCAAAACATAAATCCAAGACCCGGAAACCCATGAATCACAAGCTAAGAAGTACTACATATCTCTAATTCCAGAATGTCTAACAAGAACAGAAAATACATAAGGGCTAAGTACTAAAAAAGCAGGAATAGAAAGGGACTTCTCGGTCTGCGGACGTGGCAGATGTACCTCGAAGTCTCTAAAGCAGTCGTCTCCCACAAGGATGGTAGGCTTGAGTGGCGGTACCTGGATCTGCACATGAAAAACATGCACAGAAAGGGCATGAGTACACCACAACGGTACTCAGTAAGTGCCAAGCCTAACCTCGGTCGGGTAGTGACGAGGAAGGTTAGGGCCGTACTGAGAATAAATAAATATAAAGATAACCGGATAAAATAAGCAGTACAATTGAGAATCTATAGTAAGAATCTATACAGAATAATAAGAGTACAATAACGGAAACAAGGATAAAGGCAAAGCACATGAAAGTACCACTCATAACAAGGATGATAACCGAGAATCTCTTGGTATCCCGAGGATCTCTTGGTATCCTTTATATATGCTTTAAGCAAATGGACAATTAAGTCAACTAAACATGCTTTTCTAAACTAACAATAGGCTAAATTCGCAAGTAAAATAAAACAAGAAAAAGGAACTCAATTGAAATACATAAAGAAAAACCGGATTTTAAGCAATTAGTACACACTCGTCACCTCACGTACAAGATATTTCAATTATCAAATATATCATATCCTAAGGGGAAGGTGCCCCACACAAGGTTAGGCAAGCCACTCACCTCGAACCGGCTCAAAATCCACCTGAAACCACGCTCTTGCCATGAGTACTCGACTCCAAATGACCCAAATCTATTCAATTCAATTTCATAATGTGAATAACACTTCAAGTAACTGATTCTACAATTAAAGTCTAAGCTACCACGCGAAATTATGCAAAATAACAAAAATGTTCCTCGGGCCCACATCTCAGAATCGGGTAAAATTTATAGTTTCAGAATCCTCACACTCTCACGAGTCTAACCATAGCAAAATTATCCTAACCTGATGTCAAATGCCCAATCAAAACTCAATTTCTTAGTCTACGAACTTTTCCCCAATTTTCATACAAATTTAAAAATTAAAAGATGGATTTAAGTGTAGATTCATGGAAATTAGTCTAAGTCGAGTAGAAATCACTTACCCAAATCGGCCAGGTGAAAATCTCTACAAAAATTGCAATCTCCCGAGCTCCTAAGTCCGAAATATGAATTGTGGCTCAAACCCTCGATTTTGGGTTTTAAAAATCTGCCCAGGTGTTTCCTTCTTCACAAACGCGAGGCTACTATCACGAATGCGATGCACAAAAGTCATGCTGGCCAATTTCCACTTTTGCGAACGCGAGGTCCACTCGCGAACGCGTAGCTTACGCTGGCAGACCCTACACGTATGCGATGACCATGTCGCGAACATGAAGACCAATGGGTCCTTACCTTGGCAAACACGGGACATCATCGTGAACACGAAGCACATTTCAGCTATTTCTCCTAGATGCTCTATGCGAACGCGAGACCCCCTCGTGAATGCGATGAATATTTTCTCGGCAACACAACAACAAAAAATCTGCAATCTTTCCATGTTCAAAATTAGTTTGTTGAGCATCCGGAACACACCCGAGGCCCCCGGGACCTCAACCAAACATGCCAACCAATCCTAAAACATCATTCAAACTTGTTCCAACTTTCGGAACGGTTAAAACAACATCAAAACACCTATTTTTCATCGGATTCAAGCCTAAGAATTCCAAGAACTCTAAAAACACACTTTCGATCAAAAAGTCTATCAAACCTAGTCCGAATGCCCTGAAATTTTGCATACACGTCACATTCAATACTACGGAGCTGCTGCAACTTCCTGAATTCCATTCCAACCCTCAGATCAAAACCTCACTATCGAACCGGAAACTTCAAAAATTCAACTTTCGGCATTACAAGCCTAAATTAGCTACGGACCTCCAAAACACAATACGAACACGCCCCTAATCCCGAAATCACCAAACAGAGCTAACAGAACCATCCGATTTCCATTTTGAGGCCGTCTTCACACTATTCTGACTAAGGCTAACTTTCCAACACTTAAGCTCTCATTTAGGGACTAAGTGTCTGAAAACTCTCCGAAACTCAAAACCGGACATCCCAGCAAATCAAAATAGCAAAAATAATCTCGGGGAAAAAAGTTAATAGGGGATCAAGGCATTAATTCATAAGACAACCGGTCGGATCGTCACAAAGACCTCAACGACATGACAAAACTGTAAGACCTCAATGGCATGACAAAAACTCTAAGACCTCAATGAAATGAAATGACTGTAAGACCTCAATAAGCATGAAAAAACTGTAAGACCTCAACAGGATGAAAAAACTGTAAGACCTCAATGGCATGACAAAACTGTAAGACCTCAACAGAATGACAAAACTATAAGACCTCAACAAGTATGACAAAACTGTAAGACCTCAACAGCATGACAAAACTGTAAGACCTCAACGACATGAAATAACTGTAAGACCTCAACAGGTATGAAAAAACTGTAAGACCTCAACAGGCATGAAAATTTTGTAAGAGTTTACTATAGACCTCAACAGGCTATATAACGCATTTGTAAGACTCCCGAAAGGGCATACCCTCGATGTAGACGCCTAAACTACCACACTCCGGATCAAAAATAGCTCTGGCCAAACACAAATAACTATGGTCAATACGACTGCACCAGCCAAATTATCGCAAATCGGGGACGCCCAACCATTGCTACAAAATCACAAGCCATTACTTCGAATCTACTTTAAAAAGAATCGGTTAAAACAAGCTACCCTCGACAGGCAAACGAGCTTCGACCATGTCAGCTCCAAATCACAAGGCTTCGAGCTACTCAACCTAAGAGCTAAACCTTCTGAGGTGCTAGAACATCACTGCTAACGACTTGAAATCAAGGTTCTTCCCGAACCGACGACGGGTCAGGCAAAATTATTTCTAAAAAGTCCTTAACGAGAGGAAAACGAAGCCTACATATGCCTAAGGGAAAAAGCATAAGAGCCATTATCGCCAGCCAAATGAGCCTCGGGGCCACACGCTAAAAGGTTGCAACGGCCAAAAGCATAAGAGCCACTGTCGCCAGCTTAAAATTTGAAAACTTGAGGGTCAAAGTGAGCTCGAATCGTAACCCGATTCGGAGACCGGATCCAAAAGAGTTAACTATACATGCCTAAGGGCAAAGTGTAAGAGTCATTATCGCCAGCCAAACGAGCCTCCGGGCCACACACATAAAAGGTCGCTTCAACCCAAGGCGTAAGAGCCATTGTCGCCAACACAAAAAGAACAAAAAAAAATTGAGGGTCAAGTGATCTCGAGTTGCAACCCAACTCGGAGACTGAACCCAAAGTAGTTAAAATACAAATGCCCAAGGGCAAGGCATATGAGCCATTGTCACCTGCCCATGCAGACACAAAAGCTTGGGGGTGGAATAGGCTCGAGTCAAAGCCTGACTCGAAGACTAAACCCAAAACAGTTGAGCAAAGCATAAGAGCTCTAATGCCAGATTACATTAAAGGCTGCATCAACCAAACACGTAAAAGCCCCCGGACATGCCTGATGAGCCCTGGAGCCACATTGCAAATCTAAGGATTATGGCCAACTCTGAAACCAGACCACCTGGTCATGAGTAAAACAGAGAGGGATACATAAGAAATAAAGCTTCAGGTTATCTTCTATTTTACATATATAAAAGGTGCATCCTCCATCTACAGACGCGCTCTAAAAATGGCACAAACAAGATGGCAGAGTTTATGCCTCACTCCTGAGGGCCATGGCCTACCAGC
The DNA here is from genome assembly GCF_000715075.1 of Nicotiana tabacum. Taxonomy (NCBI): domain Eukaryota; kingdom Viridiplantae; phylum Streptophyta; class Magnoliopsida; order Solanales; family Solanaceae; genus Nicotiana; species Nicotiana tabacum. The sequence goes on from NC_134082.1 coordinate 24,421,820, forward strand.
CTCGTCTTCACTCTCCTCGACGTCGGACAGGAATGACCGAGCATCACGCTCGCGCGACCTCGCTCACGCCAGCTCTTCCAGTAAAACAATACTCTTGGCGCCAATCTCCTCGGGAATCCTTATTTGGGATCTGCAACAACCAAACTCTTTGATTCTCTCTTCACGATCGAGGACCCTCTTCAATTTGGCTTGGGCATCGGTAACATCCTTCAAATAAATTGCCATTTCCTAGTCAACCTAAGTGCGGCTCAGTGCTGCTTCAGCCCAAGCATCAACGATCTCAGCCCGGACCTTCAAAAATTTAGGCTCAAGCTTCATGATCATATCCCCTTAGACTAAAGCATTGTCACGAACCAAGCGGGGTTGGGACTCGAAGGAAAAAACTTTATCCAAGACGCCTTTTCTCTTCCGAAGCTTAAGCCTGCGCCTGAGCCCATGGCTCGCCACAATCATCCCTAACTCGGTCGTCTTCACCTCTAAGGTACTCCAGAGCCTCCGTCTTTTTCTGCACCTGGGATAGGCAAAAAGTTAACCCAAAAGGTTGAGAAGTGAAACATGTACCCGCCCAGGACGAGAAATTACCTACCCCATCATGTAGCTCTCGTAATTCAAGCTCCGGTACGCCTCATATCGCTAGTGCATCAACTCAACGTCCTACTCCTCGCAAAGGAGCCTAATGGACATACCCTCATCCAGAGCCCTCCAAAGCCTAGCTCAACAACGAAGCAGTCCGGACTCAAGCTTGTTAGAGGCCAACAGAAGAAAACTTAGTAAGAAGTATAAGGTGATAGCAAGGAAGGAATAGTGCAATGCTCATCATGGTAATTTGCTTCCTATCTATCCCGGGACAAAGCTCGCCACTCGCATCCCTCGAAGGACGAGCGGGCCGCCAAATCCTCGAGCCAAGACTGGCAGGTCAACGACGTCGCCCGACGCTTGTAGAACCACTACAGAAAAAGGGATGAAAACAAAGCCACTAAATCCGCTCTCGCCATAGGCTGAACTGGTAAAGCACGGGTCGTACCACCTAATAGTATAGCTCCATTCTCTAATAAATAATACGGGCTCCTAAGGTATAACGCCAGCAATCAACACCCGGGTGAAGCAACTTGTCCATACCCGGTCTCTGTTGTCCTCCACGACAGGAACGAAGGGCGTAATCAATCGATGCCATGAAGTTAGTAAACTCCGATGATCCCGAAGACTGGGGGCAGAACTTTCCCACCCCCCTATCGGATAAAACACGACATAGCCGCCATAGCGGTCGCAAAGTTGAAGAACTAAAAGGGAAAAAGATGTACAGGCGTGTTAATGTTGGAATACCGAAAACATGGAGCAGAAAGAAAATGGCAACTGCTTAAAATGCGGTAACTCCTTAGAAGGCGGAAACAATCTTAGATTATATGTGGGAAAGGCGGCGACGACTCGCCTACCTCAAAACTGGTCGGGAATGCTAACCGATAACATTCAATCCAGTTTAAAGGCGGTACCCAATCTCGAGGACCTCCATCAAGGTAAGGTTGCGCTCTAGAAAGTCGACAACACCTTTGGCAACACAAGGGTGGCATCCGATTTCGAGGATCTCCATCAAAGGAGCCAGGCTTTGAAGAAATGAACATTTTTTGAATGTCACCCGTATGGACCTGGCTCTAGGTGTCGTCCAAGGTCAGACAAACCCTCTTTCAGAATCTATCTATAGCAACATAAAGCTATTCACACTAAAACACGCTTCTGGGTGGTCCGAGTGCGAGAACGTCTTCGCTTGGAGACTGCTTTCAAGATATCAAAAGAAACCCCCACCCACGGGTCCCCGAGCAAATTTCTTCTCAAAGGTTATTATGGAACTCAACTGGTAAGTCACGACTCCGAGACCCAAAACATTATTCCCATTTTTGCATGAAGTCAGGGTCCTGGCGGCTCGAGTTTATCGGCCTTATTTGGGGTTCAATCCAAGGAATCGCAATAAGACCACGCGCGAAGCCATTTTCATCAACCAAAGGCCGGAAGGAATACTCGCATATGAGTTCAGTATTTGCAACAACAAACAGGATCATGCATTCAGAGTTTCCGCAAACATAAAGAAATATGGCAAGTATCAAAGGCAGGAGTCAAGAATATATCCTTGTATTCATAAATTTTTGCTTATAACGGCCCTCATGGGGTCCTTACATATGATTACAAAAGCCCACAAGGGTATCCTTACATAGGAACAAATAGGCGGAAGGGTGTACATACAACAAAAGCCTAAGAATCTAGCCCATTCCCAAAAGTGTGTCCTCAATAGCGACATCTTCAGTATCATCTCCTAAGGCACGCAACCTCAAAGACAATATATTCTAAGCCCAATCCCCTCAAGAGTATCATCTCGACCTTCTCGGAATGGCATCTTCATAAGGGAAGATGCAGAGGAGGAAAGCGATGAAGCAGAGCAAAGTGACGAAGGAGAAGCCGAAAGGAGACAAGAAGTGGCTGGGTGAAAAATCTGGCTAGAATGAACTCAACCAGTATTACTATTATAAAGCCATTTCTTGAGACGTTGCCTCGGCCTGGGAGGCGACGGTTAGTGGAAAGAGCCTCCAACCCCAAGGAGTCCAAAAGGGGTGTAATGCGCCAAGCCGAGGAAGGAGGGTGAGTAGCGGTGTATAATCTGAGACCCCTCTTGAGCAGCGGTGCATAATCCAAATACTTCTTCGGGTTGGAGGAAATCGGTCTTCTGCTTCATTGCCCCGAGCTAGTAGAGACAACAACAACAACAACAACAATAATAACATCAAGGCAGCACAACTTCGTCCGAACAGAGAAGGTCCGGGAGACAGGCTGTAGCACGCATGATGTCGCCATAAAATCTTAAGGCCATGGGCCTCAAACATAGTGAAACAACATAGAATGAAGATAGAAATAAAGGAGAAAACGGTAGATATCGGAGGATGCTTGATAAAACACTAGTCACAAAAATCCCCATTTTTAGAAGAGAAAGGGCAAAATAACTGACGGTGCCATTATCGCCCTCGAAGAACGTAATAACAGGCCCATTCAATGTGTTCATGGGAGCTGAATCAATGGCAACATTATGACCCCGAAGAACAAGAAATCACGATACGTCGAAATGGCCCTGGAAAAGCGAAACAGTGAAACGTTTTAGCACTCATAGAGGATTGCATCATCAGCACGACGTCATTATGGAAGCCCATAGGGTGGGATATAAAAATTGTTTCTTATTGCTTCACTCTAAGAAACACGGAGACTATCTATGTACAGCAAAATCAGGGGGACCGATATTTCGTTGATAAAGTACTTTAGGAGATCGCCTCGGAGGCTCCAGACCTCGAGCTAGATACTTCTCTCAAGATCTGTCGACACCCGGCCCGGAGATAATGTTGGCCGAGACCCCTACGAGTATGGGAGGCTTCCAAAGAATACATCTAGGGCCGGGTAAGTCTACCAAGGCAGTCTAGCGCTGGTCTACGTCTACATCATGAAACAAGTTAGCTATCCCGTCCCGCTTCCTTTATCATTTAACATATCTTGTACTAAGTTTGGATTCCCCCCCTATAAAAGGGGAATCATTGGCACTCTATAAGAGGTGGCTCCAACTATTCATAAGATCAATAATATCTCTCTCTCTCTTTTCTCTCTAACTTACAGGCTCGAGACTACCGCTCTCATTTATTGCTTTCATATTTGTTCTTCATTCATTGCTTGATATTGGCCATAAAGAGCCTCATTTAATTATAGCCTAACTGTTAATCCCTTCCCTATTAACCCCGATAGATCGAGCCCCAGCCCAGGCGTCGACCTCAAGGCCCCTCATCGGTCGGTCCGAGGCCCGGATAACAAGCCCCTCGGTTTGATTATAACTCTGTTTTAGTTCGTATTTTGTCATTAAAATTCGCATACCTAGCATCCACTGCTCTAAAAACTAGCATAAAAATATATCACGTATTTTTAGAGTCCTATTAACAAATTTAATTGTTATTACCATTTTCACGGTAAACTGCGCCCAACACCGTTGTTAGGCAAGCCAACACTGATCAAATAATGAGTTCTCATTTATGTTATTAAACAATCTCAACATTTACTTAACTTAAATTTTAAACAGTCGATAAATAACGAATTAATGAAGCAACAAAAATGGGAATGACTAAAGGAAATGATAATTATAGAATACAACCAAAAAATAATAGTCCACTAATGTGCGTGCAAGGATCTAGTGTCAGGAGTACGAGGTCAAATAGTAGAATCCACAAAAGTATAACTATCCTACTGCTTGAAATAGAATAGATAGTAATAAACAAATTGATAGACTCCAGCATGCTGCTGAACGGCTCAGAAGGGGGCAACTCAACGTGAAATCTCGATCGAGTATCAGGAATGCACGCCGGACGGGTAGCTAGATGCACCTGCCTCAGATCCTTTACAATTAAGTACATAAGCATAGTATGAGTACAAAAATAATATGTACCCAGTAAGTATCCAGTCTAATCTCGAAGAAGTAGTGATGAAGGGTTGACTTGACACTTACTAGGGTCAATAATAATATAATTTAAGTGTTACGCTAAACATGAATAACAATGACAGTTTAAGAACATGGATAAGTAAGATATCTTTTCATAAAAAACAAGTAAATTTTAGTCATATCATGTAACAACTTACATTTCAAGCATTTAAGTAATGTAACTCACGAAAAGTTCCAAATAAATAACATGCACACATTATGTCGAGGTCGTACGTCCCGGTCCAATATAATATTAAAATGTGCACCGCCAGAGGGTCGAATGGTGTGAATCATATAAGCATCTATTTACTACCGAGGCGCTCGGCCATATCTACAAATAAAAATTTATTTTCAAGGAAGCACACATTGCCCATTTACAGTCAAATATTTCATACAAATTCTTAAGTAAGTGAGTATAGCCGTCTATATTTGTTTTACCAATTTCCATCATGACTTAAGTGATTTTAGTAGCAAGTAAGGACGCAAGCATTGCAAGTATAGCATGATACGGGTCCTAAACTATCCGGGCAATTAGCATAATTGTAGCTACGTATGGACTCTCATCACCACGTACGTACGTAGCCCCTACCGATAGTTACATACATTTATTTGTCACGACAATAAACCCAGACCCGGTTGTGATGGCGCCTCTCGTGAAGACAAGGCTAGCCAATTAAACTCAATTCACCTTCTAAACATTTAAACAACATAAAAGCAGTCTAAAACATGATTTAGCAATACTAAATAGCGGATAATGTCAATAAAGTGCAGAAGTACAACCCAACACAACCTAACCGGGGTGTCACAAAACACGGGCATCTTACAACACTGAATACTCAAATGTAACTACAGAGTTTAACATTGAACTAAGGACATAAGGAAAAAAGATAGGGAGGAGCTCCGAGCTGCAAACACCAACAACTACCTAAGGTCTCCTCGGGATCCGCCTGAAGCTGGAATAAATCAGCACTCGGGAGCGGGACCAACTACGCCTGAATCTGCACACAGGGTGCAGGGAGTAAAGTGAGTACTCCAAGTTGGTGAATAACAAATGTAAATAACGACTGAAAGTAAGAAAACACGTAAGGCACAAGGCATTCTATAATGAACCAGTAAAACCATTTAAAAGCAGTAAACAAGTGAAAAGTTAAGTAACAATCCTTTTTCAACAAGTAAATAGGAAATTGACATGTAGTTAAGGTAAAGTAAACAAATAGAAGTTCGCCCCTCAGGCACAGTATCAACAAATCCGCCCCTCGGGCAACATCTTAGAACAATACCAGACCTTCGGGCTCTATCTCACATCATAATGGGTACCCACGGTCACTGGGGTTTACAAACTCCTAGAGGGGCCCCATACGCCCCAAGCGCAATATCAAGCCACCTTGTGGCATCATCACTAGGCCCTGGGCCTCATATTAATTAAGCCACCTCGTGGCGTACATATCTCAGGCCCTCGACCTCATAATCAGTATCAAATGTTTCCTCACAACATAGGCCCTTGGCCTTACTCAGTCAAAAATGCTCACAAGCCACTTGGGCAACAGTAAAAACAGTGTTTCTTAGCCCAAACATCGTTTAAAATATCATTTAAGTAATAAATTTGAGTAAACATGACTGAGTATGAAAACACTGGGAAAATAGCATGACTAAGTCCAAATATAAATTTAAACAGTGAGGAAATATCAGTAAAAAGCCTCGAAGGGTTCAAACAGTTGGCACAAGGCCCAAATATGGCATTCAGCCCAAAAAATAATGATAGCAAATACATTTCAGTCAAATACGCGGTAAAATCATTAATCGGAACAGACCAAGTCACAATCCACAATAGTGCATGACCCCACGCTCATCATCAAGCGTGTGTCTCACCTCAAATATAGCACTACGATGTGCAAATCCGGGGTTTCAAACCCTCAGAACATCATTTACAATCATTACTCACCTCGAACCGGCTAAATCTCTAGCTCGCAATGCCTTTTCCCCGTGAATCGGCCTCCACGCACGTCGAATCTATCCAAAATCAAAACAAGGACGTCAAAATATGCTAAGGGAACGAAGCACAAGCAAAAACAATCAATAAAGGCCACAAATCCCGAAATTACCAAAACCCGACACCCGGGCCTGCATCTCGGAATTCAATAATTTTTACATCAATAGGTTCCTTATCTTCCCACAAGTTCATACATATCAAAAGTTCTTAAATCCGACCTCAAATGGTCCTTCAAATCCTGAAGCAAAAGTCTAAGTTTCCAAGCCCTAGTTTCCCCAATTTTCACCCTTAATTTCCATAATTTCTAGCTCTAATCCATGTAATAATAGCATAGGAACGAGTTTTAGGTCCGAATTCCTTACCTCAATGAAGTTATCTTGAAATCCCTCTCTCAAATCGCCCATAAAGCTCCAAGTGCGAAGTCAAAAGTGCTGAAATAGCTCAAATTCGCGAAATGAAATAACGTATATGTTCTGCCTAGTTGTTCCGCACCTACGGCACAATAGCCACTTCTGTGGTACCGCATATGCGATCTTTCCTCCACTTCTACGGAAATCACTTAATTGGCCCACTTCGCATCTGCGGTCAACTATCCGCACCTGTGGTTCCCAAACCGCAGGTGCGAAAACACCAGAAGCAGCAATTTCAGCAGCTGCAATAACATCTCAACTTCTCCGCTAACCACCCGAAATCACCCCCAGGCCTCCGGGACCTCAACCAAAAGAACAAATATATCCCAATACCTTATTCAAACTTGTTCCAATCATCAAAACACCTCAAACAATTTTAAATAACCCAAATCACATCGGATTTAAGCCAAACTTTCTAAAATCTTCAAATTACGCTTTTGATCAAAAACCCAACCAAACCACATCCGAATGACCTGAAATTTTGCCCACACATCCCAAATGAAACCACAAAACTACTGCAACTCTCAGAATTCCATTCTTACCCTATATCAAAATCTTGCCAATCAACCGGAAATCGCCAAAATATTAACTTCGCCAATTCAATCCTAAATCTACTCCGAACCTCCAAAATTCATTCCGATCACACTCCTAAGTCACAAATCACCTCCCAAAGCTAACCGAACCATCGTAACTCACATCTGAGCCCTCTAACACATAAGTTAACATCCGGTTGATTTTTTCAACTTAAACTCACTATAAAGAGACTAAGTGTTTCAAACCTTACCGAATCCTTTCTGAACTCGATCCGACCAACCCTATACCACATAACGCGGATAAACAAAGAAGCAAAAATGGGGAAAATGGAGTGGCAACTCATGATACGACTGGCCGGGTCGTCACATCCTCCCCAACTTAAACAAACGTTCGTCCGCGAATGAATCAAGAATCATACCTAAAGCCTCAAACAGGTGAGTATATCTGTTTCGCATCTCCCGCTCGGTCTCCAAGGTAGCCTCCTCTACAGGATGACCTCTCCACTGCACTTTCACTGAAGCTATATTCTTTGATCTCAACTTTCAAAACTGGCGACCTAAAATAGCTACTGGCTCCACATCATAGGTCAAATCATCATCCAACTGAATCATGCTGAAGTCCAGAACATGAGACGGATCCCCAATATACTTACGGAGCATAAAAACATGAAATACCGTGTACACTCGACAAGCTGGGTGGAAAAGCAAGCTCATAAGCCACCTCCCCAATCCTCCGAAGCACCTCAAAAGGCCCAATGAACCGCGGACTCAATTTCCCTTTCTTCCCAAATCTCATAACACCCTTCGTGGGCGAAACCTTTAACAGAACCTTCTCACCGACCATGTAGGACACATAACTCTTTTGCCTCGAATGCGTTGTACGAAGCCTCTACTGAATCACCTTCACCTTTTCTAATGCATTCTGCACCAAGTCTGTCTCCAATAGCCTAGCCTCATCTGGCTCGAACCAACCAACTAGAGATCTACACTGTCTCCTATACAAAGCCTCAAATAGAGCCATCTGAATACTCGACTGGTATTTGTTGTTATAAGCAAATTCTACAAGCGGTAGAAACTGATCCCATGACCCTCCGAAATCAATGACACAACCACGCAACATGTCCTCCAATATCTGAAGAGTGAGGACTGCCAGTCCGTCTAAGGGTGAAAAGTTGTGCTCAACTCAACCTGAGTACCCAATTCTCGCTGCACAGACCTCCAAAATTGCGATGTAAACTCAGTGCCCCTATCTGAAATGATGAAAACTGGGACACCATGAAACCGAACAATCTCCCGGATATAGATCTCTGCCAACTACTCTGAAGAATATGTAATGAAGTGCGCAGACTTGGTTAGCCGATCCACAATCACCCAAATAGCATCGAACTTTCTCAAAGTCCATGGAAGTCCAACAACAAAGTCCATAGTGATCCTCTCCCACTTCCACACGGGAATATCCATCTGCTGAAGCAAGCCACCCATTCTCTGAAGCTCATATTTCACCTGCTGACAATTGAGACGCCGAGCTACAAACCCCACAATGTATTTCTTCATTCTCTGCCACCAATAGTGTTGTCTCAGATCCTGATACATCTTTGCAGCACCCGAATTAATGGAATACCGCGAGCTATAGGCCTCCTCAAGGATCAACTCCCGAAGCCCATCTACATTAGGCACACAAATTCGGCCCTACATCCTCAACACCCCATCATCTCCAATGGTCACATCTCAAGAATCATCATGCTGAACTCTGTCCTTAAGGACAAGCAAGTGCGGATCATCATATTGGCGCTCTCTGATGAGATCATATAAGGAAGACCGAGAAACCGCACAAGCCAATACCCAACTGGGCCTTGAAATATCCAACCTCACGAACGGATTGACCAAGGGCTGAACATCAACTGCAAGAGGTCTCTCCCCAATTGGAATATATGCCAAACTCCCCATAGTCACTTCCTTTCTGCTCAAAGTATCGGCCACCACATTGGCCTTTCCCGAATGATACAATATAGTGATATTGTAATCCTTAAGCAACTCCAACCATCTCCGCTGCCTCAAATTAAGATCCTTTTGCTTGAACAAATGCTGAAGACTGCGATGATCAGTGAACACCACACAAGATACGCCATACAAGTAATGCCTCCAAATCTTCAATGCGTGAACTATGGCGGCCAACTACAAATCATAAATGTGGTAGTTCTTCTCATGGGGCTTCAACTGACGAGAAGCATAAGCAATAATTCTACCCTCCTGCATCAATACACAACCAACACCAACTCTCGAAGCATCACAATACACGGTATATGAGCTTGAAGCTGATGGCAAAACTAACACTGGAGCTGTGGCCAAAGCTGTCTTGAACTTCTAGAAGCTCTCCTCACACTCGTTCGACCATACAAATGAAGCACCCTTCTAAGTCAACTTGGTAAAGGGTGATGCGATAAATGAGAATCCCTGAACAAAGCAACAATAATAGCTTGCCAAACCAAGAAAGCTGCGAATCTCTGTGGCTTTGGACGGATTGGGCCAACTCTGAACTGCCTCTATCTTCTTCGGATCAACCTGAATACCCTCGCTGGACACCACGGGCCCCAAGAAAGACACTAAACTAAGCCAAAACTCACACTTGGAGAGTTTTGCAAAAAGCTTCTCCTTTCTCAATCTCTGCAGCATAACTCTCAAATGCTCTGCTTGTTCCTCCTGACTACGCGAATATACTAGAATATCATCAATTAAGACTATGACAAACGAGTCGAGATAAGGCCAGAACACACTATTCATCAAATGCATGAATGTTGCTAGGGCATTGGTCAGCCCAAAAGACATCATCAAGAACTCATAATGACTATATCAGGTCCTGAAAGCTGTCTTAAGGATATCCAAGTCCCTGATCTTCAACTGGTGATAACCTGAATGGAGATCAATCTTGGAGAACACTCTCGCTCCCTGAAGCTGCTCGAATAAATCTTCAATGCAAGACACAGGATACTTGTTCTTAATTGTTACCTTGTTTAATTGCCTATAATCAATACACATCCTTAGAGTGCCATCCTTCTTCTTCACAAATAGAATCGGCGCACCCCAAGGTGACACACTAGGCCGAATGAACCCTTTATCAAGGAGTTCCTAAAGCTGGTCCTTTAATTCCTTCAATTCTGGTGGTGCCATATGATATGGCAGAATAGAAATAGGTTGAGTGCGCGGCACCAAATCAATACCAAAATCAATATCCATGTCCGGTGGCATGCCCGACAGGTTTGCAGGAAACACATTGAGAAAATACCTCACAACCGGAACATAATCAATATTATGAGTCTTGGCATCGAGATCCCTCACAAAGGCTAGATAAAAAAAACAACCTTTCCCAACCATATGTTGGCCTTTCAAGAATGAGATCACTCTATTGGGAACATAATTAGTCACACCTTGCCACTTGATCTGTGGCACACCTGGTATAGCCAATGTGATTGTCTTAGCATGACAGTCCAGAATAGCATGACACGAAGATAGCCAATCCATGCCCAAAATGACATCCAAATCCACCACACACAATAATAAACGATCCACGCGGGTCTGCAGACACCTAATAGTCACCACACATGACCGATACACACGGTCTACAACAACAGTATCGCCCACCGGGGTAGATACATGAACAGGTAAAATAAGAAACTCATGGGGCGTACCCAAATAACGAGCAAAGTATAATGACACATAAGAAAATGTGGAACCGGGAGGCATCTCTGTGGCAGACTGAAACAACACCTGTAATAACAGCATCTGAAGCAATAAGCCTTCAGTGGTGCAGAGGGCGAGGATGCCTAGGGTTTCTTAGATAAGTGTTAGAGGATGCTTCGTACAACGGGTATTCTGGAGACCAGCGAGGTCGCTTTCACTACTTATCAGTTTTCGGGAGCTACCTTAACTTTGTGGGAGGCTTTTGAGAGGCGTAGGCCTATTGGTGTAGCATCCCTTACTTGGCAGTAGTTCTTTGTTCTCTTTCAGGAGAAGTACGTGCCACAATCCCGCAGAGAGGAGCTACGTAGAGAGTTTGAGTGGTTTCGTCAGGGAAAGATGACTGTGACGCAGTACGAGATGAGGTTCTACGAGTTAGATCGTCATGCTATTTGGATGGTTCCAACAGATAGAGAGAGGAATATGAGGTTTGTTGATGGCCTCACTTATTAGTTTCGTATTCTCAAGAAGAGGGTGATTGGTGCTACATTTGTGGGGGTTGTGGATATTTCCTGTGAGATTGAGTCTGTTCGTCGCCAGAAGCGCGAGAAGAGGGAGGCCAAGAGGACTCGAGGATCTGGCAGTTACGGTGGTACTCCTTCGAGAGGTCAGTTTCAGCATGACAGAGGCCATCCATTCAGGCATTCTCAGCCAGCTCGCCCAGGTTATCGTGGGGCATAATCGGGTCATGGTTCTCACAGTTGTCATCAAGGACAGTCATCATTTAGTGCCCTTCCATCTCAGAGTTCGTCCCGTGCTCCATCAGTTCAGGGCTCTACTATGCCAGGTGCATATGCTAGTTACTTCGGTGCGAGGGGTTCCCTCCAGTCCCCTTCTCCAGCACCTGGGAGTTGTTATGAGTGTGGTGAGATGGGTCATATGTGGAGGTAGTGCCCTCGTCGTCTTGTGAGTTCATCTCAGCAGAGGGGTCTGCAACCGGCTGGGCTGGATGTGCCCTCAGCGTCTGAAGTCCATGCACGACCTGCTCAGGTGTGCGAGCGATAGGAGTCTGATTGCCTCCCCCAGCCTGAGAAGTAGCTGCGGCTGTAGTGGCTGAAACCGCCTGAGCTAGGCCCGTGCAAACAGATAAGATCTGAGCCAAGGCCTCTTGAAGACCCGGAATCACAATGGACACAGCTGGTGCCTGAGCTGGTGCTGCAGGAGCGTCCATAACTAGGACCTGATCCTGAACTGGGTAGCTCATGGATTTGCAGGTGCTTCCCTAGCTGCTTTGCCCCTACCATGACCACGGCCGCGTCCTCGGCCTCTAGTGGCCACAGCTGGTGTTACTGGTGATCGTTCATCCTAACCAGTAACATGTGTCCTCACCATCTATGAGAGAATAGAATATTAGAAGTTTAGTACTCGGATCAACAAATTCTCATGACAAGAATTTTAAGAATATGAAATTTTTCCTAAAGGTTCTGCAGCCTCTCGAGGATAAATATAGATGTCTCTATACTGATCCGCGAGACTCTACTAAACCTGCTCATGACTCGTGAGACCTATGTAATATAGGCTCTAATACTAACTTGTCACGACCCTAAACCCGGACCAAGTCGTGATGGCACCTATCGTGAAGACAAGGCTATCCAATTAATCCTAATTCACCTTTTAAATAGTTAAACAACATAAAAGCAGTCTAACACATGATCTAGCAATACTAAGTAGCGGATAATGTCAATAAAGTGCGGAAGTACAACCCAACACAGCCCTAACCGTGGTTTCACAAGTCACGAGCATCTAACAACAATGAATACTCATATGTAACTACAGAGTTTAGCACTGAACTAAAGATATAAGGAAAAGAGATAGGGAGGAGCTCCGGGCTGCGAACGCCAACATCAACCTAAAGACTTCTCGGGATCCGCCTAAAGCTTGAATGAATCAGCACTCGAGAGCGGGATCAGCTACGCCTGAATCTGCACACAGGGTGCAGGAAATAAAGTGAGTACTCCAACTCAGTGAGTAACAAATGTAAATAACGAGTAAAAGTAAGAAAATACGTAAGGCACAAGGCATTCTATAATGAAGCGGTAAAACCATTTAAAAGCAGTAAACCAGTGAAAAGTTAAGTAACAATCCTTTTTCAACAAGTAACAAGAAATTGACAAGCAGTTAAGGTAAAGTAAATAAATAGAAGTTCGCCCCTCGGGACAGTATCAACAAATCCGCCCCTCGGGCAATATCTCCAAACAATACCAGCCCCTCGGACTCAATCTCACATCACAATGGGTACTCGCGCTCACTGAGGTGTACAGACTCCTTGAGGGACCTCTTATGGCCCAAGAGCAATATCAACAAACATGGTTGAGTATGAAAACAGTGAGAAAATAGCATGACTAAGTTCAAATATAAAGTTAAACAGTGAGAAAATATCAGTAAAAAGGCTCGAAGGGTTCAAATAGTTGGCACAAGGCCCAAATATAGCATTCAACCAAAATAATGATGATAGAAAATAGATTTGAGTCAAATACGCGGTAAAATCATCAATTGGGACGGACCAAGTCACAATCCCCAATTGTGCACGACCCCACGCTCGTCATCAAGCGTGTGTCTCACCTAATTATAGCACTATGATGTGTAAATCTGGGGTTTCAAACCCTCAGAACATCATTTACAATCATTACTCACCTCGAACCGGCTAAATCTCTAGCTCGCGATGCCTTTTCCCCTCGAATCAGCCTGCATTATGTGATTGTTTCTATCATTTGAGTTCGTCGAAGAATTGTAACTTGAAGTGCAGCTATTATAGAATAGTTTTATTTTGATTCTATCCTAAGAGTAATAAACCAAATACCATGGGCAACAGTGAGGGAATTAAATTCCTTAACAAAACACAAAAAGTTTTGTGATGATCTCATAGGTCGTTTTGAGTACTAGCTCCCTTTTTGGCATTTCAAGACCTACCGTAGCTTTATTTGATGATTTATAACTTGCGTGCACCGTTTATTTTTGAAAATATTATATGTGAAATTTTAAAGAAAATATATTTTTGGACTTTAAATGTTGCTAGAGTTAACTACGATCAACATTTTTTGTAAACGATCTTGGATCTGTATTTTGACGATTCTGATCGGTTCGTATGATATTTTTGGACTTGTTGTTTATTTGGAGTCTCTGATGACCCAAGGTTATTACAGTGCATTATGTAAAAAGTTGGAAAGTGATGTTTGAAGTTGAAAATCTTTAGTTTCAATGATTAATTTTTGAATTTTTTATGATGATGATTTGAGCTAGAGAGTGAGTTCAGATTGGAGCCGAGGGGTTCGAATGAGTTTCAGATGTGTTTTGGCTTGTTTTGGATAGCTGATACAAATCTAGTGCTAGGAGCCTATAGGTGTCGCATTTGTGATGACCTATTTGCCAATGCAATCCCAACATTTTCAATATTGTCACGACCCAAATCCTAACATATCGTGATGGCGCCTATCATATTACTTGGCAAGCCAACGATCACATAATAACTACGCATTTGAATTAAGACATGATTTACACTCTAAATCAAAATAGTGACAACACTGATATAACAAGATAATGACAGTAATAGTTTAGAGACCTTCCATATCCTGCTCGTACATAGTACAAAAATATAGGCACGCTTTCAAGTTCAATAATATAAGCTCAATACTGATAAAATATGACAATACATCAAGCATGAGAAATGTTACATCTCTACACATACATGTCAATATGCATGTCAAATGTAATTCATCATAGTGTTAATCCCAGGTAGTCACACTCTCAGAGTATTCAATCTGTCTATCTCAAATTCCCACTCATCACACACAATCACTCAACAATGTATGGTACCTGCGCTCACTATTGGTATTGTTTACTTAGAAAATGGTATTAACAATTATATTTGATTTGTGGTTCTAAAAATATGTGATTTATCTTAATACTAGTTGCTGTCGGATGGCATCCCCCGGTAGGTCTGAAGGAAATACCTCTGGAAACTCATGAACAACGGGTATAGAATCCATAGAAGAAATCTCAGCACTAGAATCACAAACAACGCCAAATAGGCCAAACATCCCTTATCAACCATACGCCGAGCCTTCATATATGAGATAACCTTACAAGTAGAATGACCAGAAGTCCCTTTCCACTCCAAACGAGGCAACCCCGCCAATGTTAAAGTCACAGTCTTGGCATGACAGTCCAATATAGCATGATAAGGGGATAACCAATCCATCCCCAAAATGACATCGAAATCCACCATGTCGAGAAGTAGAACATGCTCGCACTGGGGTAGCCCTTGAGCTGAATAATTGAGTGAATGTTCGCTCGAACTCAAGAGAAAGATAGACCTGGGCCTTTATGAATAGTCCTCAAGTGAGAACCCGCTCAAACTCGGGTAGCCCTTGAGCTAAATAATCGAGTGAGCATCACTCGAACTAGAGAGAAAGATAGCCCTGGGGCTTTATAAATAGTCCTCGAGTGAGAACCCGCTCGAACTCGGGTAGCCCTTGGGCTAAATAGTCGAGTAAGTGTCTATTCGAACCCGACTCATAGATTGTACTTTGTAATTTATGACAAAACTGGTTCCCGATGCTTGGGTCCTAATGTGAACATCATGACATAAGTGGTTGAGGTGACTGAAGGATTTCTTTTTGTACGATTCCCAAAAATTATTAGTTGTAGGCGGCCGACAGTTGGCCTTTTTGCTTCCCCAACACATTTAAACGAAATTTATAAATAGACAAACCTTATATCCTCGTAGATTCTACCCTCTTAATGCTTCCAAAATTTCATTTAGCCCTTTCCAATTTCTGTGAACTCTCCCTTTTCTTCTCTAACAATATTTTCCATCTTCTCAGATCTTTTGCTTTAGAGATGGCTAAAACTTAATATGTTCCTTAAAAGGATAAGGCTTCATCATCTTCAAGAATGACCAAAGAAAAACAGTAGTTCCTTCTAGCATCGAGGAGTGTACCCCCAGGCCTTGTGATACATCTTCTGATTTCTGGGTCGAAAACCCTTCATCTGTTCCTGGACGATGCGAACCCATATCTCAATACATCAGCCTAATAACTGAAACTGAGAAAGTGAAGGTCGACAATGTTGAGGGGAGGTGGTGCAAGTAAAGATTCCTTCACGTGGAGAAGACATAACAAAGCACAAAGCCGACTTGCTCAATGTATACACATATCCTTTCATCTTACGACTAGTAGGAGCCCCTTCACCACTGATAGACCCAGTGATCCTTAATTACGCCATGCAATATCGTGTCATGCTTGGACAAATATATCCATCATTGTAGCGCATCATTTATTTGATTAGGCATTTCTCGAATATGGTCGAGGGTATGCCTTTTACTCTTGATCATCTAATCAGACTGTATAGCCCCCAACTTTATCGAGGCGGCCTGATTAAGTTACAATGTCGATCCTCGAAGGCCTTTTTTGCTAGCATTGATGAAGACAAGGACCGATGATGGATGAGCCGCTTTGTCCGAGTAAGGATCCATGACCTGATCCCTGCTAAGAGAATGCCATGCCATTCCCCGAGTAATGGAATATGAATCGTAAGTTTAACATGTTTTGCTAATTGGATATCTTTTCTTTCCTTCGAATTAAGTTTTCTCGATAACTTAACTCCTTTCAATGATACAGCTATTGAGTGGCACGCCGGTGCCATCAAGGATCTCTCGGGATGGGTCTGTCAACTCGATTCGACCTACCCATATGTTAAGCGCGGGTTATCTGGCTATGACTCGTTGGGAGGCCAAAAATCATGGTGAGTTTTTATTTTTGTCTTATTTGAGCCCCTTAGAGAAGATATCTCTTGATAGTACTCTCATGCTTTGTGATTGTGCAGGCCTTGGAGAGGCCGTTTTGATGAGGGAACCCCCGTTTTGGGAAGCAGATACCTCGAAGCCTACTAAGGAGAAAAAAGAAAAAAGACGTCACCTGATGAGTCCCCTAAGCCAAGAAAGGCTAAACTTTAAAAACCCGAGGCTGATTCATTGGCCTTAACTCGGGAAGCGGCTGAAAGTCTCTGTGCCGAAGGCAAAGAGGGTGATGATTGCCCGCTAGCACTTAGGGGGAGAAGAAGTGATGCCTCGAAGTATATTAAGCTAAAGTCTGCTGAGCCGGAGGCTGCTGGAACGGAGGCCGCCGAAGTGGTCCTGACCTAAGTTGAGGGAACTATTAAAGGGGGCTCATACAAAGTCCCTGGGATGACCAACGACCAAAAACACATCGGGTGCTGAGGGGCACGTAGTTGATGAACCCAAAGAAACCAATAACGAAGCCCCTCGAAGGGTAGAGAGGATCCAGTTGAACCGTTTGAGGTGATCGATGTAGATGAGCCTCAATTGGGCCCATCATTCTCTCCCGGGAAAATATGGAATGCCCAAGATATGAAAACTCCCGTCATAGGGGCATCCCCCGGAGATAATAGTATATTTGAAGGGTATTTTGCTGGGGTTGAGGAAGGCCCCGATATCGATGCCTTATTGATCTTTGAAGAAGCCGAAAAGCTTCGAAAACAGGTAATCTTGACTTGACCATTATATTCTGAGTTTCGATTCTTGCTTTTCTGACTCTTTTCCTCTGTGTTTGTAGGCCTTCTTGCTTTTCAACCAAGCTTTTTCCAAGTCCCAAGCTGAGTTGGCTCATTATGAGGGAAAATTTAGGAAGCTTACTTCTGAATTGAACAAGATTAAGGCCCTTTATGCCCAAAAGGAGGGGGAGCTAGGTGACCTTCGAGCTCATTTGGAGAGGATGTCTCGAGAGCTGGCCGATCTCGATGATCAGGTAATATGAACTTCGTGGGCTAATTTTTGTTCTATAATCAATTGAGCACTTGATACTTTAATTTGATTCTTTCAGCTCAAGCAAAAAGATGATCTAATGCAAGAGGAGCTTAAAGTCAGAGATACCGAATCCTTGGGCTGAAGTAGTGCATGGATGAGGTGTCCTCCGATAAAGAAACTCTACGATAGAATCTGACCTCGATTGAGCGCTAACTCCAAAGGGCGAGGGGAGAAAGCTGTAAGTACAAATATCTCCATGCCGAATCAGTTGCTGAGCTATCTGGAGCTAAGTCCAAATTTGTTATGCTCATATACTCATATCGAGAAGATGCTGCTATTGCAAATGCTCGAGCCAGGAAGGTATCGGAAGAGCCCGAGCATAAACTGTCCTGAGCCCTGGAACATGCCCGACTATGATATCGAAGACTAGATCTCGAGGATGTACATGTAAGGGGCATCAATTTGTCTACTGAGATTGAGAGGGTAAAGGCCCTAGAGGATGAATCGGTGGCTCTTCTTATCTCCGACGATGGTTTGGCTAGTGGCTCAGAGGATGATGAAGATGAAGGTGAAGTCCTCGAGGGGGGAGGTTGTTGATGTTCCGGCGATCGAGGGCCAAGCCGTTGAAAGCACAACTTCCGAGGGAGCTCCATTCGATCAAGTGAAACCGGCGGTAGATTAGGTTTTTATTTGTTCCTTTTTGTGTAAGGGCTCCAAGCGTGAGCCTTGCAAGTATGTCTTTGTGAACCTTTATTATATATAAGGATCTTTGTATATATATATGGATCTTTGCTTTTCATCATTTCTTGTCTTCTCTTTGCCTTTTTGGAATAAATTTTGATGCTTGTTGATAACCAGTCCGGTGTGTCAAACTTATTATTGATAATAGTTGATTATTTGGGGTTCGATCCTCAAGTCAAATTTTGATCCAAGCTCATTCACTCCTAGGTTTTCAACATATTGGCCCTTAGTCTCTTTAGGCTGGTCCTCAGGCTCTTACGATTTGGCCCTTAGGCTCTTTAGGCTGGCCCTTAGGCTCTTACGCTTTGGCCCTTAGGCTCTTTAGGCTGGCCCTTAGGCTCTTTAGGCTGGCCCTTAGGCTATTATGCATTGGCCCTTAGGTTCTTACGCATTGTCCCTTATGTTCATTTTTAGATTGGGTTGATGCGACCCATAATATGGCTATAATTTTCCCTCATTTGGCTAAAGACATTTGAAGTTTTGATTATGCCTTGGCACGTTTCGTATTCGTCCGACTCTTCGACGGCTCGAATGAGAACCTCGATTATGATTCGATATGTGACGATAGCTAAGTACCCCGAGAGGTTTGCTAGAAGGCTGAGTTTTCGAAACTTTTTCATTAAAGGCTGATTAATTTTCGAAGCCTTTTTATTGTTCGGAGTTGATATTATCGAATCTCCTTTGCTTATGCCGAGATTAGCCAAATTAACAAGTACTTTTCAACGTCTTTTCGAAGTATTTGGAGGCCTTTAGTTTTATGGCGGCAGTCGGACGTATCCGAGCTGCGTTAATTCGGCCGTAGCCTTTTAGTTCGACCGTAGTCTTTAGTCCTCGTGTGCGGTGACCTTGGCGTCTATATCAAGGGTATGCCTTTTAGGGGTCTTCAAAGTTCGAATATATATCCTCGGTCTTAATACCAGGGTTATACCTTTTTAAGTTTTTATAAATTTGAGCACACCTTGTTAAGGTCTTACAAATTTGATGCTGCATCACTGAGGGCTTACGAGCTCGACGGTGCCTGATCAAGGTCTTACGAATTCGAGTTTTCGATGGCTCAATGAGCTGGCTGTCGATGACAGTCCCCGAGTGTTCGAGAGTTTCTGGCCCTTGAGCCGTCTTATGAGTAAGTAGTGAATTTCTTTGAGGCACAAAGGGTTTTGATAAGCTAAGGGGCTTCCTCAATTACTTGATATATGCATACATGTTTTTTGCCTTTGGAGGCGCGATTATTCTACATCGACACGGTTCATTTGACCATTTGGCCCAATACAAGATTCTCCTATCGAGGTTCTCCTAAGCATAGTTCGGTTTCTTCCAAGGGGTGACCTCCTGGAGTGATGCCCCCCAGTATTTGAGGTTGATCGAACATGAGCCTCGAATACTTCATGAGTTCTCCTTAGGTAGGATATAGATGTTTCCCCGTTAAAAACATCGCTAGTAAAACCCGTTCGGGATAAAATTTGGTCTAAGTGAAGAAGAGCACGATGTATGCTTTAAAACCCAAGGTCTTTGAGCTGGAGGGCGCTTCGATTCCTCTTAATCGAACACCTGCAATAATTTAGTATAAAATACAAATGAAAGGAATAGGGTTGTACCTTAGCAATGATAGAGTTCGAGCCTTGATAAATTTCAATTGCTTGCTCCGGGGATGAAGCACGATCCTTTTTTCACTCGTTCGGATGTAGCTGAGAATGTTGGTTGTGATTGCTACTTGGTTGTTTGCTTGTATAATTGCTTCTTCCATGCATAGGGCATCAATTTTTGTGCCATGTCGTGCACCGCGAACATCTCTCTCGCCGCGTGCTGCTCCCTGTACAATGCTTTTACTCCATCAGTGGTTGGAAATTTCATTATTTGATGAAGGGTTGATGATACTGTCCTTATACTGTGTATCCACGACCTTCTAAGTAAGGCATTGTATCTCATGTCACCTTCGATGACATGAAACTTGGTATCTTGGATTGTACTAGTCACGTTGATTGGGACGATGATCTCCCCTTTCATTGTCTCGCTCGACATGTTGAATCCATTGAGTATTCGAGAGGCGGGTATGATCTGGTCGATCAGTCCGAGCTACTCCACCACCCTCAAGCTGATTATGTTGGCCGAGCTATATGGATCCACGGGCACACGTTTAATTTGAAATTTATTCAAAAGAAATGAGATTACCAGTGCATCATTATGAGGCTGAGACAAGGTCTCGATGTCCTCTTTGCTAAATGTGAGAGCATCCTCTAAAGGGTCTCTGTGGGGTGTCGACCCCTCCTACCATCATGTGGATGTCCTGTTGTGGTTCTTCTAGGTCATTCTTTCCATTCGCCTCTCTTTCTCGAAAGTGATTCTTGGCTTGATTGTTGAAGAATTCTCAAAGGTTCCCTTCATTGATTAGCCGGGTCACCTCCTCTCGGAGCTGCCTACAATCCTTGGTTCTATGACCATGGATGCCGTGGTATTCACACATTAGGTTGGGTTTCCTTTGGGAAATATCTAACTGTGTGGGTTTTGGCCATCTGGTATACCTGATTCTACCCATGGCCAATACGATGTCCAAGACATCGATGTTGAAGTTGTATTCTGATAGTCGGGGTGCCTCCACTGGCCTGAAATGCCTGTCGAAACCGATCATGCTCATAAGTCCACAGGATTTTTGTCCTCGATCATTTCAAGGTATATTCCGCCTCAAAATGTCTCTTTGATATTTGAAGTATGGCTGAGACCTTTCTTTGCCTGATCTCGACTCCCTTTCTGTAGAATTTGATTCCTTTCCTAGGAGCCTGTTTGGATACACTGAGCTAGAGAGGGCTCCCAATTGTTCGTTCTCAACCATGATCTTCGATTGATATCTGTTATGTACATCTGCCAAAGTCACGGCGGGATTCTCAACCAAGTTTTGCATTAGCTGATTCGAAGCTATCGAGCTTCGCTCGTTCAAACCCTGAGTGAAGGCCTATACCACCCAGTCAGCGAAGTCCGGTGACAATTCCACTCGCTCCATCTGGAAATGAGACACAAATTTCCTCAGCATCTCGTTCTTCTATTGTTTGATCTTGAAGACATCAAACTTTCTTGTAGCAACCTTGATGGCATTGGCATTCACCTTCACAAAAGAATCCACCAACATGGCAAATGAATCCATAGAGTTCGGGGGTAGGTTGTGATACCACATCATGGCTCCCTTCGACAATGTTTCCCCAAATGTCTTCATCAAGACGGATTCAAACACGTCATCCTTTAAGTCATTCCCTTTTACAGCATAAGTATAAGCGGTAATATGCTCATTGGGGTCCGTAGTCCCGTTATACTTCAGGACATCGGGCATTCTAAATTTTTTTGGGATGGGCTTCGAAGCCGCATATGATGGGAATGATCATGGGGGTGCGCCTGGGATCTGATCAACCCTCGAGTTATAAGTCTCCATGTTTTTATCGTTAGCCTCTATATTCTTTTCCCCTGACTTGATTCTTTTAATCAAATCCTCGAGTATTTTCATGATTGAGGGTTCAGTCCCCGATCCACTTTCATCGGGTCTTTCTAGTACCAGTTCGTGTTGCATGTTTACTAGTTCGGCGGTATTAGGGGTTTTGTTCTGACTTTGATGTTGAGCGATGACAACTTGCTGAGCTTTCAGCATATCGAATATTACTTGGAGGCTAACTCCTCCTTCTTCCATTCCTCATGCTTCTTGGCCTCCGGCCTGGGCTTCCCTTCATCCACTCCTTGCGGGGTCTGCGCTTGCTTCCGTGTTTAGAGCGTTGTGGGAGTTGATATCAACTGGCTCCATGTTTGGCACTCCCTTAGGGTTTACAGGTGGTACATTGAGCCCTATGTCACTGTTTTATCCAAGTTTTTCACTGTCATGAGCAGGCACATTTTGTGTGCTAGACATGATTAAACCTGAAACCAAAGAATCTTTGACAAGAAAAAGTGTGAAGAATAATGTGTGTTATTAAGAAACTAGCACCAAAACAATCACTGTTATTTTTGGCCCCACGGTGGGTGCCAAACTAATTTACCTGGAAAATGGTATTAACAATTATATTTGATTTGTGGTTCTGAAAATATGTGATTTATCTTAATACTAGTTGTTAGGTGAATAATGCTAAGTGTGAATGAGTGAGAAATGATAAGCAAACCCGTATGGTCACAAGGTTGAGGTCCTCGAGCTCAGCAATGGAGGACCTCGAGGGTAGCCTTTGACGGTTGTTAATAAACAATAAATGAACTAAATGAATGAGGAACAATAAAGTTGTAGAGTAATTGTTGAGCACGTTTAGGCAAGAAAAGTAGAGAATGCTCTATTGTATTCAATATTCATATCCGTTACAAAATGACAAGGATCCCTTTTATATAGTAGAGGGGAATTCCAATATAGTACATGTTTAATAATAATAACGAGGAAATGCTATGGGTACAACTGTATAATGACTTAGTATGGATTTGTACTATTCTTGCAGTCATGGTTAGCTCAAACCACATGTATTTGGAGAGTTTTCCTGCCTTTCTACGATGATCATCGATTGTACTACTCCGAGATCGACCATAGTGAGCCTTCGATGTGCTCTATCGAGGAACACACCTCGAGGTTATACCTCACATTCTGCTTTGGGCTTCTCGAGGTTGAGTGTGGAGTGCCACAGTAGCCCCAAAATCGAACTCCCCAATTTTGACTGTATACTGGTATGTCTGACTCCAGAGAGGCAGGTGCTTCCCAACAGCTAATATAAAGAAAATATGGCCTGATGCATCGTACAACCTGATCCAATAATAATAAATAAGCCAATTAGGTCTGCTGCGATGT
The DNA here is from genome assembly GCF_000715075.1 of Nicotiana tabacum. Lineage (NCBI taxonomy): Eukaryota > Viridiplantae > Streptophyta > Magnoliopsida > Solanales > Solanaceae > Nicotiana > Nicotiana tabacum. The sequence goes on from NC_134082.1 coordinate 24,445,285, forward strand.
GCAGCCCGATCCATAATAATAAAAAAAGATTTAAAGCCAATATAGCCTATTCTAGCATGCAACCCGATCCACAATATCACTCATGACACGGCTCTCGGGCCCCAACTCAGTCATCAATCTCTTCAGTCTCACGGGCTCACATATCTCATACCACTCAACCCAAACAATGATAACATGCTGTAATAGCGAATGATAACAGAGATTGAGATATGATATGCAAAGGAGTGAATATGATTGAGTGCGTAATTACAACTTAAGCAAATAACTCAACAGCAGAAATGACCTGAGTGGGTCCCAAAAAATAAGCACATAGCCTAAACATGGTTTCTACCATAAATTAGTGCTTCATTACTCTAACAAGTAAGAATTACACGAAGAGAATCAAGACTTGATAACTACACAGCACCACTGAATCAATCGATTCATAATTACCACGGTGCACACCCACACGCTCATCACCTAGCTTGTGCGTCACCCCAACACCAACCGTATAACACATATTCCAAGGATTCCTTATCACGACCCCATCCTAGTGCCACGATGGGAAACTGGCACCAACCACCAATTACCACTAACCTGCTATCTCATACACATACATAAACTAGTAAAATCACAAATAAAGCTTTAAAATGGAGACATACTACATACAGGGATTTCATACAACTAGGAGGTTGTTTGGATTGGCTTATTTTAAGTGCCTATTGACTTTTAATCACTTTTTAAGTTTTTATGGTATTTGGAAATGATAAAAAGTGCTTAAAAGCACTTATTTTTAGGCATAAAAAGTACAAAAATAAGCCAAAAGCCAAAAGTTGGGTATTACTAACTTATGGCTTTTGGCTTTTAGCCTAAAAGCTACCTTTTTATAAGTCAATCCAAATACCCTCTAGATGGACAATAGAACCTCACATGACTGCTATACAAACTATATCTAAAACACAAAACTCGTGTCTGTCACGACCCAATTTCCCGTCTGTTGAGTTTCGTGATGGCACCTAGTCTTAGGGACTAGGTAAGTTTAACATTTATTTAATCTCAACCATAATAAAGAAAATCTAACAATCTCAATATAGGAATCCTTATAGGATTTTTCATCTTCCCAAAACCGGCAGTACAAGTCATAAGCTCTACAGAGCTTCGCTACAACTTCTAAACATGACTGTATGGAAATAAGTATAACAATGTGAATACAATATAGGAAGGTGACTCCGAAGCCTGCGAACGCAGCCACAAGGCTACATTGAGTATCCTCGACAAGAATCCGCACACCTACTATTGAGAAATACCTGGATTTGCACAAAAGAAGTGTAGAAGTGCAGTATGAGCGCACCACAGCGGTGCCCAGTAAGTATCAAGACTAACATCGGTGGAGAAGTGACGAGGAATAGTCAAGGAATCTACTGGTCTAATAAACTGAATAAATATAAATATAGAATCAATAGAACATGATATCTATATAAAGATTACGCGATGTGGCTAACAATACAATAGTTGCAATAAGGAAAAGAAAACAACAAGTAATAGCGAAACACCATAATAAGAACACAGAAAAATGAACGGAAATACAACCTAAATCCGAAATCACAAATACAGTAAGGTTAATTCATAACTTAGCAACTACGACAGTCTTCACATTAGGTCTTAGCCAACAAACTTTAATCAATTAGTCAAATCCTTCAAGTGATAAAATATTTTGAAATATACTTGCTTTAACTGAATAGTTTTCAAAAATAGTTCTTTCAAATTAAATACCTTTTGAATATGATCTTTCCAAATAAATATCCCTTCGAATATGAGTCACCTTGTGACACCTCGTCTGATAATCATACAATACGGGTCTCAATACTTGAACCCTAACACTTGGCATCTTGTGCCCTTATCACACCTCAAAATCATACTGACAACTCACGTGCCAAATACAGCCATTCTCACATTGAAGGTAGATAAACATGGGTGTACGTCTATACTCAGCAATATAAAGAAGCATCCTATCCGATAAGGGTGATTAGCGATGTGTATAATTGAGAAAATATCCTAACATAGTTCGTGCCAGCTAATAAGCATAAGGAAGGGAACGGACATCACATAAAATGTTTACACAGGGATAGGATCAATGAAAAGCACAACTCAGAACACAATGATAATAATAGAGGATCTCCCAGGATAGTTTCCCGTAGTCCCAAACATAAATGTACAGGGGGGTCTCTCGGAATACTATTCTGTAGTTTCCAAAGTACCGGGAATAGAGGATCTCCTAGGATACCGTCCCGTAGTCCAAATCGTAAATGTGCAGAGGATCTCCCGGGATACCGTCCCATAGTCCAAATCGTAAATATGTAGGGGGAGCTCCCTGAATACCGTTCCATAGTCCCAAAGTAAATATGCAGTGCAACAACAAGTGATAACAATTACAGTACGACAGAATACTCGTACATCAGCACAACACATACAAAATCAACAACGACTATAATACAAGGTATGGCAAGTAAATCAACTCAAGAACTATAAATCACAAAGATACGGTAGAATCAATTCACAAGGAATAACTACAAAAAGAATACTAGGCATAAAGGGAAATGGTTCAACAAAGGGAAAACTAACATGTAAGAACGATACCACAATATACAAGTCAATCACAAGGAATTCAACACGAGTCAAGTAGTCCTCACTAAAGGCAAGTCAACTAAGATATAGGTTATCTAATCTCCTTTTTAATGTTGGACAATTACGAGGATAAACGACAATTCAATTAAGGAAGTATTATCTTAGCTTCACTTAAGACTAATCAATTTTGCGAGGGATAATAATAGTTCTCACATAAACAAGAAGTTATGAAAAGATAGCATGACAATAGGAGAGGCGAAATTCTTCAGTTAAATCAAATAGGAGTTAGTTAGGCAATAGGAGTGAATCATGAAGCAATTAATAGCAATAAAGCATGTAGAGGTGAAACTAGTAAATAGGAAACTCAGTCATATCAATGACTACTTCATACTCAGTGAATATGACGACCTAAGAACCCTAAAAGACCAATTTCCCACAAATAAGTCCAAGTATGCACTCTTCACCTTGCGTATATGAACTTCAATCAACATAGAAGACTCAAATCCTCAGGTGAAGTCCCCCACACAAGGTTAGATAGGATACTTACGTCAAAGACGACAATAGATACTCTAAAATGCACTTCTTGGGTGAAAAGACATACGAACATCTCAAATCCAACCAAAATAACTTTAATGCATAAATAAAATGCATAAGCAACTATTTCGGATCTTAAAGTCTCAATCTTTAACAAACCTCAAAAATTGGTCGAAAAGTCGACCCCCCGGTCCGCATCTCGGAACCCGATAAATTTTACAAAAAATCGAATACCCATTTCGATACGAGTTCAACCATAAAGAATCTATCGAATTCCAATACCACTTGGTCTTTCAAATCATGTTTTTTCATTTTAGAAATATTCTTCAAAAACCAATATTTTCCTCAACCCAAAACACAATTATATGATAGAAACAAAGATACAATCATGGAATATATTAAATTATAGGTGAAGAACACTTACACATTCAATTTATCTTAAAACCCCCAAAAGAAGCTCTTAAAATCGAAGTCCATAAGATAAAATATGAAGAAAATGGCCAAACACTCGATTTAAATATTTCTACTCAATATTTTAGGATCTGCGGGCAATTAAGTGTGTCTACGAGAAAAGAGTTGCATCTGTGAACTCAGCTAACCAGGCAAGGGACCGCATCTGCAGATTTACAGCCGCAACAGCAGCACTGCAGAAGCGAAATAAGAAACCGCAGAAGCGGGATTTCACCGCAGGTGCGATCGCTGGACCGCAGAAGCGGCTTTCGCACCTGCGTGCTAGCCTCTATAGAAGCAAGAAAGCTCCCACGCCACCATGACCGCATAAGTGGCATGTCTCGCGCAGAAGAGGGGCTTTACTTGTGTTCCAATATCCCAGGTGCGAAAACACGAGAAATCAGACATGCTCAAAAATCATGCAAAACATCCGAACTCGTCTGAAACACACCCGAGGCCCCCGGGACCCAGTCTTAACATATAAACAAGTTCCATAGTCTACAATGGACCCGCTCGAGGTCTCAAATCACATCAAACGCTATCAAAAATGCAAATCGCGCCATGAATCAAACTATGAACTTCCAAATCATCCAACTTGAAATCTCACGCCGAAACCTATCAAATCAACCCGGAATGATACCAAAATTTGCAAACAAGTCCAAAATGACACAACAGAGCTGCACCACCTCTCAGAATTGCATTCCGACCCCGATATCACAAAAGTTTATTATGGGTCAAACTTCTCCATTTTCCAACTTTCGCCGAAATGCCTCAAATTACATTACGAAACTCCAAGTTCGAATCCGAACGCACACCTAAGTCCAAAATCATCATACAAAGCTGTTGAGATCATCCAAAACTCATTCCGGAGCTGTTTACAAAAAATTCAAATTCCAGTCGTATTGTCACTACTTAAGATTCTAAAAATAGATTCCTTCTTCCAATTCGGTTCTGATCATCCAGTAACTGAATATAACTATGACTGCAAGTCGATACACATAATATGAAGTTAATCAAGACCTTACACCGCTGCACAAAGCTTAAATTCTCAAAACATCTGGCCGGGTCGTTACAATGTCTATAAGCCTTCTAAGAGTAACTGCTCAACTGAACATAAGGACGGGACAAGGCCTCGCCAGAACCATATATAAAACTAAAAATACCACTATACTCGCAACTACAGAACAAAGGAATGCCTTCGAGTTTGCTACTTGTTGTCCTACTGATGACTATCATTTCTTAATCTACCTAGACCTGCGGGTGATAGGTTGGTATTTTACCAACTTATCTTGTCTCTAAGCTTATATTTTTGCTATGTTTAAGTGATAAAATTATGTGTTTAATTTTGTTTACTTCTATATTATAAGTTCTATGTGATTTAGAAGTGATCATGCAGAAAATAAGTGAAAATGAGTCAATAAGAAGTTTAAAAGAAGAAAATCTGAAAAATGGCCTCAGATGTCACAATTGCGACTTAGATGTGGGAAATGCAAAGAAAACAGTGTTCACAAATGCGAAAAGTACTCCGCAAATGTGAAGTCAACCCAACCAAGCAGGGTATGCAAATACGAAGGAAAACCAGACAGTCAAACTTCACAAATGCGAAGTCTTTACCGCAAATGCGATAGTCAACCGGAAAGCCATTGCTCGCAAATGCGAACATTGATTCGGAAATGCGAAAGTCGCGCTTCAGTTCTGGGTACTTATGTAATTTCAATTTTTTTGGCCCCAACCCATTTAATACCCAACCTAGCTTATTTGTAAAACATCTTTGACTAATCGTTGGCGGCCTTTACACAACTTGAGAAGAGAATACAAGTTTTGGAGCTAGGGTTTTTGCAAACACACTCGGGTCTTGATGATTTGAAGCTTTTGGTTGAGAATTTCTTACTCGTTTCTTCATTTTCTTGCTTTTTATTGTATATCTAAGAGTGTAGTATTTTTTCCAACACTTTAATCTTGCTTAGGCGAATATTCATATTTAAAGTGTGGATTAAATATGTTGTTATGCTTATTTATTGAACGATTTTTGTTTATTATGAAGTGAGTTATTGTTTCTTTAATTATTCTTGTTCTTTAATATTTTCAAAGGGATTATCTAACCCTAGGACTCGCCCATTTACTTCGAATTAATTTTGTAAAAGATAATTTGTGGTTGGGAAAGATTAATTAACAAAAACTTGAGGTTTTAACCCTCATTTTATAGATTCTACCTAGGGATAGGATTGAACTACTTGTAGTGATATTCGAGTGTGCTTAATCTCTTAATTGTTTTAGAGATAATTCAATTAGGAAGTCTTATTAGTCTTTGGAAGAAGCTAATATAGAATTATTACCCGAGGCTAATTAGCATAAACTCGTTCATATTTATAAAATCATGAAATACATTGGATCGTTACTTGAGTGTAATTTTCCTTGTATCCATACTTGTAGCTATTGATCATTTTACTTGCTTTCTAGGTTAGTTTACATTTTCGTAATTAGACATAAATATTTTCTCAAAACTTTTCTAAGTGTCACGACCCAATTTCCCCTCTGTTGGGTTTCGTGACAGCACCTAGTCTTAAGGACTAGGTAAGCCTAATATATACGGAAGAACAACAATAATAAATAACATATTAAATTTCTTCTTGAATGAATCATTTATACAATGAACATATTCCTAAATCCCGGTAGTACAAGTCATAAGCTCTATAGAGTTAGCTACCACGTTTAAATATAACTGATCGGAAAAGAATGAAACAATTGAATACAAGTAAGAAGGTGACTCTGAAGCCTGCGATTGCAGCAACTTGTTTACCTTGAGTCTCCTCATCAATGATCCACACAACTACTAACGATCGATACCTGGATCTGCACAACAAAAATGTGAGGAAGAGTAGCATGCGCACACCACAGCGGTGCCCAGTAAGTATCAAGACTAACTTCGGTGGAGTAGTGATGAGGACCAGTCGAGACACCTACCGGTCTAATAAATTGATCAAGTATAAGTGTAGAACAACAAAACATAATATCTATGTAAGGGCTACGCGGTATGGCTAACAACATAGTAATTGCATTATGGAAAGATAACTGCAAGTAACAGCGGAACCCATAATAAGAATACAAAAAAGTGAATGGAAATGCAACCCAACTCTGAAATCACAAATACCGCAAGTGATAAAAATGTTTCGAAATATATTTAGTTCCAATAAATATTTTCCAAAAATAGTTCTTTGAAAATAAATATATTTCGTATATAATTTTCTCGAATAAATAACCTTTGAATACAAGTCACCATGTGACACCAGATCTCAAAATCATAAAATACAAGTCTCAATACCTGAACCCTAACACTTGGCATCCTGTAGCCTCATCACATTACATAATCATACTGACAACTCACGTACCAAATAGGGTCATTCTCACATAGAAGACAAATATGCGTCTACACTCGACAATACCAAGAAGCCTCATATATGATTAGAGTGCTTAGCCATGTGTATACTTGTGCAAGTGTCCTAACATAGTTCATACCAGCTACTAAGTGTAAGGAATAGAACGAACAACACATATATTGTTTACACAAGGATAGGATCAATGAAAAAAATAGTTCAGAGCATAGAGATAGCAACGGGGGATCTCCCAGGATATCATCCTATAGTCCCAACGTAAATGTGTAGGGGGATCTACCAGAATACCGATCCGTAGTCCCAAAGTAAATATGCAGTAGGATCTACCGGAATACAGATCTGTAGTCCCAAAGTAAATATCCAACACAAGGGGATCTACCGGGTGTCATCCCGTAGTCCCAAAATATAAATGTGCATGGGAATCTATCAAAATACCGATCCGTAGTCCCAAAGTAAATATCCAGTACAGGGGGTTCTACCAGGTGTCGTCCTGTAGTCCCAAATATAAATATGCAGGGGGATCTACCGGAATACCGATCTGTAGTCCCAAAGTAAATACGCAACGCAACCAACAAAAACATTAGGTACAGCACAATAGAAAACTCGTACATCAAAACAATATGTATAACAACAACAATGACAATAATACAACGTAAGACAAGTAAATCAACTCAAGGACTGTAAATCACAGGGAAACGGTAGAACCAACTCACAAAGAATAACCACATAAAAGAATGTTGACTTAAAGTGAACAGTTCAACAACGGGAAAACTAACATGTAGCAACGATCCCACAATATACAAGTCAATAACAAGGAAATCATTACGAGTCAAGTAGCCCCAAATAAGGCCAAATCAACAAGGATATTGGTTATCAAACTCCTTTGAAGGTTGGACAATTTCGAGGATACTCGATAATTCAATTTAAGGAAATATGATCTTAGCTTCACTTAAGACTAAATAATTTTAGGAGGGAAAATAATAATTCTCAAATAAGACAAGCAGCTATGAAAAGATAGCACGACAATAGGAGTGGCAAAATTCTTCAATTAAGTCAAATAGGACTCAATTAGTCAATAAAAGCGAAACATGAAGAAATTAATTCCAATTAATCATGTCGAGGTGAAACTAGTAAATAGGAAACTCAATCAAGTTAAGAACACATTCATACACAGTGAATATAAAGACCTAAGAACCCTAAAAGGCCAATTTTCCATAAATAAGTCAGAGCATGCACTTGTCACCTCGTGTACCCGAACTACAATCAACATAGAAGACTCAAATCCTAAGGGGAAGTCCCCCACACAAGGTTAGGCAAGATAATCATCTCAAAGACGACAGACCAATACTCTAAAATGCACTTCTCGGGTGAAAAGACCTCTAGACAGCTCAAAGATAACCAAATTAACTTCAAAGCACAAATAAAACACATAAGAAACTATTTCGGATCATAAAGTCTCAATCATTAAAAAAATCCAAAAATCGGTCCGAAAGTTGACCCAGGGCCTGTACCTCGGAACCCGACAAATTTCACAAAAAACCAAATACCCATTCTGATACGAGTTCAACCTTACAAAATTAATCAAATTCCTATACCATTTGGTCCCTCAAATCACGATTTTCCATTTTAGAAATTTTCTTTCAAAACCAACATTTTCCTCAACTCAAAACACAAATTAAATGATGAAAATGAAATAAAATCATAGAATATGTTAGATTCTAGGTGAAGAACACTTACCCAATCGATTTTTGTTAAAAACCCTCCAAGAATCGCTCAAAACCGAGCTCCACAAGTTAAGATATGAATAAAATGGTCTAACACTCGATTTTGGGATATATTTTGTCTGCCCAGGCATTTGTGCATTGCGAACGTGAAGAAAGTATCGTGTTCGCGAAGAAGAAAAATGAAGGTTGCCCAGGTTGCTCATCGCGAACGCGACAATGCGTTCACGAACACAAAAAAGGAATGTCTGATGGCCCAAAGACTGCTCTTCGTGAACGCGTGAACTAGTCAGCAAACGCGAAGAGTGGAATGGCAAAATCACGCGATCGCGAGGGACAGAAGTGAACACGATGAAGGAAGAGACAGAGCTTCGCAAATGCGAGGCATGTTACGCGAACACGAAGAAGGAAAATTAAGGAGACCAGCATAGACTCTTCGCGAACGCGGAAGGGGCTTCGCGAACGCGAAGGAGGATATCAGACACTAGAAAATAGCAGTTCAAAAACAAGGGAAAATGACTCGTAGCCCACCCGGAACACACCCGAGGCCCCCGAGACCCCGTCTAAACATACAAATAAGTCATATAACCTAACATGGACTTGCTCGAGGTCTCAAATCATATCAAAAAGTTCCGAAACGACGAATCACACCATGAATCAAACTTAGGAACTTTCAAACCTTCCAACTTCCAAAACTCGCGTCGAAACCTATCAAATAAACTCGGAATGATGCCAAACTTTGCAGACAAGTCCAAAATGACATTGCGTAGCTCCTCCAACTCTCGCAATTGCATTCTGACCCGATATCATAGAAGTCAACTATGGGTCAAACTTCTCCATTTTCCAAACTTCAACTTTTCCAACTTTCACCGAAACGCCTCAATTTACCCTACGGACCTCCAAATCCGATTCCGGACGCGCTCCTAAGTCCTAAATCACCATACAAAGCTATTGAGATCACCCACAATCCATTCCGAGACCGTTTACTCAAAAATCAAATTCCTGTCAAATTCTTTATCGCTTAACATCCAAAACTAGTTTCCATCTTCCAATTCAACTCCGAACCATCTGGTGACTGAATTCAACCATGAACATAAGTCTATACACATATTATGAAGCTATTAAGACCTTATTCCACTGAACGGAGCTTATATTCTCAAAACGACAGGTCGGGTCGTTACATCCTCCCCCTCTTAAAACCAACGTTTGACCTCGAAGATGCCAAGATTTGCCTCAAAGTCCTCACGTAGCTAAATACACACTTCTAACATACAACCACGAGTGATCCCACGTCAACCCAATCCACCTAAACTTGACGACACCATCTCAACATGTTTGCCGTGAAAATGGTTACAATAATTAAATTTGTAAATGAGATTCTAAAAATACGTGATCTATTCTCGAGCTAGTTGTTAGAGCAGTTAATGCTAAGAATGCTAAATTTAATGATGAAATGCGAGGTAAAAAGAGGTAGTAACCAAACCAAAGGTGGGGGCTGTTGCCCGGATGTAGAGATGGTCGATGGGACCTCGGGGTCGGCGTTAGTATCAATCTTGAACTATCGGGGATAACCGGAGATGGGATAACAGTTAAATATATAATTAGACAAGGCTATTTCGGCCGATATTAAGTTATATAATGAAGAACAAGTTAAGAGGCGATGAATTCGGAGATGGCCTCAAGCCAGTACCAAGTAATAAACAAGAAGAACGAACAAAATAGGAGAAAGGGAAGAAATAGAGCAACCTCCGCCCTTTACAAAGTGGTATGGGTTCCCCTTATATAGGCAATGGAACATGGTATGGTACAAATATGTGGAGATTAAACACAAAGTACGGAGATGGGATGGTTTGACGTGATGCCTCAGCATAGGCTCTGGATAGGCCAGGCCTGTCAGACGTAGCCATGTGCCTTGGGGGATTCCCCCTCCGACCTGGCTTCGGTCTTTGTTTTCTCCGAGTCGGGCTCCGACGATCCCCGAGGTCGAGAACTTGGTCACTACCTCCCGCCCTCTGAGTCCCAAGGCATGCTTCCGAAATGTCCCGACAACGAGAAATCAAGCCTTTTAATTTCTCCACATACAGCTAGTCTCCATGTTTCCCATAATGAAGAGATGGGCAATGATTCTAACACTTGACTCCTTGAGCTTCTTTTGGCAACGACGTACCAATTATGCGACTCCTGGCCTGAGCTTCGCAGTGATTGGACATCCACGTGCTCGTGATTTTCAACTTAATTCATTGCATTCCTAATTCTCATTTTTTAAGGTGAAGGTACCACCGTTGGCTCGATTTTCCATGGATGCATTAACTGCGTCCGTCGGTCAGCCTTCCAAGGCCTAGATGACCGTGTCGTAATCTCCTATCAATGGGGGTGCCTCGACTTTGATTTTCCTATCCTAGAGCTTTCGTTGGCTCGCTTACCTTTCACTTCTTATCATATTCTTCATCTTCTCCGGTGGGTATCCCTCGAGGGATTGAGTTTGGAACCTATGGGAGGATGGATATCAAAGGAGTCATCCTCAAGGATGCATTCTAGAGGGTACGACGCCCGAGGATGCTGATACCGGAGATGGACTCTCGAGGACGGACTAGGCACCGGGTTTCATCGCATGTACACCCTTTCATTCCTCCGCTTTGGGCGTAGACTCCTGTGGGCTTTTTCAAGTTGTATGTATCGACCTCTCGAGGGCTGCTTGTACACAAACTTTTATGAATAAGAGTATACCCCATTGATTTTTGATTTCGAACTTTGCTTTGTTTCTGTATGCTCTCATTCCCTTCGAGGCCCTTTGAATGCTTTCTTTTGTTTGCTGGCTGCTGATATTGGGATTGGGTGTGGGCATCCATCCCGGTCGTCTGTTGATCGACATAGCTCTCATCTGAACCCATCGTCGTACTATGGACCAATCTTGGATTGATCTGATAGGTCCGGGCTATCGAGGCGCTCCAAGTTGTATAGAGATCATGCACCAAATTCTGGGGCCTTCGGGAATGTTACCCTGGATGAAGGTCATTTTCGGGTACCCGGGGCCCCTATTGATCTTGATGTAGATAGCCCCTTTAGAATGTATAGGATAAACTTCTACTGAGGAGTTTACCTGCATTCGGGCGCTTTCTCGGACCTTCGTGGAGCTTTCGCGATAGGAGCTTCCTGTGTTTATTCCTCTTTCAGAAAGAGGGGATCGCGAGACCAGGTACTTGCCTTGCGTCAGGTGTTGGCGTTTAAAACTTCCCGAAGTCTGACTTCTTTGGGCTGGGGGTTCTTGACGTAGAGTGCTATCTTGAGCTCAAAGATAATATGAACGGCCCTTCGAGTCTTGAATCCTCGTTGAAGGATGTTTTCTGGATTGGGTATTGACCTGTCGATATATATCGAGGCTGTTGGCTTCCCGAGGCCTGCATCGGGCAGGCGAATCATCGCTGCTTCTCACATATATGTAGGGAGGCTTTGGCTTTTTCGCAACAATTCACTATTTTTAGATAGCTGCCTTTCTACTCTGGCATGGGTACTTCATCTATTTAGGTGCAAAAAGTGTTGGTGCGTGTGCTTGCTTTGACCTGTTAGTTTCACCATAGTCATTGGAAACCACTTCGGGGCCGATCTAGCAGGGGACGGGGGGTGCTGCTCCCGGTGCTCAAGAACAGAGGGAGTTCGCTCTGGAGACGGCGTCCTTGATAAGAGGGGAACACCTGGAGATGGCGAGGATATAATGCGGGTGGAGCGAGGGGATAACACTACAGGTGCTTTCCCCATATGAGGGCATTGCGGACTCTACCGATGGATTCTTAAGCATATACCTATACCCTTTCGCATTTGGCCCCCCCTGATAGGATCGTGCTTGATTTTTTCTTGTAGTATTGGGTTACCCTGGTCTAGATTCATCTGTGGTTTTGGCGAACGGAATTGATGATGAGGTTCTTCGCGGAGAAGGCCGGGCTTGAATTTATGCTTGATCACCTTATCAGGCTATATTGACCCTTTCATCGTTGAGGCCTGCTAACTCTGAGGTGTCGCTTGTCCACACCCTTTGTTATTGATGACGAGGAAAACGGGGATCGATAGTGGGCCAGTTGGTTTATCCGGGTCCAGATGATCAACATTATCCCTATGGAGTTTTTGCCATTTCCCGAAGGGTGAAATTATGCACGTGAGTGAGGCGTTTGGCATTTTTTCAGGTTTCGCCTATTGCGAGAAGCAGCTGAGTAACAATGTTGTCTCCCTTGTTGAAGCAACTTTGTGGACGCCGGGTGAAGTCTATGATCTGCCTGGCTAGGTCCGGATGGGGAGCGCAGTACCAAGGTATATGCGTATGCTGCCTTTGCCTTGCCTTCGTATACTCGAGGTAATATTTTCCCCTTCCATTTGTGATGGATTCGCCGTTTGCAGATATCGGGCGGTTCTTTGGTATGGGGGCCCCGCGGTGTGATGGAGCCTTTAGTGGTGTTGGTCGGGCTGACATTTTTTAGGAAGGGGCGTCACCTGGGTCCACTGCTCCCGGAGCGCCTGATTCTCGACCGGCGGTTCCTTTGAGCGAATACGTCGTGCCTGAGGTCGGCTCTTCTGGGGCCACAGAGGCAAGATCAACATGAGTGTGTTTCGACTATGAGGAAGTCCGTCGGCTTCACTTTTTTGTGAGTTCATGTACAGTTTCCCTGTGCCCCGTGCCCTCCTCCCTCTATTGAACCTTCCTTGTGTATGCCTGTGATAGGCTTAGGTCTGAGCTGCTCCGTCAAGGGGCCAAGTTTCACAAAATTCTGGATGAGGGCAAATCCCTTAGACTCCTTAGCAAGGAGAAGGAAGTCGAGATGTAGCATTGGCACTATGAGGTGCACCGAAGCTCAAACTATTAGAGCTATTTGATAGAGCAGGTAACTTTCTGTAGTACGTGCTTCGCTCCTTTCTAACCTTAAGGCTAACCCCTTTTTTCGTATTAGAGAAAGGCGGAGTCCTTGGAGTACCTCAAAGGCGACGTCAACCATGTCATAGTTGCTTGCAAGGAGCTAAAAGCTCAAGTGCAGGCTCGAACTTTGGAGGAGATGAGTGCCTCGGCTAAGGTTCCTGCCTTTGAGGTCCAACTCTGTTTGACTCATGACAATGCCAAAGTTCAAGAAGATATGATTGGGAAACTTGAATTTGATCTCTCGAAGGTCAGAGTTGAGATAATTGATGCCCGGGCAGAAGCGACACTAAGTCGAACCAAGGCTAATTGTGAGATGGCAATACGTATGAAGGATGTTGTTGATGCCCAAGCCGAGCTAAAGCGAGCCCTTGACCGGGGGAAAAGGATCGTGAAATATGCTCGTTGTAGATCCTGAAGAGAGATACTCGAGGAGGTCGGTGCAAGGGGCTTCGTCCTCTCGGTGGAATGGGCTCGAGCAAGGGCAGACAAGCGTGACGCTCAATTATTTCTTGTTGACATTGCGGAGGGCAAATTTGATAAGTTGTAGCCCTTTAGCGCAGAGTGTAGACATTGCCATTTTGTCGCTCTAGATTTTGCCATTTTGTCGCTTTAGATTTTGCCATATTGTCGCTTTGCCTCTAATATACATAGGGTATGCTTGTAGATGGAGAATACGTTTTTTTTTCACATGTAATATATAAGAAGAAACTTGAGGCCTTATTTCTTCTGTACCTTTTTTTCTGTTGTTGCTTTCGATCGGGCAGACTGTTTTTTTTCTTGTCCTCGTATTTTGTGTGCCTGTGCAGGCAGGTAGTAATCGTTTTTATCTTTTGCCCTTGGGCATTTGTCGTTCCAACTGCTTTGGATTCAGTCTTCGAGCCATATTGTGACTCGAGCTTCAATTGACCCTCATGATCTTTCCTGCCTGCATGGGCGGATGATGATGGTCCTTTATGCTCTAGGTCGAAGTGACCTTACGGGCGCGTGGCCCGGCGGTTTACTCGGCCGGCAATAGTGGCACTTATGCCATGCCCTTAGGTGTATTGCAGATTTTGGGTCCAGTCTCTGAGTCGCATTGTGATTCAAGCTATAATCGACCCTTAAACTTCCTCGATTTCCTGGCCGGCGATAGTGGCACTCATGCCCTTAGGCATATTGCAGTTTTCGGGTCCTGTCTCCAAGTTGCGTTGCGATTCAAGCTGTAATCGACCCTTAAATTTCTTTGAGTTTCTGGCCGGTGACGGTGGCACTTATGCCGCTTGGTCATTGCGACCTTTTAGTATGTGGCCCGAAGGCTCGCATAGTTCACTATTTTGGAATCGGTCTCCGAATCGGGTTACGATTCGAGCTCATTTTAATCCTTATGTTGTCAAAAAAAATTGTAGCTGGCGACAATGGCTCTTACGTTGTTTGGTCGTTGAGACCTTTCAATATAAGGCCCGTAGGCTTGCTTAGATGGCGACAATGGCTCTTACGTCGTTTTTTCCCATGGACTTTTTTGTAGGCTTTGTTTCCGCTCGTTAAGGTCTTTTAGAGTATTTTTGCCTGACCCGTCGTCCGTTCTAGAGGAACCTCGATTTCAAGTCGTTGTCGGCGATGTTTTGAACACCTCATAAGGTTCATATCTCGTAGGACGAGTAGATCGATGCTCTTGCGATTTGGAGCCGACATGGTCGGAGATCATTTTTGCTTGTTGAGGGAAGCCTATTTTAATCGGTTCTTTCCGAAGTATATTCGAAGTAGTGGCCTATGATTTTTAGCGACAGTCGGGCGTCTCCGAGTCACGTTATTTTGGTTGTATCAGCCTTTTTGACCGTAGTCATGTGCATTTGGCCGTAGCCATTTTTGATCCTAAGTGATAGTTTAGGCGTCTACACCGAGGGTATGCCCTTTAGGGATTCTTACAAATGCGGTGTATAGCCTAAACTTCGGGATTTTCATCCCTGTTAAGGTCTTACAATTTGCCATGCCTATTGAGGTCTTACAGTTTATCATGCCTATTGAGGTCTTACAGTTTGTGTGATGTATAATAGATCCGGTTATGCCGAGTCTGCTCTCTAGGGTCTTACAGTTTCAGATTTTCCAATGTACGGTGATTGGCAATAGTTTCCGAGTCATTGAGTTTGTTTAAGCTTGAAGACCGCTTCTCGTGAACTCGGGGTTGCATTGTGAGGGATTTGTGAGCCTGGGGTTCCGACCCTGGGGTCATGTGGGCACTGAATCGTTTAAGTCTCCTAGTATCTCGGGACGTATTTGGCGGAGAGGCTCCAGTTGAGAGTATACTGTGATTTTCCCTTTTGGACAATGAGATGCTTGGAAGATATTCTCTGATCCATTGGCGCAATAAACGTGTTGTTGTGTTGAGTCAATTTATTTTTAGGTCGAGTTTGGTTGCTCTGATGATTTTCATGTTGTCGTACTCTAAGAAGGAGCCTTTCACTTTTTTTATGGAAAAGGGGTTTTTTGTTTGCCCGATATAATAGTACACGCTCCCGCTTTGGCGGGGTCTGATTACATAGATCGTTTGGCCCGATACATCATCTCCTTATAGGAACCTTTGCTTGGCATTTCCCCACCTCCTTTGAATCAGGTGACTTCCAAGGGGAATGCCCTCGCCGCTTGAAAGTTGGCCATAAGGGTGGCTTCGAGCAATTCGTGGAGTTTCCCCTTTAGACAGCTTCGCAGACGTTGCCTCATTAAAAACCTTTCCGGTCAAAACCCTTCTTTTTTGGGATAAAAATGCGGTCGAAGGAAAAGAGTGCAACGGGCGTGCTTTTGGGGGTCTCGATGCCTCTTGATAGTGTTAGCATTCTGGTATATCCGATCGAGTGCCTGCACGAGGGTTAGTTCTTAAGCTGAAATGAAACAAATGGAATGGTTGTACCTTGAAACGGGATATGTTGGTGGCGCCTTGAGATTGGCTTATTATGACTGCCCGAGGGCGGACATGCGATGCAGATTTCTACTTCGTGTTGTCAAACCCGACCGGGGTTGAGACCTGATTCGCCCGCTGGCTTATTTGGGAGAAGGGGTATGGGCACTGATAATACATTATGTATTGCAAACATTTCCCTTGCCGCGTGTTGTTCATCATAGATGGTTTTGACCCCGTCCTTCGTCAGGAATTTTAGCATTTGGTGGAGGGTGGATGATAATACTCTCATGCAGTGTATCTACGGTCGTCCAAACAAGGAATTATACCTTATATCTCCCTCGATGACATGGAATTTAGTGTCTTGGGTGGCGCCAACCACGCTAATTGGAAGGACAATTTCTCCTTTTGTTGTTTCGCTCGCTATGTTGAACCCATTGTGGACCCGAGTGGCGGGCACGATCTATTCGAGAAGTCCAAGATGTTCTATTACCCTCGACCTGATAATATTGGCCGAGCTACCTGGATCCATGAGTAAATGTTTTATCTTAAAAGAATTTACAGGAAAAGAGGTTACCAAGGCATCATTATGGGGTTGAGATAGGGCCTCTGTATCTTCTTCGCTGAGCATGAGGGCTTCTTCGGGGATATATCGCCGAGTCCGTTTTTCCCTGATGATGGATATTTTTTTTCTCCTTATCATGGGTTCCTGAAGGGCATCGGTGCCCCAAATGATCATGTGGATGACGTGTTGCGGTTCGTTTGCCTTGTTCTTCTTGGTTCCCTCCCTGTCTCGAAACTGATTTTTGGCCCGATCACTAAGGAATTCCAGAAGGTGCCCTTTGTTGAGTAGCCGGGCCACTTCTTCTCGTAGTTGATGGAAATCCTTGGTCCTGTGACCGTGTGTGTTGTGGAACTCACACACTAAGTTGTAATTTCTCCGTGAAGGGTCCGACTGTATTGGTTCGGGCCACTTGGCGTCCCTGAATTTGTCGATAACGAACACGATGTCTGATATGTCGACGCTGAAGTTGTATTCCGATAAGTGGGGTGCGTTTGTCGGTACCATGTTCTAATCGAACCTAGTTCTGTTGACAAGCCCCCGAGGATCCTGTCCTCGATCTATCCTCCGATCGTTGTGGGGTAGGTTGCGCCTCAGGGCGTTCCTTCTGTATTCAAGGTACGGTTGGTACCTTTATTTTCTTGGTTTCGACTCTTTTGCCAGGAGTTTGTTTGGGTATATTGAGCCCGAAGGGGCTCCCAGCTGTTCATCCTCGGCCCTGATCTTTGACTAGTATCGTTTGTGAACGTCCGACCAGGTGATAGCCGGATATTCGATTAGATTCTGTTTCACCTATTTTGAAGCCATCGGCTTCGTTCATTTAGGCCTAGGGTGAAGGCCTGCACCGCCCAGTCGTCGGAGACTGGTGGCAGCTCCATCTGTTCCATCTGGAAGCGGGATATGGATTCTCACAACATCTCGTTCTCTCTCTGCTTAATTTTGAAAACATCGGATTTTCTCATTGATATTTTTATGGCTCTGGCATGTGCTTTTACGAAGGAGTCTGCTAGCATGGCGAACGAATCTATGGATTTGGGAGCCAAGTTATGGTACCACATCATGGCACCTTTGAAAGCGTTTTTCCAAATTTTTTCAGCAACATGGACTCGATCTTGTCATTTTTTATGCTGTTGCCTTTTACTGCGTAGGTGTAATCAATGATGTATTCGTTAGGGTCGGAGGTGTCGTTGTACTTGGGGAGTCCCAGCATTCCAAATTTTTTCAGGATAGGCTTCGGGGCTGCATCCTCGGGGAACGACCTCTAAATGAACTTCTTTGAATCCAAACCTTTGAGGATCGGGGGCGCACTTGGGATCTGATCGACCCTGGAGTTGTAGGTCTCGACTTTTTTGTCGTTGGCTGCAATCATTTTCTCACCTGATTCGATCCTTTTGGTGATGTCCTCGAGCATTTTTACGATGGCAGGGTCAGCCACTGACTCGTTGTTGCTTGACCTTTCTAGTGCTCACTCAGCGGAGGGAGCCATCTCTGGCGCCACTTGTCACACCTCCTTTTAACCTACACCCCCGTAAAGGTGTATAAGGGAGTTTTTTCCAACTTAAAGCGACAATCGAAATGGGACTATTTTATTTAAAATTTAGAGTTGCCACTTGGGATAATTTATGGTGTCCCAAGTCACTGGTTCAAATCCCGAATCGAGGAAAGATTGACTCTGTTTTACAGTCCGCGAACACAGAAATCCGGGTAAGGAATTCTGTTAACCCGAAAAAAAAGTGTTAGGCATTCCCGAGTTCCGTGGTTCTAGCACGGTCGCTCAACTGTTACAATTGGCCTATTATTAACACATGTTTTAACCTATGTGCATTTTAACTTTAAATCGCTTTTAACCATTTTTAAGAAAAGATTGCAACGTCATTTAAAATATGTCTTGAATCATGTCACATAAATGCACCTGCAGTCCACAACACATTTTATATAACATTGTTGAGATTTGGATTTGAGTCACATAAATGTGCATCCGAGTTTAAGAATGTAATTTATGAAAATAATGCACCTAAAGCAACTACGCGTTTTTAAATTTGCGAGGGCCATGGAAATTCAACTAAATGGCATGCCTCGAATTCTAAAGGAAAAGCATTCAACTAAACGCCCAAGGTGCGATGAAGCTTATTCCGGTCCAAATCTTTTAACAACTAGCCTACCCAAATGTGATAGTCCTAAACATGCTTCTAGGTGACAATAAAAATAAAATAAAATAAATTAGAACTAAATAAATCAACGAAATATTGTGGAGAAAAATAATCCAAATTAATGTTTACCTTTAATTAGCAAGGAGAAATTTAGTAATACTATACTCAGAATTGAATAATATGGGATCTACTTCTTTAGCCTTCCACTCCCCGCAGTATATTTCCAATTAATCATCATCACTGAACGACATTCTTTTTCTTTATGTCTTTCATTTCTCATTTTATCAACAACAACAAAATAATGAAAAATCATGTCAAACTAAAGAAAATCAGATGCTAAGAATCAAACAACCAAATATAAGCTCACATAGAAATTTATCACTAAGTAAACACATTTAAAACGAGATTCAGATCCATTAAATTCAAGAATAAAAAATGAGAGATTGACCTCAAGCAATTACAGCAGCGTAACAGGAGCCGAAAAACAGCAGCAACATGAAATTATTCCACGAACCTCGAACCTCGGACAACACCCTCGACCCAGACCTTGACGACTTCGAGCGGGAAACAGTGAATAGCGATCTCAAATGGAAAATCTCACCAGCAAATTCGAAAATCCGCAGCAGCAGACTTGAAGCTTGTTTGACGGAGGTTCACATGGTAGTGGGAGGAATGATAGTTACCAATCTTTGTTCAAAGTGGTGTTACTGGATTTTTATGAGTTTAATTAGTTTTTGTTGGATGGTTTTTATTTAATGATGAGATTTTATGGAGAAGCTGGTTTAAGATCAGAAAACGTAATTCGTTACGGTGAGGATGAGTCTTTTTTTTGGAAGTTGGGAGGGATGTCTATCGTTTCTTTTATTGTTGACGAAGAAGCTCTCAAGGCTGCCCATTCTTTTTTGTTTATTTGTTTTTTTTTATTTCAGTGTATTTCCCCTCTTTAAATAGGTAGCAGAAATGAATTACCTATTCACAAATACCCCTTCCCCAATTTTTTATTTGACTCCACTCAAATCCTTTTCTTTACCCTATTCAATAATGAACTCCCAACCCCACCACTCTAGAAGCTTCCTAATTAGTTAGGTAAGACTACCCAATTTAAACAATCCCTAGACTACCCTTAAAACCCCATGTTAATTACTTTAAAAACCAAATGGGTCAAATTGACCCAAGATTCAGCTTATCAAATTAGATTAATTACTCAAAATAATAATTATTCCAACAAATTAAATACCAAAGAAAATTGCCAAAATTCGAAAATTAAAGAGTAAAATGTGACATGACTATTATTTATGATTTTTTCTATTTTTTTCAAACAACAACTTACTTAATTAATCTAAAAATGTAAAATAAAATCCTAAATGCAGATGCAATATATTTTTTTATTTTTTTATGATTTGAAATAAATGCCAAAGCTAATCCTAATTAATTAAACTAAACATGAAACTATTTTTATATTTTCGAAATTATATAAAGATAAAAATAAGGTACTATTTTTGTATTATTATTATTTATTTATTTTTAAAAATTTATGAAAAATACATAAACTAAAATATTTTTTGTAATTTTCATTTTTCTTGTAATAAAATAAAGTAAAAAGAGTCAAAATGAGTTGAAATAGCTATATTAGACCTAAATTGAATATTTACATGCTAAAATATAAAAATATTGGGGAGGGTCAAAAATCACATGTCTACAGCTGCCCCTCTTTGACTGGAACGTGAAGAGTTTTCAGACAAAGAATGACTAGACAGGTTTTTTGACCCGACTCTTATTTGGAGGGACTAAAACGAAGAGAAAAGGGGAATGTGACCGAGCCCTGGTATTTGAGCTGCCTACATATCCTTGGCTATAAAGGAATCAGGCCACGTGTAGTTCATAGATGAGTGAGATGATGGAGAATACCGAGGTGGAGAGCTGATCGAGGTGGAGTTCCGTCGAGGTTCCGGTCCGCGGTCCTGTTATTACATTAAAATCAAAAAATGAAAAAGACTAACTAAGTCTGTCAACTATGAGTTACAAGATTCCTATCTATATGTCTTCTGAAGCTTGATCTTGAGTCTTGAATGGTTCTTCATGCAGACTTTGGATTTGAACCTTGACGCTTGCTAGTTGCAGATACTAGTTCGTTCTTCTTCAGATTTTCGGATCAAGACCAGACATGTAGTGCTTGTGACCTCAACCATGTCTTGGGCAACCCACATCTTTCATCAACTTCTGCATTTGGATTAACTTCTTGCCTTTCTCCTCTTTTTTTTTCTTTATTGTGACTAACATTTGTTGATCACCTCGGACTGTTGACTCGCATTCTTTCCGCGAGCTTCTTTTGTTGCTGACTTGAATTGTAATCTGAGATGCTTTCCTTTTCTCCAGTTGGATGCCTTACTGCTGAACTTGAATTATATTCCCGTGCTCTCCAGGTGGGCTCCTGACTACTGAACTTGAATGTATTCCCGTGCTCTCCAGGTGGGCGCCTGACTGCTGAACTTTAATGTATTCCCATGCTCTCCAGGTGGGCGTCTGACTGCTGAACTTGAATTGTATTCCCTTGCTCTCCAGGTTGGTGCCTGACTGCTGAACTTGAACTGCTTTTTTCTGTTCTCCAAGTGGGTACCTGATTTAAACAAAAATTGACAAAACAAAGAAAATTTTCTGCCCCATTTTTGTAGCTGGGCACATATGTGAGTGTTAAACTGAATCATATTACTAAGAATTTGAAACCTAGGTCCCATTATCCAGGGGGTCCTAACAACTCTTAGCTAAACGACAACTTTAAATCTAAGCTATATCTTTAAAAGGTATGACTTTCGCTAAATCTTGTTATCTAAGAGGGTCTTAAATTACTCCCCATTATCCAGGAGGGTCCTGACAACTCTTAACTAAATGACAATTTTAAATCTAAGTTATATCTTTTAAAGGTGTTACTTCTGCTAAATCTTGTTATGCAAGCCAGTTTTAAACTACGTCACATTATCCAGGAGGATCCTGACAATCAAAAATCAAGTCTTATCTTAAGAGTGATAATTTTACGGCTAAATTATATTACCCTACAACAGAACTTATGCTAAACCTTGTTATCTAATGGAAATCTTAAAGCTAGGTCCCATTAGTCAGGAGGGTCCTGAAAACTCCTAATTGAATCATATCTCAAACATGCAAACTTTGAAACCAACTTATATTCCTTGGGGTACATTTATGCTAGATTTTGCTACTCATGATTATTTCAATTTTTAAACTAGGTCCTATTTTCCAGGAGGGTCCTAAAAACATTAAATTAAATCCTATCCTAAGAATGAAAGCTTTAAAGCCAAATTATATTCTTTTGGGGTACATTTATACTAGATCTCGCTACTCATGATTGTTTTGAATTTTAAACTAGGTCCCATTTTCTAGGAGGGTCCTGAAAATTTCAAAATAAATCTCACTTTAAGAGTGACAACTTCAAAGCAAAATCCTATTTCCTAAAGGTAAAACTTACGCTAAATCTTATTTTCTATGAAGGTCTTAGAACTAAATCCCATTGTCCGGGAGGGTCCTGAACACTTAAAACTAAATCTCATTGTCCAGGAGGGTCCTGAAGAGCCGAGAATGAACTTACCTGAGCCATGCTTTCTTTCTGGAGGATCTCTGCATAACGAACAAAATTCCTTGCCTCTGAACCATGTTTTTCCTCATGGAGGGTTCCTACAGATCGAACAAATTTTCCTTTCCCCTTCTCAAACCGCTTTTATGCTGACAAAATTTGGGCATGGCACTTGAAAAAAATTAAAAATTCCAAGCTTTGATTTGGACACAATTTCCGCCCCTTGTTTCAAACAAAGAAAATTTATGAGTTTATAAATATGGTGGTTGGTTTGTGGCATTGACTTTGAGGGCGATTGCTCCTTCACTTCCCATGATAACTTTGGTTTCAACTTGAAAGACCTTGCCTGTTTATTGACTGACCATTTTCTCGGTCACCCTTATCACAGAAAATACATCTAATCCGTTGAGACCCAATACCTTCTATCTGTTGCATTTCTCATGAACCGACATCTACCAAACCTTTGTGTTTCACATGATCCCCACGGTATATTGATTATTACCAACTTCAATGCACACGTTGTTCTTTCCTGATTTAAATCACTAGCCTTGGTCTTGAGGTCTATTGCTCCATCGCTTGCCATGATAGCTTTGATTTCTGGATGGAAGATCTTGCTTGTCACTGGTTTACCACCTTTTTTTGTATTTAATATGGATCCCAACGCATGTTGATTGTTAGCAACTCAGTGTATATGTTGTTCTTCCTTGACTTAAACCACTGGCCCTGGCCTTGAGGTCTACTGCTACCTCACTTGCCATGATAACTTTGATTTCTTCTTTGAAGACCTCGCTTGCCACTGGTTAACCGCTTTTGTCAATCTTATCACAAAAGATACCTTTGATCCGTTCACCTAACACCATCCATTTGTTGCATTGTCCAGGGACTGATATGTACCAAAGCTTTGTATTTCACAAGGATCCTAAAGCATGTTGATTGTTACCATCTTAGTGCGCTTGTTGTTCTTTCTTAACTTATGACGCTTTGATGTGATAGCCAGATCTCGTTTTGTGCACTTGAAAAGCTGGTGGCAAATTTTGACTCAGAAAAAGGAAGTAAAAACGACAAAAGAAACAGAGTAAAGGACAAGGGAAAGAGATGATTCCTAACAAGAAAACTACAAAAGAGAAACCTATCAGATTGGATACCAACTCTAACGACCATGAAATGCACTTGTGGCCTATTTTGTCAAGCAAGTCTGATGTTCAACTAATGATGTACCCTCTAAGCCGTGAAACTGAGCTTCAATGCTCCGATTATCCAATCTGATTTATAATCCTTATTCGTCTTGTAGTGCCCAAATGGTTTTCACCATCAAGACTCTCTCCTTTGATTCTTTCTCTCAACTTTCAGTCGCCTCAATGTGCCTATGAAGGTTTTCACCAATAAGACTCTTTCATTTTTATTTCTCTCAACTCCCGTCGCCTTATGGTGCCTGTGAGGGTTTTTGCCGATAAAACTCTCTCATTTTCATTATTTTTCCTGCTTGGACCAGAGTGTTGCCCCTGATATGAATCACCTCTATTTGCTCGAATTGGCATCTCTCGAAGACTGATCGGAAGGTCTTTCTTTGGACCATAATGCGGGCTTTTGGATGGGGTTAAAAAGAAAGGGTATCAAAGGCTCAAAACAGTTTGACATGGGTTTAAAATTACAACTTTTGGAATCAGATTTCTTACAGCAAACACAACTTCTGCCCCATTTTCTTTGCTTGGGGACTTTTGGATTTTTATTGTGATGGGACCGAACCGTGAGGCTGCCTACGTATCCTTAAAAGGAATCACGTCGAATGTAGTTCATGTCATAGAAATTACTTTGTTGTTGTGATTTTTCTTTCCTTTTTCTTCCTCTTTCTCTTCTTTATTTTTTTCTTTTTTTGTTATTTTTCTCTTTATTTTTCTTCCTTTTTTTCCCTTTCCTTCTTCTTTTTCCTTTACTTATCTTTCATGCTTGCGTTTCTGATCTTTACTACTAATTCTGAATGAGGGGTATAAAAAATAAATAAATAAGGCTCAAATGGGTAACGAAGGATAAAGTGTTTAGATAGCAGAACAAAATTCCTTCGTCATTCCAATCTCCAAAACCTTCCAAGTACAAACAACACAATTAAACAAACCAAGGAAAGCATTCGTAACATATTTTGATTGCGCCAGACTTGATAACCATATCCACACATTCGCCTTCTACATTAGTTACATACAAAGCACCATAGGACAACACTCTCACTTTCATTACCACGAATGTCCCCATACAAATTTGGGTCAAACTTGTCGTTATCTTCACCCTGATGCGGCATATTATGTTTTAATAGGGTTTCTCTATATTCTATCTGCCCCAGTTTCACACAATTCGGGCTTGAAGTTATCTCACAATGCCTTTACTTATTTCCCTCAAATGTCACTATCATCTTCAAAAATGTTTCATTGCTTCCTGACTAAACTGACTTTTAAAGATTAGGCTGAGAATTATGCGTGCATATCATGTCACTAGGACCAGCATAAAAAGAACTATAAAAGGAGGAGAGAACTAAACAAAAATGATTAGAAATAGTAAAAAATAGAGAATTGTATTAGACAGACGGTGAAAGAGTTTAAACAACAAAACAAGTAAAATATACTGGGGTACAACCCTAGAAAAAACCTAGATAACACTTAATGAGAAACTACAACTAAAGGAACTAGAAAAAATAAAAGGATAGAAGGGTTTGAATTACAAGACAATATCCGGATTACAACTCTGAAGTAACTCGAACAACAAAAATGACAACAAAATAAACCACCAAGACTCCTCCCTAGATAGCCAAGAGATGGAGTATCTTTTCAATCACCAAACTCAATATCTTAGCCACTGACTTCTGCATCAATAATACTAGGACCTTCACAAGTCTCCATCACATTGTTCTTAACAAATTGCTTTTGGGTTCCTTTTGCCTGCTCGTTCTTAGGATCAACCTCTGATAGCGTTGAAAGTTTCACAGCACGTGGACCTCCAAGGACCTCAGAAGAATTCTCATATTCCTTTTCAATACAAATCATACCCACCATATGTGTCTCATTATGCACAGGTGATGGACTTTGGCTAGTGTCTACTGCATCTGGACTTTGCACGACAATGTCGCCTATATCAATAAGCTTCTGAATCGCATTCTTCAGATTCCAACACTTCTCTATGTCATGCCCCGAGGCATCTGAACAATAGGTGCACCTTTGAGAAAAATTAAACTTCTTTGGAAGAGGGTTTGGCATTTTTATATGGGTCGGCTTCAATATGTCCGATTTCCTTAGCCTTAGTAACAGACTGGCATATGACACTCCCAATGGAGTGAATGTTTTCTTCTTCTGTAACCTCTCATTCTTAAAGGCTTGATTGGGCCGGAAACCTGATCCAGGGGGTTTTTGATAGGCTCGTGGGGGTAGATAGGCATTTTGTGGAGCTGGGTACTGGGAAAGTGATGTGCGACTTTGGGAGTTATGTAGAGAGAAGTAGCATTGGGGAAGGTCATCTGGTGCACAAGGATATCCACGGGGATGATGTCTAGACTGGAAGTGTTGATCGGGAAACCCCATCGGATCATCTTTTCTGTTTCTCTTTCTTCCACTAAAGCTTATTGGGATGTTCTGAATGTCTTTCGAACAACTCATGATTTTGCCTGACTTGATTCCCTCGTCTACTAGCTCCCCAATTTTTAACACATCATTGAAATGCTTTCCCAAGGCCGGGATCAAATAACTGAAGTAGGTGGGCCCCAAAGTTTGAAATATGCCATCAACAGGTCATCTTTCTCTCCAATCCTTCTCATTTCACTGCAAAAGACACTCAGGTGGTCTACCGGATCTTCACACCCATCATACAAGTTAAATTTTGGCACTTTGAACCGAGCGGGCAGGCGAACGTCAGGGGACACAGACAGTTCTTTGTAAGCCATGCTACCCTGGTCTTCCCTTCCTTGTTTGTTCTTCAAGGATTGTTCTAAGCCTTTCAGCCTCCTGGGTATCCCATATTTCCCTTCTCTTCCTGTGAACCTTTCATTTTCAACATGAAGCTTATCCCGAGGGCTCTTCTTGTATGAGTCAGGAACCTTGTAGGAAACCTCTACGGGGTTTTGGTCATAAGCTTTGAGTGGATATTCATTGTTGGGAATAGTGGTTATGATAGGAGGGCACTTTTGGGAAAAGATAGTTGGAGGACGAGTGATGGAGCTACTAGGGTGGTTGGGAAAGCTGTGATAAGCGGGTAGATCTAGAGAGTATGGAGGATCATCTGGCATTGTTTCCGGAGTTTGGGTAAGGGCAACATCTAGGAAGCTAGGTGGTGGCGGGGGTGGTGCCTTCCCAGTCATCCAAGCGTGATACATGTCCGCCATGTGTTGTCTTAACATCTTTACCCTTCAACCAACCCATTGTCTTGTTCAACCAATTGCTTTCGGGCACCAGTATCAACCAACTTAGTTTTGTTGTAGAGAAGAGTTACCACTTTAAAAACCACAAACCAACCACCCTTATGCTGTGAATATAACAAAATGAGGCCATCACAATAGCGTTAGGGCATTTAACATCAAAAATATCACATTGCGTGCAATGCACCTAGCTACAATTAACGGTTCTAGAATGACTTCGAGGGTCATAAGGTCACTTGGCATCATCCCAATTTGTTCATTTCAACCTCCCTTTTCTTTGCTTTTCTAGCACTTGCTTGATCATTTTCCTTCCTCTCTTTTTTTCTTCTAATTATCACTCTTTTCTTTCCTCTCATTTCTCACGTCCGATAGTTTCACCGGTTTTTTCTTCTTTTTTTTCTTTTAATAGTAAAAAAAATAAAATGATTTGATCGAACCCTATGTAGGTTGCCTACGTATCATGACGTCACATGAATCAGATCTTTGCGTAGTTTTGAAGAACGGGAATAAAGTAAACAAACTGACATTCTTCTATTTTCTTTTTTTTACCTTAACGACTACTCGGAAGAGAAGAGAGAAATAAAGGCAGCAAATCCCCCTTCTTTTTTTATTTTTTTTTTATAGTTCTAGACTTAACATTCTATGACCTATTCTAAGCTCAAGCTTAACGGGCATGTTTTTTTTTTGTTTATTTATTCTTTTGAAACGAATACTCTATTAAAGAAATATCCTAGAAGAGAAAAATATTTTTTGATTATTTATTTATTTTTATGAAGAAAATCTAAAGAATAAACCACATAAAAATGTTTTGAATTTTCATTTGATATCTTGACGCAAGATTACGAAACAAGCAATATTTTTAGATTTCAATTTTGATTGCCTAAAAGAGAAACTCTGGAAATAAACCAAAGATAAAGTATATTGTCTTTTTTTTCTTCTATGTACAATATCCTAAAGTTCTAATGAAAAAAAAAAGATTTTTTTTATCATTTTTCACTAATTTCCAAAGAAACACCTCAAAAGAAAATCTTTTTGGATTTTGGAATTAACACTTTAAAAAAAGCTTTTAAAGAAGTACTAAAAGAAAATTCTCTTGTTTTGAATTTTCGTCCTAATATACTTAAAGGAAACATAAAAACAACTCATTTTAAGTCTTATATTAATTGCCTAAAGGAAGAACAACCTTAAAAAAAATCTTTTTTTTCCCATTTCTAGAATTAGTAATCTAAAGAAGACTTATAACGGAAATATAAAATGCAACATCTCTTTTTTTTGGATATTTGAGTTACAACACATTTTTTCAAATATAAAGTAGAAAATACAATAACAAAAGACTTGACAATACTGTACAAAAACTAGAAAGTAAAAGACGACATAAAATGAAGAACGGACTTAAAACATAAAAATAAAACAAATCTCCTTAAGCAACTCCTGATTGAGCGATCCTGACTGGATGGTCACGGGGTGTTTGTCATGCTCAAACTCCGGTAAATAAATCC
The DNA here is from genome assembly GCF_000715075.1 of Nicotiana tabacum. Taxonomy (NCBI): domain Eukaryota; kingdom Viridiplantae; phylum Streptophyta; class Magnoliopsida; order Solanales; family Solanaceae; genus Nicotiana; species Nicotiana tabacum. The sequence continues at coordinate 24,473,951 of NC_134082.1, forward strand.
ACACCTGTATGAGAAAACTTTAAACCAACACAATGTGGGACAATAACACTCCCTACTGGACACATGCAAGACATGATTGAGGTTATTTTTGCAAAATGACTTATTTGGCCAAAAGGTGGTTAGAAGTGCAAAATTTGGCTAAGAACCTCCAAATCCATGAACTAATATTTAATAGGAAGACCGGACCCTATGTGGGTTGCCTACGTATCCCACCCCGAGAGACGAGAATCAGGTTCGCGTAGTTCGGGCAATTTGGATACGGGCGAGAATTAAAACAAAAACAACTAATTTAGAGAAAATATTTTTTTTTGTCTTTTCCTTGAAAATGATGAAACATGCAACAGTTTTTTTTTTTGGATTTTGTTTTTCCTTTTTTTTTTCATTTTGATTTTCGAAAACGATGAAAAAGTGCAAAATCTTTTTTTTTTTTTTTGAATTTTCAAGCTCTTTTCCCTTAACAAAAAATGTGACAGAAAACATAATTGGGCCCCACTCTATTAACACTTCACCCTCTCTTTTTTCTTTTTCCTTTTTTTTTATTTTTTTTCATTTTCTCTCAACTATCATTAGTCCGCCAAATGACCCTTTTACCCTCGAAGAAATGCAACATGTAGCACATAGGATGCATCAAGATGGTCTGTTATTTTGGGTACACCTGTCCTAGACAGGCCCAACCTCTGTGTTGAGTCTCCAAAGTCAAATGCACATGATGCAGATAAGCGTTCCTACTAGGGATCCAGCATGAGGTTGAGTTATTCTAGGTTTAAAACTTGGGTGTATTGTTCTAGACCTGGCTTACCCGAGCGGACAACTCGAGCCGAGGGGGGCTGCATATCGGTAACCAAAAGATCATCCGGCTTTGCAACTTGTCCGAACCTCGTTCTATTTGGGACATGACACTAACAGAAAGAAGTCACGACTAGCGTGCACTCCTCGGGAGAGAGAAGAGAGGGTTTCGTAGCAGTTTATATATACAGTTCAGATAATATCAAAGCGGTAAAAAGTAACATTTAGCACATTAGGCCCAAACATGTAATAAAATCAGATAATAAATAAAGCCAAATATAACAATTCATCTAAGCTCGAATTCTGAACTCCGAACCAGAGATTCTGGGTTCGATCCCCAATAGAGTCGCCAGAGCTGTCACACCTCCTTTTTACCTACACCCCCATAAAGGTGTATAAGGGAGTTGTTTCCAACTTAAAGTGACAATCGAAACGAGATTATTTTATTTAAAATTCAGAGTTGCCACTTGGGATAATTTATGGTGTCCCAAGTCACCGGTTCAAATCCCGAATCGAGTAAATATTGACTCTATTTTACAGTCCGCGAACATAGAAATTCGGGTAAGGAATTATGTTAACCCGGGAGACGGTGTTAGGCATTCCCGAGTTCCGTGGTTCTAGCACGGTCGCTCAACTGTTACAATAGGCCTATTATCTGATTTTAACACATGTTTTAACCTATGTGCATTGTAACTTTAAACCGCTTTTAACCATTTTTTAAGAAAATATTGCAATGTCATTTAAAATATGTCTTGAACCACGTCACATAAATGCATCCGCAGTCCACAACATATTTTATATAACATTGTTGAGATTTGGATTTGGGTCACATAAATGCGCATCCGAATTTAAGAAGGTAATTTATTAAAATAACGTGCCTAAAGCAACTATGCGTTTTTAAATTTACGAGGGCCATGGAAATTCAACTAAATGGCACGCCTCGAATTCTAAAGGAAAAGCATTCAACTAAAAGCCCAAGGTGCGATGAAGCTTATTCCGGTCCAAATCTTTTAACAACTAGCCTACCCAAATGTGGTCATCCTAAACATGCTTCTAGGTGACAATAAAAATAAAATAAAATAAATTAGAACTAAATAAATCAATAAAATATTGTGGAGAAAAAAAATCCAAATTAATGTTTACCTTTAATTAGCAAGGAGAAATTTAGTAATACTATACTCAGAATTGAATAATATGGGATCTACTTCTTTAGCCTTCCACTCCCCACAGTATATTTCCAATTAATCATCATCACTAAACGACATTCTTTTTTCTTTATATCTTTCATTTCTCATTTTATCAACAACAACAAAATAATGAAAAATCATGTCAAACTAAAGAAAATCAGATGCTAAGAATCAAACAACCAAATATAAGCTCACATAGATATTTATCACTAAGTAAACACATTTAAAATGAGATTCTGATCAATTAAATTCAAGAATAAAAAATGAGAGATTGACCTCAAGCAATTACAGCAGCGTAACGGGAGCGGAAAAACAGCATCAACATGAAATTATTCCACGAACCTCGAACCTCGAACCTCGGACAACACCCTCGACCCAGACCTTGACGACTTCGAGCGGGAAACAGTGAATAGTGATCTCAAACAGAAAATCTCACCATCAAATTCGAAAATACGCAGCAGCAGACTTGAAGCTTATTTGACGGAGGTTCACATGGTAGTGGGAGGAATGATAGTTACCAATCTTTGTTCAAGGTGGTGTTACTGGATTTTTATGAGTTTAATTAGTTTTGGTTGGATGGTGTTTATTTAATGATGAGCTTTTATGGAGAAGCTGGTTTAATCAGAAAACGTAATTAGTTACGGTGAGGATGAGTCTTTTTTATTTTTGGGAAGTTGGGAGGGATGTCTATCGTATCTTTTGTTGTTGACGAAGAAGCTCCCAAGGCTGCCCATTCTTTTTATTTTTTTTTGTTTTTTTTTTATTTCAGTGTATTTGCCTCTCTTTAAATAGGTAGCAGAAATGAATTACCTATTCACAAATACCCCTTCCCCAAATTTTTATTTGACTCCACTCAAATCCTTTTCTTTACTCTATTCAGTAATGCATTCCCAACCCCACCACTCTAGAAGCTTCCTAATTAGTTAGGTTAGACTACCCAATTTAAACAATCTCTAGACTACCCTTAAAACCCCATGTTAATTACTTCAAAAACCAAATGGGTCAAATTGACCCAAGATTCAGCTTGTCAAATTAGATTAATTACTCAAAATAATAATTAACCCAACTAATTAAATACCAAAGAAAATTGCCAAAATTCAAAAATTAAAGAGTAAAATGCAACATGACTATTTTTTTATGATTTTTTCTATTTTTGTCAAACAACAACTTACTTAATTAATCTAAAAATGTAAAATAAAATCCTAAATGCAGATGCAACATATATTTTTTATTTTTTTTATGATTTGAAATAAATGCCAAAGCTAATCCTAATTAATTAAACTAAACATGATTTTTTTTTTGTGTTTTCAAAATTATATAAAGATAAAAATAAGGTAATATTCTTTGTAGTATTATTATTATTTTAAATTTATGAAAAATACATAAACTAAAATATTTTTGTAATTTTCATTTTTCTTGTAATAAAATAAAGTAAAAAGAGTCAAAATGAGTTGAAATAGCTATATTAGGCCTAAATTAAATATTTACATGCTAAATGGTAAAATTATTGGGGAGGGTCAAAAATCACATGTCTACATCGCTGTGCTGGGGGTTCTCGGATTCCTTTGCAGCTGAGCAATGGCTAGTTGTTGTGTCTGCAACATTTCAAATAACATGAAGACTAACTTCATGTTTTTCTCGGGCTGGGATTTTTTAAGCTTCCTGTTGGTCGTTGTGTCGTACGCTCCTGTCGGTGTGAGAAGTTTCGTCGACTTGTTGTGCGTCCTGTGAATCTGCCTCCGCTAGGATCGGTCCGTGAGCGATATCAGGATTCCGAGGAGGTGCTCAAGCGGTAGGGATAGCCACGCCATTTTCCCCATGATTTTTGAGGTTGTCGTTCTCAACTCCGTTTACCGAGCCAGACATTTTGGCTTGAAGTCAAAGGATCTTGGACAAGAAAAAGTGTGGAAGCTGATGTGTATTTGTGTAATGAAAACCAGCAAGAAAATAATCACTATTATTTTTAGCCCCATGGTGGGTGCCAAACTGTTTACCGTAAAAATGGTAACAACAATTAAATTTGTAAATAGAATTCTAAAAATAAGTGATCTATTCTCAAGCTAGTTGTTAGAAAGAGGCAGTAACCAAACCAAAGGTTGGGGCTGTTGCCCGGATGCAGAGATTGTCGATGGGACCTCGGGGTCAACGTTAGTATCAATCTCGAACTATCGGGGATAGTCGGGGATGGGATAACAGTTAAAGATATAATTAGACAAGGCTCTTTCGGCCGATATTAAGTTATATAATGAAGACCAAGTTAAGAGGCGATGAATACGGAGACGGCCTCGAGCCAATACCAAGTGATAAACAAGAAGAACGAACAAAATAGGGGGGGAGAGAGAGAGAGATGTATTATTTCTTTAGTGGAGAAATAGAGCAACCTCCGCCCTTTACAAAGTCGTATGGGTTCCCCTTATATAGGCGAGGGAACACGGTATGGTAAAAATATGTGGAGATTAAACACAAAGTACGGAGATGGGATGGTTTGACGTGATGACTCAACATAGGCTCTGGATAGGCCGGGCCTGTCAGACGTAGCCATGTGCCTTGGGGTCTTCCCCCTCCATCTTGGCTTCGGTCTTCGTTTTCTCTAAGTCGGGCTCCGACGAGCCCCGAGGTCTGGAACTTGGTCGCGGCCTCCCGCCCTCGAGGTCCCGAGGCATGCTTCTGAAATGTCCCGACAGCGAGAAATCAAGTCTACTGATTTCGCCGCATACACAACCGAAATTTAGCCTTTCCAACAATACCAATAAGCCTTAGAGCCAGAATTTTCACCTTCCATCCATTTCTAAAAACTCTATTCTAAATCCATACCCGGTATCAGTCTCAACCAGCTACATCAATTTATGCCAACACACATATAGTACAACCTTACAACATGACACATCACACATAGGCCCACAACAATATTTTTTATCACGATATTCACCCGAAATGAAATTCAGTACCGGCCATAAGCCTCATATACAATAGGAACCCGTTTCAAACTTCCACAACACTGACGACGATGCAATAACCATGAAAATCACATTACTAAATATCTGAATAAACTAGTCACAACTAAGACCAACGGGCACATACCTCACAAGCTAAAACTCAAGAAGCGCGGAACGAAATGACTGACAATGTGAAGAGAAACACATAAGAGAACTATCAAACAAGCCCGACAAGCACAACTCTCTATCATTATTATCCTACAAAACAATATAACAAGAGAATAATCAAAGTATATAAGCAAATCACAAGGATCTAATACTGATATAACTTCTACCCTGGTACACAACCCGGTTTCAATACATCAAGTCACATGAAATCACGAGGGTCCCGCCCTCAACTCTGAAATAAAAAATTAGGGTATACATCATGCTAGTTGGAACCTCTCACGAGATCAATTCCGTTACAATTTACAACAAGTGCTGGCTCCCACACTGGTGGAGCATAAATTTCACAGCTCAAAGCCAAAAATATTCATCAATCACATCAAACCTACCGAAAAAGGAAAACAGGAATTTTCCACTAGTCTTAATACTCTAAACAAGAACTAGAAACAAACGATAGACACGGCTATCACTCATAAAACCTCCCAACAGGGTAATCATATAAACAGAGTGCTAATCATGAAACACGCCCATAAGTGGAGCAACAAATAGGGGAACTCACCCCGATAAGCAGAATTGTAATGAACTACGGATGGTGCTCCTCTATAACAAACTGGAGGCATACCTAAATGCCATCATCTGACACAACGGCCTCAAGCATACTATGTGAAACACAGCAACGGGCCGGGCCGGGCCTCCCCCTCTTGGGCACCCTCTACTCACCTGAATACCTCGCTGTGACACAAATGTCCGAAATCTGGGGCAATCTCTCACCATATGGATAGTATCTCCACACTCAAAGCAACCCCTCTACTGACGTGGCTGTGGGAACTGTGCAGTACGGGTACATTGAGACCCATGAACACTTGAATCACTATGTGAAATCTGAAGCGCAAACTGAACTGGCTGATCCATAAAACCTCTACGATGTCGCACCCTGCCTCCAAAATAAAGTCCAACAGAACTCTCCGGTCTACAAGGCCTCCCCGCCTCCCTATACTCTCTCTCTCTCATGTTCTCGTCTGTACCCTCACTACCGGTCCCACATGCCCTCTAACCGGCGAGTGATCCCTACCACCTTCTGAAATGAAACATCTGACTCCAACTCCAGAGTCGTGTTGAGCTGAATATCATGCCTAAGCCCCTCAATGAATCTAGAATCATTCTCTAACTGAAGCGACCAAGGCAGGTGCATGTTTCGCCAAATCACTGAATCTGACGGCATATCCTAATACTAATATAGTGCCCTGGAGAAGTTGCTCAAACTCCACGTGCCATGCATCCCGAAATGACTGAGGTACAAACCCTCCCAAAACATCTCTGAAAATCGATACCATGTAAGTGAAGCTACATCGGTCTGCTACCCAACTCATATGCCCGCTACCACTAATAAGACGCCCCCTTAAGCTGGAACATAGTAAAAGCAACTCCATTCGTCTCTACAATACCCATAGGTGCCATCACGACGTAGTGAGATTTTGGATCGTGACACAAGCCAACTCACATTCAACAGAAAATAGCCTAATTATTTTTTAATTAACAACGTCATATCATAAATAAATAAAAATATAATTCTCAAAGCAGTAAGTTGTAAGATACAATCATAAAATGGCTTGAAAATAATAAAAAAAATACAACCCCCAGTATTAGGTACCACAAGTACATGGGCAATTACTGAATAAGCACAAGTCTCAAAATATTAGCAACGATGTTTGAAATAATAAAATAGACATAAAATAGTAAACGAAGAGGGACTCGAGCACTATGAAATGAATCCATGATGTGTAGCTCTCCCTAAGTCTATGTTAAAATGCCTCGGCTCAATCCAGAGGCTCCACTAGTACCTGCTTGAGGATCTGCATAAAAAATGTGCAGAAGTATAGTATGACTACACCACAATCAGTACCATGTAAGTATCAAGTATAACCTCGATGAATAATGGCGAGGCTATAGGAATTACTATACTTACAACACATGTATAAATAATAGAGGTTTGAACTGAAACAGTAAATAATCTCAGCAATAACAAGAATCAAATATATCAACATTCGAGAAGCATGAGGCATGGTTTTCCAAATCAAGAGATGATCATAACACTGCTTATATATATCATTTAAACAAGGCATGCTTCAATCAATGGAACTCCAACTAGTATATATTGATGACATGTAACAATTAGCATCTAAATGAATGCTTCTACATGAGTTAAAGATATCTATGCATGTTCAAATTCAATATTTCACCATAGCCGGTACAAGATCCATGTACCACAATACAAAATCCATGTATCACCATAACCCGATACAAAATTCATTTATCTATTTGATACACAATTCATGTATCAACTACGCTCACAATGCCCAAAGTATATGGGTAATCACCTGACTCTATAAGGACTAATCTTTATCTAAGCGCAAAAAGAAGCTTGATAGCTCACATATAATCAAAAATCTGCTCATCATGTCATGTATGTCGTAATTGTATTTCATCCGCATGATCTTGCAATTCGTGCCAAAATCTTCAATCCAAATTAAGTATCCATATACAAAATATACGCATATGCTCGATAATCACAAATAAAATATGCACAAGGACTTAATAAAAATCATGCAGATATATGCTCATGGAATTTCTATATGACTACGAATAATTCAAGCAATTAAACATATCAAGAATAAGTTCTCATGCCTTCATAAATAATCATAAATATAGGCATAATCAACATGAATAAGAGAGCAAACGAAGTCATGGAAGCCAAACAAATAATGTACCAAATGAGCAAATAATCAAAAAAAGACATAATGTATCTTAATTCTACCCGGTCATGATGTTACTTGATAAGTGCATATACACTCTCCAAATTATACATACACCACCCTTAATACCTAAAACGCGAAATAATCAAGTCAAATCCTAGGAGTTTTCTCTTGAAAAGGTAAACCAAGAGACTTACCTCTACCCGGTAGTCTTCAACTTTCCAAAATAGACGTCCCGCACAAATCGACCTTCGAACAAATCGTATCTAGTCAAATTCAAATCAATAATATCAAACTAAACCAAAGGAATCAATTCCAAACAATAAAGTACAAATTTTTAATCAAATCTTAAAAAGTAAAAAAAAACAACTCCGGTCCATATAGACAAATTGTCACGACCCATTCTTCCATCCGTGAGAGGTCGCGATGGCACCTTGTCTCTACGACTAGGTAAGCCTACAATTTGTGAAAAATAACAAAGATGAAAACCTAAAAATAAACCACTCACATGAACACTAATCAAGTAATTGATAGAAATAGCGCTCGGCATATACAATAACAACTCCCAAAAAGAATACATACATAATCTTCCCAAGACCTGGAACATTATAAGTCACAAGCTTCTAAGAATTTACTAACTATTCTATATGTCAATATTTAGAAGTAGTAGAAGAAGAACTACACAAAAGATAGATGGGAACTCCTAGGTCTGCAAAGGTGACAGATGTACCATGACGTCTCCGTAACAACATCAGTTGCACAATGATAGCGTGGCTAGAACGATGTACCAGGATCTGCACAAGAAAGCATGTGCGGAAGAGTAGCATGAGTACACCACAATGGTACCCAGTAAGCGCCAAGCCAAACCTCGGTCGAGTAGTGACGAGGTCAGATCAGGCCCACTGGTTTGTGATAAATAAAGCATGAAAATGTACAATATAATTAAAGACTGGAATAAAACAAAGGAAAAACACAGCAATGATAGCCATACAATACACAGGGATAAACAACAGGGGATCTCCTGAGATACCGTCTCGTAGTTCCGAAATAAATATGCAAAGGGATCTCCCGATGTACCGCATCGCAGTCTCAAAAGTAATTATACAGGGAATACTCCTGAGGAACAGGCTCGTAGTCTCAAATGTAAATGTGTAGGAAAAACATCCGAGGAACTACCTTGTAGTCTCAAAAGTAAATGTGCAGAGGGATCTCCCGGGAAACCGCCCCTTAGTCCCAAAGTAAATACGCAGATCAAACATAAATGAAGGTAATAGTTATAGCGATAAACCTACAATTTAGACTAAGTACAAGTCAAGAAAGAAGCAGGATCCGCTAAACATGCTGCAAGAGTACAGATAACCAATTAAGACATGTAGGCATTCAATCCTAGGCTAACATGATAACTATACATACTAGTATTGCTCAATTAAAGGAAAAACAGATATTTGCTTAATGAAAACGGGGGTTTTCAACAAATAGCCCGTGTACACACTCGTCACCTCACGTACATGACACTCATATATCAAACAAAACCAAATCCTAATGGGGGTTCCTCCACACAAGGTTAGGCATAGACAAGCCACTTACCTCGAATACTTTTTCCACGAATATCCAACTCCGAATGAGCCAAATCTAGCCAACATCAAATACATATCATAAATATAACTATAAGAAACTAATCTAGTTAATGAAAATCAAAGCTAAAGCAAGAAATTAGAAAATCACCTTAAAAAGTCTCCCCGAACCACGTCTCAAAAAAGTGTAAAAACAACAAAATACGAACATCCATTCATTCACGAGTTTACTCGTACCAAAATTATCCAAATATGATGTGAAAATCTAAATCAAAATCCAAAATCTTAGTTGAAGAACTTCTTCCCATTTTCCCAAATTTTCAACCCAAATCCAAAAATAAATGATGAAATCAATCATAGATTAGTGGAATATAACCATAAAGGAGTAAATAATCATTATCCAAAATTGAAAATGGGATGAAACCCTCGAACTTGGCCCTTTTCTGCCTAGCAATTTCGCACTCGCGGGCTCTTAGTCATATTTGTGACACTGCACCTATGCAAAAATCATCGCAGGTGCGGATTCCATTTATGGCCAAGGTTCCCGCTTCTGCAAGGACGGTTTCGCTTCTGCGATCCCAAGCCTCCTAGGCTCTCCGCTACTGCATTCAAACTTCCACAGAAGCGACTCTGCTCCTGCGGCCTTGATATCGTACCTGTGACCATGGGCTAAACTCCTCCAGACCACACCTGCGGTCCTCCGCTCACGCGTGTATGCCTGTACCTGCGGCCTCCCCACCGCAGGTGCGAAAACACCAGATGCCTGAAGACTTCAGCAATGACACATGTCAAATTATTTATCTGTTAAGCATTAGAAATATACCTGAGGCCCCCAGGAACTCAACTAAACATACAAAAAAGTCCTAAAATACCATACGAACTTAATCGGGCCCTCAAATCACGTCAAACAATGCTAAAAATTCGAATCACCCTCCAATCCAAACTTGATGAACTTGAAACTTCAAATTTCTACAACCTATGCCGAAACCTATCAAACCATGTCCGATTTACCTTAAACTTTGCAAACAAGTCATATTTAACATTACGGACTCCAACTCCCGGAATCGAAATCTGACCCCGATATCAAAAAGTCCACTACCAGTCAAAATCTCCAAATAGTTGACTTTAGCCATTTCAAGCCTAAACTAGCTACATACCTCCGAAACACAATCTGGACACGCCCCTGAGTTGAAAATCATCCAATAGAGCTAATGGAACTCCATTCGATGTCGCCTTTACAAAAATCCGACAATCGTCAAAATCCTAAGGCTTAAACTTCTATATTAGGGACTAAGTATCCCAAAAACTCTAAAACCAAAAACAAAACCTCTCAGCAAGTCATATAAGCAGAAAAGATACGGGGGAGTAGTTAATAGGGGATTGGAGCTATAACTCTCAAAACGACCGACCGGATCGTTATACAAACCCCGAACTAAGGAGTAGATCATGACTACCCATAACGCCACGAGTCAAAATATATGATTGTAATCCAAAACCAAGTCAAAATCAACTTCCAAATTTTCAATTTATTCTCTCTAGAATTATAGTCAAAAGACCCAAATTCCCTTTCAAATCATACCATCTACGTGTAATAATTCATGGGAAAACAACATATAATAATAAAATAGAGTAGAAAGCACTTACCCTCAAAGTGTTGATAAAAATCTCACCAAAAATCACATTTAGCCGAGCTCCAAAACTTAAAATAATGATAATAGGCCAAACCCTTGAAATATAAGAGGTGCAGCAGTGACTCCGCATCTGCGGACCACTGAGTCTCTTCCGCGATGTCGAATATGCGGAAAAACCATCACAGATCCGAATTTCACTTAAAACAATCGACCCTCGCTTCTACTCTATTTTGTTAGCTTCTGCCGAACCGCACCTGCGCCTTTACATGTGCTCAATCGCTTCTGCGCAACTGCCTCCGCACATCCTGACTCCCTATCCCAGACAATCACCACATCTGCGACGTTCCTTCCCCTCCTGTGACCTCGTACCTGCACCACCAGTTCTGCCGGTGCGACACACCAGAACCAACTATGCGATCATGCAACAATCAATTCGAAATACACCCGAGACCTCATCCAATCATACAAATAATTCTCTATACCTAATCCAACCTTATCGAAAGGCTCAAAACACCAACATCAAAACCAAAAATCAAAGATCAAAATCCTTTTCTTAAGTTCAAAAACTTCAAATATTTAACCAAACGTCTAATTCAAGCCTAACCAATCCGGATTTTAATTAAACTTTGCACACACGTTCGAAACCACTATATACACCTATTCCAAGTCTCGAAGCACAATCCAAGTATGATATCATCAAAGTCAACCCCTATATCAAACCTATGTACTCTCCAAACCTTTAAGTTGCCAATTTCCGGCAAATAAAGCCAAAACATCATAGGAGCCTTCAAATCCAATATCAAACATATGCATAAGTCCATAATCACGATACGAACTTACTGGGACTATCAACATACCAATCTGAGGTCGTTTACACAAAAGCTAAATTTTGGTCAACTCTTACAATTTAAGCTTTCAAAATGAGACTTGGTCAATTTTTACAACTTAAGCTTCCAAAATGATACTAAGTGTCTCAATTCACTCTCAAATGTTTCCGAAGCCAAACCAAACAGTGCTGCATGTCACAAAATCACAAACACATATATGGGAAGCATCAAATAGGGCAACGGAGCTCAAATACACAAAATGACCGACCAGATGGTTACAATATCATTTGGAAAAATTAGTTATAAGTTAGAAATATTTGTTGATAATTAGATAGGAGCTTGTAAATAGTAAGTCAAAAATGGACGCTGAAACAAACGTGAGCAAAGAGACAGGCCTCCAAATTTGTTGTCATGAAAGGTGCATATGTCCATAGGCTAATATCTTTTGAAAATGTACGGAACCGTAATCACCGTACCCTCCTTGACTTCAAACTTCAATTGCTATTCTTTATTCATTAAGTAAACGCAAGTTGATGCCTTCCCTAGTTCCCTTTTAATATAACAAATTTTTGCATGTCATGCCAAACATGCTGAGTACATTATAAGAATAACATTTGTATTTATATTGTATTCAATGGGTGGCGTAAAATGCATTTTAAATGGGTATAAGTGTCTGCAACATGACGAACCTTTGGCACCTAATTTTGATTCTTGAGATCTTAGGAGTCGCTCCTACTTTATCCTTTAGCTTTTTAATTAAATTTAATTCGTTGATTTAATGTTACGCGTGAAACTGTACTTTATTCTTTGTATTAGTAAAATCATAACTTTACTTTATTTTTTGTATTAGCAAAATCATAAAATTATTTTTTGTATCATTAAAGTTAATAATTATTTTTTGAACTATTAAAGCACTAAATTATATATATTTGCTTAAATCGACTTTCATTTTGTATGTCAAAAGTTTTCCCCAATTTGTACAGGCGTATCAATGACTTGATTCGTACTGAAGAATTACATAAGATGAAACGACCGTATTCAAATGGCAAGTATTTGACTAGGAAAACGAAAATGTGGATTGAACTCAAATCAATTCGAGGAGTTTATACAGAATACAACTTCTTTAAAATTTATTTAAAACCATTACAACTACTTTGAGAAAATTTCATAAAATGCAATTTCTTACAACCTTTTTAATTTCATAAACTCCTAAAATTACTCCACTAAAAGTGGGATAATGGTATAAACAAATTTTTAAGTACTCAATTGCAGAATGACTAATTTTTTATAGTTTGTTTGGCCAAGCTGCAAAAATTATCTTATTCAGATCCTTACTAACATGATTGGAACCCCATTTATATAGTAGAGGAATCCTATTTATGGTACAATCCTAATTACAAAAATAAATCTCATGATAGGCTAAATAACCGTTCTTGATTTGATCCATTTCGAGATTTTCTCCATGATCCTCGGTTAGTCACGGATATCTCACATTTCTGTTATTATGCTATCTTCGGTCTGGCTCGATGTCTATCCTGTTGGTCTCGATGATCATCGGCCTAGACCTCGACCGGTACTTCGGATCCCAGACTCGGTGTCCTGTCCTCATTTCTCGGTCTGATATACTACGGGGCCGATCCTCAAACTATCATTCTGGTCCAGGCCAATTAGTGAAATCGGGTGAGCCCGATTTTAACCGTATATAGATAGTCCCTTTATTTTTAGGAGTATAATAACAACAAATGAATTGAGTCCTCAACCTTTACCCCAATTTATCTTAACGTCATTACCGTGACGTAAACGACATAAGGTTCCTAAACGTCCCTTTGGTTCGGATGTCGAGGCATTTAATGCCTGTCAGTCGTTGTCAGCCACTACCGGCTTCTTTACCAGCATCTCCAACTTATAAATATATCTTCCTTCTTTTTCCCAAATTTTACTTTCAATCTTCATACTCCTTTGGCTTCTACAGATTCTCAAGCCTTTTTTGTTTCTTTTTCCTGAAATATCAAATATCCCAATCTTTGTTCTTCCTTGTTCACCAAAATAAAAATTGGCCGAAACATCTAAAACCGTACCACAGAAAGAGAAATCTTCCTCGTCTCAACTAGCCACCAAGCAACCAGCGGCGTAGCCACGCCCTGAAGAATTATTTCCTCCACCGTGTCTTCTTAACTCTGGTTTTAAGTTTGAAAGACTCCGTTGGTTCCAAACCGATTCGAGCCAATGCCAAAGTACATATATACAATCACTAGTGACCTCCTAGACCAAGTCAAGAAGGATTGCAACTGGGTAAATAAGCATGTGGCGGTGGCCTTGCCTGAGAAATCAATCACCACATATGAGGAAGGGTTTATGAGTGTTTACACCTACCCTTTCATATTGGGTCCTCTAGATCAAATTATCGTGGACTTCTTCAAGAAGTATTAGGTCACCATCTGCCAAATTCATCCTTCCTTTTGGAGGATAGTGATACTGCTTCAATTTTTTGTGAGCAAAGTCGAGGTGCTTCCCTACACCCTCGACCATATCATTCGCATGTATAGCCCCCGACATTATCGGCGAGGATTAGTAAAGCTTCAGCGTAGGGCAAACAAGGCGGCCTTCTTGAGCATAGATGAAAGTAGGGACCGAGGTTGGATGGGCCGATTCATCCGAGTAAAGACTTCGGACCTGATCCCGACCGAAAACATGCCATTTCCGGAGAAATGGAATATGAAACATAAGTTTAATTCCATATTTTAACATCTGTTTAGTATCTTCACTTTTTCATTCTTTCTTACCGGCATTTTATTTGATGCAGCCCTTGCCTGGATGCCGGGTGTGATTCCCCATCTCGAGAACTGGGTCAGGAGCCTAGTGTCGACATCAAAACACACTAAGCATTCATGGCATGAGTTATATAAGGGTCAATGGGACGCCCGAAACCATGGTAAGTTTTCGTGTAATCCGATAACTCCGACTACTATCCGAATTTTCTTTTGATCTCATTTATCCTTCTTCCACAAGTCTTGGGAAGGATGTGCTGATGAGGCCTCCGTCTGGTGAAGAAGAAAACTTACCGCTGCCCCGAAGCTGGCAAACGAAAGCAAGAGAAAAAGGGATTCGACCTCCAAGGGGCTAGAGCCTAAGAATAAAACGGCCCGAAAGTTTAAGATGTATGTGATTCCCTTGTCCATAGAGCCAGTTCAACTCGTAAGAGAGGAAGAACATGAAGAAGAAAAAGAGGATGATTCCAGTCTGGTGGCTCGAGCACGAGCTAACACCGAGGGTCGAAAGGCCACCAGATCGATCAAAACTGGGAAAACTCTGCCTCGATCTGACCAGGCCCAAGAAGGGGATTCAGCCGGAGTCCCCGAGCCGGCTGGAGTTGATGGTACAACATCTCGGGGTGAGAAGGCATCAGAAATGGTTGTGGAGGCCGGTCCTGAGGCTTATCAAAATGGGGAGAATGCCCCAAGCGACCCACTTGGGGAAATAGAAATCGGAGACTCCACTTCGTTTCCTTCATTCTCCAAAGAAGAAGTTCGGGAGGCTCGGGCCATAAAAACTCCTCACGTATAGGGCGCCCACGGAGAGGAGGATATTTTTTGTGGTTGTGTTGCTGGGGTCGATAATGCCACTGACTGGAGTGACTTGGAGGTATCGAGGAAGGTTTGGGCGAATCTTCCTCAAGTTTTAGATTGACCAGCCATTTTTCGGCTCCTAGTGTCTATCCTGAGTGCAAACAAACAATTATCATTTCGATCTCGGAGGATGCACGAGTTTTTTCTGCCCCCGTAGGGGTGGCTAGTTACCTTTGGAGTCTGGTCAAGAAGGAATACCAAGCTTTGATGGACGAGGTAAGAGCACTGTGTCTTTTCAATGAGTCCTAGCAGGCTTTGAATCGAGTAAGCCCTAACCTTCCTCATCAAAATCGGTTTCCATACTTAGTGCTTTTCCCTTATTGCCTAGTTCTTTTCTCTTCTATTTGTGTAGGCCTCGGTGGTTCATCTTGAAGCTTTCTTTAGGTCTCAAAAGTGCTGAGCCAATACGAGGCTAAAATTCAGGGGCTTATTGAGGCGAGAAATGCCCTCAAGCTTCTCAGTGAGTAAAAAGAATAAGAAATCAAGGGCCTCTAAGCTGAGCTGGTCGTGACTCAGAAAGAACAAAGCAACCTAACCGAGCAGGTAATAAAAGTCTTAGAAAATCATGGCATCGGTTTGGGAGTGATGGCTAACAACTCGATCTCATAGGTCTAGTAGCTCCATGAGATGATCAAGCAGCTCTGTGGAGAGTTAGATATAGTGATGGCAGAGATAATATCGTTGAAGCAAAACATGGACCGCCTCGCCTCAAAGAAAGAGGCTGCTCGAGCTCAGTTTTTCTCGACTGAAAGTCAACTTCAAAGCATAAATGAGAAGAACTTTACACAAGCCCATAAAATTAAGGAGCTCTAGGCTCAGTTAGTCATAGAACTTGCGGCGGCCAAATTTAAGGCTGAGACGGCTAAGGACGATGCTGAGGCAATCATGGTTTTCTGTCAGTCCGACGTTGAAGCTACTCAAGTTCGAGGAAAGGAAGTTGCCAATAATGCCAAAAATTGAGCATATTGGGGTTCCGAGCATGCCAAGTTACAGTCTCGAAAGGAGACTCTCGAGGATCTCCGCACTCGTGGCTTCGATCTCACAGTCGAGATCAAAAATGCAAAAGAGCTTGAAGCCAAAGCCAAAGCTTTGCTCTCTTCTGACGATGATGATTCTTGGAGTGTGAGTGAATCCGAGAGTGCAAAAGACCCCGAGGATGAAGATGTTGCTCCTGAAGAAGATTAAGTGCTTAAGATCTTTTTTTTAGATTTTTTTGTTGCATAGAATTCCAATCGGGACATGTTGCCCTTGTAAAAAAAAATTGACGTATATAAAGTTCTCTCTTTTTGTCTCGTGAACTTTCATTTCATTTCTCACTGATGAAATGTGTGTTTCATTTATGCCTTATGAAATTGTTATTAATAGGTTAGAGTTTTAGGCAATTCGATCGAACTGGCACAGTTTCTGCGATCGAGTAAGTGCTTGATCAGATTAGAAATAAGGGAATCCTCAAGTTTTATTTGAATGAGGCTGATATTTCGAACTCGAGAGCAAAAAATAATTTTTAGGCTTAAAAATAATCCCCAAGTAAGAGTTTGTTTGAACTGGAGTTGAAGAAGCCCTTATGCTTAATGATCGACTGAGCACATGCTCAAACTCAGAATTAGGTAGACCTTAGGCTTTTCTATCCAAGTGATAAGGATCTCTCAAACATGAAGTGAAAGTAGCCCTAAGGCTTTCTGAAAGTTTTTTATTCGGTCGATCTAGCCTTTATAAAATGATCGTATATATATGGCTTTTTCTACCCCTTTCAGCTTTTAATGTTTTCCCTTTGTTTATCACAAAGTTTATAATTCCTTAGCATGAAATAATAAAGTCATGTTCGAGGGTTTGAACAATTTTGTACCCGTTAGGGTTTTTGAAGCTCGATATTATCGAAGCCTTTTATAATTTTGCCGAGGGTAGCCCTTTTAACCAGTTTATGAGAATATTCGAAGGCCTATTTTATTATGGAATTCGGACGTCTCCAAACCATGTCAATTAGGCTATAGCCTTTAGTTTGGGATTTTCCTCCTTGGCTTGTTTTCGCGTTACGCTTCGAACTTGTTCGAAGTAACAGTCCCCGAGTGGGGTGGCCGTGGTATATAAAAATCGAGGGTTGCCTTTTTAAGGTCTTATAATCTCGAGATTTTAATAATTTGATCTCGTCTATTTTTTTTGACGATAGTCCTCTAGTGGGGAGGTTAATTGTTCGACTTCGGTTGCGATCGGCCCTTAAGCCTGTTTACACAATAGATCGAGTATGAAATTCTAAAGTAGAAAATTTTTCTAAGGCATGAGATATTGGCAAGGAAAAATACTTCTATCAATAGATTATTATACATGTGCACATATTTGATGTTAGGGCTCGAGTCACCTATATGGGCACGGTTCATTCGATCGTTTGGCCCATATAAATATTACCTATCAAGACCCTGCCGTTACGAAGGGTAATGCACCCAGTATTCGAGGTAGATTGTAAAGAAGTCTCGGATACTGTTGAATTGTTTTAAGTAAGCATGATCAATGGTTGCCTCGTTAAAAACCTCACTGGAAAAATCAGTTGGGAGAAAACCGGTCTAAGGGAAAAAAAAGTGAAATGCATGCTTTCAGATCTAAAGACTTTGTGCTGAAGGATCCATCGCCATTTTTGATTGAACACCTACAATTGGTTAGCTTAAAATATGAATGAAAATGGAGGAGGTCGTACCTTAGCAGTAGTACCGCTTTAGGAATGATATGTTCCAATTGTTTGGTAGTTGCTCATCGTTCGTCGTGCCGAGCTTGTAGGATCCCTTTCGATAATATCGAGTACCTGATATGGTCACTCCCAATTTTTACCCAGTTTTCCTTCTTTTTGGTTTCGAGTGTTGAGGGTGACTTTTTTTAGTAGCATGTCCCCTATTTTAAAGTGTTGAAGATTGGTTATTCGATTGTAGTATCTTTCGATCCCCTGTTTTTGTGCGGCCAATAGAACAAGGGCGGCCTCACGTATTTCATCCAACTATTCTAGGTTTGTGTTCATTTCCTCGTTATTTGAATCTTCTGTCGCATATCATAACCTGAGGCTAGGTTCCCCAACCTCGATCGAGATAAGAGTTTCGGCACCATAGAACAAAGAGAAAGGTGTTTCCCCCGTGTTGGAATTCGATGTCGTGCGGTACGCTCAAAGAACCTCGAGCAATCTTTCTCTCCACTTTCCCTTGACGTTGGTCAATCTTTTCTTAAGATTTTGAATGATGGTTTTGTTGTTTGATTCGGCTTGTCCGTTCCCATTGGGATGGTATGGCGTTGATAGAATCCTTTTAATCTTGTGATCCTTGAGAAATTTTGTCACCTTGCTACCGATGAATTGCTTTCCGTTGTCACACACGATCTCGGTAGGGATCCTAAATAGGCATATAATTTGGTCCCAAGTGAATTCTATGACTTCTTTTTCTCTGACTTTCTCGAAAGCATGTGGTTCAACCAACATAGAGGAATAATCAGTCATAAACAAAATAAATTAAGCTTTACCTAGGGCCGATGGTAGAGGGTCGATAATGTCCATTTCCCGTTTCATGAATGGCCTAGGGGATAAGATCGAATGGAGCTTCTCCCTGGGCTAGTGAATCATCGGCACATACCTTTAACATTTATCGCATTTGCGAACGAACTCATTTGTATCCTTTTCCATATCAACCCAATAGTATACTGCTTTGATGACTTTGTGAACAAATGATTCAGCACCGGAGTGATTCCCAAAATTGCCTTTATTAATTTCCCGCAAGAAGTAGTTGGTGTCTCCTGGTCCCAAACATATCGTCATGGCCCATCGAACGTCCTCCTGAATAAGGTTCCATCCTCGGCCAAAGTAAACCGTGCTACCTTGGTGCGTAGAGTCCTTGACTCCTTCAAATGTGATGGGAGTTTCCCGTTCTTTAGGTACTCAATGTACTTGTTCCTACAATCACAGGTCAAACTCGTAGAGTTTATTTCGGTGTGGCCTCCTTCGATTACCGATCTTGAGAGTTGTACCACAGTCCCCGAGTTATGTTCATCATCTTCGACCAAAGACCCCATGTTTGCTAGGGCATCGGCCTCGCTATTTTGTTCCCGAGGTATGTGTTGTAAGGTCCATTCTTTAAAATGATATAAAGTTATATGTAGCTTGTCCCAGTACCTCTACATCCGATCTTCTCGGTCTTCGAAAGTCCTATTAACTTGGTTTACCACAAGTAGGGAATCACATTTGGCCTCGATGGCCTCTGCTCCAAAACTGTTAGCCAACTCAAGACCTGCAATCATGGCCTCATACTCGGTTTCATTGTTAGTTAACTTCGATATTTGATAGACTGTGTAGATATGTTACCCGTGGGTGGCTTCAAAATGATGCCCAGGCCGAACCCTTTCATGTTCAAAGCACCATCCGTGAAGAGGGTCCATAACCACGATGATATACCCGATTTTAAAAGTAATTCCTTTACGATCTCGGGTACTAGGGTTGGTGTAAAGTCATCCACAAAGTCTTCCAAGATTTGGGACTTGATGGCTATTCGGGGTTGATACTCAATATAGTATACATTGAGTTCCACGACCCATTTGGCCAATCACCCTGGAAGTTTGGGTTTATGCAAAATATTACAAAGAGAATAGGTAGTTACAATACATATTGGGTGACATTGGAAATATGGTTTTCATTTCCTAAAAGCACGTATTAAAGCAAGCGCTAATTTCTCTAAGGTTGGATATTCGATTTACTAGGCGTTGATAATTTGCACTAGCATTTTTTATTCCGAACGACATTAGGTTATAACAATAGGTGTCGTATTTAGGGATAAATGAGGTTTTTTCCTTATCCTCCGGGTTTATCTATATTTGATTGTACCCGGAGTAGGTATCGAGAAAACTAAGAATCTCATGGCCGGCTGTGGCATCGATAATGCAATCAATGTTCGGCAAAGGAAAAGAATCCTTAGGGCAGGTCTTGTTCAAGTCCTTATTGTCTATGCACATTCTCAGTTTATTTCCCTTCTTAGGGACCACCACTTAGTTTGCTAACCATTAGAGATATTTTACTTCCCGAATGGATCCTATTTTGCGAAGTTTAGTTACCTCGTCCTTGATGAATGCATGCTTAACCACGGACTGGGGCCTTCTATTTTGTTTTACCAGACGGAACTTTGGGTACAACCTTAATCTATGGGTAGTTATATTTGGTGGGATTCATTTGGATTGGGTAGATGCTTGATCAGTATGACTTGTTCCAGCTCTTAGACAGTTGACTTTGTTGCGTCGGAATCATCGGGGATTATGAATTTTCGAGGTATCATATAATCATCCTCCTCAAAAGTTTCCTACTCCTTTGATCAAGCCGAGGCCAGTGACTATGGTTGCTATTTGACTTCTTGCTTTCCTTTCAACTCTAAACCCTTTGTTGATGAAAGCGCCGATACCAATATTACTTCATCGATTGCAAACATTTCTTTGGCAGCAGGTTGTTCACCGTACACTGTTCTGATTCCTTCCGATGCTGAGAAATTCAGGATTTGATGAAGCGTCGAGGGCATTTCCCTCATGTTATGGATTCAAGACCTTCCGAGTAATGTGTTGTACCTCATGTCACCCTCGATTACATTGAACTTTATTTCTTGGACGGTCTCGGCCACATTTACTGGAAAAATGATTTCCCCTTTGGTTGTTTTATTTGCCATGTTGAAGCCATTAAGTACTCGAGCTGCGGATACAATTTGATCTTGGAGGCTGAGTTGCTCTACGAACCTTGATCAAATAATGTTTGTCGAGCTACCTGGATAAACCAACACACATTTAACTTGAAATTTACCCATAAGGATAGATATTACCAATGCGTCATTGTGGGTTTGTTCAATCCCTTCTACATCATCATTGTTGAAAGACAATGTTTCTTCTGGTAAGTAGTCCTGAGTTCGCTTTTCCTTTGTTATCGTCACCTTGGTGCATTTAAATACTGGTCGTTGAGGAACTTCGACTCCTCCAACAATCATATGAATCACATGGTGTGGCTCTTCCTGCTCATTTTGCCTATTTGAATCTCTGTTTTGGAAATGGTTCTTGTCTCGATCACTTAAGAATTCTTGAAGGTTCCCTTTGTTGAATAATTGGGCTACTTCCTCTCTTAGTTGTCTGCAATCTTCTATTTTATGGCCACGGGTGCCATGGTACTTCCATATTTTGTTTGGGTTTCTCTGTGCCGGATCGGTCTACAAAGGTCGAGGCCACCTGGTATCTTTGACACGCCCAATGGCCGATACGATGGTGGAAGCATCTAAGCTGAAGTTATATTTTTTGACAATCGAGGTGCTTGTTTGGATCCGTACCCCTATCGAAGCCGCTCTTGCTCATGAGTCCTCGGGAACTCTATCCCCGATCATTCTTTCGATCATTCCGAACAGGGTTGTGTACAGACCCGGTATTTCTCCGATCACTCCTGTATGGCTGATATCGGTCTCTATTTAATTGTAGTTCTCGATCGACATCCCTTTTAACACTATTCCAGGGCCTGTTGGGATAAATCGAACCAATCGGAGCCCTTAGTTAATCATCTTTGACAGTAATCTTTGACTGATATCGATTATGTACATCGGAGCAAGTGACAACTGGATATTCAATCAAATTCTTCTTTAATTATTGCGAAGCTATGTATGTCCGCTCATTGAGAACTTGAGTGAAGGCTTGAACAGCTGTCACGACCCAAACCCGGACCCGGTCGTGATGGCATCTCTCGTGAAGACAAGACCAGTCGACACTTACCATTTTCCAATTATTAACAGCTAAGCATTTAAGAAACTGTCTAAACATGATAAAATAAATCCGAAAATAACAATGATAACATAATATGCGGAAGAACACACATACACAGCCCTAACCGGGGTGTCACTAGTCACGAGCATCTATAAGTCATAATACAATTCTGCTAAAACCATAAACTAGTACAAAGGTCTGAAAAGGAACAGAAGCAATAAAGGAAGGGAGACATGGGGGTTGCAGACGTAAACAACTACCTCGTAATCTCTGAACGCCACCTGAAGCTAGAGGAATCAGCACTCGGGAGCGGAACCAGCAATGCCTGAATTTGCACACAGGGTGCAAAGAGTAAAGTGAGTACTCCAACTCAGTGAGTAACAAATGTAAATAACGACTGAAAGAAAGAAAACACTTAAGGCACACAGCATTCTATAATGAAGCAGTAAAATCATTTGAAATAGTAAGCCATTGAAAAGTCAAGTAAAATCCTCTTTCAACAAGTAAACAAGTAATAGACATGTATTAAAGGTAATGTAACCAATAGAAATTGGCCTCTCGGGCACAATATCAACAAATCCACCTCTCGGGCAACATTTCAGAACAATACCAGCCCCTCGGTCTCAATCTCACATCACAATGGGTAACCGCGCTCACTGGGGGTGTGCAGACTATTGGAGGGGCCCCTTACTTCCCAAGCACAATAACAAGCCATCTCGTGGAATCAAATCTAGGCCATCATCCTCATATCAATCAAGCCACCTCGTGGCGTACATATCTTAGGCCTTCGGCCTCAAATCAGTATCAGTGTTTTCTCACAATGTAGGCCCCCGGCCTTACTTAGTCAAAAATCATTACAAGCCTCTCGGGCAATAATAAAACAGTGTATCTCAGCACAAACATCATTTAAAATATCATTTAAGTCTTAAAAGCTGAGTAAACATGGCTGAGTAGTAAAACAATGGAAATTAACATGACTGAGTTCAAGTATAAAGTCAAAACATTGAGGAAATAGTAATAAAAATCCATGAAGGGTTCAAATAGTTGGTGCGAAGCCCAAATATGGCATTCATCCAAAATAATGATGATAGCAATTAGTTTTCAGTCAAATACGCGGTAAAATCATCAACCGGGACGGACCAAGTCACAATCCCCAATAATGCAAGACCCCACACTCGTCATCAAGCGTGTGTCTCGCCTCAACATAGCACTACGATGTGGAATCTGGGGTTTCAAACCCTCAGAGCATCATTTACAATCATTACTCACCTCAATCCGGCTAAATCTCTAGCTCGCGATGCCTTTGCCCCTTGAATCGGCCTCCACTCGTGTTGAATCTATCCAAAATCAGAATGAGGACGTCAAATTATGCTAAGGGAACGAACCCCAAGCGAAAACAATTAATAAAGGGCTCAAATCCCGAAATTACCAAAACCCGACCCCCGGGCCCACATCTCGAAATTCAGAAATTTTTACACCAATAGATTCCTTACCTCCCCACGAGTTCATACATATCAAAAGTTCTCAAATCTGACCCCAAATGGTACTCCAAATCCCCAATCAAAAGTCCAAATTTCCAAGCCCTACTTCTTCAATATTTAGCTTAATTTCCATAATTTTCTAGGTGGAATTCACATAATAATAGAGTTTTAAGACCAAGAATCATACCTCCAAGTGTTTCCCCTTGAATTCCTCTTCAATCCCCTTCAAAAAGCTCCAAAAACGACCAACTATGGAAGAAATAAACCCTAAAATCGCAAACAAGATGACCTTTTAAACTTTTTGCCCAGGCCTGAAATCCTTCTTCGCGAACACGGTCAAAGACTCGCGTTCGCGAAGCAAAAAATGACTTTGACCAAAAATCCTCTTACGCGAACGCGATATGCCCATCACGAATGCGATGGTTCCTCAGATTTACTCTTCGCGAATGCACTCCCTCTCTCGCGAATGCGATAAACAACTCGACCTCAAACCCAGCTGACCAATTTCCTCGCGGACGTGCTCCCCTTCTCCCGAACGCGATGCACAAGCATCTAGCCTTTTGCGAATGCATAGAATTCTTCGCGAACATGAAGGATTAAATTCCACCTTCCTCAATTGACTCTTCGCGAACGCGAGGGTAAACTCATGAACGCGAAGAGTAAAATACCTGCAAAAGCTGAAACTAAAATCTGCAATTTTTCTTAACTTAAAATGATCCGTTCAACCCCTCGAAACTCACCCGAGGCCCCCGGGACCTCAACTAAAGGCACCAACATATCCTAAAACCTTATTCAAACTTGTACCAATCTTCAAAACACCTCAAACAACATCAAATCAACCAAAACATATCGGATTCAAGCCTTTGTTTCCAAAATCTTCCGAATTCCGCTTTTGATCAAAACTCCAACCAAACCACGTCCGAATGACCTAAAATTTTGAACACATATCCCAAATGACACAACTGAGCTACTACAACTCTCGGAATTCCATTCCAACCCCTATATCAAAATCTCGCCTACCAACCGAAAATTGCCAAAATATCAACTTCGCCAATTCAAACCTAAAACTACTCCGGACCTCCAAAATTTATTCCGATCACGCTCCTAAGTCCCAAATCCCCTCCCAAAACTAACCGAACCAACGAAATTCACATCCAAGCCCTCTAACACATAAGTCAACATCCGATTGACTTTTCCAACTTAAGCTTCCTAAAAAGAGACTAAGTGTATCAAACCTTACCAAAATTATTCCGGATTCGATCCGACCAACCCGATACCACATAACACGGATAAACAAAGCATAAAGAAGAAGAAATGGGGAAAACAGAGTGGTAACTCATGAGACAACTGGCCGGGTCGTCACATCCTCCCTAACTTAAACAAACGTCCGTCCTCGAACGAGTCAAGAAACATACCTGAAGCCTCAAACAGGTGAGGATATATGCTCCACATCTCCCGCTTGGTCTCCCAGGTATCCTCCTCCATGGGCCGTCCTCTCCACTGCACTTTCACTAAAGCTATATCCTTCAACCTCAACTTTCAAACCTGAAGAACCAAAATAGCTATTGGCTCCACATCATAGGTCAAATCATCATCTAACTAAACCGTGCTGAAATGCAGAACATGAGACAGATCCCCAATATACTTCCGGAGCATAGAAACATGAAATACCGGATGCACACTCGATAAGCTGGGTGGTAAAGCAAGTTCAAAAGTCGCCTTCCCAATCCTCTGAAGCACCTAAAAAGGCCCAATGAACCGAGGACTCAATTTCCCTTTCTTCCCAAATATCATAACACCCTTCATGGGTGAAAACTTCAGCAGAACCTTCTCAAACAACCATGTAGGACACATCCCAAACCTTCCTATCGACATAGCTCTTTTGCCTTGACTGCGCTGCACAAAGACTCTCCTGAATCACCTTCACCTTTTCTAAGGCATCCTGCACCAAATCTGTTCCCAATAGCCTAGCCTCACCGGGCTCAAACCAACCAACTGGATATCTACACCGTCTCCCATATAAAGGCTCATATGGAGCCATCTGAATACTTGACTGATAGCTATTGTTATAAGCAAACTCTGCAAGCGGTAGAAACTGATCCCATGACCCTCCGAAATCAATGACACAAGAACGCAACATGTCCTAAAATATCTGAATAGTACTCTCGGACTGCCCGTCCGTCTGACGGTGAAAATCTATGCTCAACTCAACCTGAGTACCCAAGACCCCAAAACTGCGAAGTAAAATGAGTGCCCCTATCTAAAATGCTAGAAACTTGGATACCATGCAAACGAACAATCTCTCGGATATAGATCTATGCCAACCGCTTTGAAGAATAGGTAGCACAAACAGGAATAAAGTACGCGGACTTGGTCAGTCGATCCACAATCACCCAAATAGCATCGAACTTCCTCAATGTCCGTGAAAGTCCAACTACAAAGTCCATAGTGATCCTCTCCTGCTTCCACTCTGGAATATCTATCCGCTGAAGCAAGCCACCCAGTCTCTGATGCTCATATTTCACCTACTGACAATTAAGACACCGAGCTACAAATCTCACAATATCTTTCGTCATTCTTCTCCACCAATATTTTTGTCTAAAATCATGATACATCTTCGCGGCACCCAGATGAAAGGAATACCGCGACCTATGGGCCTCCTCCAAAATCAACTCCTAAAGCCCATCTACATTGGGCACACAAATTCGGCCCTGCATCATCAACACCCCATCATCACCAATGGTCACATCTCTAGCATCATCATGCTGAACTTTGTCCTTAAGGACAAGCAAATGTGGATCATCATACTAGCGCTCTCTGATGCGATCATATAAGGAAAACCGAGACACCACACAAGCCGATACTCGACTGGGCTCCGAAACATCTATTCTCACAAACCGATTGGCCAAAGCCTGAACATCAACTGCGAGAGATCTCTCCCCAACTGGAATATATGCCAAACTACCTATACTCACCGCCTTTCACCTCAAGGCATCGGCCACCACATTTGCCTTTCCTGGATGGTACAATATAGTGATATCATAATCCTTAAGAAACTCCAACTATCTCCGCTGCCTCAAATTTAGATCCTTCCGCTTGAACAAATGCTGAAGACTGTGATGATCAGTGAACACCTCACAAGATACGCCATACAAGCAATGCCTTCAAATATTCAAGGCTTGAACTATGGCAGCCAACTCCAAATCATGAACGGGGCAGTTCTTCTCTTGGGTCTTCAACTGACGAGAAGCATAAGCAATAACTCTCCCCTCCTGCATTAACACACAACTAATTCCAACTCTCAAAGTATCACAATACACAGTATATGAACCTGAATCTAATGGTAAAACCAACACTAGAGTTGTGGTCAAAGCTGTCTTGAGCTTTTGAAAGCTCTCCTCACACTCGTTCGACCATACAAATGGAGCACCCTTATGAGTCAACTTGGTCAAGGGCGATGTGATAGATGAGAATCCCTGAACAAAACGGCGATAATAACCCGCCAAACCAAGAAAGTTGCAAATGTCTATGGCTGAAGACGGTCTGGGCCAACTCTGAACCACCTCTATCTTCTTCAGATCAACTTGAATACCCTCGCTGGACACCATGTGCCCCAAGAAAGCCACTGAACTAAGCCAAAACTCACACTTGGAGAATTTTGCATAAAGCTTTTCCTCCCTCAATCTCTGCATCACAAATCTCAAAAATATGACAAATGTATCGAGATAAGGCCGAAATATGTTGTTCATCAAATGCATAAACGTTGTTGGGACATTGGTCAGCCCAAAAGACATCACCAAAAACTCATAATGACCATATCGGACCCTGAATGCCGTCTTAAGAAAATCCAAGTCCCTGATCTTCAACTGGTGATAACATGAATGGAGATCAAGCTTGGAGAACACTCTCGCTCCCTGAAACTGGTCAAATAAATTATCAATGCGAAGCAAAAGGATACTTGTTCTTAATTGTTACCTTTTCGATTGCCTATAATCAATACACACCCTCATAGTGCCATCCTTATTCTTCAAAAATAGAACCGGCGCACCGCAAGGTGACACACTAGGCCAAATGAACCCTTTATTGAGGATTTATTGAAGCTGTTCTTTTAAGTCCTTCAACTTCGCTGGTGCCATACGATACGGCGGAAAAGAAATAGGCTGAGTGCCCGGCACCAGGTCAATACCAAAATCAATATCCCTGTCCGGTGGCATGCCTGGCAGGTCTGCAGGAAACACATCGGGAAAATCCCTCACAACTGGGACAAAATCAATACTGGGAGTCTCAGCTCCGACGTCCCTCACAAAATCTAGATACGAATGACAACCCTTCCGAACCATACGTTGGCTTTCAAGAATGAGATCACTCTATTGGGAACATAATCAGTCACACCTCGCCACTCAATCCATGGCACACCCGGTATAGCCAATGTGAAAGTCTTAGCATGATAGTCCAGAATAGCACGACATGGAGATAGCCAATCCATGCCCAAAATGACATCAAAATCCACCATACACAATAATAAAAGATACACAGGGGTCTCCAAACCCCCAATAGTCACCACACACAACCGGCACACACGGTCTACAATAATAGTATCACCCACCGAGGTAGATATATGAACAGGTGAAGCAAGGAACTCACGAGGCATACCCAAATAACGAGAAAAGTATGATGGCACATAAAAAAAGGTGGAATCGGGATCAAATAATACAGAGGCATCTCTATGGCAGAATAAAATAATACCTGTAATAATAGCGTCTGAAGCAATAACATCGGGTCTGCTTGGGAGTGCATAGAAATGGGCCAGACCGCCACCTGATCGACCTCCCCCTCTAGGGCGACCCCTAGCTGACTGGCCTCCACCCCTAGCTGGCTGGGCGGGTGGTGGTGAAGTAATTGGTGCTGAAGCCGATAACTGACCCCTATGCTAAGATTAACTCGCAAGATGATGAGGGCACTGCCTCCACATATGACCCATCACACCACACTCATAACAACTCCCAGGTGCTGGAGAAGGGGACTAAAGGGAACCCCTCGAACTGGAGTGACTAGCAGATGCACTCGGCATAGGAGATCCCTAACTGATGGAGCACGGGTCAAACTCTAAGCTAGGAGGGCACTAAGTGATAATTGGCCCTGCTAAGAACTATGATAACCATGACCCAAAGATGCCCCACAATAACCTGGGCGAGCTGGCTGAGCAGACCTGAATAGACGGCCTTTGCCGTGCTGAAACTGACCTCTCGAAGGAGTACCACTATAACTGACAGATCCTTGAGGCCTCCTGGCCTCCCTCTCCTCTCGCTCCTGGCGATGAACATACTCAATCTCATGGGTGATATCCACAACCTCCTCGAAAGTAGCACCAGTCACCCTCTTCTTGGTCACGAGAATACGGAGCTGATAAGTAAGACCATCAACAAACCTCCTAATCCTCGCTCTATCTGTCGGGACCAACCAAATGGCATGACGAGCTAACTCGGAGAACCTAAACTCATACTGTGACACGGTCATCTCCCCTTGACGTAACCACTCAAACTGCCTATGCAGCTCTTCTTTGCGAGACTACGACACATACTTCTCCATAAAGAGAATGGAGAACTACTGCTAGGTAAGAGGTGCTACACCAACAGGCCTACGCCTCTCAAAATCCTCCTACCAAGTGAAAGTAGCTCCAAAAAACTGATAAGTAGTGAAAGCTACCTCGCTGGTCTCCAAAATACCTGTTGTATAAAGCATCCTCTGACACTTGTCTAGAAAACCCTGGGCATCCTCGCCCTCTACACCACTGAATGACGGAGGTTGAAGTCTACCAAACCTCTCCCACCTACGCTGCTCGTCCTCCGACATGGTAGGAACTATATAGTCGTGAGAAGCTACAACCAGCTGGGCTGAATGCGCCCCCAACGTATGGAGTCCCAACACGACCTGCTGAGGTGTGCGAGCGGCGGGAGTCTAATTACCTCCCCCAGCCTAAGAAGTAGTTGCGGCTGTAGTGGTTGAAACCGCCTGAGCTAGGCCAGTGCAAACTGATAATATCTAAGCCAAGGCCTCCTAAAGACCCGAAATCACGATGGGCACAGCTGGTGCCTGAGCCGATGCTGCAGGAGCGTCCATAACTGGGTCTTGATCCTAAACTGGGGAAGCTAATGGATCTACAGGTGTTTCCCTCGCTGCTCTGCCTCTATAATGACCACAACCGCGTCTTCGGCCTCTGGTGGCCACAGCTGGTAGTACTGGGGGTTATCTACCCCGACCAGTAGTGCATGTCCTCACCATTTGTGAGACAATAGAATAACAAGAATTTAGTACTCGGATCAACAAGTTTTCACGACAAGAATTTCATGAATATTAAGTTTTTCCTAAAGGTTCTGCAGCCTCTCAAGGATAAATACAGACGTCTCCGTACCGATCCACGAGACTCTCCTAAACCTGCTCATGACTCTTGAGACCTATGTAACCTAGGCTCTGATACCAACTTATCACGACCCTAACCCAGACCCGGTCATGATGGTGCATCTCGGAAGACAAGGCTAACTGACAATTCCCATTTTCCAATTATTAACAGTTAAGAATTTAAGAAATGGTCTAAACATGATAAAATAAATCCGAAAATAACAATGATAACATAAATACGCGAAAGAACACCCATGCGCATCCCTAACCAGGGTGTGACTAGTCACGAGTATCTATAAGACATAATACAATTCTGCTAAAACCATAAACTAGTACAAAGGTCTGAAAAGGAACAGAAGCAATAAAGGAGGGGAGACACGGGGGCTACGGATGTCAATAGTTACCTTGTAATCTCCGAAAGCCGCCTAAAGCATGAGGAATCAACACTCGGGAGCGGAACTAGCAACGCCTGAATCTGCACACAAGGTGCAGGGAATAAAGTGAGTACTCCAACTCAATGAGTATCAAATGTAAATAACGACTGAAAGAAAGAAAACACGTAAGGCACACGACATTCTATAATGAAGCAATAAAATCATTTGAAAATAGTAAGCCATTGAAAAGTCAAGTAAAATCCTCTTTCAATAAGTAAACAAGTAATTGACAGTAGTAAAGGTAAAGTAACCAATAGAAATTCGCCCTTCGGGCACAATATCAACAAATCTGCCCCTCGTGCAACATCTCAGATCACAATGGGTACCCGTGCTCACTGGGGGTGTGCAAACTCCTGGAGGGGCCCCTTACTGCCCAAGTGCAATAACAAGCCATCTCATGGCATAAAATCTAGGCCATCGGCCTCATATCAATCAAGCCACCTCGCGGCGTACATATCTCAGGCCCTCGGTATCAAATCAGTATCAGTGTTTCCTCATAATGTAGGCCCCCGACCTTACCCAGCCAAAAATTATCACAACCCTCTCGGGCATTTATGAGAAGGCATTGTTCCCTTCTCATAAATCAATTCATTTCACATATATCATTTCATAGGCACTTGGGGCCACGACTTATCAAATCATTCTTGGCACTAGGCCGCATTTTACATCGTTCCCAATTTTAAATATTAGTTTTGCCAGTTAGGACAGTAGGTGCACACAAGAGAAATTTAAATTGTAAACATAGATAAGATTTCACGTAGATAGCACAATATATTCAACTGCAATCTCAATTTTAGGTCTAAACCTTTCCAATACATAATTCATACCTTTGCCCCTTTCAAGCTGTCAAGATAGCACGTTGATTATGTTGGGACACATTTTTCACACACATAAGGTTACAACACCAACTCTTGTAAAACAACAGGCAATGCAACAATTCAACTTTAATCTTTCCATGCCCACATAATCACCGATGAAGCGCAATTTCTAAAAGACGAGGTTTTAGCCATACATACCTCAACCGAGCTTTTCTTAATCCTATAATGTTCCGGAATGTTCGCACCTCCATATATTTTAGCAATATAGCACAATTTAACTCATAAGCAAGAAAAGATCATAATCTAAGATTCTTGAGCATTTTACTGAGCAATTAGTGTTCATTAAGGCCTTAGGGTTCTTTTTGTGCAAGACCCATTCCTCCTCTTATAAAATTCCTCATACTCTTCAAGAACACATGCATGCAATGCAAATCCCCTTATCCCCATGAATTATCTCACTAATGACCCTTTGTAGCAATGTGTAAAAATGAGAGTTGAGGTGATGAAGCCTTACCACTTGGAAAAAAGGTTAAGGTCCCTCACTTAATTATCTTCAATGATTCAACAAGGATTTTTGGATCAATATTGATGAAAGTCACTTCCCTTCTCTAACACCCTCTGTCTCTCTCTAAAAGCATCAGAAAAACAAGCTCAAATGAGCTATTACACCGTATATAAGGATAGGGGGTCGGGTTTAAAATTTAGAAAATTGGATCCTCAAGTCGGATCTGCGATCGCAAAGCTGACATGCGGTCCGCATAATGGACCGCAAAAATGCTCCCCAAGACCTGAACACACTGCCTGGGTATGCGGCAGAAATGTGGTCTTCATACTAGTTCTTCGGTCGCATAATGCACCGCAGAACTTCCCCTCACAAAATCCCAAGGGAAATATGCGACGACTATGAGGTCCGCATATCGGTTATGCGATCACATACTTGACCGCATAGTTGACCTCAAATTGGACCAACACACTAACTCACTTTGCGGCGATTATGCGGTCTGCATACCTGATATGCGACCGCATTCTCAACCACAGAATCTCATTTTCTGGAAAATATTATTTCTTGACTTTTATAGCATAGATCAGTCCAAAAAGGTCCAAACCGCAGCGAGCTTACACGTCTCTAACACATGATCATAATTGACACTACGAGCTTTTGGGTTTAGGTTGGAAATTTTTCACGGGGCCTCACATCCTCCCCCACTTAAGATCATTCGTCCTCGAAAAAGGATCAAGGTTCGCTTATTAGCGATCTCTATGCAACCTACTGCTGACATACCATTAGTCTCCAAATTTAGTCAACTCCCTGAATTTCCGAAAATTTCGCTAGAGTTTCCTTTGTATCTAGGCCTTATCCACATGTCAGAGAGCCCTAGAACATATCTTAACAGCATAACCATATTTCATAAACGTAACATAACTTGTACAATCATCAACCATGGTCGTATAGGCAACATTTTACCAAAAAGGGGACAATTTTACATAGCTCCAGTCTAAAGATAAGAGTTCATAGGAGCTAAATGCATAAAAGCTATTACATGACTATTCAAAAAAATGTGGATACTTCCTTTTCATTTCATCCTCGGTTTCCCAAGTGGCTTCCTCAACTTGCGGGTTCCGCCATAATACTTTCACGGATGCAATTTCCTTATTTCTCAATTTTCGAACCTGCCTATCAAGAATGGCAATTGGAACTTCTTCATATAACAGTTCTTCATTTACCTCAATAGTTTCAACTAGAACAATAGTGGATGGATCTCCCACTACATTCCTCAACATTGACACATGAAAGACTGGGTGTATTAATGACATTTCGGGTGGCAGCTCAAGCTTGTATGCCACCTGGCCAATCCTCTGAATGATTGTGTATGGTCTGACATACCCCGGACTCAATTTTCCCTTCTTTCCAAATCGCATGATACCCTTCATAGGGGAAACCTTCAAAAATACCCAATCATCTTCTTTGAACTCCAAATCTCTGCGACGAACATCCGAGTAAGAATTTTGGCGACTCTGAGCAGTTTTCAACCTCTCCTTAATAATCTTGACTTTCTCCATGGCCTGATGCACAAGGTCCAGCCCTATCAATTCCGCTTATCCCACCTCGAACCACCCAATGGGAGACCAACATCTCCTACCATACAATGCCTCGAATGGTGCCATTTGGATACTAGCATGGAAGTTGTTGTTGTAAGAAAATTCTATGAGTGGAAAATGGTCATCCCAACTACCCTTGAAATCAAGAGTACAAGCACGCAACATGTCCTCAAGCATCTGAATAGTCCGCTCTGCTTGCCCATCGGTTTGTGGATGAAAAGTTGTGCTAAAATTTACCTGCGTACCCAAACCTTGCTGAAACTTCTTCCAAAAGTTGGCTGTGAACTGAGCTCCTCGATCTGAAATGATGGAGACTGGAGTGCCATGCAACCTGACTATTTCCCTGATATATAACTGAGCATATTGTTCCACTGTGTCGGTATATTTAACTAGCAAGAAGTGTGCTGATTTCGTGAGTCGATCCACGATCACCCAAATTGAGTCGAACTTGCACGGAGTGCGCGACAACCCTACCATAAAATCCATGTTAATCATATCTTATTTCCACATTGGAATTTTTATTCTTTGAGCCTGTCACACCTCCTTTTTCACCTACACCCCACGGAGGGGCGGAAAGGGAGTTTTTTCCAATTAAAGGACAATCGAAATAGGATTTATTATTAAAGGATCAGAGTCGCCACTTGGGAGATTTATGGTGTCCCAAGTCACCGGTTGAATCCCGAATCGAGGAAAATATTGACTCTATTTAACAGTCCGCGCGCCAGAAATTCGAGTAAGGAATTCTGTTAACCCGGGAGAAGGTGTTAGGCATTCCCGAATTCCGTGGTTCTAGCACGGTCGCTCAACTGTCATATTCGGATTATTTATCTAATTTTAATACATATTGAACCTATGGGCAAATTTAAACTCTTTACCACTTTTATTATTATTATTTTTAATAAGAATTGCGACGTCGCAGAAATACATCTCGAACCATGTCACATCAATGCACCCGTGGTTATCGACACATTTCGACTCCGTTGAGATTTGGATTTGGGTCACATAAATGTGCACCCGAGTTTCTGAAAGTAAATTATTAAAAGCACGCCTGAAGTGACTAGCGCGTTATTATTTTGGGAAAGCTATGAAATTCGCTAAATGGCCCATCCCGAAATCTAAGCAATCAATATATACATTTAACGAGGGCCCCGTGATTTATTTATTTTGTTCGGCGAGGCTCGTCTCATTTTTATTTTAAAAGGGCAAACCTAAAGCAATCTATAATTTTCTACTTTATTTGTCTCTAAAAAATAAAAAAATAAAAAAAGGAAAAGTCCTAATTAATTACTATTACAAAATCGGGCCTCAAGTTCAAGTCCGGATCCAAACGAAAGGACGAACCTTTTAATTTGAATCCACTACCTAACTTAAAAGACCAGTCCATCCTTTAGTGCAAACGCGCTAATTGCCATATCAGTCTTGGGCCCAAAGAGCCCAAGCCATAAAATTCGTGCAGGCCAACCATGAATTTTCAGTGGCCCAAAGTGGGCCTAGGACTAGCCTAGTTCAAATGAACAGGATCAGGCCGAGAAGATTGCGGGATAAGCATTTTCACACCACAATTACTCCAACTCTTCAGAGTGTGTTTACCAAATAGTAATAAAATACTACGACGTACGCTCGTTCAAATTAACTACTTATTCATATCCAATTATAATGACCAATTTTTTTAGTCAGTGCTAGTGGTGTCTGCTTATTTTAAACAAGTTACTTATGATGCCTACTGATATTACTAGCCTAAATTGTTGATGCCTACTGATATTAAGTTTAACTCGAAATCAAACTTGATGACCCATCATACACTTGGAACCCCAATCATGTTTCTGAATTTGTTTTTTACAGAATAGTGCTATACTAAAGTGAGCACTATCTATACTAAAACGGTTGCTAGATAACCATGAATTCAAGTAGTCCCAAAACAAACCAGCGTACATTCGAACATTCTGATGCTTCTGTTTCTAATTAAATTATTGTCCCTAACTAGTTGCCCACTTTGACATGAATCACTTATAGCAGAACAAATCAAGAGTTCAAATAACTTCATCTAGTACTAATTGTTATGGTAAAGCAAACTGACAACCTAACAGCTCAAATTTGTAAACTAACAGCATGTCAACATGAGCATAGCAGTTCAGTAGCTCTTAATTACAATCTGTGTGTATCCACTATTCACATAATACAAAAACACATAATCAATATCGACTAGGTATAATTAACTAACAATTCATCTAATTGTAAACAACAGGCAGCCTACAAATGAACACAAATCTGTGAATATTTTAATTTTTCCAACTTCAAGGAGAAACATCAAGACGATTCGAAAAGTGTACCTGGAATTGGAAACAGAAATAAAGTAGAAGAGAGATCAGCAACAGCAGTAATACGAGCAGCAATACAATAGCAGTTCAACAACAGCAGTTGGGAGTTCCAAACAGCTACCGACACAGCCCAGAAAGTTTGTAAAATACCAAACAGCAGCAACCAATATCACCACAAACAAACTCAACCAAGCGTATATTAAACCCGAAACTGAACCAGTAGACCACTGAACCACTTAAGCAATCAAAGGGAATCAGATTCACTGTCCAGGATTCGAGTTACTCCTACAGATGCAATGAAAACCATATCCTTCTTTTTTGTTTTCTCTTTTTAAACTCTCCAGCACTCTCTTCAGATTTTCAGAAAAATCCCCCTTTCTGTCTAAAATGACTCTATATATAACCCCCCAAAGCAGGCCTGCCCCCTCAACTCTCAAAAGCACTTTAGGCAGAATTTTTAAACTAATTCTGCCCATCATCTCTCAAACCCCACTATATTGTGTTTTCCCTCTTCTTAATTCATTTGTTCCCCACTAAACTTCTTTTTGTTTATTAATCCCATGCGGGTATGGGCAGCCTATTTTTCTATATCAAGTCCTTGTGACCCTCCCCATACCATTATGTTGTGTTTCCTACTAACACATTAGATTAAGGGTTAATTAAGTGCTTTACTGTCAGCCCACTTAGCAAGACCATTTTGCTAAACCTTTAAACCCCAAATTACCCTCCTAAAGTTCCTGAAATTACTGTCCTATCCAATCTTTTTCACTCTGCATTGAACCTTTCAACTCTAACCTATTCAAACCTACCAACTAACTAAGTTGAATCCAACAAACTACAATAACTATAACCAATTCAACTTATCTAATTCAATCAGTAATTCAAACTAGAACTTAGGTCAGATCAAATAGCATAAAAATAAAGACCAATGCATTTGAACAAAATCATATTGAACTACCAAGGTCAAATTTCAGACCATGATTGACAAAGATACATGGGAATGACTAACTATGTTCACAATTCTAAATCAAACGAAATGAATGAAACACTGTAACATACTGGATGAACATAACTGAATTTATATGTAAAATGATGAACAACAAAACAAACAAGGAATCAGACATCACAGAAAGTGAGATCATTTGAACTAGTAATACTAGTAACCAATTACAAGACTAGACACAGTTTTTGTGAAAGAAAAATACGGGCACTGACCCTTACAACCAAACTAACGGACAAACATACTCAATCGATTCAGCATATGCCAACAAACCATATGAGAAAAACTAGACCAGAAAAAGGTCCGAAAGAGAAGAGGGGAATAAATTAAAAGATGGTGAAATACCATGAAGCTTAAGCAGATAAATAACAACAAAAATAGAAAAGAAAAAGAAGAAAAATACCTCAAAATTACAGACTAACTCCGAAAAGTTCCCATTTTAGACTTTGACTTGAACTTTTGAGGTCCAACAGACCTTAATCGAGTGTTCTCGACTGAAAACACTCGACTAAAGTCGATTAAGAACCTCAAATTTTCCCTTTACTCGGACAGGTTCCAGGTTTTGGCTCTATAGGGTTCTTAAATTGATTTGAAAATCGACCAGTTCTAGCAAGATTCGAGCCAGTCCAAGGGCGTTTTAGGCACGAGGGAGGTCAGGTGGATAGCTGGTGTGAGTTTGGGGTTCATTAGATGAACTAGGGTTTTGGGTCCTGAGCTTCGATCAAAGATTCGAAAAAGCCGGGGATGATTCGAGGACAACGGGGTGGGGATTCAGGTTGAGGGTGGTTAGGAGGCTCAGGGGTGTTAATTTGAGGGTCATCGGAGAAGGTGAGGTTTTAGGTTGATTCTGTGATCGATGATTCGAGAAGCTGTGGCGTGATTCGAGGTTAATAGAGTATGGAATCGTGTTGAGGGAGGTTAGGAGGTTCAGGGGTGTTATTTGGGTGGCCGGCGGTGTCGTTCCCGCCGGGTTTCAGGCGAAGGCGTGGGGTGGCAGCTCTAGGGTTTCGAGATGTCGTTTGGTCTGTGGTTTGGGAGACGAAGAAGAGGGGTCGGGAAATGAGGGGGCGTAAGGGGTTTAGGAGTTTGGTATATTGAGATGTGAGATTAATGTGGTCCGTTGGATCAATGAAGATTGACGGCCTGGATAAATTCCCTTAATAGGAACGATGTCGTTTTGTTTTAGTAGGGGAGGGGGCGGTTCGGGGCCACAGGTCGGGTAAGGGGTTACGGGTAAGGGCAGAGTGATCTGGACCGTTGATCAAGTGAGATCAACGGCCCTGATCAGGGCTTCCCCAAAACGATGCCATTTGGGGTGTCTTTGAGATGGACTAGACCGGGGTCGTTTTGGGCCTGTTTGAACGGGCAAAACGGGGTGGGTCTAGGCCCAATCCGATTTTTTTCTTTTTCTTGTTTTTTTTGTTTCTTTTCCTTCTTAAACTAATTTTCCAAATTAAAAACCAAAATCCTACATTGATTTATAAATCAAATTAACTTATAAAAATGCTAAGTAGTTATCACACATAATTGACTAACAAATGGGAAAACAAAATCGCACAATCGGACATCAAATGCTAAAAATGCACAGTACATAATTTTTGTGATTTTCGTTCTCGCAAAGCCAAAATTGTTTTAATTAATTCCTAATTGTAACATTAAATCCTAAATGCATAGGCAACAAATATTTTTGTATTTTTCATTAATTAAAATAGAATAAACATTGACAGACAAAAATGCGAATAATTATCTAAAAATGCCACGCAAATCCTCAAAATTTGGACACAAAGGAAAATTATTTTATCTTGAATTTTTGGGAGTGGTTCTCATAGGGAAAAAAATCACGTGCTCACAGCTGCCCCTCTTTGTCTGAAAACACAAAGAATTTTCGTACAAAGATAAAGTAAGCGGATACGAGCAATTTTTGCCCGTTGGAATACTCCGTGTGAAGCATTTTTTTTTTTGAAAAGATTTTAACTGATCCTTTGCTTCAAAGGTTTCCTACATATCCCTGGCTAAAAGGGAATCAGGTCAATGTAGTTCCGGAAGTTTCGGTAGCTGGGACTACCATGGGACTGCCTTTTGTTGTTACTGCTGTTGCTGCTGATGTTACCACTTACTGACCTCCTTATTACACCTTGATGAAAGATAAAGAAGTTATACTAAGCTATGATCTATGAATTACAAAGATTTATTCTCAAACTTGGTCATGTGACTATTGCTGCCTTGTTGCCTTGTGTTTCCTCTGGTATTTCTTTCTTCTGATTTGACTTGTATTCTCCCTTGATTGCCGATCTCGAACTGCTTATTTCCTTCTTGTGAGCTTCGCATTATTTTTCCTTCGAATATTGAACTGCCTTCCTCTGCTGGGGATTTTTGTTGTTTTCCTCTGCTTTACTGACTTCAACAACAATTACTTCTTAAAATATAACACCTCTATTCTCCAGGAAGGCTCCTGACTTCAATAACTTCTTAAAGATAACACCTCTATTCTCCAGGCGGGCTCCTGACTTCAACCACTTCCTAAAACTATAACACCTCTATTCTCCAGGCGGGCTCCTGACTTCAACAACTTCTTAAAAATATAACACCTCTATTCTCCAGGCGGGTTCCTGACTTCAACAACTTCTTAAAAAATATAACACCTCTATTCTATAGGCGGGCTCCTGACTCCTTCAACTTTAAAATATAACAACCTCCATTCGACAGGCGGGCTCCTGACTTCTTCGACTTAAAATTAACAACCTTCATTCTATAGGCGGGCCTCTGACCTCAACTTCGACTCAAAACATAATAACTCCATTCTCCAAGCGGGCTCCTGACCTCAACTACTTCTTAAAAATATAGCACCTCCATTCTCCATGTGGGTTCCTGACTTCGATAAACAATTTAAAGATAATACCTCCATTATCCAGGCGGGCTCCTGACTTCAACTACGACTTAAAATATAATACCTCCATTCTCCAGGCAGGCTCCTGACTTCAACTACGACTTAAATAATAATACCTTCATTCTCTAGGCGGGCTCCTGACTTCAACTAACTTTAAAATGTAAGACCTCCATTCTTCGGGCGGGCTCCTGACTTCAATAACTTTAAAATGTAACACCTCTGTTCATCAGGCGGGCTCCTAACTTCAATAAACTTTAAAATGTAACACCTCCGTTCTTCACGCGGGCTCCAAACTTCAACAGCTTCTTAAAAATATAGTACTTCTATGTTTTAGGCAGGCTACTGATTTCAATAGCTTCTTAAAAATATGACTCCTCAATTTTTCAGGCGGGTTCCTGACTTCAACTACTTCTTAAACAATGCGTTTTATTGTTGTTGTTCCTTCCTGCCGCCCGAACCATTTTCCTTCTAACTTGAATCATCCTCTTTCAGAACTGCTTCCCTCAAAACTGGTGTCTTATTCCTATGAAAACTGCTAGGGATAACACCGGTGTTTCATTCAAAATATGTTATTTTCCTTCTTTAAACACTACTTCCTTTAAAGCTGGCGATTTCCTTTCACTGGAACTACTTCCTTCAAACTGGTGTTTTCACTTCTGTCGGGGATAGCACTGCTGGGGAATTATCTTCCTTCTTTAAGACTAGTTACTTTCCTCTTTTTAACAATGGTGGGGATGGCATTGATTCAGAGACCACTACCCTTAAAACTCGGATTATCTTGCTTCTTCCAAGATTGCTTTCTTTAAAATTTGTATTGCCTTCTCCCGTACACTTCTGGGGATTCCACTTCCTTCAAAACTTGTGTTATCTTCCATCTTCCCCAAGTGGGTATCTTATTTCAAGAAAATTTTCGCAATGAGAGAAAATTTTCTGCCCCAGTTTGATAATCTTCTTTGTGGCCATGTCATCCCGCTGTCAATAACATTTCCTTTCCGTGTTTCAAATCAAAGAAAAATTTGTTAGTTTAAAACGTGGTGAGTGGTCGTGCCACTCCTACTGGGGATGGTTTTTCCCTTCTTCCTTTCCCTGCTTTGCGCTTTATTACAAAACTTGCAGGGGATGATATTATTTGCTGGGGATGATATTCCTGTCGGGGATGGTTTTTCTTTTCTCTTCCTTCCCCGCTCTGTGTTGTCCGACCATCGCGGAACTTGGTCGATAATCTGTTGGAGTTATTCCTGCACTTCGCAAATCTGCTGGGGATCCTCTTGGAATTTGATCCATAACTTTTCAACTGTTGTTTTTTCCATTTTTCTCAAACTTCCCCTGGAAATTCGGTCCTTTTGGAATCTAGACCCATTCATCATTTGGTCTTGCGACAAACTTCGTTTCGCTTTGTTGCCTTATCTTTGGCCCATCCTATCCGCATTGTGTTTTTGCACCATCTTGGCAACTGGTAATAAGCTCTGAAAATCCTTTTCAAAAACAAACTGATGAGGAGATAAAATCTTTAGACCAAGAAATGAAAAAGTGATGATTTCAAAAGATAGAAAAAGAAGAAAACTTTCTGAACAAATGCTGGGGAAAAGGAAAGAAAAGAACTTATCTGAATGATATAACCGATCCCAACGATCATGTCGTGCATTCCGGATTAATCCACCTAGTCTACTTGTATCAATCAATCTTTCGAACGGCCTCAACTTGTTGGGGATAAACAGGCACTCAACTCTTTGCCAAATGCGGATCCTTTCCGCCAATCTTGTCTTGTCGCCTCATAGTGCCCTTTGAGGGGTTTTCACTGATAAGACTCTCTTATTTCTCTCAACTCCCGTCGCCTTATGGTGCCTGTGAAGGTTTTCATCGATAAGACTCTCTCATTTCTCTCAACTCTCGTCGCCTTATGGTGCCTATAAAGGTTTTCACCGATAAGACTCTCTCATTTTATTTTTTCCAGTTGGAGATCGGAGTGTTACCGATATGACTCTCTCTTCTGGGCATTCTTTCGGCTACCAATTCATTTCGATCTTATGATCCTCTTCTCTGCTAGGGATCAGAGTGTTATTCCCGACTTCCGTTTGCATGACTTGGCACTTCTCGGATACTGATCGGGAGGTCTTTTTTGGACATCAATATGGGTTTTTGTGTATGGCTAAAAGAAAAAGGGTAAAAGGTTCAAAATAATTTTGATGGGTAAAATAGTACAACTCTTGGAATCAAACTTCCTTTACAAATTCTGCCTCAGTTTCTTGCTTGGGGATTTTTATTATTATTTTTTCTTTTTGCACTATGACCGAGCCGTGAGGCACCTACGTATCCTTTTTGAGGAATCAGGTCAAACGTAGTTCCCAATTCCTTTGTTTTTCTTGTGATTTTTCTTTTTGTCTTTAATATCATTATTTTTCTCTTCTCTTTTCTTTTCATTTTCATTACTGATTCCAAAAGAGGGGTATGAAAGAATAAATAAGGCTCAAAGGGGGAAGAAAAGGTTAAAGTGTTTGGATAGAAGAAAGAATTGCCTCAATCATTTCATTCTCTGATAAGTGCCAAGTACAAACAAACAACAATTACAATCAAAAGAAATCATACATAATATCTCTTAACTGCATCCGAATTGATAGCCATGTCGACGCATTTCCCTTCGATATCTATTAAACATAAAGCGCCATCGGATAACACTCGGGTCACAATAAACGGCCCTTGCCAATTCGGGGCAAACTTGCCCTTTGCTTCAGCCTGTTGTGGCGTGATTCGTTTCAACACCTGCTGCCCCACTTCAAATTTTCTAGGGCGCACCTTCTTGTTGTAGGCTCTTGCTATTCTCCTTTGATACAATTGGCCATGGCATCCTACTGCCAAACTCTTTTCATCAATCAAGTTCAACTGCTCCAATCGGGCTTTGACCCATTTATCGTCATCAATCCCAGCCTCAGCGATAATCCGAAGGTATGGAATTTCAACTTCTACCGGTATTACTGCTTCAGTTCCGTATACCAACAAATAAGGAGTTGCCCTATTGAAGTACGGACAGTAGTGCGATAACCCAACAATGCAAATGGTAATTTCTCATGCCATTGTCTGGATCCTTCTATCATCTTCCTCAGTATCTTCTTTATGTTCTTGTTGGCCGCCTCGACCGCTCTATTCGCCTTGGGACGATATGGTGTGGAATTACGGTGTGTAATCTTGAACTGTTGACACACTTCTTTCATTAAACCGCTGTTAAGATTAGCACCATTGTCCGTGATGATCACATTTGGGATCCCGAATCTACAGATGATATGGGAATGAACAAAATCTACCACTGCCTTCTTGGTTACCGACTTGAAAGTCTTAGCTTCAACCCACTTAGTAAAATAATCGATGGTCACCGGAATGAACCTATGACCGTTGGTAGCTGCCTGCTCAATTGGCCCAATGAGATCCATGCCTCAGGCAACAAATCGCCATGGTGCTGACATTATATGCAATTCTGTCGGTGGAGAATGAATCAGATCTCCGTGTATCTAACACTGATGGCACTTGCGCACGAAACTGATACAATCACGCTCGATAGTGATCCAATAGTACCCTGCTCGAAGAATCTTCTCTGCCAATACATATCCGCTCATATGTGGCCCACAAACTCCAGCATGTACCTCTGTGAAAACTGTCGTGGCTTGACTAGCATCTATACATCTCAGCAATCCCAAATCTGGTGTTTTTTTGTACAACACTCCCTCACTGAGGAAAAATCCATTTGCCAATCGCCGAATGGCTCTCTTTTGATCTCGGTGGCCTGTTCCGGGTATATCCTCATCCTGAGGTATTCCTTGACATCATAAAACCATGGCTCGCCATCTATTTCTTCCTCTATCATGTTGCAATAACCATGTTGATCACGAACCTGGATATGCAACGGGTCAAAATGAATTTTGTCTAGGTGGTGCAACATCGATGCTAAGGTGACCAAAGCATCGACAACCTCATTATGAACTCTTGGGATGTGTCTGAACTCCACTGATCGAAATCGCTTGGTCGGATCGTGCTAACATTGTGGATATGGTATGAGCTTCAAATCCCTTGTTTCCCATTCACCCTGAATCTGATGCACCAGGAGGTCCGAGTCCCCCAAGACCAAGACGTCCTGGACATCCATGTCTGCAGCTAACCGTAAACCCAAAATGCATGCCTCATATTCAGCCATGTTATTGGTACAATAGAAACGTAGTTGTGCCGTAACAGGATAATGATGTCCTGTTTTAGAAATAATTACGACTCCTATTCCAACTCCTTTCGCATTTGCGGCTCCATCAAAGAAGAGCTTCCAACCTGGTTCCTCAGATAATTCCAACTCATCTACAT
This sequence comes from Nicotiana tabacum, assembly GCF_000715075.1. Classification (NCBI taxonomy): domain Eukaryota; kingdom Viridiplantae; phylum Streptophyta; class Magnoliopsida; order Solanales; family Solanaceae; genus Nicotiana; species Nicotiana tabacum. The sequence goes on from NC_134082.1 coordinate 24,517,955, forward strand.
GCATCACTTCTTCATCAGGAAAATACGTCCTCAAGTGCTCGTATTCTTCATCAACAGGATTTTCAGCCAAGTGATCAGCCAATGCTTGGGCCTTCATGGCCGTCCTCGTCACATAGACGATGTCGAATTTTGTGAGTAATATCTACCATTTCGCCAATCTTCCTGTGGGCATAGGCTTCTGAAAAATATACTTCAGTGGATCTAAGCGTGATATGATATAAGTAGTATATGATGACAGATAATGCTTCAATTTCTAGTCCACCCAAGTTAGGGCGCAACACGTCTTCTCAAGTTGAGTGTACTTAACCTCATAGACCGTAAACTTATTACTGAGATAATAGATGGCTTGCTCCTTCCTTCCTGTGATATTATGTTGCCCCAGTACGCAACCAAATAAATTCTACAGTACCGTTAGATAGAGAATCAACGGTCTTCCTAGTTCAGGTGGGACCAACACAGGTGGGTTTGATAAATACCCCTTCATTTGGTCGAAGGCTTCCTGACATTCTACCGTCCATTTTACCGCAGCATCTTTCTTCAGTAGCAGAAAAATGGGTTCACAAGTCACCGTGAGTTGAGTGATGAACCTGCTGATATAATTCAACCTTCCCAACAGACTCATTACTTCTGTTTTGTTCTTCGGCGGTGGCAATTCCTGGATGGATTTGATTTTTGACGCGTCCAACTCAATGCCTCGCCGACTGACAATGAATCCCAACAACTTTCCAGATGGAACACCAAATGCACATTTGGCCAGGTTAAGCTTAATGTCGTACCTTCGAAGTCTTTGGAAAAACTTCCTTAGGTCTGCCACGTGGTCTTCCTGACGCTTAGATTTTATGATCACATCATCTACGTATACCTCAATCTCTTTGTGTATCATGTCATGAAACACCATAGTCATTGCTCTCATGTACGTTGCCCCAGCGTTCTTCAAGCCAAAAGGCATTACCCGGTAGCAATAAGTCCCCCACGGCGTAATGAATGTCGTTTGTTCCGCATCTTCTTCATCCATCAGAATCTGATGATACCCAGCATAGCAATCTACAAAATACCCGATCTCACGTCCGGCACAATTATCGATCAAGATATGGATGTTGGGTAATGGAAAGTTGTCCTTGGGGCTTGCCTTGTTCAGATTGCGGTAATCGACACACACCCTGATCTTCCCATCATTCTTCGGCACTAGCACCACATTAGCCAACCAATCAGGATATCGATTGACCCGAATAACCTTTGCTTGTAGCTGCTTGGTTACTTCCTCTTTAATCTTCACACTCATGTCTGTTTTGAACTTCCTCAATTTCTGCTTGACGGGAGGGCATACCGGGTTAATGGGCAATTTGTGAACCACTAAACTCGTGCTTAACCCCGGCATGTCATCATGCGACCATGCAAAAACGTCTTTGAACTCAATAAGTGCTTTGATTAGTTCTTCCCTGATATTCGGTGCAATGTGGATGCTTATTTTAGTTTCCCTGATATCATCTTCATCCCTAAATTGATGGCTTCTGTGTCATTTAAGTTGGGCTTGGATTTCTCTTCAAACTGGCTTAACTCTTTGTTTATCTCTTCGAAGGATTCATCCTCATCGTATTCCGATTCATCATTATAATCGACCTCTTGTACAATTAGTTTGGAATCAGATTGATTTTTTAGACTGGGTTGAAGATCTGTTGTGCATGCCATGTCATTAGAACCAATATAAAGAAAACTGTTCAGAAAGAGAAAAGAAGAAAACAAAATTAGAACAAAATAAGAAGAAAAAGGCTTTCACTTTATTAAAATATGGAATAACAGAGGTTCATATTTTGCCGAATACAAAACAAAACTGGATTACAACCCTGGAATAATCCAAAAACAAGAAAGAAAATCTAGAGCCTACTACCAAGACTCCCTCCGGGTAGGAAGAGAAGTAGCTGAAAATTGTTCACATTGGCCCTAGGCCCTACAAACTGTATATCTGCCCTACTGGAACCTTCTCCATCTTCTATCACATTGACGTCGGCGAACAGCCTTTCAAAACCCTCATTCAAATCTCCATCTGGCCCAATCAGTGGTCCGAGAACTGTCGGGACCGACAACTTTCTAATACCTGCTCTGACAAATGATCTGGATAGGCGCGGTATTGGCTTAGGAAGGACCCAGACCCTTTTCTTCAACTTGTGGGCCCGCCTAACATCCGCCGTTGTAGGCTTGAACCCCAACCCAAAGGTGTCCAGACTTTTGGACAAAGAAACTGGCTGAACAATACCCTGAAGATCAGCCCCTAAACCTTTGCCTGGCACAAACCCGTTCTTCAACATCTCCGAGGCTACCATGACAGTCGCAGCTGCGATCCTGGGAAGTGGAAGGTCCTCGCCTTCAAAAATTTTATCCACTGAAACCGTATCGAAAACTTGGTAAACCCATGGTTCCTTATCATTATCAGTCTCTATGAAGGGCACAATGGCATCACTTACGGCGCTTGCATTGTCTTCCCCATGTACTATGATCTCTTGTCTATCCTACTCGAATTTGACCATCTGATGTAATGTAGAAGGCACTGCTTTGGCGGCGTGGATCCAGGGTTGCCCCAATAGAAGATTATATGACACTGCCACATCTAACACTTGAAACTCCATGGTGAACTCGACTGGACCAATGGTCAATCCTAGTATGATATCACCCACCGTGTCTGTACCACCACCGTCAAACCCTCGAACATAGATGATGTTCTTGTGAATCCTATCACTATCGACCTTCAGTTTGTTCAATGTGTCCAAAGGACAGATATTGGCACTGGACCCATTATCAATCAGTACTCGAGTGACTACCGAGTCTTCGCACTTCACGGTCAGATAAAGGGCTCTATTATGTTCTGTACCCTCAATGGGCAACTCGTCATCTGAAAAAGTGACCCTGTTGACCTCGAAAATCTTGTTTGCTATTTTCTCTAGATGATTCACATAGATCTTATCCGGAACATGGGCTTCGTTCAGGATTTTCATCAATGCCTGGCGATGCTCATCTGAATGGATCAACAACGATAACAATGAGATCTGTGCCGGGGTCTTCCTCAATTGCTCCACAATGGAGTAATCTTGTGCCTTCATTTTCTTTAAAAATTCTTCAGCCTCTTCCTCAGTAACTGGATTCTTCATCGCTACTGGATTGGCCCTATTTAACTTTGCGGGAGCGAAATAGCTTCCGGAACGAGTTAACCCCTGTGCCTCACATGTTTCTTCCACAACCTCCTTCCCCTTATGCATTACCATTACTTGACTGTAGCTCCACGGCACAGCTTTTTCGCTGATTATCGACAACTGCATTACTGGCCTGATAACAACTGGTCCTATGTATGCCCCCCTTCACGGCTACTGGCTTGCTTGATATCCCTTGCACCGTTACTTTGACCGGCTCTGGATTCTTGGCCACATTAGACGAACTCTTCCCCATCGCCACCACTGGCTTGTCTTCTACCCTTTCCAACTGTACTACCGCTTTTTCACTGATCAACTTTTCTTTTGGACTGGCACGGATCATCATTACCGTTTGTGAGGGCTTCTTGAGCTTCCCTCCTTCGTGCACTAGTTCGATCATGTGGGCTTCATGGTGTGCCGGCAACGGGTTCTGATTGATGTTAGGTGCCTCTGGCTCCTGGAGGTGGAGGTGGATATGCATTTTGGGGAGCCAGCGCACGCCATTACGGGCGAGCCGGGGGCTGGGTGTAAGTTTGGGCGTGATGGACAGAGAAATACGAATCTTGTGGTGGACAGTAGGGTTGTGGAGGGTCATATGGGATGTGTGGGTAATTTGAGTGATGGGGTCTAGGTTGGTAGTGAGGTGGGGGATCTCTGGATCTGGACCAAGCACCTGCCTCGACTGTTGCGACGTCTTCCCTTTTCTTCTTTCCGAGCGCACCTCCCATGCCGCTCTGGATGGCCTGAGTGGTTGCTTTAATCGCTGAATAACTCAGGATTTTGTTGGACTTAAGTCTCTCTTCAATAATACCGCCCATTTTTACTACTTCGTTGAAAGATTTGCCAACTGACGTTACCAAGTACCCTAAGTAAGTTGGCTCCAGAGTCCGCAGAAAGTAGTCCGCCATTTCCCCCTCTCTCATCGGAGGATCAACTCTTGCCGCCTGCTCTCTCCAGCGGAACCCGAATTCTTGGAAGCCTTCCCCGGGCTTCTTCTCAAGTTTCAGCAATGTTTGACGGTCAGGGACGATCTCAAGGTTGTACTGGAAGTGACCTGCGAATGCTTGTGCTAGATCGTCCCAGGTGTACCACCTGCTCGGATCCTGTCTTATGTACCATTCCAGTGTAGACCCACTTAGACTTTGACCAAAGTAAGTTATTCGCAGCTCATCTTTACCACCTGCTCCTCCCATCTTGCTGCAAAAACCACGCAGATGTTCCATTGGATCACCGTGCCCCTCGTATAGATCAAACTTTGGCATCTTGAACCCTGCCGACAATTGAATGTCGGGGAATGGGCACGGATATTTGTAGTCCACACTGACTTGGTTGCCTAATCCATGGATATTCCTGAATGACTGCTCCAGGCTTTTAAACTTTCGAAGCACTTCGTCTTGCTCTGGGCTCTTAGCCGGCTTTTCAGTCTCTACCGGGATCTCGAAGTGAGTGTTATAAGTATGAGGCTCGGGTGCTTTGAATGTTGGTTCAGGGGGGTAATATTGGTTATCGTGAGCCTGAAACAATGGCTCGCTGGATGATCTTTGCAACGTGGCTGGTGGGGGTGTCACAAAAACTGGAACATTTGGTGGAGGAGGGTTCTGATTGGGTTGTGAAGCTTGGGGATCATAGGCATTTCTTCCCTGATAGTATTGGTGACTGGGGAAGCTTGTCGAAGGGCCATGGGGAGGGTATTCCGGCGTGTGTCTTGGTTGGAGAGTGGGAATAACGGGAGGGTTAGGCACTTTTTGTACCCTAGCTAAGGCCAGCTACATTTCTTTCATCTTCTGTCTCATCTTATCCATTTCCTCCTTCAACATTTGATTCTCCGTCCTTTCATCCTCGACACTTTGGTCTGAACTAGTCATGCTTTTTTAGTACGGGACCTTTGGATCTTTTTTGGTAATGGTAATCTGCCAGAACGTTCTAACAAACTAACTGGTTCGAAATATCTGGATTAACAACAAATTTGTTAGCGTTAGAGTTTTAACACATATTGCAATTTTACGTTGGGGGATGCAATGTTCCTAGGCAGTTTAACCATTTCTAACATGTCTTTGCCTCGACCGCATGCGTCATTCCGGCTTACTTTGTTCGTGCCTCGTTTAAGTGTTTCTGAAACTTTCTTTATCTCTCTTTTTATTTCTTTCTTTTCCTTTCTTTTATTCACTTTGCATTTTATCTTTTTCTTTTTAGTGGTGGTCGAATCTTATTTGGATTGCCTACGTATCATACCCCCGCATGAATCAGACCGGGCGTAGTTCTGCCCTATAAGTGCGAAAAGCAAAAAGATAATTTTTGGAAATTTTCGATTTTTTATAAATAGACTTTCCATTACAAACCAGACGCTTCTTGGAAAGGAAAATAACAGACTCGAAACCAAACCAAGTACGAATTAAATAACTACTAACATACTCTGATGCGAAATAAAGACAGAATCTAACAGACAACAGACTCTAAGAAAAAAAATGCATATTCAAACTATGAACACATTAAAGTTTTAAATTTGGGTGCCTGCGAGGCGTCATTCTACCTCGCCGCGGGTTTAGGTGCAAGGTTCCTTTCCAGCTGTTCCAATTCATACGTGATGTGCTTCACAAATATCATCACTGCCGAGAAGAAGGTAGTACGGGTCATGTTTTCACACTCCTGGCATTTCCTGGTAATAGCACGAGCAATAGTCAGAATCTTGTTCCTGGTTCAGTCTTTCTCTAGGAGTAGGCATTCCATCTGATCCCCTCTAGCCTTCAAAACCCAAGAATCATGCAGATGTTGTTTTCGTAACTGCTGTATTTCATATTCCATCGAGGCCATTAGATTATAGCAGTGTTTACTCTCGGTTTCAAAAGCCTTGGCTTGTTTAGCCGCCTCGCTCTCTAGGGTGGTCACCTTCTTTTTTAGACTGACAATGGACTTTTCATGATCTTTCCTTGCCTGCTGTAAGTACTGTGTGCGCTCTTTTGTTCTTTTTGCCCATTGCGCCTGGAGTTGTGCTATGGTATCCTCGGATTTCTTCAAATCATCCCGGAACTCACCGATTTCCTTTTTCAATCCTTTTATTAAATGCTCATCCGACCGACTCCTTTGTTGTTTGTCAGCATCTCTCCGCATTTGTCGGATTTGGGCTCTCAGCGCCTCATTTTCTTGGGCCAATTTGCTCTATTCTCCCCGGTCGGCATCAACTTGAGGACTATTTTCAAATTCCAGATCTCTAATCTATTGCCTCAGCTTGCCTATTTCTGCCCTATAACTCTCTTCTTTAGCCAACAACTCCCACTGTTCTTGCGACGCTTGGACGAACTCCTGGAGGTGGGGCCTTTTGGTTGGTCTCCCAAACTAGATTTCTTTCCTAAACCAACCAAGGTATCCCGGCGAAACTTCACCCTTGGACCGATCGCGTACACATGTATTGGCTGTTAAGTATTAACACTCGCTCTAAATTTGTCGGACTGCTGCTTCAGGAAACTGTCTGTTGGGCCCAATCTCGACTACTTTGCCACTAAGATCTTCATCTTTCGGAACTATTTGGCATCTCCCCAACTGTCTCAAGACTCGATACGGGGCATGGGGCTGAATACTCCGGAGCCCCATCAAAAGGAAATGGGGTCCAGTGGCTGGCATATATATGATTTCATCCACAGGCAACCATCCTAGTGTCCACTATATTTGGCTACCAGTGAGGGTCTGAAAGAATGATGTCCACGCCGTAACTCCCTCGGGTACTCTGCCCTTTTGATTCTTGTGTAAACTCTTCTATGCAAGTTTTCTTCGAGGAACCATAACTCAAGAGCTGGGAACGGTGGCAGAGATGCTCAGTCATCCATATTTGTAGCAACAAGTTACACCCCTCGAAAAAGTTCCCTCTGGCTTTGCAAGCTGTGAGAGCTCGGAAGATATCAGATACTATCATAGGTGCAAGAATGCTTTTATCTTGAATGAGCAAGGTACTGACGACCCCAGCTATTTTCAGATCAATGTTTCCGTCTTTCCTTGGAAATACCAAAAGGCCTAAAAAGGTTATCATAAAATCCACTCGTCTATGTTTGTCCCATTTCTGACGGTTGCTTTTGCTGCATAACTTGTTACCCGGGTTGTTGAATCCTCCGACATGACCGTATCTATCGTATATGAAGCGCGGATTACAAAAACCTGCGGCCAAATTTGGGTTATGAACCGTCCTGGGTATCTTTAACGAATCCAAAAACCGATGCGCAGTGACAGCTCTTGGAGCAACCAGGTATTTTTGCCCCAACGGAACTTCAGCATTTCCAATGTACCCGGCTATTTCCTCCAAAGTCGGAGTGAGTTCGAAATCGGAGAAGTGGAAGACATTGTGTGCTGGGTCCCAGCAGGTGACCAAAGCTCTTATGATATCCCCCCGAAGATGGATTTCCAATAAACCCATAAGACCTTTTAGATATTTCTTGACCTCATCTTGCCCTTCACCATCTAAATCATCCCACCATAGCCGCAACTTGAAAGGGATTTTAATCATTATTGAAAAAGGTTCATTTTGCATCGTGCTCATCCTGCACATTTATTAAGGTGATTAAGAAATAAAATTTATTTGACTCAACAAATTGACTATTTTTTTATTTTTCACAGATTAAAAGGAAGATCCGGCTCCGCACACGGCTTTTCAGCACTTTGACAACGAAGATTTTAAAGCTGGGCGAGTCAACCGGTCAAAAATCCAAAAATGACTAAAAGTGGCCGTTTATGCAAAGTCAGTCTTCCGGCGTCCCTTTCGGGAACATTCGGCTATTTTGACAAAAACGGCGTCACCCGACTTATTTATGACGAAACTTAAATTTTTTTGACATTTTCTGGGTATTTTGCAAAAAAAAAGGGAGGTTGGACCCGATGAGGGTTGCCTACGTATCCCGCACCCTGTGAGAATCAAACCGGCGTAGTTCGGGTCAATAAAACAAACTTCTTTTTGAAAACAAGACTCTTTTCATTGGCAAATAAAACATATATTTTTCTTTTTTTTCCATTTTCTCATAAATTCGACAGAGTTTCGACTCTATTTGGACATTGGTTTTTTTCGAAAACAGGCGATTAACTCTCCTTAACCCTCATACTGTTATTTCGCTTTCCTCAAAAAGTCGGTCAGCATGCAAGTACGAAGCAAATAAATGCACAAGTAGCAAGTAAGATGCATCAGGATGGTCATTTCCATTTTTTGGTATACCCGTCCTAGACAAACCCAACCCCTGTGTTGAGCCTCCAAAGTCAAATGCACGTGGTGCAAACAAACGTTCCTACTAGGGATCCGGCATGAATCTGAGTTATTCTAGGTTCATAATCTGGGTATTTGTTCTAGACTGTGTACCCGAGCGGACAACTCGAGTCGAGGAGGGGGCTACGTACCGGGAACCAAAAGGCCATCCGGCTTAGTAACTTGTCCGACCTCTTTCTTATTTCAGGTATGACACTAATAGAATAGGGAGTCTCAACCAGCAAGCACATCCCCGGAGGTAAGAAGAGAAGGGTTTCTGCACAGTTTATATACAGTTCAGATAATATCAAAGCGGTAAAAGCAGCATTTAGCACATTAGGCCCAAACATGTAAAAATCAGATAATAAACAAAGCCAAATATAATAATTTATCTATGCTCGAATTCTAAACCCTGAACCAGAGATTATGGGTTCGCTCCCCAGTAGAGTCGCCAGAGCTGTCACACCTCCCTTTTCACCTACACCCTACAGAGGGGCGGAAAGGGAGTTTTTTCTAATTAAAGGACAATCGAAACAAGATTTATTATTAAAGGATCAGAGTCGCCATTTGGGAGATTTATGGTGTCCCAAGTCAACGGTTGAATCCCGAATCGAGGAAAATATTGACTCTGTTATCGACACATTTCGACTCCGTCGAGATTTGGATTTGGGTCAAATAGATGTGCACCCGAGTTTCAGAAAGTAAATTATTAAAAGCTTGCCTGAAGTGACTAGTGCGTTATTATTTTGGGAAAGCCATGAAATTCGCTAAACGGCCCATCTAGAAATCTAAGCAATCAATATATACATTTAACGAGGGCCCCGTGATTTATTTATTTTGTTCAGCGAGGCTCCTCTCATTTTTATTTTAAAAGGGCAAACTTAAAGCAATCTATAATTTTCTACTTTATTTGTCTCTAAAAAATAAAAAAATAAAAAAAGGAAAAGTCCTAATTAATTACTATTACAAAATCGGGCATCAAGTTCAAGTCCGGATCCAAACGAAAGGATGAACCTTTTAATTTGAATCCACTACCTAACTTAAAATCCCGGTCCATCATTTAGTGCTAACGCGCCAATTGCCATATCAGTATTGGGCCCAAAGAGCCCCAGCCATAAAATTCGTGCAGGCCAACCGTGAATTTTCAGTGGCCCAAAGTGGGCCTAGGACTAGCCTAGTACAAATGAACAGGACCAGGCCGAGAAGATCGCGGGATAAGCATTTGCACACCACAATAACTCCAACTCTCCAGAGCGTGTTTACCAAATAGTAAAAAAATACTACGACGTACGCTCATTCAAATTAACTACTAATTCATATCCAATTATCATGACCAATTTGTTTAGTCAGTGCTAGTGGTGCCTGCTTATTTTAAACAAGTTACTGATGATGCCTACTGATATTACTAGCCTAAACTGTTGATGCCTACTGATATTAAGTTTAACTCGAAATCAAACTTGATGACCCATCATACACTTGCAATCCCAATCATGTTTCTGAATTTGATTTTTTAACAGAATAGTGCTATACTAATGTGAGCACTATCTATACTAAAGTGGTTGCTAGATAACCATGAATTCAAGTAGTCCCAAAACAAACCAGCGCACATTCGAACATTCTGATGCTTCTGTTTCTAATTAAATTACTGTCCCTAACTAGTTGCCTACTTTGACATGAATCACTTATAGCAGAACAAATCAAGAGTTCAAATAACTTCATCTAGTACTAATTGTTATGGTAAAGCAAACTGATAACCTAACAGCTCGAATTTGTAAGCTAATCAGCATGTCAACATGAGCATAACAGTTCAATAGCTCTTAATTACAATCCGCGTGTATCCACTATTCACATAATACAAAACACATAATCAATATCGACTAGGTATAATTAACTAACAATTAATCCAATTGTAAACAACAGGAAGCCTACAAATGAACACAAATCTGTGAATATTTTCATTTTTCCAACTTCAAGGAGCTACATCAAGGCGATTCGAAAAGTGTACCTGGAATTGCAAATAGAAATAAAGTAGAAGAGAGATCAGCAACAGCAGTAATACGAGCAGCAATACAACAACAGTTGGGAGTTCCAAACAGCTACCGACACAGCCTAGAAAGTTTGTAAAAGACCAAACAGCAGCAACCAATATCACCACAAACAAACTCAACCAAGCGTATATTAAACCCGAAACTAAACCAATAGACCACTGAACCACTTAAGCAATCAAAGGGAATCAGATTCACTGTCCAGGATTCGAGTTACTCCTACAGATGCAATGAAAACCATATCTTTCTTTTTTGTTTTCTCTTTTTAAACTCTCCAGCACTCTCTTCAGATTTTCAGAAAAATCCCCCTTTCTGTCTAAAAATGACTCTATATATAACCCCCCCAAAGCAGGCCTGCCCCCCTCAACTCTCAAAAGCACTTTAGGCATAATTTTTAAACTAATTCTGCCCATCATCTCTCAAACCCCACTATATTATGTTTTCCCTCTTTTTAATTCATTTGTTCCCCACTAAACTTCTTTTTGTTTATTAATCCCACGCGGGTATGGGCAGCCTATTTTTCTATATCAAGTCCTTGTGACCCTCCCCATACCATTATGTTGTGTTTCCCACTAACACATTAGATTAAGCGTTAATTAAGTGCTTTAGTGTCAGCCCACTTAGCAAAACCATTTTGCTAAACCTTTAAACCCCAAATTACTCTCCTAAAGTTCCTGAAATTACTGTCCTACCCAATCCCTTTCACTCTGCATTGAACCTTTCAACTCTAACCTATTCAAACCTACCAACTAACTAAGCTGAATCCAACAAACTACAATAGCTATAACCAATTCAACTTATCTAATTCAATCAGTAATTCAAACTAGAACTCAGGTCAGATCAAATAGCATAAAAATAAAGACCAATGCATTTTAACAAAATCACATTGATCTACCAAGGTCAAATTTCAGACCATGATTGACACAGATACATGGGAATGACTAACAATGTTCACAATTCTAAATCAAACGAAATGAATGAAACACTGGCACATACTGGATGAACATAACTAAAGTTATATGTAAAATGATGAACAACAAAACAAACAAGGAATCAGACATCACAGAAAGTGAGATCATTTGAATTAGTAATACTAGTAACCAATTACAAGACTAGACACAGTTTTTGTGCAAGAACATTACGGGCACTGACCCTTACAACCAAACTAACGGACAAACATACTCAATCGATTCAGCATATGCCAACCAACCATATGAGAAAAACTGGACCAGAAAAAGGTCCGAAAGAGAAGAGAGGAATAAATTAAAAGATGGTGAAATACCATGAAGCTTAAGCAGATAAATAACAACAAAAATAGAAAAGAAAAAGAAGAAAAATACCTCAAAATTACAGGCTAACTCCGAATAGCTCCCATTTTTGACTTCGACTCGAACTTTTGAGGTCCAAACGGACCTTAATCGAGTGTTCTCGACTGAAAACACTCGACTAAAGTCGATTAAGAACCTCAAATTTTCCCGTTACTCGGATAGGTTCCAGGTTTTGGCTCTCTCAGGTTCTTCAATTGATTTGAAATTCGACCAGTTCTAGCAAGATTCGAGCAAGACCAAGGGCGTTTTAGGCACGAGGGAGGTCAGGTGGATAGCTGGTGTGAGTTTGGGGTTCATTAGATGAACTAAGGTTTTGGGTCCTGAGCTTCGATCGAAGATTCGAAAAAGTCGGGGATGATTCGAGGACAACGGAGTGGGGATTTAGGTTGAGGGTGGTTAGGAGGCTCAGAGGTGTTAATTTAAGGGTCATCGCAGAAGGTGAGGTTTTAGGTTGATTTTGTGATCGAAGATTCGAGAAGATGTGGCGTGATTCGATGTTAATAGAGTATGGAATCGTGTTGAGGGAGATTAGGAGGTTTAGGGGTGTTATTTGGGTGGCTGGCGGCGGCGTTCCCGCAGGGTTTCAGGCGAAGGCGTGGGGTGGCAGCTCTAGGGTTTCGAGAGGTCGTTTGGTCTGTGGTTTGGGAGACGAAGAAAAGGGGTCGGGAAATGGGGGGGGTAAGGGGTTTAGGAGTTTGGTATGTTGAGATGGTAAGATTAATGTGGTCCGTTGGATCAATGAAGATTGACGGCCTGGATCAATTCCATTAATAGGAACGACGTTGTTTGGTTTTAGTAGGGGATAGGGCGGTTCGGGGCCACGGGTCGGGTATGGGGTTACATGTGAGGGCGGAGTGATCTGGACCGTTGATCAAGTGAGATCAACGGCCCTGATCAGGGCTTCCCCAAAACGATGCCATTTGGGGTGTCTTTGAGATGGACTAGACCGGGGTCGTTTTGGGCCTGTTTGAACAGGCAAAACGGGGTGGGTCTAGGCCCAATCCGATTTTTTTCTTTTTCTTGTTTTATTTGTTTCTTTTCCTTCTTAAACTAATTTTCCAAATTAAAAACCAAAATCCTACATTGATTTATAAATCAAATTAACTTATAAAAATGCTAATTAATTATCAAACATAATTGACTAACAAATGGGAAAACAAAATCGCACAATCGGACATCAAATGCTAAAAATGCACAGTACATCATTTTTGTGATTTTCGTTCTCGCAAATCCAAAATTGTTTTAATTAATTCCTAATTGTAACATTAAATACTAAATGCACAGGCAACGCATATTTTTGTATTTTTCATTAATTAAAATAGAATAAACATTGACAGACAAAAATGCGAATAATTATCTAACAATGCCACGCAAATCCTCAAAAATTGCACACAAAGGAAAATTATTTTATCTCGAATTTTTGGGAGTGGTTCTCATAGGGCAAAAATCACGTGCTCACAGCTGCCCCTCTTTGTCTGAAAACACAAAGAGTTTTCGTGCAAAGATAAAGTGAGCGGATACGAGCGATTTTTGCCCGTTGGAATACTCCGTGTGAAGCTTTTTTTTTTAAAAGATTTTAACCGAACCTTTGCTTCAAAGGTTTTCTACATATCCCTGGCTAAAAGGGAATCAGGTCAATGTAGTTCGGGAATTTTCGGTAGCTGGGACTACTATAGGACTTCCTTTTGCTGTTACTGTTGTTGCTGTTGATATTACCGCTTACAGACCTCCTTATTACACCCTGATGAAAGATAAAGAAGTTATACTAAGCTATGATCTATGAATTACAAAGATTTATTCTCAAACTTGGTCATGTGACTGCTGCTGCCTTGTTGCCTTGTGTTTCCTCTGGTATTTCTTTACTTCTGATTTGACTTGTATTCTCCCTTGATTGCCGATCTCGAACTGCTTATTTCCTTCTTGTGAGCTTCGCATTATTTTTCCTTCGAATCTTGAACTGCCTTCCTCTGCTGGAGATTTTTGTTGTTTCCCGCTGGGGATTTTTTTTGTATTCCTCTGCTTTACTGACTTCAACAACAATTACTTCTTAAAATATAACACCTCCATTCTCCAGGCGGGCTCCTGACTTCAATAACTTCTTAAAGATAACACCTCTATTCTCCAGGCGGGCTCCTGACTTCAACTACTTCTTAAAGATAACACCTCTATTCTCCAGGCGGGCTCCTGACTTCAACCACTTCCTAAAAATATAACACCTCTATTCTCCAGGCGGTTTCCTGACTTCAACAACCTCTTAAAAAATATAACACCTCTATTCTACAAGCGGGCTCCTGACTCCTTCAACTTTAAAATATAACAACCTCCATTCTACAGGCAGGCTCCTTACTTCTTCGACTTAAAATTAACAACCTCCATTCTACAGGCGGGCCTCTGACCTCAACTATGACTCAAATTAGAATACCTCCATTCTCCAGGCGGGCTCCTGACCTCAACTACTTCTTAAAAATATAGCACCTCCATTCTCCAGGCGGGTTCCTGACTTCGATAAACAATTTAAAGATAACACCTCCATTCTCCAGGCAGGCTCCTGACTTCAACTACGACTTAAAAGATAATACCTCCATTCTCCAGGCGGGCTCCTGCCTTCAACTACGACTTAAAAGATAATACCTTCATTCTCTAGGCGGGCTCCTAAATTCAATTAACTTTAAAATGTAACACCTCCATTTCTTCAGGCGGGCTCCTGACTTCAATAACTTTAAAATGTAACACCTCCGTTCTTCAGGCGGGCTCCTGACTACAATAAACTTTAAAATGTAACACCTCCGTTCTTCAGGCGGGCTCCTGACTTCAACAGCTTCTTAAAAATATAGTACCTCTATTTTTCAGGCGGGCTCCTGATTTCAACCGCTTCTTAAAAATATGACTCCTCTATTTTTCAGGCGGGTTCCTAACTTCAACTACTTCTTAAACAATGTGTTTTATTGCTGTTGTTCCTTCCTGCCCCCCGAACCATTTTCCTTCTAACTTGAATCATCCTCTTTCATAACTGCTTCCCTCAAAACTGGTGTCTTATTCCTCTGAAAACTGCTAGGGATAACTCCGGTGTTTTATTCAAAATATGTTATTTTCCTTCTTCAAAGACTACTTCCTTTAAAGCTGGAGCTTTCCTTCCACTGGAACTACTTCCCTCAAACTGGTGTTTTCACTTCTGTCGGGGATAGCACTGCTGGGGAATTATCTTCCTTCTTTAAGACTAGTTACTTTCCTCTTTTTAACAATGGTGGGGATGGCATTGATTCAGAGGCCACTACCCTTAAAACTCGGATTATCTTGCTTCTTCCAAGATTGCTTTCTTTAAAATTTGTATTGCCTTCTCCCGTACACTGCTGGGGATTCCACTTCCTTCAAAACTTATGTTATCTTCCATCTTCTCCTAGTGGGTATCTGATTTCAAGAAAAGTTTCGCAATGAGAGAAAATTTTCTGCCCCAGTTTGATAATCTTCTTTGTGGCCATGTCTTCCCGTTGTCAATAACATTTCCTTTCCCTGCTTCAAATCAAAGAAAAATTTGTTAGTTTAAAACGTGGTAAGTGGTCGTGCCACTCCTGCTGGGGATGGTTTTTCCCTTCTTCCTTTCCCTGCTTTGCGCTTTATTACAAAACTTGTTGGGGATGATAGTCCTGTCGGGGATGGTTTTTCTTTTCTCTTCCTTCCCCGCTCTGTGTTGTCCGACCATCGCGAAACTTGGTCGATAATCTGTCGGAGTTATTCCTGCACTTCGCAAATCTGCTGGGGATCCTCTTGGAATTTGATCCATAACTTTTCAACTGTTGTTTTTTCCGTTTTTCTCCAACTTCCCCTGGAAATTTGGTCCTCTTGGAATCTAGACCCATTCATCATTTGGTCTTGCGACAAACTTCTTTTCGCTTTGTCGCCTTATCTTTGGCCCATCCTATCCACATTGTGTTTTTGCACCATCTTGGCAACTGGTAATAAGCTCTGAAAAATCCTTTTAAAAAACAAACTGATGGGGAGATAAAGTCTTTAGACCAAGAAATGAAAAAGTGATGATTTCAAAATATAGAAAAAGAAGAAATCTTTCTGAACAAATGCTGGGGAAAAGGAAAGAAAAGAACTTATCTGAATGATATAATCGATCCCAACGATCATGTCGTGCATTCCGGATTAATCCACCCAATCTACTTGTATCAATCAATCTTTCTAACGACCTCAACTTGTTGGGGATAAACAGGCACTCAACTCTTTGCCAAATGCGGATCCTTTCCGCCAATCTTGTCTTGTCGCCTCATAGTGCCCTTCGAGGGGTTTTCACTGATAAGTCTCTCTCATTTCTCTCAACTCCCATCGCCTTATGGTGCCTGTTAAAGTTTTCACCGATAATACTCTCTCATTTCTCTCAACTCGCATCGCCTTATGGTGCCTATGAAGGTTTTCACCGATAAGACTCTCTCATTTTATTTTTTCCAGCTGGGGATCGGAGTGTTACCGATATGACTCTCTTTGTTGGGCATTCTTTTGGCTACCAATTCATTTCCAGCTTATGATCCTCTTCTCTGCTAGGGATCAGAGTGTTATTCCCGACATCCGTTTGCATGACTTGGCACTTCTCGGATACTGATCGGGAGGTCTTTTTTGGACATCAATATGGGTTTTTGTGTATGGCTAAAAGAAAAAGGGTAAAAGGTTCAAAATAATTTTGATGGGTAAAACAGTACAACTCTTGGATTCAAACTTCCTTTACAACTTCTACCCTAGTTCTTGCTTGGGGATTTTTATTATTATTTTCTCTTTTGACACTATGACCGAGCCGTGAGGCGCCTACGTATCCTTTTTGAGGAATCAGGTCAAACGTAGTTCCCAATTCCTTTGTTTTTCTTGTGACTTTTCTTTTTGTCTTTATTATCATTATTTTTCTCTTCTCTTTTCTTTTCATTTTCATTACTGATTTCAAAAGAGGGGTATGAAAGAATAAATAAGGCTCAAAGGGGGAAGAAAAGGTTAAAGTGTTTGGATAGAAGAAAGAATTGCCTCCGTCATTTTATTCTCCGATAAGTGCCAAGTACAAACAAACAACAATTACAATCA
The DNA here is from genome assembly GCF_000715075.1 of Nicotiana tabacum. Lineage (NCBI taxonomy): Eukaryota > Viridiplantae > Streptophyta > Magnoliopsida > Solanales > Solanaceae > Nicotiana > Nicotiana tabacum. The sequence goes on from NC_134082.1 coordinate 24,534,798, forward strand.
AAAGAAATCATACATAATATCTCTTAACTGCATCCGAATTGATAGCCATGCCGACGCATTTCCCTTCGATATCTGTTAAACATAAAGCGTCATCGGATAACACTCTGGTCACAATAAACGACCCTTGCCAATTCGGGGCGAAGTTGCCCTTTGCTCCGGCCTGATGTGGCAGGGTTCGTTTCAACATCTGCTGCCCTACTTCAAATTTTCTGGGGTGTACCTTCTTGTTGTAGGCTCTTGCCATTCTCCTTTGATACAATTGGCCATGGGATACTGCTGCCAAACTCTTTTCATCAATCAAGTTCAACTGCTCCAATCGGGCTTTGACCCATTCATCGTCATCAATCCCAGCCTCAGCGATAATCCGAAAGGGGTGGAATTTCAACTTCTGCCGGTATTACTGCTTCAGTTCCGTATACCAACAAATAAGGAGTTGCCCCTATTGAAGTACGAACAATAGTGCGATAACCCAACAATGCAAATGGTATTTTCTCATGCCATTGTCTGGATCCTTCTATTATCTTCCTCAGTATCTTCTTTATGTTCTTGTTGGCCGCCTCGACCGCTCCATTCGCCTTGGGACGATATGGTGTGGAATTACGGTGTGTAATCTTGAACTGTTGACACACTTCTTTCATCAAACCGCTGTTATGATTAGCACCATTGTCCTTGATGATCACTTTTGGGATCCCAAATATACAGATGATATGGGAATGAACAAAATCTATCACTGCCTTCTTGGTTACCGACTTGAAAGTCTTAGCTTCAACCCACTTAGTAAAATAATCGATGGTCACCAGAATGAACCTATGACCGTTGGTAGCTGCTGGCTCAATTGGCCCAATGACATCCATGCCCCAGGCAACAAATGGCCATGGTGCTGACATTGTATGCAATTCTATTGGCGGAGAATAAAACAGATCTCCGTGTATCTGACACTGATGGCACTTCCGCACGAAACTGATACAATCACACTCGATAGTGAGCCAATAGTACCCTGCTCGAAGAATGTTCTTTGCCAATATATATCCGCTCATATGTGGCCCACAAACTCCAGCATGTACCTCTGTGATAACTGTCGTGGCTTGACTAGCATCTATACATCTCAGCAATCCCAAATCTGGTGTTCTTTTGTACAACACTCCCTCACTGGGGAAAAATCCATTTGCCAATCACCGAATGGCTCTCTTTTGATCTCTGGTGGCCTGTTCCGGGTATATCCCCATCCTGAGGTATTCCTTGACATCATAAAACCATGGCTCGCCATCCATTTCTTCCTCTATCATGTTGCAATAAGCATACTGATCACGAACCTGGATATGCAACGGGTCAACATGAATTTTGTTTGGGTGGTGCAACTTCGATGCTAAGGTGGCCAAAGCATCGGCAACCTCATTATGAACTCTTGGGATGTGTCTGAACTACACTGATCGAAATCGCTTGCTCAGATCGTGCAAACATTGTGGATGTGGTATGAGCTTCAAATCCCTTGTTTATCATTCACCCTGAATCTGATGCACCAGGAGGTCCGAGTCCCCCAAGGCCAAGACGTCCTGGACATCCATGTCTGCAGCTAACCGTAAACCCAAAATGCATGCCTCATATTCAGCCATGTTATTGGTACAATAGAAACGTAGTTGTGCCGTAACAGGATAATGATGTCCTGTTTTAGAAATAATTACGACTCCTATTCCAACTCCTTTCGCATTTGCGGCTCTATCAAAGAAGAGCTTCCAACCTGGTTCCTCAGATAATTCCAACTCATCTACATGCATCACTTCTTCATCAAGAAAATACGTCCTCAAGGGCTCGTATTATTCATCAACAGGATTCTCGGCCAAGTGATCAACCAATGCTTGGGCCTTCATGGCCGTCCTAATCACATAGACGATGTCGAATTCTGTGAGTAATATCTGCCATTTCACCAATCTTCCTGTGGGCATAGGCTTCTGAAAAATATACTTCAGTGGATCCAAGCGTGAAATGAGATAAGTAGTATATGATGACAGATAATGCTTCAATTTCTGGGCCACCCAAGTTAGGGAGCAACACGTCTTCTCAAGTTGAGTGTACTTAACCTCATAGACCGTAAACTTCTTACTGAGATAATAGATGGCTTGCTCCTTCCTTCCTGTGATATCATATTGCCCCGGTACGCAACCAAATGAATTCTCCAGTACCGTTAGATAGAGAATCAACGGTCTTCCTGGTTCAGGTGGGACCAACACAGGTGGGTTTGATAAATACCCCTTGATTTGGTCGAAGGCTTCCTGACATTCTGCCATCCATTCTACCGCAGCATCTTTCTTCAGTAGCCAAAAAATGGGTTCACAAGTCGCCGTGAGTTGAGCGATGAACCTGGATGTATTTGATCTTCGGCGGATGGACTTGTGAAATGGGTTCACAAGTCCCAACAGACTCATTACTTCTGTTTTGTTCTTCGGCGGTGGCAATTCCTGGATGGATTTGATTTTTGACGGGTCCAACTCAATGCCTCGCCGATTGATAATGAATCCCGACAGCTTTCCAGATGGAACACCAAATGCACATTTGTCCGGGTTGAGCTTAATGTCGTACGTTCGAAGTCTTTGGAAAAACTTCCTTAGGTCTGCCACGTGGTCTTCCTGACGCTTAGATTTTATGATCACATCATCTACGTACACCTCAATCTCTTTATGTATCATGTCATGAAACACCGTAGTCATTGCTCTCATGTACGTTGCCCCAGCGTTCTTCAAGCCAAAAGGCATTACCCGGTAGAAATAAGTCCCCCACGGCATAATGAATGTCGTCTTTTCCGCATCTTCTTCATCCATCAGAATCTGATGATACCCAGCATAGCAATCTACAAAAGACCCGATCTCACGTCCGGCACAATTATCGATCAAGATATGGATATTGGATAATGAAAAGTTGTCCTTGGGGCTTGCCCGATTTAGATTGTGGTAATCGACACACACCCTGATCTTCCCATCTTTCTTCGGCACTAGCACGACATTAGCCAACCATTCAGGATATCGAGTGACCCGAATAACCTTTGCTTGTAGCTGCTTGGTTACTTTCAGTATAACTTATTAAAATATGATAAACTCTATGATAAACAAAGAGGTTAAAGGGAATATGTTTAGTAAATACATGATAAGGATAAATAGTAAATCTGAATGAACAACCACAACCACACGTATTTATTAGAAGAAAATATTGAGTACAAAATACTTATATTATATATCTTTAACAGACTTAATAACGATGTTAAAAGAAAAAATTATGATATTTTAGTTACTTTTGAAATAATATATGTAATAGAACAAGCATTTACAAAACTAATTGTATCATAAGAAATAGATATATTAGATCTATATGAACTTGATTTATATTCAGATTAATGATCACATATCAAGTTAATAAAATATGTTTATAAATGAAACATAACACTTTTCATTATATAAGATTCTATAACACCCAGAAATGGAAACTTCTTAAAACCCTCAGTAACATAAATAGAAAAATAGATTGTGTTAAACACAATATTAAAACCTGCAAAGACATAATTAGATATAATAGATTGCGTAATAAAGCTTTATTAACTATAAAAAATGAAATTGAATTCTATGAAGATAAACTTGAAAGTTATCAACACAGAAAAGAAATAAATCTGAGAAATATAGAAACCATGGATATATGTATCAACAGGTATACATCTCAGTATTAAACATGACCCCTTTATGTGAGAATATATATACATCTCAGTATTAAACATGACCCTTCAAATTGGTATCAGAGCTATGGAAAATAAACATTTATGTTAAGAAGCAAATCATGAAAAATAACACTGACATTAATAGTACAAACCCGCAAAACAGTGAAACAATTAAAATAACTAAGAAATCGCAGATAATTAGAAAGAAACTAAAGAAACTATACATAGAATATGAATACTTAAGTATCACAAAAATAAACAAAGCTAGGCTGTCTAAATTAATCGATACAATATCTAAAACAGTATATAAATATGTTTGTTATCTAAAGGATAAAAGATGAATAAAGAAGAATTCGCACTAGAAGAGAAAACATATGAGAATCCAGAAGGATTAAAAATAACAATAATATTTTCCAACTTAGGAAGAAGATATAAAAAAATAGGAAATAACCTAAACTTAATGTTAGAAAAAAGAAACTGTAAAACTAGAGGATAGTTTAACCGCCATGGTTAGAATAACAAAAGAAAACGAAGAAATAGATAGAAAACGAGAGATTAAAGAAATACAACAGCAAGCTAAAGAAAAAAATACAACAGATAGAGGAAGTAAAAAACACTAAAATAACAGAATTAGAAAAAGAATTAGAGATGCTAAAACAGATGTATGCAAATAAACTAAAAGAAAAGGAAAAACGTAAAGAAGAAGAACAAGAACTAAAACTAACAAATGAGATAGAAAAGTTCAAATTACAGTTAGAAGAAGTACATGAGAGTCCATCAAAAATAAGTATAAACGAAATAAATGACCAAAGTGATAAAGACACAGAACTAGGAGAAAACTATTCAGAAACAAGTGAAACAAACACAGAACTTATAGAAAAAACAGAAAAGATACAAATAAACCAAGAAATAAATACAGGAGATATGAACGAAGATAAACCAAGCACATCAGGAGTAAAAATTCCGAAACAATTAAACCCAACCTATTACAGAGTAAGTTATGATGCATATGATAGAAACAAAACATTATGGGATAAAAGGTTAAATAAGAAATGGGCACCAAGACAGATAACTGAACAATATAATTTTTTAGATCTAGATTGTGTAGCAGATATAAATAAAACAATACAATTATGGATAGGATATATCTCAAAACAACTAATAGATAATAAAAAAGCAATAGCGGAAACACCAGGATATATAGAAAGAACATTAATAGGAACTGTAAAATTATGGTTACAAAATTTATCAAGTGAAAGCTTAGACACATTAAGGAGTAATAAAAAACTTGACGGTACAACTACAACAACAATTACAGATATATTAAATAAATATGAAATAGCAATAAGAAATGAATTTAGTAGTATGACAACAGAAGTAGAAGAACAAAATAAAGAAAAAATTACAAATAGGAATTTAATGACAAAATTAGCAATATGTAATATGTGTTATATAGATGAATATACTTGTGCATTTAGAGACTATTATTATAAAGGAACATATAGTCCGGATGAAAGTAAAGAGATAAGAAAATTATATTTTACGAAATTACCAGAACCCTTTAGCTCAAAAATAATAAAAAATTGGAACGAAGCAGGACTAGCAGATACATTAGGAGCAAGGATAAAATTTCTACAAAACTGGTTTATAGAATTATGTGAAAAATATAAAGAAAACATGAAAATGGAAAAAATATTAGTAAAAAATTTGGCATGTTGCAAAAGTAGAATAGCACCCCAATTTGGCTGCACAGATAAATATTACAAAAAAGAAGGAAAGAAAAAGAAATTTAAATCAAAATATTCAAAATATAAATATAGGAAACCAAGAGGAAGATATTATGTAAAAAATTATAAACATAAAAAACCATATAGGAAAAAGAAAAAACTAACAGAATGTACTTGCTATAATTGTGGAAAGCTAGGACACTTAGCCAAAGATTGTAAATTACCAAAAAACCCAAAGAAGAAACAAATTACCGAAATATTGATAGATAATGATAAATATACACAAGTAGAATATATATATTATGAATTAAGCAGTGAAGATAGCATATATGAGATATCAGAAAACGAGTTCTCTGAAAATGAAAAGGAAATAAACAAGGATATAGAAGAATCAGATGAAGAAAATTATGACTGAAAAAGATATACAAATTATACAACAAGAAGAACACCAAGATGAACAATCTTCAGAACAAAAAATAATATTTGATGCTAATGTATTTGAACAAATAAAAGGAAAAGAATTGGATCTAAGCATAGACAAAATATTAGAAGTACCAACAATAAAGAATTGGTTTAAAAGACAGAAAGAAGAATACTATGTAGTAAGCCAAAGAGAACATATAATAGATTATAAATACATCAAAGGTAAAGCACAAATACCAATTTTAAATAAAAGACTACTAAATAAAGAAATACAAGATATAAAAGCAAAAAATCCAATAAAATATGTACACTTAGGTGGAACGGAGATCCTAATAAAAGCATGTTTTAGGGAAGGAATAGATACCCCTATAGAAATATACTTGGCAAATGATAGAATTGTACAACCTATAGAAAAGAGTATAGACGTAACAGGTAACTTAATATACCAAAAATTTAAATTTATAATAAGTGCTAACTATTCAGTAGCAGTAGATGATAAAAATATAGATAAATCATTAGTACTATACTGGAAAAAATGTCTGGAATAGAATTAGCACCAGGAAGTAAAATATTCACAGCAAGATGTAAAAATCTATATGTCTTAACAACAAAACATAAGATAACAGCTAAAAATAAAATAAATAAAATAAAAATAGAAAATCCATTCGAAAGAATAGTATCAGTTATAGACAACAATGATTACAGTTATACGGAAATGGACATGGATGAAGATTTAGAAATAGTAAAAGAAAGATTAAGCACATCAAAATGTAATACAAAGCAACCATAATATAGAAATAATCATTTTCTCAATAAATAAAATAAAATTACTACAAGATAAATTAGAATTACTATATAATGATAATCCACTCCGAGGATGAGAAAAACATAAAACAAAAATAAAGATTGAACTAATAGATGAAAGTAGCATAATAACACAAAAACCTTTAAAATACAATTTTAATGATTTAACAGAATTTAAAATGCATATAAAAGAATTATTAGACAATAAGTACATACAAGAAAGTAATAGTAAACATACTAGCCCGGCATTTATAGTAAATAAGTATAGTGAGCAAAAACGAGGAAAAAGCCGTATGGTTATAGATTATAGAAACTTAAATGCAAAAACAAAAACATATAATTATCCGATACCAAATAAAATACTAAAAATCAGACAAATACAAGGATATAACTATTTTAGTAAGTTTGATTGTAAATCGGGATTTTACCATTTAAAACTAGAAGATGAATCTAAAAAGTTAACAGCATTCACAGTACCACAAGGATTTTACGAATGGAACGTATTACCTTTTGGATATAAAAATGCACCAGGTAGGTATCAACATTTTATGGATAATTACTTCAACCAATTAGAAAATTGTATAATATATATAGATGATATATTGCTATATTCTAGAACAGAGAACGAACATATAAAACTACTAGAAAAATTCATATACATTGTAGAAATATCAGGAATAAGTTTAAGTAAAAAGAAAGCAGAAGTAATAAAAAATCAAATAGAATTTTTAGGTATATAAATAGACAAAAACGGAATAAAAATGCAAACCCATATAGTACAAAAAATAATTAACTTAGATGAAACACTTGATACAAAAAAGAAGTTAGAATCATTTTTAGGATTGGTTAACCAAGTAAGAGAATATATTCCTAAATTAGCAGAAAACTTAAAACCATTACAGAAAAAATTAAAAAAGGATATAGAATATCATTTTGACGAAAAAGATAAAATACATATACAGAAGATAAAAAATATGTGTAAAAATTACCAAAACTATATTTTCCAGATGAAAAGAAACAGTTTACATATATTGTAGAAACTGATTCTAGTGATCACAGCTACGGAGGAGTTCTAAAATATAAATATGATAATGAAACAATTGAACACCATTGTAGATATTATTCCGGATCATACACGGAACCACAATTAAAATGGGAGATAAATAGGAAAGAACTATTTGGATTATATAAATGTTTGTTAGCATTTGAGCCATATATTGTTTATAACAAATTTATAGTAAGAACAGATAATACACAAGTAAAATGGTGGTTAACACGGAAAGTACAGGATTCAGTAACTACAAAGGAAATAAGGAGACTTGTATTGAATATACAAAATTTTACATTTACAATTGAAGTAATACGAACTGACAAGAATGTTATTGCAGACTACCTATCAAGACAAAGGTACCCAAACAGATGAAAGCCAAGAATCAAAAGACATATTTACAATCCTTACTACTCTATCTTTACAGATGGATGGTATGGGAAAAAGATTACAACAGCTAGAGGAAAGCAAGCTAAGTCAGCAGCATGACTATAAAAATGCGGAACTAAGTCAATAGGAAGACTCTAAACTTCCAGAGTTAGAAGGAGACGTTGGGAAACTCCAAAAAACCCATAACACAGTTGCTTTATATACAGCTGCAGGTACAAGCAAACAAGTTAACAAAAAGCCACATATCAATGTAAACCTAAACAACGTATTTGATAAGCCATTTACATCAAAAAAGCCAAGAGAAGCAATAGTTATAGCCCCACAAACTACAACCTATGCCAATAGCCTACACCACAACAAAAAAGTATATAACCATATTACTCAAACATATATTGAGAATATATATAAAATTCAGACATTCTTGAACCTAAACCCTAGATCAACTACTACTACAGATCCAACACAGGATTATGTAACCCAAAAACTATAGGGATATAATAGGCTTATAGCCCAGCCAAAAACAAAAGCAAACCTAGTAAAGACATGTTACAACTACGGACTACTCAGCACAGTATATACCCACGACGGAGAAAAAATAATTGGAATACCAGAGCTATACAAAGCATATGTCACCTTCAAGAGAATTACAAAAGGCAACCTATTCTTCATCAAATTCTATACAGCACCAGCAGAAATACTATATGATGAAATAAAACCCATAATACAGGTGATAAAGATAGGACTAACACGAGATATGATAATACCGGAAGAGATAGAGAAACAACCGGAGATACAGAAAATGGAGATACCAAGTTTCTATGCCAATAAAAGAATAATTGGTATAGCAACTATTATTCAAGAACTAGCTAACAATTATCTACAAGGAAATGCTATCTGGAGCTACTACTCCAGAGACCAGTTAATGATATATGCCAACTCAAAGGAACTACGACAAGGAGATATGGATGAAGTCCAGAAATGGATTTTATCATTATTAAAGCCAGAAATGCAACCAACTACCAGAGCATTGAAAAAAGAATTTATTTCAAACGAGTTATTAACAAGATACTGCAAACTAGTAGGACACAAATATCCAGAGCACATATGTTCAAAGTGCAACGGAGATGATAACTATGTACCAGAAGTCCAACTAGAATGAAGGTATCAACAAGAAGACAAAAGAAGAAGAGAGGAAGGGAGGACAGCCTCAGACATCCTCACCCTTACCTTTTCTCTCTAAATATTCTCTCTTATCTTCTCTCTTGTAAGAAATATCTGAGTTATTTACAAGTATCTAAAACAGCTATGGAGCATTCAAACGAGTTACAAAACCAGGTAAGTTTATTCATAATCATGTTTAACTAAACTCTTATATTCCTTATAATCTCTTGAATTTCATAATTGATTATCATGTTATAGTACTGTTATAAAGAACATCTTGAGAAAGTTTGCCTGTCTAATAATGCTGAGAGTAGTTAAGCCGAGACTATATCATCCTAAAGTGGAAACCAGTAGGCAAGGAAGCCGTTTAGGGGAGTACACAGAGTTGAGGCGCTGTTAGGGTAAATGATTGAAGCATGAAAAACATGGTAGTGACCAGAAAAGATTGTTCAGTATAACTTATTAAAATATGATAAACTCTATGATAAAGAAAGAGGTTAGAGGGAATATGTTTAGTAAATACATGATAAGGTTAAATAGTAAATCTGAATGAACAACCACAACCACACGTATTTATTAGAAGAAAATATTGAGTACAAAATACTTATATTATATATCTTTAACAGACTTAATAACGATGTTAAAAGAAAAATTTATGATATTTTAGTTACTTTTGAAATAATATATGTAATGGAACAAGCATTTACAGAACTAATTGTATCACAAGAAATAGATATATTAGATCTATATGAACTTGATTTATATTCAGATTAATGATCACATATCAAGTTAATAAAATCTGTTTATAAATGAAACATAACACTTTTCATTAGATAAGATTCTATAACACCCAGAAATGGAAACTTCTTAAAACCCTCAGTAACATAAATAGAAAAATAGATTGTGTTAAACACAATATTAAAACCTGCAAAGACATAATTAGATATAATAGATTGCGTAATAAAGCTTTATTAACTATAGAAAATGAAATTGAATTCTATGAAGATAAACTTGAAAGTTATCAACACAGAAAAGAAATAAATCTGAGAAATATAGAAACCATGGATATATGTATCAACAGGTATACATCTCAGTATTAAACATGACCCCTTTATGTGAGAATATATATACATCTCAGTATTAAACATGACCCTTCAAATTGGTATCAGAGCCTAGCAGATACATTAGGAGCAAGGATAAAATTTCTACAAAACTGGTTTATAGAATTATGTGAAAAATATAAAGAAAACATGAAAATGGAAAAAATATTAGTAAAAAATTTGGCATGTTGCAAAAGTAGAATAGCACCCCAATTTGGCTGCACAGATAAATATTACAAAAAAGAAGGAAAGAAAAAGAAATTTAAATCAAAATATTCAAAATATAAATATAGGAAACCAAGAAGAATATATAATGTAAAAAATTATAAACATAAAAAACCATATAGGAAAAAGAAAAAACTAACAGAATGTACTTGCTATAATTGTGGAAAGCTAGGACACTTAGCCAAAAATTGTAAATTACCAAAAAACCCAAAGAAGAAACAAATTACCGAAATATTGATAGATAATGATAAATATACACAAGTAGAATATATAGATTATGAATTAAGCAGTGAAGATAGCATATATGAGATATCAGAAAACGAGTTCTCTGAAAATGAAAAGGAAATAAACAAGGATATAGAAGAATCAGATGAAGAAAATTATGACTGAAAAAGATATACAAATTATACAACAAGAAGAACACCAAGATGAACAATCTTCAGAACAAAAAATAATATTTGATGCTAGTGTATTTGAACAAATAAAAGGAAAAGAATTGGATCTAAGCATAGACAAAATATTAGAAGTACCAACAATAAAGAATTGGTTTAAAAGACAGAAAGAAGAATACTATGTATTAAGCCAAAGAGAACATATAATAGATTGTAAATACATCAAAGGTAAAGCACAAATACCAATTTTAAATAAAAGACTACTAAATAAAGAAATACAAGATATAAAAGCAAAAAATCCAATAAAATATGTACACTTAGGAGGAACGGAGATCCTAATAAAAGCATGTTTTAGGGAAGGAATAGATACCCCTATAGAAATATACTTGGCAGATGATAGAATTGTACAACCTATAGAAAAGAGTGTAATAAGTGCCGTAAAAGGTAACTTAATATACCAAAAATTTAAATTTATAATAAGTGTTAACTATTCAGTAGCAGTAGATGATAAAAATATAGATAAATCATTAGTACTATACTGGAAAATGTCTGGAATAGAATTAGCACCAGGAAGTAAAATATTCACAGCAAGATGTAAAAATCTATATGTCTTAACAACAAAACATAAGATAACAGCTAAAAATAAAATAAATAAAATAAAAATAGAAAATCCATTCGAAAGAATAGTATCAGTTATAGACAACAATAATTACAGTTATACGGAAATGGACATGGATGAAGATTTAGAAATAGTAAAAGAAAGATTAAGCACATCAAAACGAATAAATAATGAAATGCCAGAAACGTCATGAAGAATAAGTACATCAAGAAGTACATCAAGAAGAATAAATTATACCACTCCACAAAAATTAATAGAACAAAAAATAGAAGAAATAAACCCACACCATTATTATATAACAGGAATAATAGACCAAAGAAAATATTTAATACTAATAAATACAGGACAGGAAGAGAATTATGTTATAAGAGAATTAATACCAGAACAAGAGATAGTAACAATAGAACAGCAAAATTCAGAACTACCAAAAGCATTAAGAAAAAACGAAGAAACAACTGAAAAAGAATTAATTATTGGAGGAATACCAATATTAATAAATTTTAAAATATATCAAGGCGATAAAAACATTACACTTGGAATAAAATGGTTAGAAAAAGTCAAACCATATAAATTAGAAGATAGGCAATTAACAATAAGTTATGAAAATAAGAAAATAATAATAAAAAGAACTTTGATATAATTCCAAAGATATACATACTTGCCAAGGAATGCCAAAGATATACATACTTGCCAAGATAATAGTAGAAGGATATTATAATAGATACTATACACCTATGATGGATACAGGAGCAGAAGCTAACATGTGTAGATATAATTGTTTACCAGAAAGTAAATGGGAAAAGCTAAAAACCCCTATAGTAGTAACAGGATTCAATAATGAGGGAAATATGATAACATACAAAGCAAGAAATATAAAAATACAAATATGGGATAAAATACTGATCATAGAAGAAATATATAGTTATGAATTTACAAATAAAGATATATTATTAGGAATGTCATTTTTAGATAAATTATACCCACATATAATAACAAAACCACATTGGTGGTTTACTACCCCGTGTAAACAAAAATTAGGAGCAAAAAGAGTAAATAATAAAGTAAGAAAAACAACACCCTGGATTAAAGGAAGTGAAAAGATTAGCCAAAAATTAGAAAATGTAATACAAAGCAACCATAATATAGAAATAATCATTTTCTCAATAAATAAAATAAAATTACTACAAGATAAATTAGAATTACTATATAATGATAATCCACTCCGAGGATGAGAAAAACATAAAACAAAAATAAAGATTGAACTAATAGATGAAAGTAGCATAATAACACAAAAACCTTTAAAATACAATTTTAATGATTTAACAGAATTTAAAATGCATATAAAAGAATTATTAGACAATAAGTACATACAAGAAAGTAATAGTAAACATACTAGCCCGGCATTTATAGTAAATAAGTATAGTGAGCAAAAACGAGGAAAAAGCCGTATGGTTATAGATTATAGAAACTTAAATGCAAAAACAAAAACATATAATTATCCGATACCAAATAAAATACTAAAAATCAGACAAATACAAGGATATAACTATTTTAGTAAGTTTGACTGTAAATCGGGATTTTACCATTTAAAACTAGAAGATGAATCTAAAAAGTTAACAGCATTCACAGTACCACAAGGATTTTACGAATGGAACGTATTACCTTTTGGATATAAAAATGCACCAGGTAGGTATCAACATTTTATGGATAATTACTTCAACCAATTAGAAAATTGTATAATATATATAGATTATATATTGCTATATTCTAGAACAGAGAACGAACATATAAAACTACTAGAAAAATTCATATACATTGTAGAAATATCAGGAATAAGTTTAAGTAAAAAGAAAGCAGAAGTAATAAAAAATCAAATAGAATTTTTAGGTATATAAATAGACAAAAACGGAATAAAAATGCAAACCCATATAGTACAAAAAATAATTAACTTAGATGAAACACTTGATACAAAAAAGAAGTTAGAATCATTTTTAGGATTGGTTAACCAAGTAAGAGAATATATTCCTAAATTAGCAGAAAACTTAAAACCATTACAGAAAATTTTAAAAAAGGATATAGAATATCATTTTGACGAAAAAGATAAAATACATATACAGAAGATAAAAAATATGTGTAAAAATTACCAAAGCTATATTTTCCAGATGAAAAGAAACAGTTTACATATATTGTAGAAACTGATTCTAGTGATCACAGCTACGGAGGAGTTCTAAAATATAAATATGATAATGAAACAATTGAACACCATTGTAGATATTATTCCGGATCATACACGGAACCACAATTAAAATGGGAGATAAATAGGAAAGAACTATTTGGATTATATAAATGTTTGTTAGCATTTGAGCCATATATTGTTTATAACAAATTTATAGTAAGAACAGATAATACACAAGTAAAATGGTGGATAACACGGAAAGTACAGGATTCAGTAACTACAAAGGAAATAAGGAGACTTGTATTGAATATACAAAATTTTACATTTACAATTGAAGTAATACGAACTGACAAGAATGTTATTGCAGACTACCTATCAAGACAAAGGTACCCAAACAGATGAAAGCCAAGAATCAAAAGACATATTTACAATCCTTACTACTCTATCTTTACAGATGGATGGTATGGGAAAAAGATTACAACAGCTAGAGGAAAGCAAGCTAAGTCAGCAGCATGACTATAAAAATGCGGAACTAAGTCAATAGGAAGACTCTAAACTTCCAGAGTTAGAAGGAGACGTTGGGAAACTCCAAAAAACCCATAACACAGTTGCTTTATATACAGCTGCAGGTACAAGCAAACAAGTTAACAAAAAGCCACATATCAATGTAAACCTAAACAACGTATTTGATAAGCCATTTACATCAAAAAAGCCAAGAGAAGCAATAGTTATAGCCCCACAAACTACAACCTATGCCAATAGCCTACACCACAACAAAAAAGTATATAACCATATTACTCAAACATATATTGAGAATATATATAAAATTCAGACATTCTTGAACCTAAACCCTAGATCAACTACTACTACAGATCCAACACAGGATTATGTAACCCAAAAACTACAGGGATATAATAGGCTTATAGCCCAGCCAAAAACAAAAGCAAACCTAGTAAAGACATGTTACAACTACGGACTACTCATCACAGTATATACCCACGACGGAGAAGAAATAATTGTAATACCAGAGCTATACAAAGCATTTGTCACCTTCAAGAGAATTACAAAAGGCAACCTATTCTTCATCAAATTCTATACAGCACCAGCAGAAATACTATATGATGAAATAAAACCCATAATACAGGTGATGAAGATAGGACTAACACGAGATATGATAATACCGGAAGAGATAGAGAAACAACCGGAGATATAGAAAATGGAGATACCAAGTTTCTATGCCAATAAAAGAATAATTGGTATAGCAACTATTATTCAAGAACTAGCTAACAATTATCTACAAGGAAATGCTATCTGGAGCTACTACTCCAGAGACCAGTTAATGATATATGCCAACTCAAAGGAACTACGACAAGGAGATATGGATGAAGTCCAGAAATGGATTTTATCATTATTAAAGCCAGAAATGCAACCAACTACCAGAGCATTGAAAAAAGAATTTATTTCAAACGAGTTATTAACAAGATACTGCAAACTAGTAGGACACAAATATCCAGAGCACATATGTTCAAAGTGCAACGGAGATGATAACTATGTACCAGAAGTCCAACTAGAATGAAGGTATCAACAAGAAGACAAAAGAAGAAGAGAGAGAGGAAGGGAGGACAGCCTCAGACATCCTCACCCTTACCTTTTCTCTCTAAATATTCTCTCTTATCTTCTCTCTTGTAAGAAATATCTGAGTTATTTACAAGTATCTAAAACAGCTATGGAGCATTCAAACGAGTTACAAAACCAGGTAAGTTTATTCATAATCATGTTTAACTAAACTCTTATATTCCTTATAATCTCTTGATATCATAATTGATTATCATGTTATAGTACTGTTATAAAGAACATCTTGAGAAAGTTTGCCTGTCTAATAATGCTGAGAGTAGTTAAGCCCAGATTATGCCATCCTAAAGTGGAAACCAGTAGGCAAGGAAGCCGTTTAGGGGAGTACACAGAGTTGAGGCGCTGTTAGGGTAAATGATTGAAGCATGAAAAACATGGTAGTGACCAGAAAAGATTGTTCAGTATAACTTATTAAAATATGATAAACTCTATGATAAACAAAGAGGTTAGAGGGAATATGTTTAGTAAATACATAATAAGGATAAATAGTAAATCTGAATGAACAACCACAACCACACGTATTTATTAGAAGAAAATATTGAATACAAAATACTTATATTATATATCTTTAACAGACTTAATAACGATGTTAAAAGAAAAATTTATGATATTTTAGTTACTTTTGAAATAATATATGTAATGGAACAAGCATTTACAGAACTAATTGTATCACAAGAAATAGATATATTAGATCTATATGAACTTGATTTATATTCAGATTAATGATCACATATCAAGTTAATAAAATCTGTTTATAAATGAAACATAACACTTTTCATTATATAAGATTCTATAACACCTAGAAATGGAAACTTCTTAAAACCCTCAGTAACATAAATAGAAAAATAGATTGTGTTAAACACAATATTAAAACCTGCAAAGACATAATTAGATATAATAGATTGCGTAATAAAGCTTTATTAACTATAGAAAATGAAATTGAATTCTATGAAGATAAACTTGAAAGTTATCAACACAGAAAAGAAATAAATCTAAGAAATATAGAAACCATGGATATATGTATCAACAGGTATACATCTCAGTATTAAACATGACCCTTCAAATTGGTATCAGAGCTATGGAAAATAAACATTTATGTTAAGAAGCAAATCATGAAAAATAACACTGACATTAATAGTACAAACCCGCAAAACAGTGAAACAATTAAAATAACTAAGAAATCGCTGATAATTAGAAAGAAACTAAAGAAACTATACATAGAATATGAATACTTAAGTATCACAAAAATAAACAAAGCTAGGCTGTCTAAATTAATCGATATAATATCTAAAACAGAATATAAATATGTTTGTTATCTAAAGGATAAAAGATGAATAAAGAAGAATTTGCACTAGAAGAGAAAACATATGAGAATCCAGAAGGATTAAAAATAACAATAATATTTTCCAACTTAGGAAGAAGATATAAAAAAATAGGAAATAACCTAAACTTAATGTTAGAAAAAGAAACTGTAAAACTAGAGGATAGTTTAACCGCCATGGTTAGAATAACAAAAGAAAATGAAGAAATAGATAGAAAACGAGAGATTAAAGAAATACAACGACAAGCTAAAGAAAAAATACAACAGATAGAAGAAGTAAAAAACACTAAAATAACAGAATTAGAAAAAGAATTAGAGATGCTAAAACAAATGTATGCAAATAAACTAAAAGAAAAGGAAAAACGTAAAGAAGAAGAACAAGAACTAAAACTAACAAATGAGATAGAAAAGTTCAAATTACAGTTAGAAGAAGTACAGGAGAGTCCATCAAAAATAAGTATAAACGAAATAAATGACCAAAGTGATAAAGACACAGAACTAGGAGAAAACTATTCAGAAACAAGTGAAACATACACAGAACTTATAGAAAAAACAGAAAAGATAAAAATAAACCTAGAAATAAATACAGGAGATATGAACGAAGATAAACCAAGGACATCAGGAGTAAAAAATCCGAAACAATTAAACCCAACCTATTACAGAGT
The DNA here is from genome assembly GCF_000715075.1 of Nicotiana tabacum. Lineage (NCBI taxonomy): Eukaryota > Viridiplantae > Streptophyta > Magnoliopsida > Solanales > Solanaceae > Nicotiana > Nicotiana tabacum. Next base: position 24,552,181 of record NC_134082.1, read on the forward strand.
AAGTTATGATGCATATGATAGAAACAAAACATTATGGGATAAAAGGTTAAATAAGAAATGGGCACCAAGACAGATAACTGAACAATATAATTTTTTAGATCTAGATTGTGTAGCAGATATAAATAAAACAATACAATTATGGATAGGATATATCTCAAAACAACTAATAGATAATAAAATAGCAATAGCGGAAATACCAGGATATATAGAAAGAACATTAATAGGAACTGTAAAATTATGGTTACAAAATTTATCAAGTGAAAGCTTAGACACATTAAGGAGTAATAAAAAACTTGACGGTACAACTACAACAACAGTTACAGATATATTAAATAAATATGAAATAGCAATAAGAAATGAATTTAGTAGTATGACAACAGAAGTAGAAGAACAAAATAAAGAAAAAATTACAAATAGGAATTTAATGACAAAATTAGCAATATGTAATATGTGTTATATAGATGAATATACTTGTGCATTTAGAGACTATTATTATAAAGGAACATATAGTCCGGATGAAAGTAAAGAGATAAGAAAATTATATTTTACGAAATTACCAGAACCCTTTAGCTCAAAAATAATAAAAAATTGGAACTCTTGTACAATTAGTTTGGAATCAGATTGATTTTTTAGACTGGGTTGAAGATCCGTTGTGCATGCCATGTCATTAGAACCAATATAAAGAAAACTGTTCAGAAAGAGAAAAAAAGAAAACAAAATTAGAACAAAATAAGAAGAAAATGGCTTTCACTTTATTAAAATACGGGATAATAGAGTTTCACATTTTGCCGAATACAAAACAAAATTGGATTACAACCCTAGATTAATCCAAAAACAAGAAAGAAAATCCCAAGCGTACTACCAAGACTCCCTCCGGGTAGGAAGAGGAGTAGCTGTCCAATTGATGACATTGACCCTAGGCCCCACAAATTGTATATCTGCCCTACTGGAACCTTCTCCAGCTTCTATCACGTCGACGTCGACGAATAGCCTTTCAAAACCCTCATTCAAATCTCCATCTGGCCCAATCAGTGGTCCGAGAACTGTCGGGACCGACAACTTTCTGATACCTGCTCTGACAAATGATCTGGATAGGCGCGGGATTGGCTTAGGAAGGACCCAGACCCCTTTCTTCAACTTGCGGGCCCGCCTCACATACGACGCTGTAAGCTTGAACCCCAACCCAAAGGTGTCCAGATTTTTGGACATAGAAACCGGCTGAACAATACCCTGAAGATCAGCCCCTAAACCTTTGTCTGGCACAAACCCGTTCTTCAATATCCCCGAGGCTACCATGACAGTCGCAGCTGCGATCTTGGGAAGTGGAAGGTCCTCGCCTTCAGAAATTTTATCCACTGAAACCGTATCGAAAACCTGGTAAACCCACAGTCCCTTATCATTATCAGTCTCTATGAAGGGCACGATGGCATCACTTACGGCGCTTGCATTGTCTTCCCCATGTACTATGATCTCTTGCCTATCCCACTCGAATTTGACCATCTGATGTAATGTAGAAGGTACTGCTTTGGCGACGTGGATCCAGGGTCGCCCCAATAGAAGATTATATGACACTGCCACATCGAACACTTGAAACTCCATGGTGAACTCGACTAGACCAATGGTCAATACCAATATGATATCACCCACCGTGTCTGTACCACCACCGTCAAACCCTCAAATATAGATGTTGTTCTTGTGAATCCTATCACTATCGACCTTCAGTTTGTTCAATGTGGCCAAAGGATAGATATTGGCACTGAACCCATTATCAATCAGTACTCGAGTGACTACCGAGTCTTCGCACTTCACGGTCAGATAAATGACTCCATTATGTTCTGTACCCGCCGCGGTCAACTCGTCGTCTGAAAAAGTGACCTTGTTGACCTCGAAAATCTTGTTTGCTTTTTTCTCCAGATGATTCACAGAGATCTTATCCAGAACATGGGCTTCGTTCAGAATTTTCATCAATACCTGGCGATGCTCATCTGAATGGATCAACAACGATAACAATGAGATTTGTGCCGGGGTCTTCCTCAACTGCTCCACAATGGAGTAATCTTGTGCCTTCATTTTCTTTAAAAATTCTTCCGCCTCTTCCTCGGTAACTGGATTCTTCGTCGTTACTGGATTGGCCCTTCTTAACTCTGCGGGAGCAAAACACCTTCCGGAACGAGTTAACCCTTGTGCCTCACATGTTTCTTCCACAACCTCCTTCCCCTTATGCATTACCATTACTTGACTGTAGCTCCACGGCACAGCTTTCTCACTGATTATCGGCAACTGCATTACTGGCCTGATAACAACTGGTCCTATGTATGCCCCCTTCACGGCTACTGGCTTGTTTGATATCCCTTGCACCGTTACTTTGAACGGCTCTGGATTCTTGGCAACATCAGATGAACTCTTCCCCATCGCCACCACTGGCTTATCTTTTACCCTTTCCGACTGTACTACCGTTTTTCACTGATCAACTATTCTTTCGGACTGGCACGGATCATCATTACTGTTTGTGAGGGCTTCTTGAGCTTCCCTCCTTCATGCACTAGTTCGATCATGTGGGCTTCATGGTGTGCCGGCAACAGGTTCTGATTGATGTTAGGTGCCTCTAGCTCCTGGACCTCGATCCTATTTGTGTCAATAAGATCTTGTACGGCAGTCTTCAACTTCCAACACTTCTCAGTATCATGCCCGGGAGCCCCCGAACAATATTCAGAGCTTACCGAGTGGTCCAGACTTTTGGGAAGGGGATTTGGCAATTTGGGCTCCACAGGACTCAATAGGCCTAACTACCTCAATTTGTGGAACATAGTAGTATAGGTTTATCCTAGCGGAGTGAACGTCCTCGTCCTCTGCACCCTTTCATTACTGAAAGTCTGATTCCTACGGAAACCTGGTCCCGAAGGATTCCTATAGGCCCTTGCTGGTGGATATGTGTTTTGTGGAGGTGGATATGTATTTTGTGGAGGTGGATATGCATTTTGGGGAGCCAATGCACGCCATTGCGGGCGAGCCGGGGGCTAGGTGTAAGTTTGGGCGTGATGGACAGAGAAATGCGGCTCTTGTGGTGGATAGTAGGGTTGTGGAGGGCCGTATGGGATATGTGGGTAATTTGAGTGATGGGGTCTAGGTTGGTAGCGAGGTGGGGGATCTCTGGATTTGGACCAAGCACCTGCCTCGACTGTTGCAACGTCTTCCCTTTTCTTCTTTCCGAGCGCACCTCCCGTGCCGCTCTAGATAGCCTGAGTGGTTGCTTTAATCGCTGAATAGCTCAGGATTTTGTTGGACTTAAGTCCTCTTCAATCATACCTCCCATTTTTACTAATTCGTTAAAATATTTGCCAATTGACGTTACCAGGTGCCCGAAGTAAGTTGGCTCCAGAGTCTGTAGAAAGTAGTCCACCATTTCCCCTTCTCTCATCGGAGGATCAACTCTTGCAGCCTGCTCTCTCCAGCGGAACCCGAATTCTTGGAAGCTTTCCCAGGGCTTCTTCTCAAGTTTCAGCAATGTGAGACGGTCAGGGACGATCTCAAGGTTGTACTGGAAGTGACCTGTGAATGCTTGTGCTAGATCGTCCCAGGTGTACCACCTGCTCGGATCCTGTCTTGTGTAGCATTCCAGTGCAGACCCACTTAGACTTTGACCAAAGTAAGCTATTAGCAGCTCATCTTTACCACCTGCTCCTCTCATCTTACTGCAAAAACCACGCAGATGTGTCACTGGATCACCATGCCCCTCGTATAGATCAAACTTTGGCATCTTGAACCCTGCCAGCAATTGAATGTCTGGGAATGGGCAAAGATCTTTGTAGGCCACACTGACTTGGTTGCCTAACCCATGGATATTCCTGAAGGACTGCTCCAGGCTTTTAAACTTTCGAAGCATTTCGTCTTGCTCTGGGCTCTTAGCTGGCTTTTCAGTCTCACCGGGATCTTGAAGTAACTGTTATAAGTATGAGGCTCGGGTGCTTTGAATATTGGTTCAGGGGGGTAATATTGGTTATCGTGAGCCTGAAACAACGACTCGCTGGATGATCTTTGCAGCGTGGTTGGTGGGGGTGCCACGAAAACTGGAACATTTGGTGGAGGAGGGTTCTGAAGCTTGGGGATCATAGGCATTTCTTCCCTAATAGTATTGGTGACTGGGAAGCTTGTCGAAGGGCCGAGGGGAGGGTATTCCGACGTGTGTCCTGGTGGGAGAGTGAGAATAATGGGAGGCTTAGGCACTTTTTGTACCCTAGCTACGGCCAGCTGCATTTCTTTCATCTCCTGTGTCATTCTATCCATTTCCTCCTTCAGCATTTGATTCTCCGTCCTTTCATCCTCGACACTTTGGTCTGAACTAGTCATGCTTTTTAGTACGGGCCCTTTGGATCTTGTTTGGTAATGGTAATCTGCAAGAACGTTCTAACAAACTAACTGGTTAGAAATCTCTGGATTAACAACAAACTTGTTAGCGTTATAGTTTTAACACATATTGCAATTTCACGTTGGGGGATGCAATGTTCCTATGCAGTTTAACCATTTCTAACATGTCTTTGCCTCGACCGCATGCGTCATTCCGGCTTACTCTGTTCGTGCCTCGTTTAAGTGTTTCTGAAACTTTCTTTATCTCTCTTTTTATTTCTTTCTTTTCCTTTCTTTTATTCACTTTGCCTTTTCTCTTTTTCTTTTTAGTGGTGGTCGAATCTTATGTGGATTGCCTACGTATCATATCCCCGCATGAATTAGACCGGGCGTAGTTCTGCCCTATAAGTGCGAAAAGTAAAAAGATAATTTTTGGAAATTTTCGATTTTTCATACATAGACTTTCCATTACAAACCAGACGCTTCTTGGAAAGGAAAATAACAGACTCGAAACCAAACCAAGTACGAATTCAATAACTACTAACATACTCTGATGCGAAATAAAGATAGAATCTAACAGACAACAGACTCTAAGAAAAAAAATGCATATTCAAACTATGAACACATTAAAGTTTTAAATTTGGGTGCCCGCGAGGCGTCATTCTACCTCGCCGCGGGTTTAGGTGCAAGGTTCCTTTCCAGCTGTTCCAATTCATACATGATGTGCTTCACAAATATCATCACTGCCGAGAAGAAGGTAGTACGGGTCATGTTTTCACACTCCTGGCATTTCCTGGTAATAGCACGAGCAATAGTCAGAATCTTGTTCCTGGTTCGGTCTTTCTCTAGGAGTAGGCGTTCCATCTGATCCCCTCTAGCCTTCAAAACCCGAGAATCATGCAGATGTTGTTTCCGTAACTGCGGTATTTCATCTTCCATCCAGACCATTAGATTATAGCAGTGTTTACTCTCGGTTTCAAAAGCCTTGGCTTGTTTAGCCGCCTCGCTCTCTAGGGTGGTCACCTTCCTTTTTAGACTGACAATGGTCTTTTCATGATCTTTCCTTGCCTGCTGTAAGTACTGTGTGCGCTCTTTTGTTCTTTTTGCCCATTGCGCCTGGAGTTGTGCTATGGTATCCTCAGATTTCTTCAAATCATCCCGGAACTCAACGATTTCCTTTTTCAATCCTTTTATTAACCGCTCATCCGACCGACTCCTTTGTTGTTTGTCAGCATCTCTCCGCATTTGTCGTATTTGGGCTTTCAACGCCTCATTTTCTTGGGCCAATTTGCTCTATTCTCCTCGGTCGGCATCAACTTGCAGACTATTTTCAAATTCCAGGTCTCTAATCTGTTGCCTTAGCTTGCCTATTTCTGCCCTGTAACTCTCTTCTTTAGCCAACCACTCCCACTGTTATTGCAACGCTTGGACGAACTCCTGGAGGTGGGGCCTTTTGGCTGGTCTCCCAAACTCGATTTCATTCCTAAACCAAGAAAGGTATCCCGGCGAAACTTCACCCTTGGACCGATCGCGTACACATGTGTTGGCTGTTAAGTATTGACACTCGCTCTAAATTTGTCGGACTGTTGCTTCAGGAAACTGTCCGTTGGACCCGATCTCGACTACTTTGCCACTAAGATCTTCATCTTTCGGAACTATTTGGCATCTCCCCAACTGTCTCAAGACTCGATACGGGGAATAGGGCTGAATACTCCGGAGCCCCATCAAAAGGAAATGGGGTTCCGTGGCTGGCATATATATGATTTCATCCACAGGAAACCATCCTAGTGTCCACTGTATTTGGCTGGCAATGAGGGTCCGAAAAAATGATGTCCACACCGTAACTCCCTCGGGTAGACTGCCCCTTTGATTCTTGTGTAGAACTCTTCTATGCAAGTTTTCTTCGAGGAACCATAACTCAAGAGCTGGGAACGGTGGCAGAGATGCTCAGTCATCCATATTTGTAGAAACAAGTTACACCCCTCGAAAAAGTTCCCTCGGGCTTTGCAGGCTGTGAGAGCAGAAGATATCAGATACTATCATAGGCGCAAGAGTGCTTTTATCTTGAATGAGCAAGGTACTGACGACCCCGACTATTTTCAGATCAATGTTTCCATCTTTCCTTGGAAATACCAGAAGGCCCAAAAAGGTTATCATAAAAGCGACTCGTCTATGCTCGTCCCATTTCTGACGGTTGCTTTTGCTGTATAACTTATTCCCCGGGTTGTTAAATCCTCCGACATGACCGTATCTGTCGTATATGAAGCGCGGATTACAAAAACCTGCAGCCAAATTTGGGTTATGGACCGTCCTGGGTATCTTTAACGAATCCAAAAACCGATGCGTAGTGACAGCTCTTGGAGCAACCAGGTATTTTTGCCTCAACGGAACTTCAGCATTTCCAATGTACCCGGCTATTTCCTCCAAAGTCGGAGTGAGTTCGAAATCGGAGAAATGGAAGACATTGTGTGCCGGGTCCCAGCAGGTGACCAAAGCTCTTATGATATCCCCCCCGAGGCTGGATTTCCAATAAACCCGTAAGACCTTTTAGATATTTCTTGACCTCATCTTGCCCTTCACCATCTAAATCATTCCACCATAGCCGCAACTTGAAAGGGATTTTAGTCATTATTGAAAAAGGTTCATTTTGCATCGTGCTCATCCTGCACATTTATTAAGGTGATTAAGAAATAAAATTAATTTGACTCAACAAATTAACTATTTTTTAATTTTTCACAGATTAAAAGGAAGATCCGGCTCCGCACACGGCTTTTCATCACTTTGAGAACGAAGATTTTAAAGCTGGGTGAGTCAACCGGTCAAAAATCCAAAAATGACTAAAAGTGGCCGTTTATGCAAAGTAAGCCTTCTGGCATCCCTTTCGGGAACATTCGGCTATTTTGACAAAAAGGGCGTCACCCGACTTATTTACGACGAAACTTAAATTTTGTTTGACATTTTCTGGGTATTTTGCAAAAAAAAAAAGGGAGGTTGGACCCGATGAGGGTTGTCTACGTATCCCGCGCCCTGTGAGAATCAAACCAGACTTCTTTTCGGGTCAACAAACCCGATGAGGGGCGTTGTTCGGGTCAACAAAACAAACTTCTTTTTGAAAACCAGACTCTTTTCATTGGCATATAAAACTTATATTTTTCTTTTTTCTTTTTTTTTCCAGTTTCTCAAAAATTCGGCAGAGTTTCGACACTATTTGGACATTGGTTTTTTTCGAAAACAGGCGATTATCTCTCCTTAACCCTCATACTACTATTTTGCTTTCCTCAAAAAGTCGGTCAGCATGCAAGACCGAAGCAAATAAATGCACAGGTAGCAAGTAAGATGCATCAGGATGGTCATTTCCATTTTTTAGTACACCTGTCCTAGACAGACCCAACCCCTGTGTTGAGCCTCCAAAGTCAAATGCACGTGATGCAAACAAACGTTCCTTCTAGGGATCCGGCATGAAGCTGAGTTATTTTAGGTTCATAACCTGGGCATTTGTTCTAGACTGTGTACCCGAGCGGACAACTCGAGTCGAGGAGAGGGCTACGTACCGGGAACCAAAAGGCCATCCAGCTTAGTAACTTGTCCAGCCTCTTTCTTTTTTCAGGTATGACACTAACAGAATAGGGAGTCTCAACCAGCAAGCACATCCCCGGAGGTAAGAAGAGAAGGGTTTCGGCACAGTTTATATACAGTTCAGATAATATCAAAGCGGTAAAAGCAGCATTTAGCACATTAGGCCCAAACATGTAAAAATCAGATAATAAACAAAGCCAAATCTAATAATTTATCTAAGCTCGAATTTTGAACCCTGAACCAGAGATTCTGGTTTCGCTCCCCAGCAGAGTTGCCAGAGCTGTCACACCTCCTTTTTCATTTACACCCCACGGAGGGGCGGAAAGGGAGTTTTCTCCAATTAAAGGACAATCGAAACGGGATTTATTATTAAAGGATCATAGTCGCCACTTGGGAGATTTATGGTGTCCCAAGTCATCGGTTGAATCCCGAATCGAGGAAAATATTGACTCTGTTTAACAGTCCGCGCACTAGAAATATGAGTAAGGAATTCTGTTAACCCGGGAGAAGGTGTTAGGCATTCCCGAATTCCGTGGTTTTAGCACGGTCGCTCAATTGTCATATTCGGCTTATTTATCTAATTTTAATACATGTTGAACCTATGCGCAAATTTAAACTCTTTACCGCTTTTATTATTATTATTTTTAATAAGAATTTCGACGTCGCAGAAATACATCTCTAACCACGTCACATCAATGCACCTGTGGTTATCGACACATTTCGACTCCGTCGAGATTTGGATTTGGGTCACATAAATGTGCACCCGAGTTTCAGAAAGTAAATTATTAAAAGCGCGCCTGAAGTGACTAGCGCGTTATTATTTTGGGAAAGCCATGAAATTCGCTAAACGGCCCGTCCCGAAATCTAAGCAATCAATATATACATTTAACGAGGGCCCCGTGATTTATTTATTTTGTTCGGCGAGGCTCGTCGTATTTTTATTTTAAAAGGGCAAACCTAAAGCAATCTATAATTTTCTACTTTATTTGTCTATAAAAAATAAAGAAATAAAAAAAGGAATTTTCAGTGCAGGCCAACCGTGAATTTTCAGTGGCCCAAAGTGGGCCTAGGACTAGCCTAGTTCATATGAACAGGATCAAGACGAGAAGATCGCGGGATAAGCATTTGCACACCACAATTACTCCAACTCTCCAGAGTGTGTTTACCAAATAGTAATAAAATACTACGACGTACGCTCGTTCAAATTACCTACTTATTCATATCCAATTATCATGACCAATTTGTTTAGTCAGTGCTAGTGGTGCCTGCTTATTTTAAACAAGTTACCGATGATGCCTACTGATATTACTAGCCTAAACTGTTGATGCCTACTGATATTAAGTTTAACTCGAAATCAAACTTGATGACCCATCATACACTTGCAACCACAATCATGTTTCTGAATTTGATTTTTTAACAGAATAGTGCTATACTAAAGTGAGCACTATCTATACTAAAGTGGTTGCTAGATAACCATGAATTCAAGTAGTCCCAAAACAAACCAGCGCACATTCGAACATTCTGATGCTTCTGTTTCTAATAAAATTATTGTCCCTAACTAGTTGCCCACTTTGACATGAATCACTTATAGCAGAACAAATCAAGAGTTCAAATAACTTCATCTAGTACTAATTGTTATGGTAAAGCAAACTGACAACCTAACAGCTTAAATTTGTAAACTAATCAGCATGTCAACATGAGCATAGCAGTTCAGTAGCTCTTAATTACAATCCGTGTGTATCCACTATTCACATAATACAAAACACATAATAAATATCGACTAGGTATAATTAACTAACAATTCATCCAATTGTAAACAACAAGCAGCCTACAAATAAACACAAATCTGTGAATATTTCCATTTTTCCAACTTCAAGGATCTACATCAAGGCGATTCGAAAAGTGTACCTGGAATTGGAAACAGAAATAAAGTAGAAGAGAGATCAACAACAGTAGTAATACGAGCAGCAATACAACAGCAGTTCAACAACAGAAGTTGGGAGTTCCAAACAGCTACCGACACAGCCCAGAAAGTTTGTAAAAGACCAAACAGCAGCAACCAATATCACCACAAACAAACTCAACCAAGCGTATATTAAACCCGAAACTGAACCAGTAGACCACTGAACCACTTAAGCAATCAAAGGGAATCAGATTCACTGTCTAGAATTCGAGTTACTCCTACAGATGCAATGAATACCATATCTTTCTTTTTTGTTTTCTCTTTTTAAACTCTCCAACACTCTCTTCAGATTTTCAAAAAAATCCCCCTTTCTGTCTAAAAATGACTCTATATATAACCCCCCAAAGCAGGTCTGCCCCCTCAACTCTCAAAAGCACTTTAGGCGGAATTTTTAAACTAATTCTGCCCATCATCTTTCAAACCCCACTATATTATGTTTTTCCTCTTTTTAATTCATTTGTTCCCCACTAAACTTCTTTTTGTTTATTAATCCCACGCGGGTATGGGCAGCCTATTTTTCTATATCAAGTCCTTGTGACCCTCCCCATACCATTATGTTGTGTTTCCCACTAACACATTAGATTAAGGGTTAATTAAGTGCTTTACTGTCAGCCCACTTAGCAAGACCATTTTTCTTAAACTTTAAACCCCAAATTACCCTCCTAAAGTTCCTGAAATTACTGTCCTACCCAATCCCTTTCAATCTGCATTGAACCTTTCAACTCTAACCTATTCAAACCTACCAACTAACTAAGCTGAATCCAACAAACTGCAATAGCTATAACCAATTCAACTTATCTAATTTAATAAGTAATTCAAACTAGAACTCAGTTCAGATCAAATAGCATAAAAATAAAGACCAATGCATTTGAACAAAATCACGTTGAACTACCAAGGTCAAATTTCAGACCATGATTGACACAGATACATGGGAATGACTAACTATGTTCACAATTCTAAATCAAACGAAATGAATGAAACACTGTCACATACTGGATGAACCTAACTGAATTTATATGTAAAATGATGAACAACAAAACAAATAAGGAATCGGACATCACAGAAAGTGAGATCATTTGAACTAGTAATACTAGTAGCCAATTATAAGACTAGACACAGTTTTTGTGCAAGAACATTACGGGTGCTGACCCTTACAACCAAACTAACGGACAAACATACTCAATCGATTCAGCATATGCCAACCAACCATATGAGAAAAACTGGACCAAAAAAAGGTCCGAAAGAGAAGAGATGAATAAATTAAAATATGGTGAAATACCATGAAGCTTAAGCAGATAAATAACAACAAAAATAGAAAAGAAAAAGAAGAAAAATACCTCAAAATTAAAGGCTAACTCCGAACAGTTCCCATTTTAGACTTCGACTCGAACTTTTGAGGTCTAAACGGACCTTGATCGAGTGTTCTCGACTGAAAACACACGACTAAAGTCGATTAAGAACCTCAAATTTTTCCTTTACTCGGACATGTTCCAGGTTTTGGCTCTTTAGGGTTCTTCAATTGATTTGAAACTCGACCAGTTCTAGCAAGATTCGAGCCAGACCAAGGGCGTTTTAGGCACGAGGGAGGTCAGGTGGATAGTTGGTTTGAGTTTGGGGTTCATTAGATGAACTAGAGTTTTGGGTCCTGAGCTTCAATCGAAGATTCGAAAAAGCCGGGGATTATTCGAAGACAATGGAGTGGGGATTCAAGTTGAGGGTGGTTAGGAGGCTCAGGGGTGTTAATTTTAGGGTCATCGGAGAAGGTGAGGTTTTAGGTTGATTCTGTGATCGAAGATTCAAGAAGTTGTGGCGTGATTCGAGGTTAATAGAGTATGGAATCGTGTTGAGGGAGGTTAGGAGTTCAGGGGTGTTATTTGGGTGGCCGGCGGCGTCGTTGCCGTCGGGTTTCAGGCGAAGGCGTGGGGTGCCGGCTCTAGGGTTTCGAGAGGTCGTTTGGTCTGTGGTTTGGGAGACGAAGTTGATGGGTCGGGAAATGAGGGGGGTAAGGGGTTTAGGAGTTTGGTATATTGAGATGGTGAGATTAATGTGGTCCGTTGGTCAATGAAGATTGATGGCCTGGATCAATTCCCTTAATAGGAACGGTGTCGTTTGGTTTTAGTAGGGGATGGGGCGGTTCGGGGCCACGGGTCGGGTATGAGGTTACGGGTGAGGGCGGAGTGATCTGGACCATTAATCAAGTGAGATCAATGGCCCTGATCAGGTCTTCCCAAAAACGATTCCGTTTGGGGTGTCTTTGAGATGGACTGGACCGGGGTCGTTTTGGGCCTTTTTGAACGGGCAAAATGGGGTGGGTCTAGGCCCAATCCGATTTTTTTTCTTTTTCTTGTTTTATTTGTTTCTTTTCCTTCTTAAACTAATTTTCCAAATTAAAAACCAAAATCCTACATTGATTTATAAATCAAATTAACTTATAAAAATGCTAATTAATTATCACACATAATTGACTAACAAATGGGAAAACAAAATCGCACAATCGAACATCAAATGCTAAAAATGCACAGTACATCATTTTTGTGATTTTCGTTCTCGCAAAGCCAAAATTGTTTTAATTAATTCCTAATTGTAACATTAAATCCTAAATGCACAGGCAACACATATTTTCGTATTTTTCATTAATTAAAATAGAATAAACATTGACAGACAAAAATGCGAATAATTATCTAAAAATTCCACGTAAATCCTCAAAAATTGCACACAAAGGAAAATTATTTTATCTTGAATTTTTGGGAGTGCTTCTCATAGGGCAAAAATCACGTGCTCACAGAGCCAATCCACCGAGCCTTTGATATTCGACCTTCACTTGCTGACAATTCAAACACTTTGCCACAAAGTCCGCCACATCCTACTTCATGTTGTTCCACCAATAAATTTCCTTGAGATCACAATACATTTTCGTAGAACTTGGGTGCACGGTATTACTGGAAGTGTGAGCTTCTTCCATGATCCTTTCCGAAGACCGTTAATATCAGGAACACATAGGCGGTTTTGGTACCGTAGAGTACCATCATCCATGCCTAGGGAAAAAGTTGTGGTCTTGTGTTTGTGAATCCCCTATTTCAGTTGCGCTAATAGTGGATCATTGAATTGTTTTTCTTTTACCTTTGCCACAAGCGATGATTCAGCCCTATACTACACAATTATCCCTCCTTCATTAGAGTCCGCAAGGCGAACTCCCAAACAAGCCAACTGGTAAACCTCCCTGGCTAACGGCCTATGACATGCCTCCAAATGAGCCAAGCTTCCCATAAATTTTCTACTAAGAGAGTCTACCACAACATTAGCCTTTCCTGGGTGATATAGAATATCAATGTCGTAGTCCTTGAGTAACTCTAGCCATATTGTTTGCCTTAGATTCAACTCCTTCTACTTGAAAATATATTGAAGGCTCTTATGATCCGTAAACACATCCACATGGACTCCATACGAATAATGTCGCCAAATCTTTTACACCAACACTACTGCCGCCAGCTCTAAGTCATGAGTTGGATAGTTTTTTTCATGATTATTGAGTTGCCTAGAAGCATAGGCTATAAACTTGCCGTGTTGCATTAACACACACCCCATCCCGACTATCGAAGCATCGCAATATACCATAAATCCCTCTGTATCCTCTGGCAAGGCTAATACCGTTGTTGTTGTCAACCTTGATTTCAATTCTTGTAAACTCTTTTCACAAGCATCAGACCATTGGAATTTAACTGCTTTCTTCATTAATTTAGTCAATGGAGAGGCAATAGTAGAAAACCCCTCCACAAAACTCCTGTAGTACCCAGCCAAACCTAAGAAACTGTGAATCTCGGTTGGAGTAGTAGGTCTCGGCCAATTCTTTACTGCTGCAACCTTTTGAGGATCAGCCATAATTCCTTCCTTGGATACGACATGACCCAGGAACGCACAGATTCAAGCCAAAATTCACATTTTGAAAATTCTGCATACAATCGATGTTGTTGAAGAGTCTGCAAAACTGCTCTAAGATGGTCAGCATGGTCCTCCGTACTTCGGGAATACATAATAATATCGTCAATGAATACTATCACAAAGAAGTCTAAAAAAGGCTTGAAGACTCGATTCATAAGATCCATGAAAGTTGTCAGGGCATTTGTTAGCCCAAAAGACATCACCACAAATTCAAAGTGCCCATACCGAGTTTTGAAAGATGTCTTTGCAATATCCTTCTCCCTTATCTTCAATTGATGATACCCGGACCGCAAGTCAATCTTTGAGAAACATGTAGCACCTTGCAATTGATCAAACAAGTCATATATTCTTGGTAGAGGGTATTTATTTTTGATTGTGCCTTTGTTGAGCTATCGATTGTCAATAGACATCCACAACGACCCATCTTTATTCCTTACAAACAAGACCAGTGCGCCCCATGGTGATACGCTCAGCCGGATGAAACCCTTCTCTAGCAAATCCTTCAATTCCTCCTTTAACTCTTTCAATTCTACCGGTGCCATTCTGTAAGGTAGAATTGATATAGGCTGCGTGCCTGGCATCACATCGATCCCAAAATCAATCTCCTTTGGTATCCCAGGGAGCTCATCTGGAAAGACATTTGAAAATTCATTCACAACTGGTATGGACTCAAGGCTAAGTGCCTTGGCATTGGTGTCCGTAACTCGAACAAGATGATAGATACACCCCTTCTTGATCATCTTCGCGGCCTTAAGGTAGGAAATAAACCGACCTCTAGACACTACATTATCTCCTTTCCACTCAATAACGGGCTCATTAGGAAATTCAAGCCTCATAGTTCTAGTCCGACAATCATGTTTGGCAAAGCATGAATAAAGACAATCCATCCCTATTATTACATCAAAATCAACCATCCCTAATTCAATAAGATCGTCCATGGTATCCCTACCACGCACCGTGACAATACAACTTCCATAGACTCGAGCAGCCAAAATTGACTCACCAATAGGAGTAGATACTAAGAATGGTTCAGGAAGCTATTCTGGTACTATCCCGAATTCCATAGCAACAAAAGGGGTAACATAGGACAAGGTGGAACCGGGGTCAATAAGTGCATACACATCATGAGATTGGACAGTTAGAATACCTGTAACAACATCTGGAGAAGACTCTGCAGTCTGGCAACCGCTCATAGCATAGAACCGGCTGGGTCCTCCTGAACTATATGCACCACACCTAGCTGCACCACGCCCTACGGGTGCTGGGGTACCTCGAGCTGAGAGGGGGCTAAGGATGTAGCAGCTGCTGGACTCGATGGCTGAGTTGTGCCCCTACCCGCTCCCTGGCGGGATACATGACAATGTCTCTGAATATGACCCCTCATCCCACATCCATAGCATATATGTAACTCAATATAGTAGATTCCCGAGTGCATATTCCCGCACCTGGGGCACAGGGACCTCTGCTGCTGTTGGGACCTCCCTCCTAACCGATCCCGCTGATGGGATCTCCTATTGCCCTGACCGAGCCTAAAACGACTCCACTGCTACTGGCTGGGCCCTGATGGCGGTGTACTGGTTGAAGACTGTGCAATAGACTGGGAAGGCCCTGATGATCTTCCCCTGAAAGTTGATCTTCCCCCACCTAGTGACTGTCCCATGTTTCCCGTAGACCGGGCCTTGGTATTACCCCCTCTTTCCATTCTGTTCTTCAATTTACGGTTCTCTGTGGCCTGAGAAAATGCTACCATCTTCCCATAATTCATGTCAAAATTCAATGCTGCCGTAGAAGCCTCATTAATTGTCAAAGAATTAAGGCCCTGAACAAACCGACGCACCCTAGCTTCCATTGGGGTCAATTTCTAAAAGATAGGGTTTTATCCATACATACCTCAATCGAGCTTTCCTTAATTCTATAACGTTCCGGAATGTTCGCACGTCAATCTATTTAACAATATAGCACAATTTAACTCATAAGTAAGAAAAGATCATAATCTAAGCTCTCTTGAGCATTTTATCGAGCAATTAGTGTTAATTAAGGCCTTAGGGTTCTTTTTATGCAAGATTACACTAGCCTATTACCCATGCCTCCTCTTATATAATTCCTCATACTCTTCAAGAACACATGTATGCAATGCAAACCCCCTTATCCCCATGAATTACCTCACTAATGACCCTTTGTATCCATATTGATGAAAGTCACTTCCCCTCTCTAAGACCCTCTCTCTCTCTAAAAGTATCAGAAAAACAAGCTCAAATGAGCTATTACACCGTATATAACAATAGCGGGTCGGGTTTAAAATTTAGAAAATTTGAGCCCCGATTCGGATCTGTGATCGCATTTGCGATCACAAAGCTGACATGCGGTCCGTATAATGGACCGCAAAAATGCTCCCCAAGACCTGAATACACTGCTTGGGTATGCAACAGAAATGCAGTCCGTATACCCGTTCTACGGTCGCATAATGCACCGCAGAACTGCCCCTCACAAAACCCCAGGGGAAATATGCGATGACTATACGGTCCGCATATCGGTTATGCGATCACATACTAGACCGCATAGTTGACCTCAAATTTGACCAACACACTGACTCACTTTGCGGCGATTATGCGGTTTGCATAACTGATATGCGACCGCATTCTCAACCGTAGAATCGCATTTTCTGGAAAACATTATTTCTTGACTTTTTATAGCATAGATTAGTCCAAAAAGGTCCGAACCACGTTGAGCAAGCTCGCCGCAAAGAATTTTACGCATCTCTAACACATGATCCTAATTGCCACTACGAGCTTTTGGGTTTAGGGTGGAAATTTTTCACGGGGCCTCACATGACCGATAATCATCAAGTGGTTTTTTGGTACCATTGTGTGCTCAAATCTTATCTAAGGTCATTATGGGTCCCCGACTATATGTCTTTAGTGATCCCATATCTTGTGTGGTGAAAAATTGCACTGCAAGTCCAAGTCCCAAGCCATTGGTCTAGAACTTGCCCTGAATGTTTGTTGAGGGGAAATCCTAAGTAAATTTTGACTTGAGACATGATTATAGGCTCCTCTTGATCGAAATGATAGCTTGAACACTTCCATAGCTTACCAATGATAAAATTCCTAGTCAACCCTTTTGAGCCTTAGCCCTTTTTCCTTCAAAAACCATAATACAAACCTTTACCTGTTCTAAAAGATACCCTCTCTTGGCACCCGATCTTTCCTTAGCACATGGAAAGAGTATAAGTTTGGGGTGGAGAGACGAGGATTGCAACAATGTGGTAAAAAGTTACAAAATGAAGAAAAAGAAAGGTAATGAAAAATAAAGAAAAGCAAAAAGGCAAAAAGTCAAGTGAATATGTGCCTAAATGAAACAAAAGAAGTGCTTAAAGGGAGATGGAATCTACTTAGACCAAATATTGCCTACCCGGAAACAAAAGCATTCACAATGTCTCCATAAAATCCCTATATGATCTCTAGTTGAATGAAACTTACATTAGTGATGACTCACATGAGGGGTAAGCATATGGTACTTAGAGCTGGACTTGTGACTTTTCTTTGAGAGAGATGAGTGAATTTCCATTAACCTCGTTCTGAGTGCCACTATTCTAAAGGTGAGGTTTGCTTAGGGAGATTCTAAGGATGTGTGAGTTTGGGTTCCACAATGACCAAAGTATTAGAAAGAGTTCTTTGATGTGTTGAGTCAACTCTTGATGCTCTTGCATCGCACTTAATCCATGGTGTTTAAAAGAGTAAATATTGTTAATGATTCATTTGTATTGAGCGCAATTGTTAGTCCCAATTGATGCTAGATGAGGTCACTTTAGGAAAACTGAATTTTCTTGGATTTTCTCTTAAGGGGTGGGTCTTATTTTGTTTGCTTGAGGACAAGCAAAAGCTTAATTTTGAGGGAGTTGATAACTAAGAATTATGATGCATTTTACACTCCTCACGCTTAAGTTTTGATTAGAAATATGTACAAAATAGTCCCAAAAGGCTCAGAAGTTGTGCTAGATTGCAGGTTTGATCAACAAGGTGACAAGATGTCAAAATCCATCTCAAAAAGGAGTGAAACTTGCACAAGTACCAAAATAAGGCAAAGCTCAGTCAAACAGGGCCAATGCGGCACCATTCTGTGCGGTCCGCACAAGTGAAGTTTAGAGAGTATGCAACTCAAGCAAAAAGGGCAATGCGGCCGCACTTGATTTTGCTGCGGTCCGCATTGGACTCACTGTGGCCGCACTCGATTTAGTGTGGTCCGCAGAGGCTAGAGTTCAAATAGTTTCCAGTTGAGAATTGAAGCCCAATGCGGTCCGCGCTCCATGCCACTGCGGCCGCACTCGGTTTTGTGCGGTCCGCATTACCCAAGTTCAGAGAGATGAATATTTAAGTCAAGAGTCTTAGTGCAGCCGCACGTGATTTCGTGCGGTCCACACTAGCGCCGCAGGGGTATTTTTGTCCAGATTTTTCAGCTTAGTATAAATAGCTTCTTTTCCCATTTTTAGGTTATCAGAGAATTTGTACTGAAGGCTGCGCTCGTGACTTCGATATTTTTAGCTGTTTTGAGTCATTTTAGCTTTATTTCAACATTGAATCTTCAAGTTTAATTTAGCAATTAATTAATATGAGTTTTTTCTTCATCTATTTCTTAGTTTTCTTCTCTAATTATGAGTAGCTAGACCCATAAGCTAGGGTTGTGGCTCAACCCTAGTGTGTGTAATTGATGGGTCTTATGTTTTAGGGCTTGATTGATTATGGGTGTTTGATATTTGGACTAATTTAATGTTTAATTGCTGAATTAGTGGTTACAACACTAGTTTGTGTTTAGTTGACTTTGGCTCTTCTTGAGAAAGAGAGCCCAAGTCTCTGAAATTGGTCCAACAAGTAATTGGGGTGTACTCAAGAGATTGATAGCCTCAATTAAAGGGTTAAATCTAGAGATAGTAATACACGACTTGAACCTTGATCGCTTGTGTAATTTTACCTACCCAATTGGTCTTGAGAAAGTCAATTCGGGCAAAATCACTCGAACTACCGAGAGGTGTAGAGTGAGTAGAACTGTCCAATGGTTATATCATACTCCCTAAATGTGACAATCATGCCTTAGACTCTGGTATCCGTCAATTGACCACCTAGGCGAAAGTCACTACCCTAATGCCTTTTAATCATTTGAACAACTCGCAATAGTTTAATCATAGCTTATTTTAGTTTAATTGATCATTGTAGTTCTATACAATTAGAAGTAAATCAAAACCCAAAATGTTTATAAGCGCAATTAAGAGAAAATACACAACTCCACTTTAGATAGACACCCAACTCCAACTTCTAGCTCCCTGTGGAAATCGATCCCGACCTTAATCGGGTAAAAGCTGCTTCGATCTCTCTCGCTACTAAATAGTAGTGCAGGGTTGGACTTGATCAGGCATCCAGTCCAAATGGCATGTCATGTTCATTGAAATCCGCATGTGCCCCAAATAAATCCTTCTTTCCTTTCCCCCGAAAGGGATACTACTTGTTTTAAACTCATTCTCAATTCCATTATTTGTTTTCTTTGAATCCATTTCGTCTTAACTCTGTTCGTAAACTAAGACAAAGCAAGGTTAGTAAGACTGGTTTATAGGGCTTCCGTTTGATGCAAGCTAATGTGAAAGAAGGCACCCATCCTCGTCAGGGGCATCAAGTCGACCTCGACTGGCCATAGCGGCCGATGCTTCGAATCGAAACTCTCGGAAGGAGAAAATAAATTGAAGTGCCTATAAAGGCAAATGATGTTGAAAAAGTTAAGTCCCACGTAGCAAACCGTCTCGGCAATGTTTTGGAAAGCCAAGATACCCAAATGATCTGAAATTAAAGTTGGAAGAAATAATTCAGAAATGAAAGGCCTATGAAGGCAAAATAAATTTGGAAAAGGCTAAGTGCCACGCGACTTTCCGTTGTGACAAAGTTTGAGGAGAAAAAAGTAAAAAAACAAAAGAAAAAAAAGACGGGGAAAGGCCTACGAAGGCAAAATAAGGTCGATAAGGTTGAGTTCCACCGACCAACTATCATGGCAAAGTCTGGAAGAAACCAGAGGTCCTCCGGGGTCTAAAATGCAATCGGTATTCAAGAAACAACCAATTGTAGTTGAAAGGGCCGAGACCAAGTGACTGAAAAGTTCAACGCCACAAAACAAACTACCATTTCAAACTAACAAATTATTCTTTGTTTGAAAAATAGAAAACAAGTGCAATCGAAAAGCAACCTTGCAAGAAGCAGGTGCAACCAAAAAGAAAGGGAGCAAGGGCAAAAACAAAAAAAAAAAACTTTGCAGCAACAACTCCCAAAAGGGAAGTCTCCTCCAAATTCTTTCCTGTATTTTTACTCATTCTCTAAAATAAAAAAAGAAAAAAAATGATGATGAAATGAAATAAAAAGATAAAGAAGAAGAAAAATTCAAAACCATGGTAGCATAAGGTCTCCAATCTCTAGCTATGACTTTTCTAACATAGGGTCTCATTCCCTAGCTAATGCCACCATAACCTGATAATCATTTTCCCACATAGGGTCCCATTCCCTAGTCACTGCCAGCATAACCTGGTAGTTCTTTTCAGTATAGGGTTCCACTCCCTAGTTGATCCCCGACATAACTAGAGGACCTTTCTCTTTTCCGGCATAACCCGATGACTTTTCCGTTATAACCCGTGGACCTCCTCGGCATAACCCGATGACTTTCCCGGCATAACCCGAGAACCTTTTTCTTATCCGGCATAACTCGTTAACATTCCCGGCATAACCCATGGACCTCTCCGGCATAACCCGAGGACATTTTTCTTTTACTCCATAACCCGACTTTCCCGGAATAACCCGTGAACCTCCCCGACATAACCCGAGGACCGCTTTTCTTTTCCGGCATAACCCGATAACTTTCTTGGCATAACCCATGGACCTCCCGGCAAAACTTGAGGACCTTTTTCTTTTCCGGCATAACTCGATGACTTTCCCTTCATAACCCGAGGACTTTTTTCTTTTTCAGCATAATCCGATGAATTTCCCGGCATAACCCGTGGACCTCCTCGGCATAACCTGAGGACCTTTTTCTTTTCCAGCATAACTCGATGACTTTATCGGCATAAACCGTGGACCTCCCCGGTATAACCTGAGGACCTTTCCGGTATAACCCAATCATTTTTCCAGCATAACCTTGTAATCTTCCCAACTTGGGGCCACCGATCCCCATTTTATTGTATTTTTAGATGTAGGGTCTCCACTTCCTAATCTTTTTTTCTCAGGGATACACAATCCCGATTTTAATTTCTTTCAATAAATAAATAGTTTAGATTTTTGTTACAATAACTCACGAAATTTTCATAGTGAAAACTGGGGCAGAAAATTTTGTTCGTTCGTTTGCTTTGGTGCCTAAACAAGTTTTCACTATGAGGCACAAGGTTCGAGATGACCAAAAAAAGAAGTCTCAACCCAAATAAAAGAAAAGAAGAAAAAGAAAATAAGTTGGACTCTAGTATAGAAGCGGAGAAAAGATACGGACTACTCAAGATATGACTGAAGTCGCAAGCTTTGCATGTCCCCCCTTGATCCAAAAAGCTGAAGAAGAATGAACCAACAGTTGCAGCTAATGAGCAATAAGATTCAGATCAGAGTCTACAGGACGAACCAGTTAAGACTCAAGATCAAGCTTCAGAAGATTTATAGATAGGAATCCTGTAACTCGTAATTGATAGGCTAAGCTAGTTTAACTTTTTATTTTTTATTTTGGTGTAATAAGGAGCTCAGCAAGCAGAAACAACAGCAACAACAGTGAAATTGCAGTTTTCCGGTAGTCCCAGCTACTAAAACTTCCAGAACTACACCGATCTAATTCCTTTATAGCCAAGGATATGTAGGAAACCTCCGAAGCAAGGTTCGATCAAACTTTTTAAAAATGCTTCCAAATGGAGTCTCAAACGGGCAAAAAATTCTCGTAATTGCTCACTTTATCTTTGCCCGAAAACTCTTCACGTTTCCGAGCAAAGAGGGGCAGCTGTGAGCACCTAATTTTTGCCCTGCATGAAAATAACTCCTAAAAATATACCAAAAATATTTTTTAAAGGATTTTAGAAGTTTTCTTTATTTTATTTTATTTCATGCATTTTTAGTATTTTAAAAAATCATAAAAAAAATCATAAATAATTGTCACTTTTTAATTTCATACCATCTTAGGTTCAATTTGCATGTAGGAATTAATTTTATTAAGCAAAAAATCACAAAAATGGTCATTTTTACATATTTAGATTTTAGTCTTTAAAATTAGCATTTTTCTTTAGTTTTAAGTTAATTGGTCGTTTTAATGTTAAAAATAAATAAAGAATTTTAATTTCTACAAAATAGATTAATTTAGGACTTAATTAATTTAATTACAATTTTTAAAATTAAAGAAAAGCAAAAAAAGAAAACAAAGGAAGAAAAGGGGGAATAGGCTATTTTTGGGTCTAATTTCAGATATGAGCCAATTTGCATGGCCTAATTCCCTCAAAAAATGCCCAGTCCACCTCTCTAACCTACCCAAACCCCTTACCCTTTAATAAAAACTTAGATCTAAGACAATTGGATAGAGACCTATGAAAAGGAGGACCTCTCCTCTACAAGACAGAATGGCGGATCTCAAGGATCTAAAGAGCATCAGCCAAAGAGAACGAAAAATTTCGCTGATAACCATAGAAAAACATCAAACCACTGATTTTCGTCCTCTACTCCACATTTAAATACCTCTAATTTCCATAATACACCCCCTTTCACTAGTAAGGGACTATGGTTACCACCATTAGATCTCATAAACAAATAAAGGTTTTAGCTGCTGACATTTGGAATTGTCGCTCAAGCTGATGTTTGGATTGTTTGTCACTGAAATTTGGATTTTTGAGTGTTCGAGTTCGATTTCAATTTCAGAAAGTGAAGCTACATTTTGTTGAATCTGCTATTGTTAATCTCCGATTTTCTGTCTTTAAGCCTTTTATTTGGCTCCTCTAAGTTTATTTCTAACTGTTGAGGTACCTATCCTGATTTTAGAATGTAGTTATTGTTAAGATATTCTTATACTATAAAGTTTTCTTAAATATACATCATTTGATTCGTGTGAATGTTTCATGGCTTTATGTTGTTAGCCTATTCCTTTAAATGTTTGTTGATTTCATATGTGTTTGTCAGGTTCTTCAGATGAATCAGTTCTGGGTTGTTTTGGTTTTTTATTATGTTGAATGTCTGAAGTTATGAAGAGATTTGATATGTAAAATCCTAAGATCTCCTTTAACTCACCTGGGAACGAAACTTTAAAGCTTGTTCACTTTATATTTTGGTTAAATATTTTTTATCTTTTATATTGATTCATGGTTAAGAAGTTAAGATCTAGTCTACCATTTGTAAGTGTTTTCTATTAACTTATTTTGTTTATGTTAATAAAAAGAATGATCATTCAATATGATACATGGCCGATGTTTCTCTTCTTGATTCCTCAATGCCAATCATATATGTTAGTATTGTGTAGTTGAGCTAGAACATATGGCATTTACTGTGAAGCTATTGCAGTTGCAGATTCTATAATGATTTGATTCACTAGAATTGGACAACACTAAACATGAATACTCTTTATTCTTTTACCTTTTGATGTTAGTCCCCAACACTCACGTATGTAGCTTTAATGCATTTGAATTGCATTTTTGAGATCGATTCATTTTTTTCTCCATGTCATTCTGGTATATTTTTTAGTGGATCGTACCTTCATTTCACCATGAACTGGTTGGCATGTGTATTTGCTTGAATAAGGAATTTCCATATTCGGATATGTGGCATCTTATGGTTCGCATTGCCATATTTCTAGATTGCATAATTGAAGTAAAAATTCATACTTGATTCGATCATATGGAAGTTCAATATGTGCAATAAAAGTGAGGTAAAGTACTTGAGGTAATATAATGTCATGTGGATTTAGAGCAGTAGATACAACTTATGAATATCGTAGTTTGCTTTAGGCACGATTAATACATCATCGTGGCCATGGTTACAGTTTCTGTGGTATGGTCATGATACATAATCCCCAATTCGAGTGTGAATTTCATGTGACCCGATCATAACAACTTCGAATAATAATAAAATAAACATGTTGTAAATCGCGGGTGCATTTCATATAGTGCGATTTGCAATGTGTTCCAAAACGGCAAGTGTACGACAATCATAACTTGTTCAAGAAATAATTTCATAAATCCTAAAATGCAGTTTAAATTAATTAAAAGCGATTATAAAGTTAAAAAAATACGTAATTGGTTTAAAACATGTAATAAATCAGATAATAGGCCAAATATTAATAGTTGAGCGATCGTGCTAAAACCACGCAACAAGACTAGGAAAGGGCAGCTCCTATGCCCAAATTGATCAAGTAAATCTTTGTGCATACACCTGGATTTGGCTAAGATTTATGGGTAAAGTAGTTGTGTTTTGGAACAAAAGCCAAACACAACACTACACTACAACAACCCAGGGATCAAATCAAGAAAATGGTTCAAGCAAAAACACAGAGGTCAATCACGAAATGTGGCCTCCATACATCATGGCTGTGCAGTTCTGAAAGTGGCAATTCATATGGCAACCCGAGAGGTACTTAGCAAAGAAGTTTGAGACATGCTGGGGCAGTATTCATACAAAATATCATAGAAGGTCACTCAAGGAAGGAATTTCGAAAAGGAGATCATCAAAAAACATGAAGAGGACCTACAAAACTGAGAACAAAAAGAAAGCAAGCGAGCAACTATTGACATGGATTGATCAGTGGAACATATGCAGATGTTACATGGAACAAGCTATAGATTTTTTGGACAGTTTGGAACAAATACTGATAGTACAACATCAAGGAAAAGAAATTCCCACCTACATCGTACAAACAATGATGCCAATACATGAAGACAAGGGATATTTTATGCACCATTTATCTAGTATAGTTAGTATTCATTTTGTGATATCATTGTTGAGTCCACCACTCAAAATTGATAATAGGTCCTCTTGACAAACTAATTTGTTTTTTTGATTTTCTATATATATAAAAACTAGCCCTAGGAATACAACCTAGTGGATTGCATAAAAAAAAGAATTACGGAACCCGGGAATGCCTAACACCTTCTCCTAGGTTAACAGAATTCCTTACTTAGAACTTTTGGTTTGAAGGCTTTTAAAATAAAGTCGAAATTTCCTCGATTTAGAATTTTAAAATAAACTGGTGGCTTGGGACACAAAACAAACTATTCCAAGTGGCGACTGTGAAAATAAATAAAATAATCCCATTTCGAATAATGTTACTTTAATTGGAAAAACTCCCTTATATCTCCCTATCGGGTGGTAAAAAAGGAGGTGTGACAATAGGTGCTACGAGTCATAAGCAAGCTTAGTATAGTCTTGCGGATCGGTACATAGACGTCTGCAGTTCCTGATGACATTACCCCCGGAGCAGATGTCGCTAGGGAAGAGGTAGAGGCCAGCGAGGAGCATGTACCGCAGCTAGGGCGCCTATCAAAGCAACAGTTGAAGAGCTGCTAGTAGTTCTAGTAGGGGGCAGGTACCAGAGGTGCCTTCTATTACCCCCGGTCTTCGGGAGACCTTGGAACATTTCATGAGTATGTTTGGTTTATTGGCTCAGGCGAGGTTGATTCTGGTTGCATCACCTACTTCACAAGCCGGGGAAGGAGCTCAAACTCCCGCCGCCCACCCTCTAGAGCAGCGAGTTCACGTAGGCCAGGTTCCAGTTGTCATGGCGACACAACCTGTGGTTCTAGTTCAGCCCGTGGTCAGGGCAGCAACATCTGAGGAAGAGAAGATTAGACTTGCAAGGTTCAAGAAATACGAACCTCCTACATTCAGTGGTTTGGCTTTACAGAGTGCACATGGTTTTCTGAGGAATGCCATCGCATTCACCGCACTATGGGTGTTGTGGAGATGAGTGGGGTTTCTTTTACTACGTTCCAGCTTATGGGAGTAGCTTATCAGTGGTGGCGGGCGTATGAGTTAGGTAGCCCGACCGATGCAGCTTCACTTACATGGGTTAAGTTTTTAGAGATATTACTAATAGAGTTTGTACCCCAGTTCCTTCGAGATGCATGGCGCGTGGAGTTTGAGAAGCTGCGCTAGGGCACTATGTTAGTATTAGAGTATGCCATTAGATTCAGTGATTTGGCTAGACATGCCCAAACTTTGGTCGCTACAGTTGGGGAGCGAGTCCGTAGGTTCATTGATGGACTCAGGCATGATATTCGGTTCAACATAGCTCAGGAGTTGGAGTTGGATGTTTCATTTTAGCAAATAGTAGGGATCGCTCAGTGGATAGAGAGCATAGGGGATCAGGAGAGAGCAGATAGGTGAGGCCAGGAGAGAGAGAGAGGCCAGATGATGTCAAGAGAGAGAGGACAATGAGGCGAGAATGCCTCGTAGACTGGAGATATCCACTAGTCCTTATTTTGGAGGCAGGGTGCGATATGGTAGAGGCTTTGTGGGCCAGCCATTTCAGTTTGCACGTCAGGCTTCACGTGGTGTTTTAGGTTCTCATGGGTCTCAAAGTACCCATACCGCACACTTCTCACAACCACGTAAGTAGAGAAGTTGCTTTGAGTGTGGATATACTAGCCGCATGGCGAGAGATTGTCCTAGACTTTTGACATATGTGTCACATTGAGGTATTAAGGTGAGTACATTGCACCCAAGAGGGGAAGGCCTAGCCCGTTGATGTGTTTTATATAGTAGGGTTGAGGCCGCTGCACTAGATGATGTCATACAGGTATGCTTTTGGTTTCTTCTAGAGCAGCACCATCCGTACTTCGTTATAGTTTTGCTTATCAGGGTGGGTTCCCCTATTTGTTTCCCCACCTATGAGTGAGTTCATGACTTAGTATTCTGTTTATGTGTTTGCCCGGTTGGGAGATTCTATGAGTGGTAGCCGTGTCTATCGTTTGTTTTATTCACTATTGAGAGTTACGAGGCTAGTAGTGAAATTCTTGTTGTCCATTACGGTAGGTTGATGCAATTCCTGAGTATTTTGGCTACAAGCTATGATTTAGATGCTCTACCGGTGTGGGAGCCAGTTGTTGAAATTTTGTGACAGGAAATGATCTAGTGGAAGGTTTCAACTGGTTTAATGTATATTCTGCTTGTGATTCAGAGTTGAGGGTGCGACCCTCGCCATTTCATATGATTTGATATGTTTGAACTGGGCTTTGTACAGCGGTGAAAGTTAAATCAGGATGAGATCCTTGTGATTTATTCATGAAATTTGATTTTCCTATCTAAATTGATTCGTTATGGTACTTATAGAGCGTTGTGCATGTCAGGCTTGTTTGATATTTATCCTATGTGTTTCTCTTTATATATTCAGTCATTTTTCGTTCTGTGCTTCTTGAGTTTTAGCTTGCGGGGTGTGTACCCGATAGTGTTTTTTGTGACTTATTGATTCGGGTGTATAGTTATGAGGTCTTTGTGGTTCTTGCATCATCGTCATTGTTATGGAGGTTTGAATCATAGTTCTAACGGATATGAGGCTAATTGTCGGTGCTGGGTTTGATTTCAGGTAGCTATTGTGATCAGAAATGTTAGTATGGGCCTATGTGTGGTGTGTTATGTTGTGTGGTCATACCTTGTGGGTGTAGGCATGAGTTGTTGCGGTTGGTTGAGATTGATACGGGATATGGATTTAGCATATGGTCTTTTGGAAATGAATAGAAGGTGAGAATTTTGGCTATATGGCTTATCGATGTTAGTATAAAGGCTAATTTATAGTTGAGATGCTATTGTCAGGATTATGTGGACTAGGGTGACATGGGTTCACTTGCGGGTGTATGTTGGAAGTGTGCATTTAGTGATTTGATGAATTCGAGGCAATTCTTGGCACGTTCAAGGACGAACGTTTGTTTAAGAGGGGAGGATGTAATGACCCAGCCGATCGTTTTGAGAATTTAAGTTCCTTTGAATGGCTTGAGTCCTTGAGCAGCTTCATAATGTGTGTTATGACTTGCGTGTGCTGTCGAATTCAGTTATCGGATTATTCGGCGTCAAATCGGAAGAAGGATTCAAGTTTTGGAAGCTTAAGCGGAGAGAGTTGACTGGAATTTGAATTTTGCATAAACGGCCCTGGAATGAGTTTTTGATGATTTCAACGTCTTTGCATGGTGATTTTGGACTTAAGGCGCGCGTCCGCATTTGGATTTGGAGGTCCATAGGGTAACTTGGAGCATTTCAACGAAAAATGGAAAAGTTGAACTTTGGAAGATGGAGAAGTTTGATCAACAGTTTTCTTTTGTGATATCGGGGTCAGAATGCGATTCCGAGAGTTGGAACAGCTCTGTTATGTCATTTGGAACTTGTCTGCAAGATTTAGCGTTGTTCTGGGTTGATTTGATAGGTTTCGACATGAGTTTTTGAAGTTGGATGATTTGAAAGTTCATAAGTTCGATTCATGGTCTAATTCGAAGTTTTGACATTGTTTGATGTTATTTGAGACCTCGAGCGAGCCCATGTTAGGTTATGGAACTTGTTGGTATGCTTGGACGGGGTCCCGAGGGCCCCAGGCGTGCTTTGAACAAGTTTTAGATGGTTTTCATGGTTGTGAGGAGATCTGAGTTCTGGTGTAATCAAACTTGCGGACTTTGGGCGCATGTGCGATGGTCACAGGTGCGAAGATGGAGGCGCATGTGCAAGAAGAGCTGGTCTTGGTAGTCTCCGCAGATACGGAGAATTTGTACGCATATGCGGTACCACATAAGCAGATTCTTAGGCGCAGAAGACAGATGGAGCGCAAGTGCGGTTGATCATGCACACCGGCAGTTAGGCAGAGGCAGCTAAGTTTGTTGCAGGTGCGGTCACGCATGGGCAGACAGTTTAGATTCGCGAGTTTGCCATTTTCTCCATATTTTGAGTTTTAGACCTCAGTTTGGGAGATTTCGCGTGGGATTTTCAATCAGATCGATTGGGTAAGTGTTCTTCACTTAGATTTTATTTTATTCCATTATTTTATCTTCATTTTTATCATTTAATTAGTGTTTTGGGTTGAGAAAAAGTGGGAATTTTTAAGAAAACCTTCAAAATGTAAATGATGATTTGTGGGACGAAATGGTATCGGAATTTGATATTTTTTTATGGTTGAAGTTGTATCGGAATGGATGTTCGGATTTTGTTAAATTTGTCGGGTTCTAAGGTGGGGTCCCGGGGGTTGACTTTTGGGGTGATTTTTAGATTTTTATAAAGATCGAGGCTTTATGATCCAGAGCAGTTTCTTATGAGTTTTATTTGTACTTTGAAGTTATTTTGATTAGATTTGGGCCGCCTGGAGGTCATCTCACATGAGAAGTTAATTTTTGAGTATCAGATTTTCTTCTTTGAGGTAAGTATCTTGCCTAACATGGTATAAGGAAAACTACCCCTTAGTATTTGAGTCTCCTATTCTAATTGTAGTCCGTGTACGGAAGGTGACAAGTGCATGCTTGGATTTATTTGTGAAAAGTTGGCCTTTTAGGTTTCTTAGGTCCTTATATTCTCTTAGAATGAGGTTGTTCTTGATATGATTGAGTTTTTTATTTACTAGCTTCATCTTTAGATGCCTTATTTGGAATTAATTATTTTATGATTCACTCTTATTGTCTATTTGACTCTTATTTTACTAAACTGAGCATTATTACCTCATCTATTATCGTGCTATTTTTTTCATAACAACTTGTCTTTAATTGAAATTATTATTTCCTCATCCTGTAATCGTTTAGTCTTAATTGGGGTTATGATTATCTTTTCGTTGCTTATCCTTAATTGAACAAGTTGTATCTTCTTCGTAAATGCCCAATTTTAAAAGAAATTTAGATACCCTATATCTTAGGCAGGTCCTTCTATTATTTGACTCACGTTAGCTCCCTTGTTGTTGAACCACATATTGTGGGATCATTGGTAAATATTATTTCCTCCCTTGTCGAGTTGTTTCTATTATGCCTAGCATTCTTCTACTGTGATTATTCCTTGTGAACCAGTTCTACAATTTCCTTGTGATTTAAAGTCCTTGAGTTGATTTACTTGCCGCACTCTCGTATTTATTGTCATTGTTATTATTGTACTTGTTGTTGTGAGGCACGAGGTATCGGCCATGCGGTCGTTACTGTGATACACGAGGTTTCTGCCGTGCGGTTGTTGTTATTGGGTTGCACGATGTTTTTGTAGTGCTATATATATATATATATATATATATATATATATATATATATATATATATATATATATATATATATATATATATATGTGTGTGTGTGTGTGTGTGTGTGTGTGTGTGTGTGTGTGGATTGCGCATGTGATGAGACAAGGTGGGAACATTATTATGTACGTGTGGCGAGACAAGGCAGGCACTTACTATATTATTATTGCACACATGGAGAGATAAGGTAGCTATGTCAAGGATTTATTTGTGATGATTCGTGATGGCCTGTGGGCGTTTATGTAGTTGATATTTTTGTAGTGGTACACTTATCTGTGTGAGCTTTGTCTTGTGAAAGTTTTGAGAAAACATTCTATGTGATGTCTGCCCTTTCCCTTATGCTTACTAACTGGTATGAACTATGTTAGAACACTTGCACAAGCATACACGTAATTAAGTACTCTTATCGGATAAGAGATTTTCTTGATATTGTTAAGTTTAGATGTACACCCTTGTTTACTTGCCTTCTATGTGAGAATGGCTCAATTTGGCACGCCATTCGTGAATGTTGTTATAAGGTGTAATGAGGGAACATGATGTCAAGTGTTGCGGTTCATGTATTGAGACCCGTGAGTTGTGATTTGTCGGAGGTTCGGTACCTCATGGAATTTGCTAACTAGAACCTTATGTGAAAGTGGTCGTAATTGTTGAGTTATTACTTGTCCTTGTCGTGTCATTGATTTTTTATTTAGGTTGTGTTTCTCGTTCACTCATCTGTGTCATTATTATGGTATTTCACTAATACTTGTTGTTTCCTATCTTATTGCAATTATTCTATTGTTAGCTATATCGTGTAGTCTTAATGTAGACACCATACTGTGTTGTTCCTACACTTATACATGATCAGGTTGATTATTCAAGTAGGTGGCTTGACTGTTCCTCGTCACTACTCCACCGAGGTAGTCTTGATACTTACTGGGTACCGCTGTGGTATACTCATACGACACTTCTGCATATTTTTGTACAGATCCTGGTATTTGATCGTTAGTAGATATGTGGATCGTTGCTGTGGAGACTCAAGGTAAACCTGTTGCTGTATTCGCAAGCTTTGGAGTCACCTTCTTATTTTGATTTTACACTGTTCATCCTTATTTCGAGACAATTGTATTTTAGATGTTTTTTAGCAAACTTTGTAGAGCTTATGATTTGCACCACCAGTTTTTGGAAAACAATGTGAATTTTGTAGAGATTCCTATTTCAAAGGTTGTTAGATGTTAATTATTATTATTATTATTGTTATTCAGTAAATATTAGGC
Organism: Nicotiana tabacum; assembly: GCF_000715075.1. Lineage (NCBI taxonomy): Eukaryota > Viridiplantae > Streptophyta > Magnoliopsida > Solanales > Solanaceae > Nicotiana > Nicotiana tabacum. The sequence goes on from NC_134082.1 coordinate 24,583,477, forward strand.
TTGCCTAGTCCCTAAGACTAGGTGCCATCACAATACCCAACGGAAGGGAAATTGGGTCGTGACTATGTTATTCTTTTACTAGTTGTAGATTATGGAATATTTCACAAATTCTTAAGTAATTATGAAAATTTCCCTAAAATCTATATATATGTAACAATCTGACTGATCATTTTGGGTATTTGCACACCGCACGTAGCTTATGGTCTCGAGTAGCTTCGTATTTGGTGTCATGACTTGCGCATGTGGTCGAGTTCGGTTTTTGGATGATTTGGGATTGATTTGGAAGAATAATTCTTGTTTTAAAAGCTTAAGTAAAAAGGATTGATCGGAGTTTGACTTTTGTGTAGACAACTCTAGAATAGTGTTTTCATGATTCTAATATCTTCATACGGTTATTTTGGACGTAGGCGTATATCTAGATTTGGACTTGGAGGTTCATATGTTAATTTATTGCATTTTTGGAGAAAATTTGAATGTTGAAGGTTTGGAAAGTTGAGAGGTTTGACTAGGAGTTGACTTTGTTGATATCGGGTCAGGATTTGTATTCCGGGAGATTGTATAGTTGCGTTGTGTTATTTGGGACTAGCATGCAAAATTCGACGTCATTCCGGGTTAGTTTGACATTATTTTGCACGAGTTGTAGAAGTTAAAAGTTCATAAGTTCATTAAGTTCCATTTGAGGTGTAATTCATACTTTTGATGTTTTTTAATGTGATTTGAGGCCTCGAGCAGGTCCGCATTATGTTATGGAACTTGTTGGTATGTTTCGATGGTGTCCCGTGTGTTACACCCCATGTTTTTGTTCGTAAGAGTACACCGTAAGTCAATTGATGTAAGCTTATAAATCAAATCATCGTTGAAAATTTTACAAAGTTAGTTAATCATGTTAACGTGGAGGTTACAAATATTTATGATCATGAATACCAAGTAGCGAGAGGGTTTGAGGGCTTAGAAGCTAAACAAATTGAAGAAAATAAGTTTCGTTGATAGTCGATAAGTTGGGAATGTTATAACATGTACTTTTAGGGTGGTTAAGATTATAAGGAGATTATTGTATGAGTTATTTTAGTCGTATGAAAGTCGTGTGTTAAGTTTTGAGGTCAAGTGAGTTGTCGAACAAAGGTTGTAAAAGGTTATCACAAGTTACATTCATAAATGAACTAAAGTTTGGTTCAAATATAACTGTGATTTTCTTCCAATATACTTAGAGTTACAGGGTGTTCCACCATCAAATTGAAGATCTATGAGTCTATTTTCTAACACATTAAACCGGTTTTCAATATGACACTGGAAGGGAGAGATATATGTGTTTTTGCGATACTGCGCAGATTGCTAGGTGACAAGTAGGTGTGTCACCTACTTGCTTAAATGAATATTCAAAAATGGGCCAGTTCGGGTCGTCTAAAGAAACCTTTTAAGGACTATTTCATTCATATAATACAATGATAAGAGGGCAGAATAACCATACCTAAAACCTGTTACATCTAACATTTTCGTACATTAAAGTTTCGTCTTTTATTAATCGATGTTGACTCGTGGATGAGATTATCTTGAGGTTAACGTATTTATGATATTTATATCAAGAGATAAGTAAGTGCCATGAAGGTTAAAGGGTACACGAATTAAAGAAAACAAGTTTTGTTTAAGGTTGTCGATTTGGGACAAGGTACCATATGACCGTGATAGTATGATGTATAAAGTATATTAAAAATGAGTAAAATTTTAAGTAATTTAAGACAATTTTTAATTATGCGGGGAATTAATTAATTATCGGATATCAGAACATTACCTAATTAATTAATAAATGATAAGATAAAATTAACCCCCCCAAAATGTGGCAGCAAGCCACTTTCCAAACAAATGACTCTTAGTCATTTGTGATTAGGTGGCAAAGTAATTACATAACACTTCATTCTTAACATTCTCAACACCAAGACACTACATCAGATGCTAAACTCATTTCTACTTTTTTGAATACTAAAGACCCTACCATTAGCATGTCATTTATAACATTTTGAATACAAAGACCCTACCATCATATGCTAAACTCATTTCTAATATTTTGAGTACAAAACCCCTACAATCGGATGCTAGCAAAAAATACTACAATGTGACTTCTTGCAACTAAACGATTCCAACGAGATTTAGCAATGTAAAATTTTGCGGTTCTAAAGGAGTACGGTGCGATCTTTTTCAAGAATATCATACGGATTTTTCCCTACTTCAGGCATGTTAAGGCTATCCCTTCTTTCTTTTTGGCATGAACCAAGTTATACAGAACAAATGAGCAAACGCACAGTTTTCATAAACAACCCTATTCATAAAAATACTAGGGGTCTCTGTGTTCTTGATTCCCCATGTGACATATTATTATATCTTTTGTTCATGGGTCTCTGAATAATACGTAGTTGATAAAGCTTATCCGAAAGGAATATTGAGATTATTAACATATTTTCATGCATTTCATTCATTTATGCATGTATATTGACCCATGGTGATATTTCGTTATATACGCGTATATATATATGAGATATGGAAAAAAATTACCGCATTATATACGCACCACCACCTGATCAGTTTGTATATGTTGATGAGGTTGCCCACAGTGGCCGAGACGATATGATGGGATGCCCTGAGAGGCTTGATGATGTTATGTACAGCTATAATTATGCATGACACAACATTTATATGCACGTGCATGACACTATAAATGTTGCAGAGTTTACAAAGTTATTCAGACTTACATGTGTATTTCCTTATTCCATGTTCTATGTCTTTTATGTACTGATTTTCATGCCTTACATACTCAGTACATTATTCATACTAATGCCCTATTTCTCGGGGCCAGCGTTTTATGCCCGCATGTGTAGGTAGGCAAGTTGATGGTCTCCCCTCTTAGGATCCTTGATCAGTGAGAGTTGGCGTGCTCTATTTGATCTGGAGCTGCTTTTCATTTTGGTACGATATACTTTCATACATATATAGGTATGACGTGGCTCAGTACCGTCTCGATACAGTTCTATTTCTATTAGAGGTCTGTAGACATTTATGTATAGCTGGATAGTATATGGCCTTGTCGGCTTCAAGTTTTGGGTATATAGTTGTCTATAGCAGCCTTGCCAGCTCACTCATTATATTCCGTATGTATATGTACATATGTATTTTGGATAGGTTACTCTCACGTATGTTATTCATGTTTATATCTTAAATGCATGCTTAAGGATGTTCGACATGTAGGATTCAGGCACCTATTGCGGCCCACTGGTTTAAGTCGTGAGAAAAATGGTATCAGAGCAGTTTTGTCCAAGGATTATCTATAGACCGTATCTCTTAGAGTCTTGTTTATGGGTGTGTTGTGCATCACAATTATAAATAGGAGGGTACCGGATATTTATGATGGTTACTTTTCTTTATAATCCAGATTGTGCGATAGAACTGAGTCATAAGTATCGACTCTTAATCTTTACCTTATTTATGTTTTTAGTGATGCCTATTACTACTAAACGACAGTTGCAAGCCACTAGCAAGGGTCAGAAGGCTACGAAAGCATTAGAAGGAGATATAAGTTACACTATGGAGTCAGACCCATCGGAGATCATGGGTTCCATTGAGGAGGATCCATCCGAGGATCCATATGAGTCATCCGTTTGAGTTGTTTCAATCACTCTGATAACAGATGCGGTGAGAGGAGTTCCAACCTCACCAAGACCCTTAGTTTCATTAGCACAGCCTGTTGATCAAGGTATGAGGGGAGTGGTGCACGGATGTAATGACCTGACCGTTCATTTTGAGAAATTAAGCTCTGTTTAGTGGCATAAGGTCTGGAACATCTTCATAATATGAGCATCGACTTATGTGCATGGTTCAATTTAGTTAACGGATGAATCAGAGTCAAATTAGAAGAAGGAATCTAGTTTTTGGGAGTTTAAGCGGTGAGAATATGATTGGAATTTGACTTTTGAGTAAACGGCCCCATAATGATTTTGGGTGATCTCAACAGCTTCGTATGGTGATTTTGGACTTAGGCATGCATCCGGGTTCAGATTTGGAGGTCCGTAGGGTAATTTGAGGCATTCCCACGAAAATAAGAAAAGTTGAAGTTTGGAAAATGGAGAAGTTTGACCCATAGTTGACTTTTGTGATATCGGGGTCGAAATGTAATCCAGAGAGTTGGAGCAGCTCCCTTATATCATTTTGGACTTGTCTGCAATATTTGGCATCATTCTGGGTTGATTTGATTGGTTTCGGTACAAGTTTTCGAAGTTGGAAAATCAATTCATGGTGTGATTCGTCGTTTCGATGTTGTTTGATGTGATTTAGACCTCAAGAGAGTCTGTGTTAGGTTATATGACTTGTTGGTATTCTTGGATGGGGTCTCGAGGGCCCCGTGTGTGTTTTAGATGAGTCGGGGATGATATTCCATGGTTTTGGGGAGGCTGCGTTCTGGTGTAATCGCACCTGCGGACCCTGGGCGCAAGTGCAATGGTCGCAAGTGCGAATGGGGAAGCGCAGGTGGGAGAGGAGTTGGTCTGGGCAGTCTCCTCAGATACGGAGAATTGGAACGCATGTGCGGTGCCGCAGGAGTGGATCCCTGGGCGAAGAAGCGGAGTAGAGTGCAGGTGCAATTGGTCAGGCGCACCTGCAGTTGCACAGATGCGGTTAAGTTTGTCGCAGGTGCGGAAGTTCTTGCGGAATCATATATGTCGAGGGTTTTGACACTTCCTTCATATTTTGAGTTTTAAACTTCGGATTTGGGAGCTTCTTTGGGGTTTTTCAAGCAAATCGATTGGGTAAGTGTTATTCACCTAGAATCTAACATATTCCATGATTGTGTCGTCATTTTTATCACTTAATTTTTGTTTTGATTTGAGGAAAATGTTGGTTTTGAAAGAAAAGTTCAAAAATGAAAAATTGTGATTTGAGGAACCAAATGGTATCGGAATTTGATAATTTTTGTATGGTTGAACTCATATTGGAATGGGTATTCGAAATTTGTAAAAGGTTGTCAGGTTCCGAGGTGCTGGCCCGGTGGTCTACTTTTCGACCAATTTTTGAATTTTGTTAAAGATTGAGACTTTATAATCCAGAATGATTTTTATGTGTTTTATTTGTGTTTTGAAGTTAATTTGGTTAGATTTGAGCCGTCCAGAGGTCTTTTCACCTGAGGAGTGCATTTTAGAGTATCGGTCTATCGTCTTGGAGGTAAGTATCTTGCCTAACCTTCTGTAGGGACTTCCCCTTAGGACTTGAGTGTTCTATGTTGATTGTAGTTCGTGTACGCGAGGTGACGAGTGCGTGCTTGGACTTATTTGTGGAAAATTGGTCTTTTAGGGTTTTTAGGTCTTTATATTCACTATGTATGAATGTGCTCTTGACATGACTGAGTTTCCTATTTACTAGTTTCACCTATAAATGATTAATTGGAATTAATTGCTTGATGATTCACTCTTATTGCCTAATTGACTCCTATTTGATTTAATTGAAGAATTTCGCCTCTCATATTATCATGTTATCTTTTCATAGTTGCTTGTCTTATTTGAGAATTATTATTATCCGTCCTAAGATTTGTTTACTCTTAAGTGAAGCTAAGATCATCTTTCTCTAATTGAAATTGTCGAATATCCTCGAAATTGTCCAACCTTAAAAGGAGTTTCAATAACCTATATCTTTGTTGACTCTCCTATAATTGGGACTACTTGACTCGTGTTGATTTCCTTGTTATTGACTTGTATGTTGTGGGATCGTTGCTACATGTTAGTTTTCCCATTGTTGAACTATTCCCTTTATGTCAACATTCTTTATGTGGTTATTCCTTGTGATATTGTCACAGCTATTGTTACACGTATTGTGGTGATGTACGAGCTTCCTGTTGTGCTATAATTGTTGTTTCTGTTGGTCGCGCTACGTATTACTTTGGGACTACGTATTGGTATTCTGGGAGATCCCCCTGCGCATTTATAATTAGGACTACGGGATGATATCTCGGGAGATCCCCCTGTACTGTATATTTACTTTGGGACTACGGATCAGTATTCCGGGAGATTCCCCTACACATTTATGATTTGGAATGCGGGACGATATCCCGGGAGATCCTGTGCGCATTTACGTTTGGGACCACGGGATGATATCCTGGGAGATCCCCCTTTAAAATCACTTTGTTCTGAGCTGTTATTTTCATTGGTCCTATCCCTGTGTTAACATTATATGTGATATCCATTCTATTCCTTATACTTACTAGCTGGTATGAACTATGTTAGGACACTTGCACAAGCATACACGTGGCTAAGTGCCCTATTCGGATAGGAGGATTCTTGGTATTGTCGAGTATAGAGGTACACCCTTGTTATTTGCCTTCCATGTGAGAATGAATCTTTTGGGAATGTGAATTGTCTGTATGATTAGGAGGTGCGATGAGGGCAAAGGATGCCAACTGTTAGGGTTCAGATATTGAGACCCGTATTGTATGATTATGAATGAGGTGTCATAGGGTGACTTATATTTGAAGGTTATCTATTCGAAAAGATTATATTCGAAGGTACTTATTTTTAATTAACTATCTTGAAATGCTACAGGGTGACTTATATTCAATGAATATTTGTTTGAAAAGATTATATTCAAAAAGCATTATTTTGAAAGAACTCCTTTGAAAAGAACATTTATTTGAAGGAAGTATATTTCGAAACATTTTTATCACTTGAAAGGTTTAACTATTTTATTGACGCTTGCTGGTTAAGATTTAATGTAAAAACTATTGGAGTGGTTGAGTTATGACATGTCTTGACCGTATTTGTGAATTCAGATTTGGGTAGTCTCCTCGTTTACTTTTCCATGTTTTCCTTATGGTGTTCTACTGAGTACTTGCTGTTTTATTTCATTATTGCAATTGCTGTATTGTTAGCCATATCGCGTAGTCTTCATATAAATATCATGTTCTGTTTATTAGACTAGTAGGTGTCTTGACTGATCCTCGTCACTACTCCACCAAGGTTAGTCTTGATACTTACAAGGCACCGTCGTGGTGTTCTCATACTACACTTCTGCACATTTTTTGTGCAGATTCAAGTTTATTTTGATAGTAGGTGTGCGGATTCTTTCCGAGGAGACTCAAGGTAGCCCTGTTGTTACGTTCATAGGCTTCGGAGTCACCTTCCTATTTTGTATTCACACTGTTGTACTTATTTCCATACAATTGTGTTTAGAAGTAGCAAAACTCTGTAGAGCTTATGACTTGTACTACAGGGTTTTGAGAATTATAAACTTTGTAGAGTTTCTACTTAGAGGCAATTAAATTTCTTTTATTGTTGTTGTACTCCATTATGAGTTAGGCTTACCTGGTACTTAAGACTAGGTGCCATCATGATACTCAAACGGAGGGAAAATTGGGTCGTGACAACTTGGTATCAGAGCTCTAGGTTCATAGGTGCTACGAGTCATAAGCGAGTTTAGTAGAGTCTTGCGAATCAGTATGGAGACGTCTGTACATATCTTCTAGAGGCTACAAAACTTTTAGGACAATCTCACTTCCTTCATTCCTATCGTGCGAGCTTATTAATATTGGAGTTTGAACTTTTATCCTTATATTCTCTCACTGATTGCGAGGACACGAGCCGCTTTTATCGATGATGTTGCTTCTGGAGCAAGTGTTGGCAGAGGTAGAGGCACAGGCCGACAAAGAGTACGTGTCATTGCTAGACCATACTTAGAGCAGCGAGTTTCCGTTGGACAGGTTCAAGGTGGTAGGATGACCCAGCTCGTGGTTCTAGTTCAGCTCATAGTCAGGGCAGCAGCATTGAGGAAGGGCAATTTAGATTTGGAAGGTTCAAGGGCTATGACCCTCCTACATTCAGTGGTTTGGCTTAAGAGAGAATAGGTGATTTTATGGAGGAGTATCATCGCTTTCTCAAAACTATGGGTATTGTAGAGACAAGTGGGGTGGCTTTTACTACGTTCTAGCTTAAGGGAGTAGCTTATCAGTGGTGGCAGGCCTATGAGTTGGGTAGACGGCCGATGCAGCTTCACTTACATGGGTTTAGTTTTCATAGACGTTTTGAGAGAGTTTGTACCTCAATAACTTCAGTATGCATAGGTGGGGAGTTTGAGCAGTCGCGTCAGGGCACTGTGTTAGTGTTAGATTATGCCATCGGATTTAGTTATTTGGCTATACATGCACCTGCCTTGGTCGCTATAGTTAGAGAGAGAGCCCATAGATTCATTGAGAGGCTCAGACATGATATTTAGTTCAGCATGACTCGAGAGTTGGAGTTAGATGTTTCATTTCAGCAGGTGGTAGGGATCGCTCACCGGTTAGAGGGCATGTGGGATCAGGAGCGAGAGGAAAGACGAGATCAGGAGAGAGAGTGTACAGGGAGGCAAGGAGGCCTCGTAGACCGTAGAGATCTATTGATCCTTATTTTGGAGGCAGGGTGCGACATGGTAGAGGTTTCGTGGGTCAGCTAGTTTAGTTTTCACTTCATGCTTCATACACTGATTCAGGTGTTCTTGGATCTCAAAGTACCCGTACCGCATAGTTCCCACAGCCACATTAGTAGAGGAGTTGCTTTGAGTTTGGAGATACTAGTCACATGGTGAGAGATTTCCCTAGATTCCGGGCAGATATGCCACAGTGAGGTATTCAGGTGAGTAGTGGGTGCCTAAGAGGGGGAGGCCCGACCCGTTGATGTGTTTCATATAGTGGGCTTAAGGCCGTTGAGCCAGATGATGTCATACAGGTATGATTTTGATTTGTTATAGAGGATCACCATCCGTAGTTCATTATAGTTCTGCTTATCGGGGTGAGTTCCCCTATTTGTTGCTCCACTTATGGGTGCATTCCATGATTTGAATACTATTTATGTGTTACCCTATTGGGAGGTTCTATGAGTAATAATGGTGTGTATCGTCTGTTTCTAGTCCTTGTTGAGAGTTATGAGACTGGTAATAAATTACTGTTATCTTTTTCGGTAGGTTTGATGTGATTTCTGAGTATTTTTGGCTACGAGCTGTGATATTTGTGCTCTACCGGTGTGGGAGCCATCACTTATTGTATATTGTGATGGAGTTAATCTAGTGAAAGATTCCAGCTGGTTGATGTATACCCTACTTGTGATTCGGAGTTAAGGGTGGGACCTTCGTGATTTCATGTGATTTGATGTGTTGAAACCGGGCTGTGTGCCGCGATGGAAGTTATATCAGTTTGAGATCTTTGTGAGTTGTTTATATGCTTTGATTATTTTCTTGTTTTATGGGTTTGTAGACTAATACTGATAGACAGTTATGCATGTCGAGCTTGTTTGAAAGTTCCTTTATGTGTTTCTCTTTACATATTCAGTCATTTTCGTTCTGTGCTTCTTGAGTTTTAGCTTGTGGGGTGTGTGTCTGTTGGTGTTAGTTGCGATTTGGTGATTCTGGTGTTTAGTTATGTGGTTTTCATGGTTATTGTATCATCGTCAGTGCTGTGGAAGTTTAAGACGGTTTCCTATTGAATATGAGGCTTATGGATGGTGCAAGATTTGATTTCGGGCAAGTATTGTGATCAGGAATGCTATAAGAGGCCTATGTGTGGTGTGTATGTTGTGTGGTTGTACTCTGTGGGTGTAGGCATAAGTGGTTGCAGCTACTTGAAACTGGTACCGGATATGGATGTAGAATCAGGTCTCTATGCAATGAATGGAAGGTGAGAATTTTGGCACTAAGCCTTATTTGTATTGGTAGAACGGCTAAATTTCAGTTGGGATGGTGTCGTCAGGTTTATATAGATTGGGGTGACATGGGATCACCGGCGGGTGTATGTTGGAAGTGTGCATTCAGCAATTTGAGGGCTTGGAGTTGAATCTTGGCACGTTCGAGGACTAACGTTGGTTTTAAGAGTGGGAGGATGTAACGACCCGGCTGGTCATTTTGAGAAATTATGCTCTATTCGACAGCGTAAGGCCTGGAACAACTTCATAATATGAGTATCGACTTGCATGCATGGTTGAATTAAGTTAACGGATGAATCAGAGTTAAATTGGAAGAAGGAATCTAGTATTGGGAGTTTAAGTTGTGAGAATTTGATTGGAATTAGACTTTTGAGTAAATGGCCCTGGAATGGGTTTTGGGTGATATCAAAAGCTTCGTGTGGTGATTTTGGACTTAAGGGCGCATCCGTATTCAGATTTGGAGGTCCTTAGGGTAATTTGAGGTATTTCGGCGAAAATTGGAAAAGTTGAAGTTTGGGAAATGGAGAAGTTTGACCCATAGTTGAATTTTGTGATATTGGGGTTGGAATGCGATTTTGAGAGTTAGAACAACTTTGTTATGTCATTTTGGAGTTGTCTGCAAAATTTGGCGTCATTCCGGGTTGATTTGATTAGTTTCAACAAAAGTTTTCGAAGTTGGAGGATTTGAAAGTTCCTAAGTTCGATTCATGGTATAATTTGTCATTTCATTGTTGTTTGATGTGATTTGAGACCTCGAGTGGGTCCGTGCTAGGTTATATGACTTGTTGGTATGCTTGGACGGGGTCCCGAGGGCCCCGGGTGTGTTTCGAACTTGTCGCAGATGATTTTCCATGGTTTTGGGGAGGCTGAGATCCGGTGTAATCGCACCTGCGGACCATGAGCGCTAGTGCGATGGTCACAGGTGTGAAGGAGGAAGCGCTGATGCGAGAGGAGTTGGTCTGGGCATTCTCCGCAGATGCGGAGAATTGGAACGAATGTGCGGTACCGCGGGAGCGGATCCCCGGGCGCAGAAGCGGAGTGGAGCGCATGTGCGATTTGTCAGCCGCACCTACGGGTGCGCAGATGCAGTTAAGTTGGTCGCATGTGCGGAAGTTCTGGCAGAATCATAGAAGTCAAGGGTTTAGCTATTTCCTTCATATTTTCAGTTTTAAACTTCGGATTTGGGAGCTTTTTTGGGGGGTTTTGAATCTAATCGATTGTGTAGGTGTTCTTCTCCTAGAATCCAACATATTCCATGATTATATCTTCATTTTTATAACTTAATTTGTGTTTTGAGTTTAGAAAAATGTTGGTTTTGAAAGAAAAGTTTAAAAAGGCAAAATCGTGATTTGAGGAACCAAATGGTATCGGAATTTGATAGTTTTTGTGTGACTTGATTTTTTAAAAATTTGTCGGGTACCGAGGTGCGGGCCCGGGGGTTGACTTTTGGACAAAATTTTGAATTTTGTTAAAGATTGAGACTTTATGATCCGGAATAGTTTCTTATGTGTTTTATTTGTGCTTTCAAGTTAATTTTGTTAGATTTGAGCCGTCCGGATGTCTTTTCACCCGAGGAGTGCATTTTAGACTATCGGTCTATCGTCTTTGAGGTAAGTATCTTGCCTAACCTTATGTGGGGGACTTCTCCTTAGGACTTGAGTCTTCATTGTTGATTGTAGTTCGTGTACACGAGGTGACGAGTGTGTTCTTGGACTTATTTGTGAAAAATTGGCCTTTTAGGGCTCTTAAGTCTTTATATTCACTATGTATGAATGTGTTCTTGACCTGACTGAGTTTCCTATTTACTATTTTCACCTCTACATGCTTAATTGGAATTAATTGCTTCATGATTCACTCTTATTTCCTAATTGACTCCTATTTGATTTAATTGAAGAATTTCGCCTCTCCTATTGTCATGCTATATTTTCATAGGTGCTTGTCTTATTTGAGAATTATTATTATCCCTCCTATGATTTTTTTACTATTAAGTGAAGCTAAGATCATCTTTCCCTAATTGAATTGTCGAATATCCTCGAAATTGTCCAACCTTAAAAGGAGTTTAGATAACCTATATCTTTGTTGACTGGCCTATAATTGGGACTACTTGACTCGTGTTGATTTCCTTGTTATTGAGTTGTATATTTTGGGATCGTTATTACATGTTAGTTTTCCCATTGTTGAATTGTTCCCTTTATGCCCGCATTCTTTTCTATGGTTATTCCTTGTGAGCTGGTTCTACTGTTTCCTTGTGATTTACAGTCCTTGAGTTGATTTACTTGTCTTACCTTGTATTATTGTCATTGTTGTTGTTACACATATTGTGGTGATGTACGAGTTTCCTGTTGTGATATAACTGTTGTTTTTGTTGGTTGCGCTTCATATTTACTTTGGGACTACGGATCGGTATTGCGGAAGATCCCTCTGCACATTTATAATTGGGACTACAGGACGATATCTCGGAAGATTCCCCTACACATTTACGATTTGGACTACGGGACGATATCCCGAAAGATCCTCTGCACATTTACGTTTGGGACTACGGGACGATATCCTCAAAGATCCCCTTTTAAAATCACTGTGTTCTGATATGTTGTTTTCATTGGTCTCCCTATGTAAACATTATATTTGTTGTCCGTTCTATTCCTTATTCTTACTAGCTAGTATGAACTATTTTAGGACACTTGCACAAGTATACACGTGGCTAAGCGCCCTAATCGGATAGGAGGCTTCTTGGTATTGTCGAGTATAGACGTACACCCTTGTAATTTGCCTTCCATGTGAGAATGACTCTTTTGGGCACGTGAGTTGTTAGTATGATTAGGAGGTGTGATGAGAGCACAAGATGACAAGTGTTAGGGTTCAGATATTGAGACCCGTATTGTGTGATTATGAGATGAGGTGTCACAGAGTGACTTATATTCGAAGGTTATCTATTCGAAAAGATTATATTCGAAGGTACTTATTTTTAATTAACTATTTTGAAATGTCACAGAGTGACTTATATTTAATGAATATTTGTTTGAAAAGATTATATTCGAAAAGCATTATTTTGAAAGAACTCTTTTGGAAAGAACATTTATTTGAAGGAAGTATATTTCGAAACATTTTTATCACTTGAAAGGTTTGACAATTTGATTGACGTTTGCTGGTTAAGACTTAAGGTGAAAACTATCAGAGTGGTTGAGTTATGACTTGTCTTTACCGTATTTGTGATTTCGGATTTGGGTTGTCTCCTCGTTTACTTTTTCGTGTTTTCCTTGTGGTGTTTCGCTGTGTACTTGTCGTTTTCTTTCCTTATTGCAATTACTGTATTGTTAGCCGTATCGCGTAATATCTATATAAATATCATGTTCTGTCTATTGGATCAGTAGGGGTCATGACTGTTCATCGTCACTACTCCACTAAGGTTAGTCTTGATATTTACTGGGCACCGCCGTATTGTGCTCATACTATATTTATGCACATTTTTGTGCAGATCTAGTTATTTTTCGATAGTAGTTATGCGGATTCTTGCCGAGGAGACTCAAGGTAGCCCTGCTGCTTTGTTCGCAGGCTTCAGAGTCACCTTCCTATTTTGTATTCACACTGTTGTACTTATTTCCATACAGTTGTGTTTAGAAGTTTTAGCGAAACTCTGTAGAGATTATGACTTGTACTACCGGGTTTTGGGAATTATAAATTTTGTAGAGATTTCTGCTTAGAGACTGTAAAATTTCATTTATTATTATTGTATTCCAGTATGAGTTAGGCTTACCTAGTTCCAAAGACTAGGTGCCATCACCATACCCAAACGGAGGAAAAATTAGGTCATGACAATGGATTAGCACAACCAAGTTCCCCTTAGGCCCAAAACAATGCCAGGGTATTTGTGGACACCGGCTCTTCTAAGGTTCCAGATAGTCTACAGTCTTGGGATTCCGTCAATCAGGGTTCGTCTATGTATGTTATGGGATATGCAGAGGAAGAGGATGGTGGTCAGGCCAAGAGGAGGAAGGTAGCTAATAAGGACATGAAGATTCCGCTTCGACGTGTGTCTGATCGAGGCTTTCATATAGGATGCGGCAAGTACCCTCTACTATAGACTTCCTCCAGATGTCAGCTTTTGGTTGGTGGGTTCCACCTCTTCTTGGAGTATTACCAAGTCAAAGTTCTGAATATGCTAGGTTGTCTCATGAGGACGTAGGGAGCCCCGTCCCGACTTGTATATATTATGGTTACATTTTCTTAAAGGTTTTGCAGACATTTCCCTGTATATAGTTTTGGGTATGACATGTCTATGGCCTTGTTGGCTCTTATGTATCCATATAAACATATTTTTTTGAATGCATTATGCGAGTTAAGTCCTAATATTGTTACGTATATTTATATATACATACATACATATATATATATATATGTGTGTGTGTGTGTGTGTGTGTGTTTGTGTGTGTGTGGCCCATAATGGCCCGTGATAAGTTTGATAAATAAGGATAAGGTACATGGCGCTTGGTTGTGTAGAATTTAATGTTATAATGGGCATGGATTGGTTGGCTTCTTGCTATACTAACGGTGACTAAAGATCAAAGATGGTTCGATTCTAATTTCTAGGAGAGCCTATTTTTGGAGTAGAAATGTAATACGGCTTCGTCGAGAGGTAGATTTATTTTCTATCTCAAGGCGAGGAAGATGATCAGAAAGGGCTGCATTTTACACTTAGTTCGGGTTCAGGATATGGAAGTAGAGTCACCAACCATTCAGTCCATCCCTATGGTTAATGAGTTTCCCAATGAGCTTCCGGGTCTTCCGCCAGAGCGAGAAATTGAGTTTGCTATTGACCTAGTACCAGATACTCATACAATATCTATTCCTCCCTATAGAATGACACTTGTAGAGCTGAAAGTGTTGAAGGAACAACTAAAGGACTTGCTTGAAAAAGGCTTTATCAGACCTAGTACATCACCGCGGGGAGCACCTGTGTTATTTGTGAGTAAGAAAGATGGTTCCTTACAGATATGTATTGATTTTAGACAGTTGAACAAGGTGACGATCAAGAATAAGTACCCGCTTCCGTGGATTGGTGATTTATTTGATCAGTTGTAAGGTGTCAAGTGTTTTTCAAAGATAGACTTGAGGTCCGGGTACCATTATGTAAGGGTTAAGGAGAAAGATATTCTGAAGACAACATTCAGGACCAGATACGGGCACTTTGTGTTTCATGTTATGTCGTTCGATTTGACCAATGCCCCAGCAGTATTAATGGATTTGATGAATCATGTGTTCAAGCCCCTTCTAGATTTGTTCGTAATTGTATTTATCAATGATATATTGGTGTATTCTCGTTTAGAGGTTGAGCATGCAGATCATTTGGGTACTGTGCTCAGAGTTCTAACAAAAAGGAAGTTATATGTAAAATTCTCTAAATGTGAACTCTGGTTGAACTCTGTAGATTTCTTTGGTCATATCATTTCGGGTGAAGGCATCCTGTTGGATACACAAAAGATTCAGGAAATAAATACTTGGCCTAGACCCACAACAGCGATGGAGGTTCGTAGCTTTCTCGGTTTAGTAGGTTATTACAGGAAACTTATAAATGAATTTTCTTCCCTTTTAACTCCTTTGAAAAAGGTGGTATGTAATGTCTCGCTTGATGTTTCAGAATAACATAAGGAAATCTATGGTTCAAGCAAGTTAAAAGAAGGCTGCGAATAAGTATAAATAGACATTTGTAGGTCGCAAGCTAAAGTATGGTAGAGCGACAAGATTTTAGGAAGACAGGAGTAAGAATAAGAAAAGGTGAGTGAGAAGGTGACAAGAATGGATAAGTCCTTGGGATTAAGCCCAGGAAATTAAGAGAGATGATGGTTTCTCTAAGTTATAGAAAGCTCGGCATAGCACAAATGAACTTAAAGAATGCCAAGGCCAATAGCATCTAGAAGAGATGGAATGCTCCCCTAGTAGTGGAATAAGGGCATAATTATGATAGATAAAGGATGACATTTGGGCCTTCGAAAGGAGGAATTTCATGAATTGTACAAGATTAGAATACCCATGTAAGTTGGCTCATAAGGGAGCTAAGTTTCAGCGAACTGATTCTTGCGAACGAAGTTTCCAAGAATTGAAGGATAGACTAACTTCAGCATCGATTCTAACACTTCCAAAAGGAACCGATGGTTATGTTATCTATGGTGATTCTTCGGGCGTTGGATTGGGTTGTGTATTGATGAAGCATGGTAAGGTTGTAGCTTATTTTTCTAGACAACTAAGAAAGCACAAGAAGAACTACCTAACCTACGATATAGAGTTAGCCGTGGTGATTCATGCTCTAAAGATGTGGAGGCACTACTTGTATGGAATTCTTGTTGATATCTATACAGTTCATAAGAGTCTCCAGAATTCAAGCAAAAGGAATTGAGTTAACACCAAAGAAGATGGTTGGAGATACTTAAAGACTATGGTGTTTATACCATCTGGGGAAGGCGAATGTAGTAGCCGATGCCCTCAGCCGTAGATATATGGCTAGGATGTCATATTTACAGCCAGAAAAAGGGGAATAGCCCATGAGATTCATCAGCTAGCTAGTCTTAGAATTCGGTTGCTAGATTCAGGTGATATTGGAATTACTATTCAGGATATGGCAACATCCTTTTTAGTAACTGAAGTAATGGAATGCCAGTATAAGGATCTTGTGTTAGTTCATTATAGGGATACCACCCCTTAGAAGGAGAAGACATCGTTTGAAATTATAGAAGATGGGGTCTTCAGATATTGAGGACAATTATGTGTCCCTAATGTTGTAGGGCTACGTCGGTAGGTTATGGGAGAAACTCACTATTCTCGTTATTCTATCTATCCAGGAGCGACAAAGAAGTATCATGATAACAGGGAAGTATATTGGTGGGACAGAATGAAAAAGGATATAGCAGAGTTTGTTGCTCAGTATCCTAACTATCAGCAGGTTAAGATGGAGAATCAAAAACACGGTGGGTTATTGCAGGATATGGAGATTCCGACTTAGAAATGGGAAGTACAATAGTAGGCTTACCTCGTACCCAACATAAGTTCAATTCTATATGGGTGATTGTTGATATGCTTACAAAGTTAGCCTATTTTCTACCAGTTAGGACTATATATTCCGCAGAGGATTATGCAAGGCTTTATATTAAGGAGATAGTATGATTGCATAGTTTCCCTGTATCTATTATCTTGGATAGAGGATCTCAATGTACAACTAACTTCTGGAGGTCCTTTCAAAAAGGATTGGGGACTCAGGTAAGTCTTTGTACAGCATTTCATCCCCAAACTGACGGATAGGCTGAGCTTACTATTCAGACACTTGAGGATATGTTACGAGCTTGTGTGATAGACTTCAAAGGTAGCTGGGATGATCATCTGCTGCTTATTAAGTTTTCATATAATAATAGTTACCATCCCAATATTCAAATGGCTCCATACGAAGCTGATTATGGACGGAAGTGTAGGTCGCCTATAACGTGGTTCGATATTGGGTTAACTACGTTAGTAGGACCAGAATTGGTACAACAGGCAATCGAGAAAATTAAGCTTATACAGGAAAGGTTATTAGCAGCTCAAAGCCGTTAGAAGACTTATGCGGATAATCGATGGCGAAATGTGGAGTTTCTAGTTGACGACAGATGAAAGGAAAGAAAGGAATCACAGATGAAAGGTGTTATGAGGTTTGGTAAGAAAGGAAAACTTAGCCCTCGGTACATTGGACCATATAGGATCATACGGAAGGTAGGCCAGGTAGCATATGAGTTAGACTTTCCTTCTGTCACGCCCCAAAAACCAAAAAGCACGACCGGCGCTCAACCGAGTAAACCCGACTGAGCAAGGTTGTTAGATTTTATTCTACCCAAACTAATTGATTAATAAAGAGGAGATGAACTCCATTAATCATACTTTTGTAAATATTTCATTAACAACTTCCATTTTGTTTTCATTAGCCATTTTCAACCATAATATCCAAAATATGACAATTTTTATAGATGTGAAGGAAAACATATTTGCCAAATACCAATATTTCCAATTTAATTTCCATTACCAAACACCACCCACAACCTGTCTACGGAGCCTCTAAATACAAATGAAGAGTAATATGGAAATACCGGTAACAAGGCTCTGGCTATACCTCAAAATACAAAGTACATGATAAACAATGGTACAGGATCCCCAAATGAAGTGGGGCTCACCAAGTCAGCTGAAAGGAAGATGCGTTACTAGCTGCGACCAACACTGCCTGCTATGGAACCACCTACATCCATTTAAAGACATAGCGCCACAGGCAGAAGGGACGTTAGTGTCGCCGAATAGCACTAGTATGTATAACTAAACACCATCTCATAAGAAAGAACAACCATACAAGAATAAAGAAATCATAAGGATCAAAGAAGCTTTAAACAATCACCACATCATCAAATACAAATAAGGGATCACATAACATTCACTCAATTTCCATAGCTTTAAGTTGGGACATTTAATACTGTTACAATATCATTCACAATAGCACCGCTTTCTTGCGCGGAGGCCAATCACGACCTGATCGGCTAGGTTGCCTTATTTGAGACATGTACCATAGTCATAATTTCATTCTCATTTTTTGGTTTCAATATCAACACAATACCACCATGTGTGTAGCATGGCGTCCGATCACGGCCTGATCGGCTAGGCCGTCTTACCAAGACATTATTCCATTTCTATCCATCATCTCATTTCAATCTTTATTTCACATATATCAGTTCATAGGCACTTGGGGCCATAGTTATCACGTCATACTTGGCACTAGGCCACATTTCATAATTCGAGCTCTTTTCCCCCACATTTCACATCAATATCAATTTCAACAACAAGCCATTCAATTCAATATGTCAAGTACACATGAGAGGAACCATGAATCATGGGCATATACAGTATTTCAGAAATCATACAACTCAAGTTCATTAGCAATGGAACTTTAAACACAAAGGATTCTTCCAAAATGGAGGGACACACCAAACCAGAATAGAAACACACATCAAAGTCATAGATAAGCAATTACACCAATTATTCTTGAATTACTCTTTTCCAATCACGACAATATACAATTTCAACATCGAAGCATGTAACAACTCGGATCATATTGGATGTACTTATAACGCAAAACATTATCTCGAACAACCACTTATGGGCATAAACTGTGTACAAAGCCTTTATGACACTTTATTATTGGAGTCATTTATGGAAAGTATAGTCAAGGCTCATTTCATAATCTGTTTCATATTTTCTCATGTCATAGGGATCACCAGGCACAATTATAACTCAAGTTTATCGATACATTTCCACACTCTATTTCCCAAGTTCATTTGATTTATTTCAAACATCTTTATACATTGAGGATTACATATAGTTTGGTATAACAATCTCAATTTAAACTTGACTTGGAATCTAGGCATTTTAACACATAGTTCACATTCTTCACATATCCTCAATTTACCAAGAATAGCATTTTGAACACATTGAGATACACCTTTCATATATATTCTTGCAACATCATTTCACTTGAAATAACAAGTACTACATTTATAAATTTTTTAAACTTACACATTTTTATGGACGCCATGGGAGATCAATTTCTAAGAAGAGGAGGTTTTAGCTATACATACCTTGTTTAAGCTTTCCTTAAGTTTTTACAATCCACCAACACCTCTAGCAATAACAATCTATAAAGAGATAGCGAGAATCGATTAATGATTAGGAGGATTACCCATGGTGTAACTCTCTTAGGAATTTCATCAAAAACCTAACATGTGAAGTAGTCTATAAGGTTTGAAAATGGAAATTCCTTCTTCCCTCAACCAATTTTAACAGGAACTACCCAAATTAGTTGTTTAATATCACATAATACAACTTAGTCCCACATGCATGGCCTATTTCTAATCCCAACAACATATTTGAAACCTTAACCTCTTGCATGAAATCTTGGAAGAAGGACTTATCCGGATGGAGGACAATCAAGTGGTTCTCTTCCTTGATTCTTGAAAACTTGAGCAAGATTTGGGTGATTATAAAGCTAGGTTCCTTCTTTGTCTCTCTATATACTCTCAACTCTCTCTAAAATCAGTAGAAAAAAGATTCCAAATAAGCCCATTTATCAAAATGGGGTCGGGTTATAAAAATAGGAAAAATAAGCCTCCGAAATCGGGTTTGTGGTCGCATAATGGACCGCAAAATAGGAATGTGGGTCGAAAAATGCATCACGAAACTGGTGCCCAAAATTGGGCTACAATGGTCCATTTTGCAACTAGATTTGCGGTTGCAGATCTATTATGTGGACCACATAATGGTTTTGCGATCGCGGAACTGCCACAAGATCACATTTTTCTAGCCTTTGCTAATTTGAGCATAACTTTGTGTAGGTATTTCCAAATGATG
Organism: Nicotiana tabacum; assembly: GCF_000715075.1. NCBI lineage: Eukaryota > Viridiplantae > Streptophyta > Magnoliopsida > Solanales > Solanaceae > Nicotiana > Nicotiana tabacum. The sequence goes on from NC_134082.1 coordinate 24,603,582, forward strand.
AACGGTTTGAAGCGTTGGAAACTAGACTCGAAAAAATTTCATAAGATATGCTGTTAATCACATAAAACCTTATATATATTTAGATATGCTTGTTCAAAGTGTGTACTTGTGCAAACTCATTTGGAATTTTAGCCTATTATGAATTTTTCCGATTTGACTTAAACTTAGGCCCCTCCTTGGACCCCACATTACTTACTATATGACATATACACTAATTCACCATATCCAATTGATTCCCATCATGTTAATAGCACATAAAATATTATAATTAGCCTACATGGCACCACGAAATCCTAAATTACTTAGCGAAATTTTCCCGGGCATTACACCTTCGGACTTGGAGTCCGTACATCCAGTGTTTCATGTGTATATGCTCCATAAATGTATCGGAGACCCATCTAGAATCGTGTTAGTTGACGACATTCAAGTCACATAGCAGCTATCATATTAAGAAACTCCAATTGCTATATTAGACAGACAGGTTCGGAGATTGAGAATTAAAGACGTAGCTTCGGTGAAAGTACTTTGGAGAAACAACAATGTGGAAGAAATGACTTGGGAGGCCGAAGAAGACATGAATCTGAATATCCCCACTAATTTCCTCCTCCAGAGAAGGGTCCTACTGAGACATCACAACCTTAAGGTATATGCATGGATTCTTGTGTTAGTTATTGTCATTGATCGTGTGAGGCCATTGTCATTATTGATGATTGTGGTCCTATGTGCCATTGAATTATTGAGTTCTACAGGAAGAGGTTGTAATAATATTGTTACAAAGGTGACTCCGCCAAATTTATATAGATCCCAGGGAGTGAAACATTCGAGGACGAATGTTTCTAAGGGGGAAGGATGTTATATCTTGTGTTTTCGTACGTTAAAGTTTCGTCATTAGTTAATCGACGTAGACTCGGGGATGAGATTATCTTGAGGTTAACGTATTTATGATATTTATAACAAGCAATAAGTAAGTGTGATAAAGGGTAAAGGTTACACGAATTAAAGAAAGTGTGATAAAGGGTAAAGGGTAACGGGACATTATGTAATTAATTAATAAATAATAGGATAAGATTAAACCCCCCCCCAAAAAAAATGTGGCAGCAAGCCACTTTCCAAACAAATGACTCTTAGTCATTTGTGATTAGGTGGAAAAGTAATTACATAACACTTCATTCTTCACATTTTCAATACCAAGACACTACATCAGATGCTAAACTCATTTCTAATATTTTGAATACCAAAGACCCTACCATCATATGCTAATCTCGTTTCTAACATTTTGAATACAAAGACCCTACCATCAGATGCTAAACTAATTTCTAATATTAGAGTACAAAGACCCTACAATTGGATGCTAGCAAAAATACTACAATGTTACTTCTTGCAACCAAACGATTCCAATGAGATTTAGCAACATAAAATTTTGTGGTTTTAAAGGAGTTGGTGTGACGTTTCTCAAGAATATCATATGAATTTTTCCCACTCCAGATATGTTAAGGCTATCTCTTCTTTCTTTTTGGCATCATCCAAGTTATACAGAAGAAACGAGCAAACATTGTTTTCATAAATGACCCTATTCGTAGAAATACTAGGGGCCTCTATGTTCTTGATTCCCCATGTGACATATTATTATATCTTCTGTTCATAGGTCTTAGAATAATACGTAGTTGATAAAGTTTATCCGAAAGGAATATTGAGATTATTAACATATTTTCATGCATTTCATTCATTTATACATTTATATTGACCCATGACCAGATGGCATTATATACGCATATTTATATGTGTATATATATATATATATATATATATATATATATATATATATATATATATATAGGATATGAGAAAAAGATTATCGGGTTATATACGCACCACCACTTGATCAGGTTGTTTATGTTGATAAGGTTGCTCACAGTGGCCGAGACAATATGATGGGATGCTGTCAGAGGCTTGATGATGTTATGTGCACCTATACCTATTCATGACACGACATTTATATGCGCATGAATGACACTATAAATGTTGCAGAGTTTACAAAGTTATTCAGACTTACAAGTGGATTTCTTTATTCCATGTTCCATCTATGTCTTTTATGTACTAATTTTCATGCCTTACATACTTAGTACATTATTCGTATTGACTCCCTATTTCCCGAGGCCTGCATTTCATGCTCGCAGGTGAAGGTAGGCAAGCTAGTGGACCCCCTTCTTAGGATCCTTCATCAGCGAGAGTTGGAGTGCTCCACTTGATCCTGTTGTATGATATGCTTCTATACATATATGGGTATGATGTGGCTCAATCCCGTCTTTGTACAGTTGTATTTCTATTAGAGGTTTGTAGACAGTTATGTATAGTTGGATAGTATGTGGCCGTGTCGGCTTCCAGTTTTGGGTATATAGTTGTCTATAGCAACCCTGCCGGCTCGCCCACTGTATTCCACATGTATATGTACATATCTATTTTTGATAGGTTTCCCTCATGTATGTTATTCATGTTTATATCTTAAATGCATGCTTAAGGATGTTCGACATGTAGGATTCGGGCACCTATTGCGGCCCATCGGTTTGGGTCATGACAAAAGTGGTATCAGAGCAGTTATGTCCTAGGGTTGTCTACAGACCGTGTCTCTTAGTGTCTTGTTTATGGGTATGTTGTGCACCACACTTATAAAGAGGAGGTTACCTGATATTTAGGATGATTACTTTTCTTTCTAATCCATATTGTGCAATAGAACTGAGTGATAAGTATCCACTCCTAATCTTTACCTTATTTATGTTCTTAGTGATGCCTATTACTACTATACGACAGGGGAAAGCTGCTAGCACGGGTAAGAAAGCTGCTATTACTACTAGGATTCGGGCACCTATCACATCCTATCGGTTTGGGTCGTGACAAAACCCTGCAAACATCCTCCCAAAAATTGAACACAAACCCTAATTGAATTTCTCTCTATTTCAAGTTCTAGTTTGAGGAAATACCATTGGTTTGAAGAACAAAGATAGGAGCTCAGTTATTCAACAAATAAGGTAAGTTTACTTCTCTCTTTCATCTATTTATTCTGCTGGATATGTGGGAAGAGTCATTCTATAATTGTGGGAACTCATGGGACTGTGATCGGAAGCCGTGAGTTCGAGTTATTCAGTTGCAGCGGACTCTTTTGTGTTGTTATTGGGCTGAATTTTTTACTACAATATTATGGAGTTTTGGAGGTGTAAGGGTGTGTAAAAACACCATATAAATGTAGGGTGGTGGGCTGCTCGTTCGTCATAACATTTCCGGGTCGTTTGACACTACTACGGTGGTTGTTTTGTGTATGGAGAGTTTGGGGTATGTTGGGCTATTTTGTAGTATTTGATGGTGTATATAAGGCTGGAAAATAATATATATATATATATGTTGTTATTGTTTAGTTCTTGTGTTGTTGGTGTTTTCGTGAATTTGGAGGAAGTAAGGATTATAGAAGAGATACTGCCCGTTTTAATACAATATAAGCATGTCATTCGTTGTACGATAGTTGAGCCTTTCTTAACTTAATGATAGTATTATTATTGTTGTTGTAGATTAAGGTGCGAAGAGATGAGTTCAACTTGGTGATCCGAAAGATTGTGATAAGGTATGTTATGGCTAAACCTTTCCTTAATTTTTGGCATGATCCAGTAACTACATGTGTTTTGATAACAAGACATAAAGAGAAGTTCATATTCTTGAATTTATGTACATTTTCCTAGTCTCATAAGTTATAGCATTCTCCCTTGTCGGGACTTCATATTCAATTTAGTTTTGTTCTCTTTCAGCCAAGAGAGCAGAAAGTATATATATATATATATACACACACACACACACACACGCACACACATATATATATTCAGTATTAAAGTATTTTCACCACCATCGAGCTATAATCGATGGGTAGGCCCCTATTTAGGCAACCTCTCATCAAATGGTAAGATATGTACTAAGCCTACTGTGGCTGAGCGCCTATGAGCGAGCCCAGAATGGCCGAGATAAAGAGCCTAGTATGGCTGAGCGCCTATGAGCGAGCCTACTATGGCAGAGCAGTTACACTTACCGAGCCTAATAGGGCCGGACAACTATTTTACTTACTATATTGAGAGAGATGAGTCAGTATCAACAAGTAAGTATATTTTCAAATTATATTTAAATCCCAGGTTCTTGCAGTTATTATATTTTAAGATGATTCAGAATATGGCCTCATCGTCCTAAGTTGAGGGTTACCCCTCCAAAGTTCATAGTTACAAAGTGGTATGCTCGGGGCGAGTATGGCACCAGGTGTCGGCCACGCCTCTTCAGGTTAGGGGCATGACAAACTTGGTATCAGAGCAATTCTATCCTAGGGAATCTACAAGTCGTGTCTAGTAGAGTCTTGTTTATAGGTGTGCTGTGCACCACACTTATAAGCAGGAGGCTACATGGAATTTAAGACTGTCACTCTTTCTTCTTACTCTAGATCGTGTGGTAGAGTATAGGCATAAGATTCAAACTCCTAACTTTTAATTTATTTGTAATACAACAATAGCTACATCCAGGATTATAATTGGTAAGAGATTGAATGTAGTTGTAGAAGAGCTAAGTAAGAAGAAATCGATTTTGCATCATACTTATGATGAGTAAATGTGAGGTCTTCACCATATCATATGTTTACTAAGACGTGTAATCTTCTTGGTAAGGATCTCTAAGGTATGAGTATTTATCCACCCACATGGTAAAAAGAAACGAGAGAATCAGAAGGTAGATACAGGTTTAGGTAAAAGAAGCAAGGCGGCGAAGGGTACGAGATACCTAGTTAGTGAAGATTATTAGTATTTAAAATTCAAGAAAAGAAATATAAGTATTTGAGTTACCGTCAACGGTAACTGAAGTATTTACAATTGGCCACACCCAGCTTAGTTATGCCCTGTGGGAGCTAACAAATATTGTTTAAGAGAAGAATGGCATATAATAATCCAGCTGGGCTTAGACTAACCCAAAATTTTGGATGGATTGTTAGTACTAACTGATATTTCCGACGGATATTGCAAACACAGTAATAATTCTCTGCGTGAGACACCCCAATGGTGCACTCTAGAATAGTACATTTAGGTATGAATACTAGAATGTCCAGAAAAGTTTCAGAAGATAGGCAGTGGAATCCTAGAAGAGATAAATATTTACTTTTGTATGGCTCCCATCCCTAATAAAGAGAGAATGCTAGGGGCGACCTAAAGAGCCAGTGGATAGAGCAAGGGGAGCTAAAAGAGAAAGAAAATTTTGTTGAAATTTCCATAATAAGGTAATAGAAGAAAATATTAGCAAGAGAATAAAAAGAGAGTAAATAAAGTATTATGAGTAAGATGCGATAAATGGGATGATAACGGTAAATCAAAAGGTGATATGATAACGGAGTCTATGGTCAAGTGAAGGAAAAGACAAGAGGTGACACGCCTTGTGATAATAAAAGAGTATAGGCCAAAAGTCATATCCTCATTTTGAAAAATGATTTGGTGAGTCCAATGTGATTACCAGAACAAAAATTTAGACCTCGGAGCAAGAAAAATAAGCATAGGCTAGTGAACAAGATAAACTAAACATCAATTAGGAATCGAATGATGTGATAATAGTCTACATCGAGAGAATTTCAAAGATTGCATTCTAGCAATAATAAAATGAACAACAGAAGAATAGCCTTTAAAGGTCATTCAGGAAGATGCTCTGCCAAAGAAAAAACTTTAAGCAACGTTAATCTTAAGGGACTAAGTGTGGAAGTCACACTAGGTGTCACCCTCGTGTGTAAGGAATTTAGTTATCCCTGGAAGAGAAGGGTTACCGAAAGGCGAGTAAAAGTGAGTGAAGACGTGAACACACTCCAAAGATGAAGAGGTAAACCATATATAAGTAAATCTTCATAGCATTAAATTCTAATACTGCCCTATAGGGGGGAAGACGGTGTGATATGGTAGTAAGTCGGAGTTAGGTAGTTCAAGTAACTATGGAATAGTAAAGAAAGAATGCGGTAAAAAGGCAAAAGGAATGAGATTGCATTTATTCAGATCCTATAGATATGTTACGACTCCATAACATTATTCAAGCACGATGTCGAGAGAGGCAGTAAGGGTTCCCACAATTGATGTTATTGATAAATAAGTGAGAATGAACTTTTGATATATTAGGAGCTAGTGCAAAATGTATGTTAAGACAAAAGACATAACCCAAAAAAGGTTACGCATAATATAAATATGAGCGCGGATTGACGAGTAGTTAGTAGTTGATTTAGGAAGAGCTTAATTATTGCTAAGACAAGAAGGTTCAGACAAATCAGTAGATCATGCAAGATAAACATAGTGAAACCCAGCATAGCAAATTCAGTCTCGCAGTGTCACGACCCCGGTTCTCCCTCCGTGAACCATCGTGACGACACCTAGTCTCTACGACTAGGTAAGCCTAAAATTCGGAAGATAAACAAATTTGCGAAAGAAAGTAATTTAAAACAGAAATAGTGTAGTCAAACAGTGTTAAAAAGTGCCGCTCAGCATACACAATATTAACTCTCAAAAACTAATACATTTTCCCAAAACCCGAAAATCCATGAATCACAAGCTACGAAAATAATAAAAATGTTCTAACTCCGAAATGTCTACATCAACAGAAAAGATTGAAGGGCTATCACTACAAGATAGAATGGAAAGGGACTCCTCGGTCTGCGGACGCGGCACATATACCTCGAAGTCTATGGAGCAGTCACCTCGCCTCAAGGGTGATAGGACTGGGTCGAAGTACCTGGATCTGCACATGAAAAACATGCGCAGAAAGGGCATGAGTACACCACAACGGTACTCAGTAAGTGCCAAGCCTAACCTCGGTCGGGTAGTGACGAGGAAGGTCACGACCCTACTGAGATAAAATAAAAATATAAGGTATGACAGAATAAGATAATCAATACAGTTGAAAGCTAACAATCAGGATTTAATACAGGAATATAAGGAACTCAATAACTGTAAGAGAGGAAAAAACAATCACAAAGAGATACCATTCTTCATAACGATAGTAACTGAGGATCTCTTAGTACCCTCAATATATGCCAGGGATCTCTTGGTATCCCGAGGATCTCTCGGTATCCTCAATATATGCTAGGGATCTCTTGGTATCCCGAGGATCTCTCTGTATCCTCAATATACGTGCTAGGGATCTCTCGGTACCCCGAGAATCTCTTTCTATCCTCAATATACATGCTAGTGATCTCTCGGTATCCCGTACCTCAGCTCAATCATAAATACATGCAGGGATCTCCCAGGATGCCGCCCCGTAGTCCCAAAATGATAACACACAGCAACAACACAAAGAATACTCAAGTAAGATCAATTTCGTCCCAAGTAAACAGGTAATTATAACCAAAAATGCTTCACATAATACAATTAAGGCAGTTTAAACAAATAAGCAATTAAGTCAATTAAAGCGTGCTTTTTCTAAGCAAACAACATGCTTCAATTGCAAGTAGTATAAAACAGGAAAAAGGAACACAATTGAAATTACTTAAAGAATATCGGACTTTCAACAATTAGCTCAATTACGAACTTGTCACCTCACGTACAAGGCATTAAAATTATCAAATATACCAAATCCTAAGGGAAGGTTCCCCACACAAGGTTAGGTAAGCGACTTACCTCGAACCAACTCAAATCAATCTGAGACCACGCTCTTGCCACGAGTACTTGACTCCAAATGGCCCAAATCTATTCAATTTATTTTCATAATATAAATAACACTTCAACTAACTGATTCTATAAAGAAATTCTAAGCTAATACATGAAATTAGGTAAAATGACCAAAATGCCCCTCAGGCCCACGTCTCGAAATCAAGTAAAATTTTTATTTCCAGAATCCTCACTCTCACGAGTTAAGTCATACCAAATGTACCAAAATCCGACCTCAAATGATCCCTCAAATCATCACTCAAAAGTCTCTAATTAGTCAAGCCCCAACCCCAAAATTACCACTGATTTTCCTTAAATTTTCATGTTTATAAAGATAAAAATCACCCCAATAACGAGTTTAGGGACCAAAGACCTTACCCCAATGAATTCCTCTGAAAATCTCTCTTAAAATGCTCCTCAAGGCTTCTTCCCATTTCAAAAGAGGTGAAAATTGTTCAAATTCACGAAGGCAAGAATTTACATGTTTATGCCAAGCTAATCCGCTTCTGCGGTCTCGCTTTTGCGGAAATAACGTCGCATCTGTGATAATTCACTTAAGGCACTGGGCCGTATCTGCGCTTCTGCACCTGTGGTCTCGCAGGTGCGCCTATACTACTGCACCTGCGGAATCTAGCTTCCAAGCACTTCACCATATTTGTGTCTCCTCAAGTGCTTCTGCGATCGCACACCTACGATCCCCAATCCGTAGGCGCAGTTATGACAGAAGTTCGACAACTGAAGCTGCTCAAACAAATTCCTAATTCTTCCGACAAACTTCTAAACCATCCTGAGGCCCCCAGGACCTCAACCAAAGGCACCAACAAGTCTAATACCACAATCCAAACTTATACCAATCCTTAAAACACCTAAAACAATATTAAAACAACGAATCAACCGTGGATTCAAGCTTAAGGAATCCAAAACTCTAAAAATACGCTTTCGATTAAAAGTCTATCAAACCTTGTCCGAATGACCTGAAATTTTGCACACACGTCACATTCAACACTACAGAGCTACTCCAACTTCCAAAATTCCATTCCAACACTCGGATCAAAATCTCACTATCGAACTAAAAACTTCAAAATTTGACCTTTTGGCATTTCAACCCTAAATTAGCTACGGACCTCCAAACACAATCCGATCACGCCCTTAAGCCTGAAATCACCCAAAGGAGCTAACAGAACCATCAGAATTCCATTCCGAGGCCGTCTTCACACTGTTCCGACTGCAATCAAATTTCCAACACTTAAGCTCTTATTTAAGGACTAAGTGTCCCAAAACTCTCCGAAACTCAAAATCGAACATCCCGGCAAATTAAAATAGCAGAAATAAACATGGAAAAATAGTTAATAGGGGATCGGGGCGTAAATTCTTAAAACAACCGATCGGGTCATTACATCCTCCCACACTTAAACATGTGTTCGTCCTCGAACAAGCATAGAGAAATACTGAAGTAGTGAAAAGACGAGGTTAATGGCTGCGCATATCCTACTCGGTCTCCCAGGTTGTATCCTTGACCAGCTGACCCCGCCACTGAACCTTCACTGATTCAATGTTCTTTGACCTCAGCTTTCGAACCTGCCTGTCCAATATCGCCACTAGCTCCTCAACATAAGATAGATCCTTGTCCAACTAGACTGAACTGAAATCCAACACGTGCGACGGATCACCGTGATACCTCCGAAGCATCGAAACATGAAATACCGGATGAACTCCTGCCAAGCTGGGAGGTAAGGCAAGCTCATAAGCAATCTCCCCAATAACATCTTTCTTCATCCGCCTCCACCAATAGTGTTGTCTCAAATCTTGATACATCTTCATGGTTGTAGAGTCCTTCTTATCGGTGTGTAGTCGACCACATCTATAAGTTGGAGGCTACTTGGTCATTTAGGAGTAACACCCTTCTTTTATATTCAGGATCGTGCGGCAAAACTTGTTATGAAGCTATTTCCCCTCTAACTAGTGCATTCTTTCAACTTTCAGTACATGGCACCAAAGAAGAAAGCCAAAATTGGCCAAGAAGCCAATGACACCTCAGGAGTGGCTAATGATTCCCTACTTGATACTGCAGGTGAGGGTAGTCTCCCTGGTATCACCCTTCCTGGTTCTTCTATTCCATAGCAGAATACCCTAGTTCCTACATCTGCGGAGGGTACCACTATCCCTCCCATTGATACTCATGTTCTGCCTCCAGCCCCAGCTTTCGGTCATGGTAATTCTGATAGGGATCTTAGGGGAGCCATTCAGATGTTGACTCAACTAGTGGCCTCTCAGGCCCAGAGGTCAAATATTACACCCAGTTCGTCTGGCCAGCAAGGGGATTCCACCAGTTCCAAGGTGAATAGATTTCTTTAGTTAGACCTTCCAGTGTTTACGAGTGCCAATACAAAAAAGGTCTCTCAGGATTTTATTGATGAGATGCACAAGACCCTCAGGATTATGCGTGCAACTAAGACAGATGGAGTAGAGTTGGCTGCCTACCGTCTGAAAGCGGTGGCCTCTTCGTGGTTTGAGTTGTGTGAGGATTCCCGTGAAGATGGGAGCCCTCCGGCGAAGTGGAACAAGTTTACCGATGCCTTTATAGATCATTTCCTACATGCTGAGACAAGGGCAGCCCATGCAGCAGAGTTTAAAAATATAAAGCAAGGTAGCAGAAGCATGTGGGAGTACCATATAGAGTTTGATCGCCTATCAAAATATGCCATTCACATGTTGCCCACAATGGAGGCCAGGGTGCACCGGTTTGTTCATTGTCTTAATCCTTTGACTATTAATGATGCTTCTATAACTGCCTTGAATTCTGACATGAATTATGGGAAAATGGTAGCATTTGCTCAGGCCACAGAGAACCGTAAACTGAAGAACAGAATGGAGAGAAAGGGTAACAACAAGGCCTGGTCTACGAGCAACATGGGAAAGTCACCAGGTGGGGGAAGATAAGCTTTCAGGGGAGGATCATCAAGGCCGTCCCAATCTGTGTCACAGTCTTCAGCTAGTGCACCGCCATCAGGACCAAGCCAGAAACAGCAGTGGAGTCGTTTCATGTCCGATCAGGGCAACAGAGTATCCCACAAGCGGGGTCGGTTAGGAGAGCGGTCCTAGCAGCAGCAAAGGTCCACGTGCTTCAGGTGAGGGAAGATGCACTCAGAGATTTGCTACTTGGAGTTATCCATACGCTATGGATGTGGGATGAGGGGTCATATTAAGAGGCATTGTCGTGTATCCCGCCAGGGAGAGGGTAGGGCTACAGCACAGCTAGCCAGCCTAAAAGCTGCTACATCCTCAGCCCCCTCTACAGCTCGAGGTACCCCAGCCCCCATAGGGCATGGTGCAGCCAGGGTGGTGTGCAGAGTTCAGGAGGACCCAGCCGGTTCTATTCTATGAGTGGTCGCCAGACTGGAGAGGCTTCTCGAGATGTTGTTACAGGTATTCTGACTGTCCAATCTCATGATGTGTATGCACTTATTGACCCCGGTTCCACTCTGTCCTATGTTACCCTTTATGTTGCTAGGGAATTTTGGATAGAACCGGATCAGCTTCATGACCCATTCTCGGTATCTACTCTGGTTGGTGAGTCTATTACGGTTGCTCGAGTTTATAGAGGTTGTGTTGTTACGGTGCGTGGTAGGGAAACCATGACCGATCTTATTGAATTGGGAATGGTCGATTTTGATGTAATGATGGGAATGGATTAGCTTTACTCCTATTTTTCCATGCTTGATTGTTGGACTAGAACTGTGAGGCTTGAATTTCCTAATGAGCTCGTTGTTGAATGGAACAGAGATAATGTAGTGCCAAAAGGTCGGTTTATTTCTTACCTTAAGGCCGCGAAGATGATCAAGAAGGATTGTATCTATCATTTAGTCTGTGTTACTGACATCGATGTTGAGGCACCTAGCCTTGAGTCTGTACCAGTTGTGAATGAACTTTCAGATATCTTTCTAGATGAGCTCCCTAGGATTCCACTAGACAGGGAGATTGATTTTGGGATTGATGTGATGCCAGGCACGCAGCCTATATCTATTCCACCCTACAGAATGGCACCGGTAGAAAGAGCTAAAGGAACAATTGAAGGATTTTCTATAAAAGGGATTCATCCGGCCGAGTGTGTCACCATCGGGCACAACGGTCTTGTTTGTAAGGAAGAAAGATGGGTCGCTACGGTTGTGTATTAATTATCGGCAACTCAACAAAGTCACAATAAAAAAATACCCTCTGCCAAGGATAAATGACTTATTTGATCAATTGCACGATGCTACGTGTTGCTCAAAAATTGACTTGTGATACGGATATCATCAATTGAAGATAAGGGAGCAGGATATTCCAAAAACAGCTTTCAGGACTCG